>NC_042617.1:463675172-464284039 GCF_901001135.1 Rhinatrema bivittatum | reverse complement strand
AATGTCTAGCCCTCATGGAAAATGTTTTCATTTTTAATACACAATTTTTCCAGCAGGTGAAAGGCACAGATATGGGTGCTACCATGGCTCCCTAATCTAGCCTGCCTAAATGTAAATCAATTTTTGATGTCTTATATTTAACCATCACAGTTGTTTTTCAGTTTATCTCAATCTGGCTCCACTATATTGATGATATCCTCTTGATTTGGAGAGGGATAGATGTTCAATTTTTTGCTTTTTTAGACTTGCTGAATCAATGTGACGGTAATCTACAATTTAATTTTTATATACATTACACACATTTCTTTCTTAGATACCATCATTTCATATAATACTAAAAGCTTCACCACTGCCAACTACAGCAAGGACACTAACAGTAATACATTCCTTAATTTCTGTAGTCATCACCCTCGCTCTCCACACAATAACATCCTGTCAGTCAGTTTTTTAGATTGTGCCATCTTTACTCTTTTTGAGTGGAATTTATTTTCCAGTCAAAGATAATGTTTGTTAGATTTGTAGCAAGTGGTTATCCCCATTGGATTATTAGTTGGCATTTAAATGTGCTTTATATATGAATCATGATCTTTTCTTTAAATCCTCTACACCAGAACAGTCTGATCAATTTAGCTGTGTCTGTTGCGCATCCTGTCCGCGCTAGGTCTGCTCCCAGGCCTGCTCACCTTGCTCCTGCGCTAACTGGTCCCGGGTCATCCTCTCCCGCTGCCGCTGCCAGCACCACCCGTCCACGGCGTCCCGCAGCGGCATCCCCCAGGTCCTCCATCTCTGGCCTAGCTCCATGCTGGGGCGTGGCTCCCTCTCCGGCACCAGCCCCGCCCCTAGGCACGCACGCGTGGACCGCCTGGCCCTTTAAAGGGCCAAGGGCGGGAACCAGCTTCGCACGCAGCCCAATGATGTCACCTAACACCAGTATATAAGCGAGGCCCTCTCCCCAGGACCTCGCCTTGGCAATCGGGTCGACTCCATGGTGTTCTGAGTTTGCCTAACCCTGTGTTCCAGCGTTTCCTTGTTCCAGCATCTCCTTGTTCCTGAGTCTCCGTGTGTTCCTGTATCCTACTCAGGTAGTACCTCCTCGGACTGACCTCTGGTACTAACCTCTGCCTGCCTGACCATTTTCGTCTGCTACCTGGAACTGACCTCTGCCTGCCTGACCATTCTTTTGTCTGCCACCTGGAACTGACCTTCGCTTGCCTTGACTATGCTCGGACTGACCTTGGGTCAATACCACTTTGCTTTGGCTGACCACTTCTGGACTGATACTCTGGCTCTGACCCTTGTGCTTCACTCGGATACTCTCTTCTGGTCTACTGAGGCTACCAGATCAACCTGTTTGGAATCTACCCGCGGCCTTCACCTGACTAGACTCGCAAACACTGCCTGTCTCGCCCGGAGTACCTTCCTGAATGGTTTCCTCCCTGAGGTCTCCACAGCTTCTAGTTCGGGTCTGGTCCATCACCTCCACATCAGTCGTGCACCATTGCTCATGGTGGGCACACCCCTCCACTGCCTCTCTAGGAGGACATCTGAGGCCCACCTAAGTCCAGGCGGTCCGGGTACCCAAGGGCTTAACCTGTGGAAACCCTGGACTGTTATTGGCAAAGCTCCAGCTAGCTTCTGTCTCCTTGTGTGCTCCGCCTCCTGGTGGCAGGCGCTCTCTGGATCCGACCAGAGGGCCGTACCAATCCTGCACCAGGCTAAGGGTCCACCTCCAGTGTAACAGGGTCTTTCTGTTCTCTGGCCATGTGGGTCAAGTCTGCTTGATTATCGGACATTACTAGCCTATGCATACCCCCGCCCCATATGATTTTTAAAGATCTCCTTTGTTTCAAGTTTCACCGGGGAAGAAACCTTTGGGACTGGCTGGTGCATTCTGACTCTAAGCTTCCAGGTACCACTCCTCACTCAATATCTGGTCATTACCCATGTGGTGGGTGTTCTTCTTGTTCCCTTTCCTTAACAGTAACTATGTTTAGAAGCCCCTTAACCTGCAGATAGTATCTGCAATACCTTTGTATAACCTGTCTTTCAACTGGGGACAAATATGTAATTATTTGCCCCTGCCCAAAATTATATGTCAGTAATACTGCCTGCATAGTGAAAACGCATATTTTTGAGCATTGTTCCGTATACATTCTTTTTGGGAAGAGTCTCCCCTGGTAGAACATTGGATACATGCGGCACACTCCGAAATAGATCCGACACTTTTTGTCATTGATCTCTTTTCTCCGTTCTTTCAGAAGTGGGAATTTTTCTGAACAATTGAATAGACACGAGAAAAGATGGATCTTTGACCTCCAGTCACTATCTCCCATAGGGATTAACATGGAGATCAAATGGTCCTATTTTCTCTGATTTCTGTATATGGTTATATTATCTTTAGCTTTGATCCTTTCACACTCATGTACTTAATTATATGCCTTAGTTTGTTGGCGTTTCTATTATGTTTCTTTTTATTATTCGGTCTTGATTGACAGTGTTAGTTTTGCTTCTTTGATTGGCTGTGGGTTGATTATATGACTTGCTTCACGTGAATCATTTGACAGATTTATATGCGGATTTTAATTGGCTATCCCTTACCATGTGACATAAAGGGGATTGGTTTGCTGGTTTGGGCACCGAAAAACCTGGCTTTGACTGATTTTATAAGACCTTCTTGCATGATGCTTTGCAAGCTCCTGTAATCGCTGTTCTGAAATGAGATTGGTATGTAACTTTGTTGTATCCTTGTTGTACTCTCTGCTATACCCTTAATATATGTCCCTTATAGGGATGTGAATCGTTTTAGGACGATTAAAATTATCGTCCGATAATTTTAATATCGTCTTAAACCGTTATGGAACACAATACAATAGAAATTCTAACGATTTATCGTTATAAATCGTTAGAATCGTGAGCTGGCACACTAAAACCCCCTAAAACCCACCCCCGACCCTTTAAATTAAATCCCCCACCCTCCCGAACCCCCCCCCCAAATGACTTAAATAACCTGGGGGTCCAGCGGCGGTCCGGAACAGCAGCGGTCCGGAACGGGCTCCTGCTACTGAATCTTGTTGTCTTCAGCCGGCGCCATTTTCCAAAATGGCGCCGAAAAATGGCGGCGGCCATAGACGAACACGATTGGACGGCAGGAGGTCCTTCCGGACCCCCGCTGGACTTTTGGCAAGTCTTGTGGGGGTCAGGAGGCCCCCCCCAAGCTGGCCAAAAGTTCCTGGAGGTCCAGCGGGGGTCAGGGAGCGATTTCCCGCCGCGAATCGTTTTCCGTACGGAAAATGGCGCCGGCAGGAGATCGACTGCAGGAGGTCGTTCAGCGAGGGTTCCGGCGCCTCGCTGAATGACCTCCTGCAGTCGATCTCCTGCCGGCGCTATTTTCCGTACGGAAAACGATTTGCGGCGGGAAATCGCTCCCTGACCCCCGCTGGACCTCCAGGAACTTTTGGCCAGCTTGGGGGGGCCTCCTGACCCCCACAATACTTGCCAAAAGTCCAGCGGGGGTCCGGAAGGACCTCCTGCCGTCCAATCGTGTTCGTCTATGGCCGCCGCCATTTTTCGGCGCCATTTTGGAAAATGGCGCCGGCTGAAGACAGCAAAATTCAGTAGCAGGAGCCCGTTCCGGACCGCTGCCGTTCCGGACCGCCGCTGGACCCCCAGGTTATTTAAGTCATTGGGGGTGGGGGATTTAATTTAAAGGGTCGGGGGTGGGTTTTAGGGGGTTTTAATGTGCCGGTTTTGCGATTTTACGATTTTTCGATTTTTCACGATTTTTCACGATTTTTCACGATATTTTACCCCCCCAAACGGCAACAATACGATTCCCTCCCCCTCCCAGCCGAAATCGATCGTTAAGACGATCGAGGACACGATTCACATCTCTAGTCCCTTATATTTGATACGTTCTTCTGCTCTCTGATTTATTGTGGAATATTTAAAGCTGTGCTTTCCTCTGTCCCTTCCGATGCAGCCTATTGGGGAAACATTTCACCGTGTCAGGAAACACAAAAGCTATTGAATTGTTCAAACTTTTCTACAGGATCCTTATATGTAATAAAATCAGATGTATCAGATGTTGTATATAGTGCTTTTTGGAGTGTATAATTTATATATAGTGTATAAGGTTATCCACAGTATATAATGTTATACACAGTCCCTTTTTGAGTGTATAATTTGCAATGTTACATATTATGTTCTTTGGTTGTTTTTCCATCAGGTATTGTTCCTATTCTCCTCTTCCTCTTTTTCCCTCTCCTCTCTCGCCCCTTCTCTCTTCCTAGCTGCACCCCTCCCCCCACCCTCATTTTTTGTATTTTCCTCCTTCAGTTATATTGAAAACCGGCATGATGTACCCACGAATATTGGTATATAAAAGCTAATAAATAAAATAAATAAATTGATTAATTAATTATATTTATGGAGCCTCTCCCCCCCCCTTCCTCATACTCTGCCCAGCCTCTCTTATGTTTTTCCCCACCACTACTTCTGCCCCTACCCACACACTCTGCTTATTCTCTTTCTCTCTCCCTCTCCACATTCTGGCCAGCCCCTCAGTCTCTCCCCCACCCCCACCCTCTTCCCAACTTCTCTCTCTCATTGTCTCTGTCTCTCTACACTTTGCAAAGCCTGTGTCTCTTTTGTCTACCCTTTTACTCTGAGTCTCCACATTCTGCCCAGCCCTTTCTTCCTCAACTCCAAAGGCTATCCAGGATTTCTCCCCCCCCCCCCCCCCCACACACACACACTCTGTCTCTCCTTTCCCACATTCTGCTCAGTCCCTCTCACTGTCTCTCCACAGTCTCCCTAGCCTCTCTCAGTCTTTCCTTCTTTCAGCATTTCTTTAAACTTCCCTGCTTTCCCCCATGCTGCTGCTTAACTTTCCCTGGCCTCCTCTTCAAACTCCCATCACTACCAAGATATAAACTTAAAAATGACTGTTTATTCTATTTACTCACTTGTTAGAGCAAGGTGTCCCATTCTGACCTGAGCTGGCTGAGACTTGTAGCACACTGATGATATGTTCTTTTTTACTCTGAGCACCAAGGCAAGGGAAAGAGGCAGGCAGATACAAGAGAGTCAATATCCCACCTCCGAGGAACAGACAAGCAGTGAGAACACTCCAGATGGGCTCCCCGTGTAGTTGAGAAGTCCCTGAAGAGATGTTTAGCAGCCCATGGCAAACCCAGAAGGGAAGAGTGGTGCTGCAGCCAGCTGTTCCATGAAGGCAGGAGTGGCAAGAGAAAGAGAGATTTAGTGACAGTGGCTCAAGCAACTAGCAAGGCATCTGGGTTTGCTGCTGCTTTATGTCCCTCAGAAATTTTTGCCACTTTGAACTTACCTTTTTATGGCTGCGATTTGAGGTGCAAAACTCTTTAGGTTCAAAGGGGAGCTACAGTTCTGGGGCCCAGAAGCAGTGGCAGTCCCTCCTGAGTCCCAGTGGTGGTCCGGTCAGCAGGTCAGCATGGTGCAAGCCAGAAGCAAAAAGGGCCTGCATGTGCTCCAGGCCCTATTTTAAACTTGCCTGCGTCTTTAAGATGTAACTTCCCTTGTGAGAAAGCTGTAGCTCAAGCAGGAGGGTGAAGGGGTAGTAGTTGTTGCTGCTTCCGTCCTTCTGATCAGAAGCATAGGAGGAGGAGAGGGGACAGGGAGGGGACAGAGTCATTGCTGTAGTCAGGGGTGGCCCCTGCAGTCCTCCCTGTTCCAATGCCCATGACCATGCAGATGTCTGCCCTATAGAGATGCATAATAGAAGGTGGGAAGGACACCGCCTATATCCCCTGTGGTCCTGCACTCAGGGCAGCTGTCCCATTTGCTTCCCCCCAGCCCTGGCACTGCTGATTTTGTAGGGGGCAGATTAGTCCTGAAAGCTTTCATCTTTAGCATGCATTCATCTTGTAAATGTGTCATCTCTTCCCGACAGCTTTGCTGGTTTCCTTCAAAATGATTTGTTTTTGGTGTGTTAACATGACACTCTGTCTACTTTCACTTATTTATAAGTATGGATTCATGTTATACCTTCCAAATCTCTTAATACAATGGGTTTAAAAAACAGAAGGATATGTTTTTCCTTCCAAGTAACCTATTTTATTGTGTTGGGAACTACAGAAGATTTTCTGAATGTTTTGTTTAGGGATTATCATCATTGACTATGCAAGTATTCTGGAGATTTATTCTAAATATGTTTGGCCATTGCACATATACCTAAGATTTGCAAAGCAAATAATATTGCCTGTCAAGGAACCAAAATCAAATACAAATAAGCATAATATTATTCATTTTGTTCTAGATATCTTTATGATTTTCCTATGAAACTGGACATTTTTAGCATCAAAATATCTATTCCTATACAAAAAGGGGTGGAATTAGGACAAGTGTGAAACTTGTGAGCAATAGCACAGTCATCAAGGTGTCAACCCTTGTTGCACCAGGAGGTGGACCCTTGGCCTAGTGCAGGATTGGTAGGCTCCCTGGTCAGACCTAGAGAGCACCTGCCACCAGGAGGCAGAGCACAAGAGGAGACAGAGGCTAGCTGGAGCCATAGTATTACGAATTTTAGCAGGAAGGATTTGAAGACAGTCATTCCAAATTTCTAGAAAGGAACGTTTACATTTAAATGAGCATCCAGTTGACACTTTCTCCAATAACATGCCACTAGGAACCCTAGGTACCCCCTCCAATAACATTAAATTATTGAAGGCATTTCTCCACATCCAAAAAGGTGGAGCTTCATAGGATTTCCACAGTTTGAGAATACTCTTCTTCCCCACCAGACAAGCTTTATGGATAAAGACTCTAGTTCCCTTACTCTGTACTTGGAAATAGGAAAGTTCATCAAATAGAACTCCTTTGGGGGAAAAAAATTATATGTTTTGCCCTGTAATAAAGTCAAGAAAATTGTGACTTGCTTTCCACTATTTGTCTAGAATAGTACAGGTCCAAAAGGTATGCTGCAATATTCCCCTAAACTCATTTCATCTCAGGAATAGATCTCTATCCCCAGAACTAGAGAGATAGGCACGGGCAGGAGAAATATAGGCTAATTTTATAAACTTAAAATGCATTTCCCTAAAATCTGCATTAGCAACAACAGCGGTGACATGCTTGAAGCTAGACTGTAGTTGCAAATCTGTAAGAGTTAAAGCTCTCTTCCATTTAGCAAGCAGTGAGGCATAGACCAGTGTTAAAAATGATTTATATAGTCTACAAATTCACACCCTCTCAAACTCCTCTATTCTAAAGAACTCTTCCACCTGCACGCAGAAAAAATCCAATACTGGAGATGCCCCCAAACTCTTAATACAGTGACTTAATTGAATAAAAGCAAAATAATCATTAGCTGACAAAATTAAAGATTGTTTCAGGCCTTGAAAAGGCAGCATTTCTCCATCATAACTAAGCATGTGATAAAGCTGAAAAATCCCTTTAGGCACCCATGTGTTATAAATCTTGATTTGGATCCTGGTGAGAAATTAAGATTAAGAAACACAAAAGACACCACCAATATCACTTAAAGATTGCTTCTGGCGCGCAAAATGAAACGCCAAAATATAAATAAAAATTATTAATAAAGTAAGAGCCGCATCTGCAAGCCTGACAACGTGTTCAAACTCACCAGGTTGAACCGTCCGGTCGTTTCTTCATTTGCGGCTCCTACCTGGCTGTGAAGTCTGCTGAAATTGTTGCGGCTGTAAAGCCTAGAAAGAATTTTTTAAATAAATGACTATATCAATTGTCTTTGAATTAGCGTAACCAGTATCGCAATGTCCCGTGGTGTTTAGAAAACCCTCAGACTTTAAGTTTGAAGTGTGTGCTGTCATTAATTGTCTGTAACTTGTGCTGCAAGCTATATAATTAGAACTCCAGACTGTAAGGGTTACTCTAGTCAATTACCTGGAAAGGGTGGCAGAGAATCCTTTTAATCTGTGTAAACCACTCAAGGACTAACTGGACTATGAGTTGCACTTTTCTCCTTATTCCTGAGTCTGGTTGGAAACTAAGAAGTTGAGCTGTCTTGCGCTTTACTAATCCCCGTTTCAGCTGTTAATGAATAAAAAGAATTTGGGGAATTGAATTTGAGGCTTGTTTGGCGTCATTAAGGATTGAAATGGTGCAAGGCTTTTGGGGAACAGACGTAGAACATTACCGGAGTTGCTCCAAAGATCTGGGAGTCCAGTTGTAGGATTTTGTTTGGGTTAAAAATATGGGGGTAGATTTTTAAAAACAGCGTGATCGCGTACTTTTGTTTGCGCAGCAGGCGCAAACAAAAGTACGCTGGATTTTATAAGATACGTGCATAGCCGCACGTATCCTCTAAAATCCTGGATCGGCGCGCGCAAGGCTGCCGATTTTGGGCAGCCGGCGCATGCCGAGCCGCGCAGCCTGCCTCCGTTCCCTTCCTCTACCTAACCCACCCTCCCGGCCCTATCTAAACCCCCCCCTTACCTTTGTCCGTAGATTTCCGCCTGCGAGAAGCAGACGTAAATCTACGCGCACCAGCGGACTGCTGGTGCGCCGTCCTCTGACCCGGGGACTGGTGCGGAGGCTTGGACCACGCCCCCAGGCCGGCGCCACGCCCCCGTTCCCGCCCCCAAAATGGCACGTCCCGCCCCCGAAACACAGCGTCATCGGGTCCCGCCCCCCGACACGCCCAGGCATGCCCCCTCCCAAAAACCCCGGGACCTACGCACGTCCCGGGGCTCTGCGCGCGCCGGCAGCCTATGGAAAATAGGTGCGCCGGTGCGCAAGGCCCTGCTCGCGTAAATCCGCCCGGATTTACGCGAGCAAGGCTTTTAAAATCTGCCCAATGGTGTATCATCTGCAAATCTGTCAATAGTAAATCAGCAGTAGAGAATGGCAGGGTTTGTTCACAGAAGATAATGCTGGTGTGGTCAATCCTCCAGAGGGCCATGGATTGAAAGCAGGAGCTTCCTAGATTGTAGTGGTAAGCAAATTTCTAGCTGCAAGTGTGGCATTTGTCTTCACTTTTGAAGAAAATAAGTTGGGTCAATACTAACTCAGCAGTCAACTAATGTACATGAAGGCAGTTTTGTGAGTAGTAAACATTGAGTTGAATAGAAATATAAAGGCATGAAAGGAGAAAAAGATGTCATGGCCCATCTAGTCTGCCAATGCACCCAATTAATTTAGCTTTTTAATTCCCATCACTCTCTGAGAAATACCCTCTATTTATCCCATGCTTTCATGAATTCAGATACTGTTTTTGTTTCCACCACTTCCACTGGGAGGTCATTCCATGCATTCACTACACTCCCTGTAAAGAAATATTTCCTAATTACTCCTGAGTCCACCCCTTTCATCCTTATCCCATGAACTCCTCATTCTAGAGCCTCCTTTCTGTTGAAAGAGGCTCACCTCCTGTGCATGTAAACCTTTGAGATATTTAAATGTCTCTGTTTCTCCCCATCATGCCGATCCTCACATAGAAGTTACAGAACAACACATTTCAGTAATGGAAGATGAATTACCTACAGTAAAAAAATATTAAGACATGTGATGTTGCAAAACTTGATGTTATGTTGGATAATATGGAAAATTGTTCTAAAAGAAATAACAGAATAAGAGAGACCCCGGATGGCTCTGGAAAATGAAGGATGTTTGACTTTATGATGGTCTTCCTGCACGAATATTCCAGCAACATAAAATCTTTAATAATTTTGTAACAGAGGGAGCTCACTGGGTTCCCATGAGCCCTTAAAAATGTGATAACTGACACCGAAATGTGATAATAAACTTTCTAAATTTAAGTGTAAGGAGTTTATTCTTAAATTCACCAGGCAGGTATTGTATATCTCTATGATCAGTGCTCTGTAATGGTGATTAAGTTCTTAAATATATATATAAAAAAAACTTATTTTGCATTTTTTGTCTGGTTTCAGCCCTGAATTACATAGGGTATATCAACAGTTGTGGGGAATCAAGCAAAAACTCTGTGCAGTGCACATGGCATTTCCTTTACTATGGTTTTCCCAGCTAAGCTATGGATTGCATTGAAGGAAGAGAAGATAGTGTTTCCTTCTATCAAGGAGCTGCACACATTTCTTTCTAATTTCCTGAACATGGTGCTGTCCTGAAGGTAGTGCCACTCTAAGATAGAGGAAGGAGAAAAGACAATCAGTTTGAATGGAAGAAACCTAATTATGTGGCGAAATCTATTGCTTCATTCCTGGAGTATGATAAAAAGAAATAGATTGAGGATCATGCCAGTGTAGCAGACAGCCTGAATTAATATGTCAAAAATCTGTGCTAGCAGTGATGGAGCTTCAAGATAGATTGTAAAATTGTCTTGGCTTTCTGTTGTTGTTGTGATCTACAAAGTTGTTTCAGATACATAGAGTTGCCAGTGGGGGCTTATCTGATTGCCGCAAGGTAACAGGCAACCTCTTCTAGTTTCTATCTCCTGTGAATCACTTCTTTTCATGACAATTTCTTTCTCTGAAGTCCAGAGCCATTACTAATATTTCAGTGGCAGTTACCTGACCTCTTTTGGAAGCAAAATACACTTTTTTCTTTTTCTCTTTCATGCTATGTAGCTATTGATAAGGTTAAATAACTTTGATTGGAGAATTATTTAAATATGTTTAAATTTTTGTGTTGCTGCATGAATGCAATGCCGTGATTGGTTGGGACCTTTCTGTAATCGTTAATTTGACTGATATCTTGCATGGAAGAGGTAATACAGTGAATATTATTTACAAAATTTATAGTACACTTGTATCCAAAGTTGAAGGGGAGGTTAATATAATAAAACATACATAAAATCAAACTGCATCAAGATCAATATAAAACAAACACAAACATAGCCAGCCTGTTAAGCCTAGCAAAATACATCAAAATGAGCTTTCACCAATAAATGAATGGCAGAATCGTAGAACAGAAGCTGCATGTATGGTTAAAAATATGTGGACAGCATGCCTAGCGTTCAAGTCCAAGCAGCAAATTCATCATTGGATCTAAACTGAGGAAAGATCAGCAAAAAGCCTCTTGCTATATACATTGTAGATCTGAAAGAGGGACTACTCTTCTAAATGCCCGTAAGGATCTCTGAAAGCTAAAAAAAAAAAGTTATGGTAGAGCATGACAGGTGGCAATCTGATGTGATTGCAAGAAATGCACCTACAGAGAAACGACCATAAGGCATTGATATCACTTTGGGTAGAAATTGCTTAGGGAGAGACTATAATCATAAGGAAAACAGCTAGGATTAAGATGTTTAAGCATGTGAAATATAAAGAAGACAATTCTCAAAAGCCATTTACATGGCTAAGTACCAATTTACCTGGGAAAAAAGGCTGTTAGAAATGGGTCCACATTTAACCCAGCTAAAGCACGTGTGGAGTTCCAAAATGCATGCACCTTTAACAGCATCAGCAGGAGGCATTCACAGGGGCGTGTTTAGTTCTGAAAGAAAAATAATGGAAGTAGATTGCATTTTATTTCTTTATTATCATACAAGTAATAAACAGCTTTTTTTTTTTTTTTTTGGGGGGGGGGGGGGGGGAACCTCCACAGCAAGATCGTTACAGCAACCAATAACATGCAAGTTAGCAAACTTGGAAGAAAAAAATGCAACATAATGATCCTGCATACAGTATATTAATTTATCCATTTAGTAGAGAAAAAAAAGAAAAACAGGAAATGACTAGGAAAATAAGTACCTCAGGGGGCTTCAAAGTGCAATATCTTAAAAACATGTGGGTATCATGATGGAACATTTAACCAGCTGCAATGGGAGAAAGGATTGTATTAGACAGGAATGCAGACACTTGAAGGGGACTATAGAAGATATATCAAACCCCTTGATATTTTATTTATTTTTAAGATCTTATAGGCAGGCTTCTGATCACAAAATAATCAAGACATTTTACTTCATTACTATATACAATTAATAACTAAAATAAAAATAACATATACAGACAACCATGAAGCACTTGCATAGGAAATGTAACCTATGGCGTAGCCATGGGTGGGCCTTGGTGGACCATGGCATATCCATTTTGGGCTTAGGCCCACCCAATCATTTGCCCAACACAATCAAGGCCTGAAGAATGACCACCGCTGAGTCCATCATTGTGATGGCTCAAGAAGGAGAGAGCTCACTGAAGAAAGGCCACCATGACAGCCCATCCCTATGATGGCGAAGGCGGCCCACCAGAGTAAAGCCACAGCGGGAGCCCATCCCCGCGGTAGAAAAAGAGAAGGCCTGCTGAAGCAAGGTCACCATGAGAGCCCATCCCAGAGTGGCAGAAGAAGGGGTTTAGCGATGAGGCCTGGTACATGTATGTGAGGATGGAAGCCTGAGTGTAAGTGTTTGTGTGTGAGAATTGGAGCTTGGGTGTTGTGTGTGGATAAGAATGGGATCCTGGGAATGAGTGAGAGTTTGTGTGTGGAAGGGAGTCTTGTGAGAGAAAGCTTGAGCTTTTGTGTGTGTAAGAGAGAGGAGGAGAAGAAGTTAGGAGAGAAAAGAGAGAAGAAACAGAAAGACAAGAATGACTCTGTAGAAAGAATTAGAAAAGAATGACAAGGGCAAAGTGGGAAAAAAGACCAGGACCAAATAATTAGAAAAGTACAAAGATCAGATGACAAAGGTAAAAATAAAAAAAATATTTTGAGATTTTAGCAACTGGAATATGCTATCTTTGAGTATCTGCATTTCTTATAATTTTGTATTTTGCTCTTTAGCATTTCATGGTTCACAGTCTGCTTTCTCAGGCTATTTCATTTTTGTTTGCATGTTTTTATTTCTAAGTTTCCCTTATTTCTGTATTAGGTAAGGGTTGGTATGTGTTCTGCCTTTGTATGACTGAGGTGCAGTGGTGCTGCTAGAATGTAGGTTTTCTGTTGGGATTTTTAGCAGTCTGGCTTGTTCTGTGTTCCCAGCAGGTGGTATATTAATGTTCTAGGGCCTGATATAGTATTTGTATTGCTTCTTTTTCATAAGGATGCTGTTATTTGAGACTTGAGTCAGTGCCATTATGGTATGGTATGGCAAGGTTCTAGATGCCTTTTTTTTTTTTTTTTTTAATTTTGCAGAGGTTTGTATTTTTTTTTCTGAGGTGACTCCAGAATTGAATAGTTTTTTTCATGTTGGGTTGTAATGAGAACTGTTGTAGTTTTGCTCTGCACGCATTTTTATAATTATTGCTATTTTATTGTAGTTATAGTGATCTCTGCCTTTCAGGAAAGAGGATTTGTGAAAGAATACATTGATATTTGTTTTATGACAAGATTTATTGAATCTGATGTTTGTGTTCTTTGTTTTTTACTTAATATTCTTGTGTATTTATAAATAGTAATAAATATAAATTATTAATACAGATTAATAAGGAATTTTTAAAAGTGCTTAAGAGTTAAAGTATTCTAAAGTTTTACTCATGATGCATTAGGGCTGTTGTAAACTTCTTAGGAGCCCATTGTAATGTGCATGCTAACGCATTATTTATCAATAAGAGTAAACTAGTAGGGTTCAGACCCGTATGCCTACAGCCCAATCTTGTTAACCAAAACCTCAGTTCTGGCTATGCAACACAAGTCCCAAACTGTAAAATCTTGGGTCAGAGCAATGGAAATTGCTTCTGTTGCCTTGTGTTACTCATGACATATTCAGGAACATATGGCTTTTATTATTAAAAATGTTGTGGGAGCGCTAGGAGAGCGATCCTACTTCCTGGGAGATGTGTGTCCTTGGGCCACGGCTCGACCCCAGAGGAACTCTGAAGAGGTGCCGTGGGAGGCGTAGCATGCCCGAGCATGAGCTGGACAGGAGCAAGGCTGGAGAGATGACTAGGAAGACAGGTCCTCCTCCGGACCTGCACGCTTGGGAAGACCCAACAACGCATTGTTGGTCTTGTGAACAGTCCTTCGACCGTTCCCAGCCCTTTTGGACCTGCCACAGGGTACGGCATGAAGCGGCAGGCCAGATGGAGGCCAGGGCAGTGAAGACTGGAACATTGAGAAACTGACGAGACTTCAGGAACTACGTAGACTCAGGTATAGACATGGACTCAGGAATGAGGTGCTGGATGCATAGACGTGGACTCAGGCACAGACGTGGACTCAGGACGAGGTACTGGATGCACAGAGGTGGACTCATGAACGAAGGCTGAAGGAAGACATGGGCACTGTCCCTCAGGGCGCCCTACTCAGGCCACCCACGGGACTGAGTCGCGGACCACCCTGTCCCATGCGCACCCTACACAGCCCAGGAAGGCTGGTCGCGGACCACGCTGAGGCGGGAGAGCACAGGGAAGAGGAAGCGGTGGTTTACTGCACTCCTGGCAGTCGAGGCAAGTTGCTGCACTCCTGGCAGCCGAAAGCTGGTGCTGCACTCCTGGCAGCCGAAGGCGAGTTGTTGCACACTGGCAGCCTAAGGCAGGTTAAAGCATCAGGGTCAGGAACAAACACTAAGGATACTGGAACAAGAGACAGACCTCGGGGCTGGAACATGAGCATCTGGAACAGCAGGTAACATCAGGACTGGAACACGGACACTGGATCAGGAGACAGACCTTGGGACTGGAACAGCAGGCGGACATCTGGACAAGACGAGGAGCTCCAACAAGTAACAGGAAACACAGGACCTTGCAGAAGTGCTGGAACACAGATGACTCCTGGAGCGAAGGATCTCAGGAGTGACCAACTCTGAGCGAAGGCAAAGTTAGACTGGACGCTGAGCCCTTTTGTAGGGCTGATGAGGACAACGCACAGGGAGGGGTCAGCAGAGGGCCACATCTGGCTGGCCCTTGAAGAGGAGGAAAGAGGCGCGCGCCCGTGCCCTAAGAAGCTGGAGAGAAGAGCTGGAAGCTGGTGGCATCCTCTGCCACGTGGAGAGCCCAAGGAAGCAGCAGAGCAGCCCTGGACTGGAGCTGGGTGAAGGCAGGTCGCTGGAGCGGCTCCCAGCTGCAAAGACTGAAGCAGGAAGAAGCATAGAGAGGTAAGGCTGGCTGCAGGGAGCTGTGATAGACTGCAGGCAGAGTAGAGAGCTGTAGCAGGCTGCAGGCACCGGCAGGGATGGCTTCCCTGCCGGGTGAGGACCCGGGCTGAAGCAGGCACTGGCAGGGACTGCCTCCCTACTGGCTGAAGGCTCCGGGATCGGCAGCAGCACGTCAGGGGAAGGCAGAAAAAGCAGCAGAGGAGCCGGCCGCATGGCAACAGCTGCGGGGACGGCCCCAGCTAATTCGGGGAGAGAGAAGCAGCAGCATCAGCGGCCTGACTGGCCGCGAGAAGGTAAGAGCCTGCCCGTGCTCCTCGTGGGCAGGATCGCAACAAAAAAATACAATCATGACAGGTGCCTCTTGTCTCCTTCCTTTCCCAAGCCATACTTAGCACCCCAATCACCTCCCACCTTGGCCCCTTTTAAATTGTCCCTGTGAAAAGAAACTCTTCTGAAAGGAAACTATTCATCAGGGTGACCTCACCATATCTTCTACATTTCAATTCATAAGACTCAAAAAGCATCATGACAAGCACTGCATCAAGCATCATACCACTGCAGGATTGGCCATAGAGGTTCACTCTTCTACACATTTCTCAATCTGGGAGAGACAAAGCCTTGCCCCTTGCATTGTTCTGCAATTGGATCGTTGATTATAGGGTAAACATGATCTGCATTGCAATGATATCCTGGTCCATAAAAGAGCAGGATCCATTTAAGAGTATGAAACAAAATTCTTTGGGTGGTGAGCAGTCCAGTCCTGGCCATCAAAGACGAAGACTGACAGGCAACTCATCTCAGCAATCCCCACCCAAGAAACGTAGACATAGAAATATTGGTTACTTTGTATTCCTTATCAGACATGCCGTGGATCTTTGGCAGTGGTCAGTCCTGCCACAACCCACAGCAGTGAAACTTTGGCAAGGACTCCCCACCAACCTAGCTGTGGCCATGTCTTGAAACCTGATGCTGGTATAGTTGATACCCTCTATGCCTCACAATGTGATATACCGAATGATACCCAACTGACACACTGAAAATGTCAACTATAAACCAGCACCAATGAGGTCCCTTCTACTGGGATTAACCTGCACCCAACTCTGCCCATATTTGACACATTGCCATGCAAATAATACATAGTCACCATGCAAAGGATGCCACTTCAAATTACTACCATCACCATATCCTTAGTTGTTTATACAAGTTGCTCCTTTATACAAAGGGAGAGGAATGCCTGTCAAGGCCATGAAAAATGTGGGGATTGATCACACGAGATGTGCTCTACACAGTGATAAAGAGGTAATATAGTATCCCCAAATCACCCAAACTTCCAGGGGTCTTCTAAGCACATTTCTCAAGCATAGATGAATAGTGCACCATACCAAGGGACTGAAGCAAACATTTAGAAATATCTAACCTATAGATGCTGCGAAGAAAACTGACTAAAGCTTGTCCCTGCTGGATGTCAAAAAGATGTGTAGTAGGAAATACAGCAATGTCATGCAAGAAACATGTGAATAGCTGGATGCCATAAAATGGCATGTTAAGGAAAGAGAAAAGAATGCATACAGAAAATGCTGTCATTCAAGTGATGGCAGCAGGGCCCCTTAGTAGTTAGAACCAACCCAGATGTCCAATAGTGATTAGTCAATTAGTTGAGCAGACCAAGACAATGAATGAGCAAAGCATAGTTCAAGAAACTGTAAAGGGTCTAACTTGAGCCGTTTGTTTAAGTTGAGTAGCAGGTCTCATCTGTCAGTTACCATGTGAAATCAAGCAAAAATTGCATTCACTGTCCCCTGCTACCCAGTTATATGCCCAAAAGTGCATATCTGAGCCATTTCAAGCAAAAGGAAGGGTGTGTATGTGTGTGTGTGTGTATGTGTGTGTGCACGCACACAGTGTTTTGAAATACACATCTGCAGGTAAAATAACTGCAAGTACTTAATAGTCAGGCATACAGGTAAAATGGCTTCAAAGATAATACGTGGGCTATGGATGCAATATAAAATAGGAATAGAAATAAATGTATTTTTAAATAACTGCATGCAAATGCTAGAAGTCTGGGAATAAGACTGTGTTTCAACACATTACATCATAAGAACAGCAGAGGTAGTGTTAATAAGGACCTTAGCCATCAGGACAATCTGCCAACAAATGGATGCCTCCATGGCTACCCACATGACCACCTGCAAGCCAAGTAAAAGCCAAGTTCAAAGCAAAGCATGTTCAAGCAGCATTGACTGAGTTATCAAGAAGACTGAACACCTCAAAATGCCAGTAGAAGTCATTTTTGTTGTGTTCGGCAGTTGCTTAGTTTGGAATGCAAAAATTATTACCCTTAACAAGACTTGGGGATAACCTACACCGATCAGCAGGTGCTGCCCTTAACAGAAAACATGGGGGTAACCTGCATGGAGTGGCAGTTACTACCTTAATAAACTTGCTAGGAATACTGGATGGACCATTTGGTCTTTTTGTGCGGTCATTAGCATTCTAATCCAGGCTCAATTGCACCCTCATCAAATGCTCAGCAACATGAGCCTCAACCCATATACTGAGAAAAGGCAAGGCAGACTGCCCTATCCATTGATAAAAGCTGTGACTGTACATGCAGTGCTGCCCTATGGTTTTCGAACAAGGGGCCCCATCTGAATAGACTGCATGAGGAGGCACAATCCCAAACCAAGATCCACACAGTCTGTCCTACACTTCTGCCTTCCTACCTTGTCTCCTTGGCTTTCACACTGGGGTTGCCACAGTGGATACATTCTCATGACTGCACATAGGGGGCACCTCTCAATTACAAGGACTCCCAATCTGGGCTAATGGAGGCTGAGCCAGCAACACATCCTGTTTCTGGATGCTGGGCTAATGCTTCTCTCTGCACCAGCTGCACGTGCCCTCAGATGGACTGGCCATGTCCACTGCTGCTGCCTGTGCAACCATATGTTGATTCCCTATCTTAATGTGGCCTGCACATGGAAAGAAATGCTGCGGGCCACATACCTACACTAGGACACCATCAGGCTGAGTGCGCCCCAGCCTACACGCTCCCCCAGGCCCTCTCAAGCTTCTTTATTTTTTATGCTCATTCCCAGACTTTGAATGGCCCAAGGCTTCAACTGTGGGCAGGGAAGACTCGCCACTCACTGCCTGGATGTATCCGTGCATGGGTGCACCAGGTGATCTAAAACTATTATTTAAACAGATGCCAAAAATACCAGGAGTAGGCACAGCCCTGCTCATCTGTGTGTGTCCCTGATTTAGCATCATCAGCTCATCTCCTGTCCTTCTGTGAACCAGGCCTGATATGTAATCCGGTGCTGCAAAAAATATTCCCACAAGACAGGATGCTCTTCTCCCTACCCTTGAAAATAAGAAAGGCAGTGGTAGCCAACTTGGGGTGGGGAGTGAAAAGGGGTCATGAGGACATAGCCAGGTTGAGAGATGATTGTACAAATCTCATTGTTGTTTGAGTTTCCTCACTCTAAAGGACATCAAATCTTTACAAGAATGCTCTGTTCTGTTCGTACGTCTCACTCTACATGTCAAAGTGGCCCCTAACCCTTACACTACTACCCAAACCTAATCTCGAGTTACTAGGTGGGCCTCCTATAGTAGCATAAATGTTCGTACGTCTCACTCTACATGTCAAAGTGGCCCCTAACCCTTACACTACTACCCAAACCTAATCTCGAGTTACTAGGTGGGCCTCCTATAGTAGCATAAATGTTATGAACGTGGATCCTTGGACTGGCTAGAGTGTTGGATGGATCCGCTGGAGGAAGGCCTACAGCGGGACTCGTAGCCGGGAGGTGGTACTGGACCAGGAGACCAGGCAGAACCTTCACCTATACTAGCCCTCATTCCCCGCAGGTTGAGCCCTTGGGTGCTGGTGCTGGCAGGACTTAGGCGAGGGTCTTCTGGCAACAAAGAATCCAAAGAACAGTCAGGGTCGAAGCAGGCAGAAGTGTGGGAGAGATGAAGACAGTCCAGAGGTCATGGCAGGTGGCATGTGGCAGATGTGCAAGATGGAGATCCAGGCCAGATGTTGGGGCAGGCTGAAGACTAGCGAGGTCAGAGGATGAGCCAAAGGTCAGGACAGGCAGCAGATAGAGAGAGAACCAGAAGCCATGCCTAAGTCAAAACCAGAGAGTCAAGCCGAAGCAGGAACAGGACCAGGAACTCGGGAGCAGGAGCAGAGCAGGAACAGTAGCACAGAGTCAGGATCGGAGCTGGAACAGGAGCACAGAGTCAGGAGTGGAGCTGGAACAGGAGCACGGAGTCAGGAGTGGAGCTGCAACAGGAACACAGGAGCTGGAAAACGCAGGGACAGAAATTAGTTACTCGGAGATCTGACGTCATCTTTGGGGGCCGGGCTGAGGTTTTGCGCCATGGCCCCTTTAAATTCCGGCCCGTTGCATGCACGCTCGCCTAAGGGGCAGGGCCTGGAGGAAGAAGTCAGTGGCATCTCCCTCAAGGGGAGAATGCTGCGGGAAGGCCCTGCCATGGCCCGGAGCCACACTGTGAATGCTGCTGTGAAGAATGAAGAGGGGCAGCAGGTAAGGGGGGACCCGGTCGTGGTTGCCCATGGCCGGGGTTCACAACAATAAATAGTAGAGATGTGCAATCGTTTGTTACGAATTAGGCAATTTCAACGAAATTGCCTAATTCGTTGTGGTTTGGGGGGACCTGAACCACAAAACGGATTTTCCCCGAGCTTCGGGGAAAATTTGTTTTTCGGGTTAGTGTGGGGGGAGGGGCACATTTATTTAAAAAAAAAACACCCCAACCCTTAAATTTTACTTTCTTTCACCCCCCCCCCCCACCATCCCGATCCCTACCCAAGACTTACTAAAACTCCCTGGTGGTCCAGCGGGGTCCCACGAGCAATCTCTCCCTCCATGCTGTTGGGCCTGCTATGACTCAAAATGGCACCGATAGCCTTGCCCTTACGATGTCACAGGGGCTACCGGTGCCATTGGTCAGCCCCTGTGACATGTGGGGGACTCCTGACCTCCCCAAAACTTGCCAAAAGTCCCCGGAGGTCCAGCGGGGGTCCGGAGCGATCTCCTGTACTCAGGCCGTCGGCTGCCAGTATTCAAAATGGCGTTAAAAGCCTTGCCCTTACGATGTCACAGGGGCTACCGCTCCTACCATGTAACAGGGGCTGACCAATGGCACCGGTAGCCCCTGTGACATCGTAAGGGCAAGGCTATCGGTGCCATTTTGATTCATAGCAGGCCCGACAGCATGGAGGGAGAGATCGCTGCAGGACCCCACTGGACCACCAGGGACTTTTAGTAAGTCTTGGGGTGGGATTGGGATGGTGGGGGGGTGTAAGGGTGTAAGAAAGTAAAATTTAAGGTTTGGGGGTGGCTTTTTTTCCCCGATTCACAGTTTTTTTTTCCCGATTTGTGTTGTTTTTTGGGTTTTTTTTTTCGTTTTTCCGGTTTTGGATTCGGGTTCCAGTTTCGTTTTTGGTAAAAAGCGATCTGTGGGAAAACTATTTTTCCCACGAAGCGCCCGAGCCGAAACCCGACCCGAGCCAGAAAAACAAAGCTCATCTCTAATAAATAGCTGCTTACAACAATAAATAGCTATGGTGCCACCCCAGAGGCGCTGTCTCTCTCTTTTCTATCTTCTCTCTCCTCTCCTCTCCCATCTCAGGCCCCTCCCCAACCTAAAAATGCCCAAAACACAATTTGCAAAAAAATCACAATTTGCGTTATGGGCTTAATGCCAATGAAAAAGGTGTAGTTATTTTTGACATTAAAATTGTGCGATATCATGCGTTATTGCTTCATACTTTGCGAAGGAAGACAACAAAAGGGATGCCACAAAGAAGCCTTTTTATTGGTAGAGACGAAAACAACTGCCCGACTCTGGCCGAGTTTTGCCACATAAAGTGGCTGCCTCAGGGGCTCAATAAGCATCAGACGTGCTTAAAATTCTATTGGTTCTCTTCATCAACGGTACTATATACATTTAGCAACGCACAGCATGGATCGTCTCCACTCTCATCGATGGCTTTCCCAAGTAAACTTGACAAATAATTTTTATGGACTTTTCATGCCTGGGGCAGGCGTAACTTTCGCGATAAAGGTAAGGGGGTGTAGATAGGGCTGGGGGGGGGGGTTAGATAGGGGAAGAGAGAGGAAGGGAGGGGAAGATGGAGGGAGGCCGAAGGAAAGTTCCCTCCGAGCGTTTTTGGAGCGGCTTCGGAGGGAACGGGCAGTGTGCACCGACCCCGGATTTTATAAGATATGCGCGGCTACGCGCGTATCTTATAAAATCTGGCGTACTTTTCTAAAATCTACCCCTAAGCTATGTACAAAATGTGAGTTTAGCTTACAACATTGAACAAATCATAATAAATAAAATATAACAATGATATTATAACATAATGCCTATCAGCTCCATAACACCCGCATAACATAAATAACCCTTCAAAAAATACCATACAACCCCCTCTCAACTATACCCTATCCTCCTCCCATTAACACCCTAATATCAAATAATGTCAAATACAGTGGCCTAGCCATGGGTGGGCTTGGGTGGGACATGGCCCACCCATTTTGGGCTCAGGCCCACCCAATCAGGGCTATGTGACACCAAATGAGGATTGGCTACTATCAACTCGATCATCGCAGTGGCTGAAGAAGCCCTGTCCGGCCGAAGCAAGGCTGCTACAGGAGCTCATCCCTGTGGTGGCGAAGAAGGCCTACCGGAGTAAAGCCATGGCGGGAGCCCATCCCTGTGGTGGTGGAAGAAGAGGTTTGCTTGTGAGATCCGGTGCATGCAAGTGAGAATGGGAGCCTGAGTGTAGGTATGTGAGAATGAGAGCCTGAGTATGTGAATGAGAGTTTGTATGTGAGAGAGTCTGTGAGAAAGCATGAGCTTTTGTGTGTGAGAGAGAGAGGAAGGAAAGAAGATAGGGGATAGAAGAAATAGAAAGGGAAGAGTGACCCTGGAGAAAGAATTAAGAAAAGTCTGAGAAGGGGAAAGTGGGGGGAAAAAAAGAGAACGGGACCAACTGATTTGAAAAATAAAAATATCAAACAACAAAGGTAAAATAAAAAATGTATTTGAGATTTCAGCAATTGAAATATGCCATCTTTAGGTATGTGCATTTCTTATAATTTTGTATTTTGCTCTTTAACGATCCGCTGTTCAGTCTGGTTTCTCAGGCTTTCTATTTTGGTTTAGTTTGCATGTTTCTATTTCTAAATTGTAGTCCCTTATTTCTGTATTAGGGAAGGGTTGGTTTGTGTTCTGCCTGTGTGTGACTGAGGCACAATATTGCTGCTAGCGTGTAGTTTCTCTATAGGAATTTGTAGCAGTCTGACTTGTTCTGTTATCCTAGTAGGTGGTGTATTAATGTTCTAGGGCCTGGTGCAGTATTTGCTTTGCTTCTTTTTTATAAAGTTGCTGTTATTTGAGTCCTGAGAGTCAGTGCTGTTATGATATGGTATGGCAAGGTTCAAGGTACGCTTTTTTTTTTTTTTTTTCGGGTGTTGTGTTACTTCATAAAGGGGTAGATTTTTAAAACTCCAGGGCCCCGGATTTTATAATCCTTGTGTGCATGTGCATGAGGCATGCGCAAGGTGGGGAGGAGGGGGGGAATTATGCAATTTTCTCACAGCAATGTATCCCGGTCTTCCCCAGTTTGGAGCAGACTGGCAGGGAACTTCCCTACCACCTCTCTAACCCCCAATTTTTTTTTTTACCTTTTGCTCCTCAACAGGAGCAGTAGCAAGTTGCTTGCGCCGGCAGGGTGCCAATGCACGCTTTCCCAGCACAGCAGCAAATGGCCGCTGTACTGGTCGCCACCAGCCCTGCCCCCTGGACCGCCCCTTTCCCTGAACCTGGCACTTATTCATGTACCGGGGTTTACGCGCATGGCCTGACCTGTTTGAAAATTGGTTTGGCGTGCATAAGGCCCGGTCACGAGCATAAACCCCAGGATTTACGGGCACCGGGTGTTTTAAATCCACCCAAAAATGTTTAGCAATGGAGGGACCTGTTTTTTTTGTTGTTTTGTTTTTGCTTAGTTGACTCCAGAATTTGTATATATTTTTTGTTTTTTTTTGTGTTGGATTGTAATGTAAACTGTCGTTATTTTGCTCTGCACCCACTCTTATGATTATTGCTATTTCATTGTAGTTATGGTTATCTCAGTCTTTCTGGAAAGAGGATTCATGAAAGAATGCAATGATGATTGTTTTATGACATGATTGATTGGATCTGATGTTTGTGTTCTTTGCTTTTTACTTAATATTCTTGTGTATTTATACATTTCATTAAAATAAAAATTCCTTATTAATCTGTATTATTTTATTTTATATGTTGGTAAGTGCTTCAAAAAAGTATTAAAATATTCTAAAATGTTTCACTGATGCATAAGGGCTGTTGTAGACTACTTAGGAACCCATTGGAGTACAACTAGTAGAGTTTAGACCTGTATGCCTCCAACCCCTTGTTAACCTTGGGCCCACTCAAAAAAACAGTGCTGGCTACACCACTGATCAAATAATAAAAGAAGCAATCTAGAATCCATATCCTGCCCTTAACTGATCAAAACTATCACTCAAATGTATCTCATAAAACTCATTCCCCCCTTAAAATGGACAAAAAAAATTACAACTGGTAAACCATATGAAAGAGCCAAGTTTTGACCATGTTACAAATATCCAAATATTTGTTCTTTGTTATAAAAAATATGTTCTAGGTTTTGATCACCCTGTTCTTTGTATTATGTTCAAGTTATTTGTAAACCAATATGATGTACCCACGAATACCGGTCTAAAAAAGCTTTTAAATAAATAAAATAAATGAAAATAAATCCAAATAGTTCTTCTGCAATTGGTACCCTCTTGGAAGAATGCTCAACAATAATAAAGCTAGCACAGAGAATGCTCATGACCTAAATTTCTACAGATAGACTTCTTTGACTGCTGGAACAATGATTTCCTTCAAAGAACAGAAGTTTTGCCGAGTACTTATGGCACCAAACAGACTATTCAAAGCTTTATAAGTCAATGCTGGAATTTAACCCTAATCCAATATTCTATTAGAAACCAGTGCAACTGATTCAGAGGAGTCACGCTGTTTCTATACTTTGACCATCCCAAGATCTTTGGGCTGTGTTCTGGTTAAGTGGCAATCTGCAAAGGATTCCCTGCAGCAATACCATAAAGCCTCTGTCATATGCCCTCTGAGTAGTCTCTTCCAAGCTGAAAAGTCCTAACCTCCTTAGGGTATCTTCATAATTTTAATTTGTGTTATCTGCAAGTTTGATCATTTCACTTGTTGCTCCTAATTCCAGATTGGTTATCGATATGTTAAATAGCACTGAACCCAATGCAAATCGTGGGACACTCCATGATCTCCTTTCTGCATTGGGAAGTTGTTTCTTATCTTTTAAGCAGTTACCACCAGTCCACAACAGAACATTGCCTCCTATCCATGACTTTTTAATTTCCTGAGAAGTCTTCCATGCAGAACTTTTATCAAATACTTTCTGAAAATATAGATACACTGTATTGAGCTGTTCATCCTTATCCACATGTTTTTTTTAACACTTTCAGTAAAATGTAGTAGATTTGTAAGACAAGACTTCATCAGGTCATGTCTATCTATGTGGCCAATAATTTTGTTTTAAACAGGTGCAAATGTACTAAGTACTCACTGTGTGCCGCTGGCCCAATTTTCAAAGGGAAACCCAATAGGGGGTTTCTCTTCAAAAGTGTACTTGCAGTGTTATACTGCAAGACTGCAAACTCCTGTGTTTAACTTAAGCCTTTATTCAACAAATTCCGGGAGTTCAGTTTAGAACATTGACCCCTGTTTTGCTATCTGTTTTAAACATTTTAATACTGAACCAGCATTCTTTCATCTATTTTTAACTTCACTGATTTGAAGAGCAGAATTTGGATGCTAAAAGATTAAACAGTGGCCATTTAATAAAGGCACACCATGAGTGATAAATGTAATGACTTGGGAGCTGTCTGCAGCCTTAGTTAAGGGAAATGCCACACTCTGTAGAAGATAAGTCTGGAAAGCCATCAAAGCTACACATAGCTGTCTGTACTTGACCTTTTTAGAAGATTTATTGGCTAGATAGATGCAATGGGAACATGACTGCTCAGGCTTCACTAGTTTTAAAATTTTGGAATGTCACGCTTCAATGTGATCTTTCACTGAAGCATGGTTAAATAGCAGAGAAGTCAAAGACATAATGCTAGGCCTGGTGAAATAAGATTTTCAAAATCTCATTAAAAAAAAAAAGCCTTATCTGTTTAGTTATGTCTTACAGACCTTTTATTCTTGTGAATCTCTGTTTAAACTTTCATTGGAACAATGTTCAAACTCAGCCTAGGAGTAAGTTAAGTTTACCTAATCTACTCTACACGTGTTTTCTGATTCCACTCAAAACAATCCCCCCCCCACCCCTTCCTAGAATGTCTCCCCTCAATCCAGCTGAACATGCTAGGAGCCCTATGCATACTTTTGGCTGGATTGAATGTGAGCAATAGATTGCCACATTGCTCAGGTAAATTGCAACTTACCCAGGAAAATTTAGATAAATGCCCTCTTTATGAATCTTTGAAAAGTTTAGGGCCTCAATATGCTTCTCTTCAATTGCAAAAACTGGCTTACATCATTACTACAGCAACAAAGAGGCAAAGTGGAGTAATAGACTCATCAATATCTCAACTGGAAGTGACTAAGGCTGAGCGATTTGAATTGTTTCATACCATTTAATGCTCTAACAGAATTGAGAACAAAGGTCAGCCTCTTCCCAGTTCCCTTATGAATAATCCTGAAATTGTCATTTTAATAGAAATCTAAACGGGAGACAAAAATCAATATTTTTCAAAATTAGTTGTTTATTTTTCTTATGTAACCCATCCCAAAGTGCGGACAGCACACCAGTAGGGCTTTAAAAGAATTGTTAATCTCTTTGAGGCCGGAACTAGTCCTGGTTAGCTTTAACATTGTTCTCTCCCCCCCCCAGGTGTGAAGACTCATGATTGGTGTCCTCAATGATCTCAAATGTCTTTTACTCACAGGTGTAGATTTTCCTTTAATCTCTTTTCTTTATCACAAGAATCCCCGATGGGAGGGATCCACACAGGAAGAAGCAGCTTCAGATGTTCCTTCCAATGGGCAGGAAGAGGTACAGCCATAACTTCCTCCCAGATATTCTTGAAACAATTTATTTTTCCCAAAACTGAGGTAAACCCCAGAAGGTCCTGGCATTGGGTCACCACCTTCCTCTGTCCTCGTTGAAGGTGTAGAGGGGCATGTCTTCCCTAATCTGGACAGCCCCAGACACAGGGTTCCCATGCCCAGAATCCAGGATGTACACAGGGTTTCACCAGGTTTCCTACAACTTAGTCTTTTTAAAATCCTAATATATCCCAGGATATAGTCCCTACCCACCAGGAAGTAGATAGGCATGGCAGATCCCTGACCTAACTTAGAAATCCAGCAGGGTTTGCTGGAGTCCTAAGAGTAGGCCCAAAAATCCAAAATAGGCAAAAGCTCCTACACACCTCCAATAACTTGAAACACAAACTACACTGCCCCCAGAGCTCCTAGGAGAGAGCTGCTTATAATGCCTCAGAAAGGAGATGGCCATTTCAGCACCCTCAAAGGGATGTGCTGCATTTGAATGGTAACCTCCTCATTTTTTAACTTACACTGATCTAGCTGAATAAGAAATCACCCAACGCTTACTGATAACGTGACCATAGGGTCCGTTACACTAGATTTATTAAGCTGAAGTATTTTCCCTGGAGGGAAAAATATTGTCGTTTTCACTGACCTTGGTACCATGTACTCACAGGCTAATCAGTTTCATAGCATTTTTCCTTGCAGAAAAATACCACAGTGACAAATACTATGGTAATGTAGCACCCCATGATGGTGACCCTATCTCATGGGGTTTGAAGGAGCTATGCAGCCCCCAGATATCCTCTCCCCAACTGTGGTATCCAAACGCATGGGGTTCTAATGAGACCAATCTACCACACCTTCTGCTGCACTCAAAGTCTGAAAAAATGTAACATTTTTCTTAAAGTTCTACCAGTGCTGGCTTCAGCCTCACCCTGGTAGCCCAGCTTGCACACCTTTTGGTATTCAAAACCTTTCTCCCACATCTTGAACCCCACATCAATACCTTATAATCCCTGAAGGTCCAGTAGTGTGCTATAGTGTCACAGAGGGCTCCACTATATTCTATTTATTTATTTACTTATTTATGGATTTTTTTTATATACCGTGGCACGTTCAGGACATCACCTCGGTTTACAATGAACTATAATGCAGCAACAGGCTTTACAATGAAATAATTAAATACCAAACAATAAATAAAACAATATACATACAACTAGCTTTACAATAAACATAATAGTAGAGCAGTATTTGAAATACTGGAGATTACTATACAAAAGGAGGACTTATTCGAATGGGACATAGATCGGTAATAGAGAAGCAGAGCATGGGGGGGAGGGGCAGGGGAGAGAGGGAGAGATAACGAGAAAAAAAAAAAAAGGTTTCAGCATTGGTCATGTGTTATGGAAAGGTAAACTGTCATGTTGTAAGCAGTTTAAGAGCCATATCAATCAAGGGTATGCTAATTTGAAAAGCCAGGTTTTAAGGTTTTGTTTAAATTTCCTATGGCAAGACTCCTGACACAGTATAGTGGGCATTTTGTTCCATAAAGTGATTCCTGCTATGTTAAGAGAGTGCTCCCTCGTGGAAACATGTTTGGTAAGCTTGGGAGAGAGGGGGTCTTGAGTTTGGCTTGGTGCTGAGTTCTTGTTGGTCGGTTTGTCTTTTGGAATGTAAAATGTTCAGAGAACCATTGCATATTTTGGTTATGAATGGACTTATGTATTAGTGTAAGAGATTTATAAATAATCCTGGATGCAATCGGTAGACAGTGTAGGGACTGGAGCGCTGGCTTAATGTGATCGTGGTGGTGTGTGTTGGTCAGAATGCGGGCGGCAGCGTTTTGAAGCATTTGTAGTGGTTGTATTACATTTTTAGGTGGCCTAGAAGGATGGAGTTGCAATAGTCAATTTTAGACAGTATTGTAGCTTGTAGAACTGTACAGAAGTCATGAGGGTGTAAGAGTGGTTTGATTCTTTTTAGTGTATGGAGCTTGAAGAAGCCATTTTTTATGGTGGCAGTAATGAATTTTTTTAAGGTGAAGTGGTTGTCGATAATTATGGCAAGGCTGCGGACCTGTTGCGCAGTGGATAGGCAGGATTACAATGGTAGAGTTGTATTAGATGTGGCATCGTTTTGAGGTGAGATGATAAGTAGCTCTGTTTTGCTGGTGTTAATTGCCAGAAAGTTATCAGTGAGTGCATCCATTTCCAAAATGATACTTAATGGCTTCAGAATCACCTTTGATGGGACAAATAGGTACTCTGAGGCAGGTTGGTACCATTTTGGAACAGATACTTAGTGGGAGTAGACTCATGACTAGACAACAGCAAAATGCACACTATTCAGAAAATATTTTATATAAAAAAAGGGAACTAGGGATGCCTTTCTATGAGGCTTGAATTAAATCTCATCCTCAGTAGGTACATTGGAAAAAATATAGATGAGAGGGCAGAGATTTTAAGGGCAATTATCAAATCCATGTACCTGGGTGAAGAGTGACTTACCTAGATAATCTGGTCTTTCTGAAAATTGCTTTCTTCTGCCTGGATAAAAATGCATGTGGGCTTCCAAAGCATGAACATTTTTGTCGGATTTAAAAGAGGCATCATTTGGGGGGGAGGTGTTTAGGTTGGGGAAGGAAAACAGCACATGAACTTAGAATTTCCAAAAAAGCATGCAGTATTTTATACCCCCTCCCCATCACTACCAGCTTCACAAATAGCAGGTGCAAAATATATGGATGCTTTTATCAAGCACAATTTACGAAATTGAATCAAAAATGTGTTTACATGCACCCCTCTCAATTCCCCAATGTTTAGCCCATGATAAACCATCTTACCATGCACACTAAGCTTTATTGCTTAGGCCTATTAGTATGTACTTAAGATGGTATATTGTGTCTCATTAAATTGCAGATATGTTCTGTCAATCAAAGTAAAAGGTTCTATGGTATCAGTACTGTCTCAAAGTGAAGCAGTACTAATGTATGAAATCAAATTCCAGATGGGTAGCACTGTCAGTAGGTCTATATTTAAAATATTTATTGAGGACAGCTGGAATACCCATGCCAGGGACTCTGGAGGCTTTGTGGGAGGCAAATGCTGCAGGCACAACTGAGGATACCTGTTGAAGGCCCCTTGTTCCTGGAGCCTATAAGAAGAAGTGCAGAGAGGTGCACCGCTGCTGATGCGCTAAAGGTTCATGCCCCTTATGTTGTATTATTGTGGTACTGGCTCGATGGGGAGGGAAAGGAAAGGCAAAACATTAGCGTCCTCTTCAACCACAGTTTCTACATGCGAATGTATGGATTTCCAAGTACGGAGAACTAACTTAATGCTGTAAGTTAATTTGAGTACAGAGTAAGCAGAGCCTTCCCTTTCTCCTGAAGCGTGATCTCCACCTCCAAGGCCTCAACCTCCAATATAGAAACATAGATAGAAACATAGAAATGACGGCAGAAGAAGACCAAACGGCCCATCCAGTCTGCCCAGCAAGCTTCACACACTTTTTTCTCTCATACTTATCTGTTTCTCTTAGCTCTTTGGTTCTATTTCCCTTCCACCCCCACCATTAATGTATAAAGCAGTGATGGAGCTGCATCCAAGTGAAATGTCTAGCTTGATTAGTTAGGGGTAGTAGGGGTAGTAACCGCCGCAATAAGCAAGCTACACCCATGCTTATTTGTTTTACCCAGACTATGTTATTCAGCCCTTATTGGTTGTTTTTCTTCTCCCCTGCCGTTGAAGCAGGGAGCTATGCTGGATATGCTTGAAGTATCAGTTTATTCTTCTCCCATGCTGTTGAAGCAGAGAGCCGTGCTGGATATGCATCGAAAGTGAAGTATCAGGCACATTTGGTTTGGGGTAGTAACCGCCATAACAAGCCAGCTACTCCCCGCTTTGTGAGTGCGAACCCTTTTTTCTTCTCCCCTGCCGTTGAAGCAGAGAGCTCTGCTGGATGTGTGTAGTATCAGTTTTTTCTTCTCCCCTGCCGTTGAAGCAGAGAACTATGCTGTATATGCAATAGTCCTGCAGGAAGATGTTAATGAGGTAATTCCTCCTGTGGCAGTACAAAATTCTGAATGTGTGATGTCAGCTACACCTCATATAAAGAACATAACCGTTCCGACAAGATCTGTATTTGATATGCCAGATCCCATGAAATATGTACGTACGTTGAGAGGATTGAGTAGGGTTCTCCTGAGGAGCCAGCTGAAATTTCTTTGAGGAATATTTGGACAGCAGTTTCCAGGATTGAGATTACCCTTTCTAGGACTGTGAACCAGCTTTGTGAGTATACAAATGGAGCAACCAAGAAATGTTCTGATATTGAGACAAGAACTATCAGCCTAGAGACTAATGTTAATGCCTATTCTGGGGCTATTACTAATCTGCAAGCCATTGTAGCTGCAGGTATAAAAGATGCTTTGGCTATGCAATACAAATGTGAAATACTAGGGAATAAGATGCGATCCAGGAATTTTGTCTGTCGAATTTTCCACAAAACCACTTTCTTTTCTGTAATGAATTGTTTAAGAAGTATGCTACTGAAATTCTACAATTTTTACTTAAAATGAATTTTCCTTTGTCTAAGTGTTACTATTTACCTGACAAGAGGAAGATTATTACTTCATGATGAGGGAGCCTCAGATATGTTGGCACATCCCCTAGCTATGATCTTTCACTTTTTCTTCAATCTTCTTTGGATGTTATTGCAATCAGTGCTACCTTTGTTATTAACTTTGTATTAGAATCTGATAGGGATATTTTCTTTTACCAGTATTTTAAATAGAAGGGTACTTTATTTTGCAGACAAAAATCCTGGTATTTCCTGTTCTCTCTAGAGAGACATAGATAAAAAGGAAACAGTTTCTCCAATTTTAGCCCCAAGTCTTGGTTGTTGGAGCTTTTTTACCTGAAATGTCCCTGTAAATGTGTGATATTATCAAGGTAATGGGTTTATTTTTATGGACCCTGTACATCTTGAAACATTGCTAGTCGATAAGACAAACTTATATTCATGATCCTGAGGCTAAGGTGTGTCCCTGGGTCATTCTTTTTGGAGTTTCTTCTTTGATTTGCTTAAGAAGTTGTCCCCATGATATGTGGGCTTGTTCGATATGTTTTTGGTTATTGGAGGATTAAGCATTGCCTATTCCTGTTCTATATCATTTAAATGATGTCAAAATTTAAGAGTGAATTTAAAAAAATATTTTATAATCATTTTCCTGGTCAAAAGAATGCACAAAGTGATATACAATACAGAGTTAAAACATAAATGCACAGCAAGCGATATACAAAATGTAACATAAAATGTAAAACAATATACACTAAATAACCATACAATCTTTAAGGATTGTTGGACCCTTGTTGCTATGGGAAGGCTGACTCAACCTATAGAGAAGGCCCCGTAGGTACTCCCTGGCTGCTGTTGGGACTAGGCTGGTGTGAGACTAGTCTAGGGCTTCAACTATACCATCCCTTTGCATCTTAGGATGAGCCCTTGGGTTTCAGAGGCCAGCGGGACTTAGCATGAGTCTTGTGGAGAGCAAAAGCAAGAGAAGACCTGGTCCTGGCTAGGATCAGAAGCAGGCAACTTTCCACTGCGGATGGCAGGTGATCCATTTCTGAGGTATTGTTCTGCTGCATGGCTGGGATTTAAATACCCAGCCATGTGACATCATCTGCTGGCACCAGTCATGGGGATTCTCGCCATGGGGCCTTTAAGGTTATGAGTGCTCATCTAGGGAATTCTTGGGGAGAAGATGGTATCAGTATCCTAGCTGCGAAGCATGGTCTGTTGTCGGAGGCATTGGGTGAGTGCGATGGTTCATGGGCTGCTCCCGCAAGTTGGTTAACATATCATAGCAACCAACCAAAACAAAATGACCCCACAGAAATATATGCTCTGCCCCTGTAATCCTAAAAATATTTCCCCAACTAATGATCCCAGCCTTCTAAACAATAGTCCAAACTTGCCAGCCACCTGACTACAAGACTGTCTTTAAGTACATGTTGAGCTACAAGAACCAATTTAGATTCACAAACCTAGCTGAAAAAATAACCAGGTTCTCATTAGTTTTTGAAATTTATAAGAGTATAATTCTATTCTTATCTCGGAAAGTAATGCATACCAGAGCAAAGATGTGGCTACTGATAAAGTTCTAGACCTCAAGCACACATGACTCATCACAATTCAAAATGCACCTTGACATGATATTCATACACTGCTACGAGATTAACACTCCAGCTTATATTTTAAATGGTCAGGACCACTCCCATTTTAATACTCAAAAAGTAACGTGGGTGGTTTGTCCACAAAAATCTGCAGTCAGAAGGAAGAAATACAAGCGCAAGAGGAAACCATTTTGATTTTCTGAATTCTATAAAAGTTACAGTCGTGAGAGAGCTCATGCAAAACCAGAAAATCAAGAATGGAATAGCCAGAGTCTAGCTACAGAATATGGAAAAAGCTTTCTAAATAAAGGAATCCTCACAATTTACAAGGAAAACCAAACCACACTCATTAGAAACCATTTACATGTTCTGAATGCAAATGTGTTTTATTCAGAAAGTCCATTTCACAAGAAAATCAAAATTCCACCCATCACGTAGTTCAAATTCAAGCAAGTAATATTTTAAATACTTAAGTAAGGAAATGATACTTATCAAAGTTCATTATCTTGTATTGAATCTGACAATTCGTAAGTGATTCAATAGAATGACTGACAACTCCCATGCTATTCTGCCTTGTGCTATACCCCTTAAAGGGTTTCTGTGCCATGCGCCTTGCTGCCATGCCCAAGATCTAATCCTTGGAGGTTTTTCTTCCACTGTGCCTTGCGCCATACCCCAGATTGTTACAGTTCTGCTCACGGGCCCAGGCAGCCTCTCACCTTTCCTGTAGCTGACGCCGTTTCCCTTCTGTAGCTGAGTGTTGGCGTTGGGGCCTGCCTGCTTCTCTTTGTGGCATGGAGCTATCACCGCCATGGCCTCCTTTGGCCCTTGCCACCATCCTTCGTGCAGTGGGAGTACCACTGATACCGAGCCTGCCTCCCCACGGCCTGAGTGTCGCCACCATTGCTGCCATCCTCCATGAGGCGGGAATGCCACCACTGTCTTCTCTCCATGGTGGGCGGAGCTGCTGCTGGCCTTGTCTTCTTCCACAGTATGGAGCCACCGACATCCTGCCATGTCTCACAGCAGGAGTGCTGCCTTCAGCTTCTTCTTTGCGGCAGAAAACCGCCACTGCTATTTCTGGTCCTGGCTTCCACTAGGCACGCAGCTGCACCTCTCTGCAGTATTTAAGCTTCCCGTGGCAGGAAAAGCCCTGTGGCCCTGTTAGATGATGTCACTCCATGTCTCCTGTTCAGCCCTATAAAAGGGCTCTTCACCAGTCCCTCGTTGCCTTCATAAGGAGCTATCTGCTCCTGGATGCTCTATTCCAGCTCTTCCATCCAGGAGGCTCCAAGATCCATCTTTGCTTCTTCAAGGTCCTCTGTTCCTCATGGCAGCTCCCTTGTCTTCATCTTGTGTTCCTGGTTTCTCAATGGATCCTGCGTCTTTGTCCAGATGTTCCAGTCTCTTCGATTCCTGTCTCTAGATCTTCCAGTCTATTTGGTTCCTGTGTCAAGTTGTTCCTGATTCTTCAGTTCCTGGTTCCAGGAGTTCCAGCCTTGCCTCTTCCTGCTGGTCCTGCCTCCAGGTGACCATCCGTGAGTTAATCCTGAATCCGTGTCTGAATCTGTTCTTGAGTCCTGCTCCCGGTCATTGGAGCCATGTTCCAGTTGGATCCTTCTTTAAGCGCTGCCCGGAATCCCCTTTATTCCTGAGCTTCAGTCCAGTGCTCATCCCACTCTCTGCATGGTCTGTGACCAGCCTCTTCAGGTTGTGTAGGGTGTGCAGTGGGACAGCATGGTCCATGACCAGCCAATGGGGACAGTGTAGGGTGCACTGAGGGGCAGTGCCTTGCTGATACTCCAAGTGCCTATGTCTTGTCCTTGTTCCAGAGTCATCTTCTGTCCTTGACTTCTGTCCATCCTATTGCACCTTCTTTTCCCTGGCGGCAGGTCCAAAAGGGCTATTGAGTGGCCAGAAGGCTTCCCCAGAGACCAGCATTGCATTACTGGGTCTTTTCTGGTATGTTAAGATTTGGCAGAGGTCAGAGTGCTCCTAGTATTCAGCCTGTCTGCCCATGCTTGGATACGCCTCACCTGCCATGGTGCATGCCCTGTGTTTTCCTCTGGGCTTGTGCTGTGGTCCAAGGGCACACACTCTTTCCCGAACAAGCAACCACTGTCCCGTGCTCGCAACACAGACCTTACATCCTGAAGTGTTCCTATTAGTCTTAAGGGCTGCTTTGCATCTCTCATGTTGCTTTGGTGTCTTGATGCCACTTGTTGTCCTATTTAGCCCCTTTATTAATGGTTTGGTTTTTCCTACCATCTTTTCTGCTTCATTTCTCCTTCATGGTGCCTTAGAATGCTGATGCCACTTATGGTGCCACTTTGCCTCTTCTGATACCAACCAGGGTTCATGCCACTGTTGACAGTGCCCTCTTTTGGAGCCTTGAGGTACGCTTCCCACACTATCTTTCAATTTTGCTCCTTTGACGATGACTTAAAGAACTCCTGATAATTCTGGTACCCCTTTCCTCCTTTAAAGATCATTAGGCTAGTCATGCCAATTTTGGTGCAACTTTGCAACAGTCTAGGTCAGAGCTTTCCAAAGTGTGTGTCGCGACACTTTGGTGTGTCGCCTGAGGTGTGCCAGTGTGTCGCGCAAGCCCGGTGCACGTGACACACCGGCAAGTAGGAGCCAATGCAGCCGCCGGTGGAGCTCATCCCACTGGCGGCTGAGCAGTAAAGAATCGCTATGCTGTGTGCCGTGGACACACAGCAGGAAGATCGGCATGGCCGTGGTGAGTTCACGTCACCACGGCCCGAAGAAAAAGGGCACGTCTAAACATGCAGGTGCTCCGCCTCCTTCCTGCCCATGCGGCCCCGGAAGAAAAATGTTGCCGGAGCCACACGGGCAGAAAGGGGGAGGAATGTCAGCCGCATGCAGAAGAGGAGCAGCAGCGTTGTTGCAGCGGGTAAGAAGAGGAGGAGGCCGGATGCAGGGTCCCCACCGCGGATCAGCCCGAGAAGATCAGGGCCGCTGCAGAGCCCATCCTGCAGCGACCCGTGAAGAGGAGGCCCAGAGGTAAGAGAGAGGCTGAGGGCCCGTAGAGTGCGTGTGTGAGGTGAGTTGAGAGATTGTGTGCGTCTGTGAGCTGAGTTGAGAGATTGTGTGCGTGAATGAGGTGAGTTGAGCGATTGTGTGTGTGTATGAGGTGAGTTGAGAGATTGTGTGTGGGAGTGAGGACCTGAATGTTTGCAGAGACAGCATGTGAGAGAGCCTGTGTGTGTGTGTGTGAGAGAGACAGCATGTGACAGTGAGAGTCTGTGCTTGAGCAAGACAGCATGTGGGAGTGAGAGAGAGCCTGGGTGTGTGAGAGTCAGACAGCATGTGCAAGAGAGAGACTGTGTATGAATGATTGTATGAGAGAGAGCATGTGACAGTGAGAGCCTGAGCTTGAGCAAGACAACATGTGGGTGTGAGAGAGAGCCTGGGTGTGTGAGAGTCAGACAGCATGTGCAAGAGAGAGAATGTATGAATGATTGTATGAGAGAGAGCCTGTGAGTGTGTGAGAGAGAGAAAGCATGTGAGAATGAGAACCTGACTGAATGTTTGAGGGAAGAAGATAGATGGAGAGAAAAGAAATAGAAAAAAAGACAATATGAAAGGAATTGGCAAAAAAATAAGAAAGGGGAGGTGGAACAAAAAAGCCTGTGACCAACCGATTAGAAAACTAAGATCAAACAGCAAAAGTAAAAAAAAAGAAATAAATTACTTTTTACTGATTGGCACATGTAATCTTTGGTAATGTGCAAGAGTAGCACTTTCTCTATGCTGATTTCACAATGTAGGAGATCAACATGGAGGAAGTGGAAACCCACGGGGCCTGCACAGAGGAGGCAGCAGAATGGGCTTCAGTGCCAATAGCAGCAATCAGCGCCTCCCCAATAGCCATGCGGCAGCAGTGACAGTGGCAGCAGAGGAATGAGAGAGGCTCCGAGGTTGCTGGCAAAAGAAAGAGAGGGGGTTTGCCTTTAGTGTGTGCCTGCCTGAGGGTGTGTCTGTGTATGAGAATGTATGGGTGTCTTCCTGGGGTTTGTATGTGTGAGAATAGGTGCCGGCCTGTGTGTGTGATGTATGTGTGTGTGAGAATGAATTGGTGCCTGCCTGGGGGTCTGTGTGTGTGAGAATGAATGTGTGCATGCCTGAGGGAGTGGTGTGAAATTGAATGGAAGCCTGCCTGGGGGTCAGTTTCAGTGTGTGAGAATGACTGGGAGCTTGCCTGAGTGTGTGTGTTTGTGTGTATGTGAGGGAGCCAGACAGAGTATGTATGAGAAAATCCAGGGGAGTAAGAGTTTGTGTGGGGGTGTGTGTGTGGAGGGAGAGAGAGTGTCTTAGAGCTTGAGAGTGTGTCAGTGTCTGTGAGAGCGAGAGGTTATGGTGGGTATAAGAGCATGAATGTGTATGTATGTGACAGTATATGTGTGAGAGAGAATGGAAATGTGAGTATGTGTGAGAGAGAGAGGATAACCTCCTAATCCTTGACAATATCCGGGTGACTGGAAATCAAGAGCTCCCACGTATGGACAGCAGGGGCTTTTTAAAATCCTTATTAGTTTTAATTATTGGGTGTTATTTGATATATGTGCTGTTTTGAAATATTTTATTGGTGTTTAGGAAATTGTAAAAAATGTATATGATTTTAATGAATAGAAATTCTATTTATCAGTAGTTTTAAAATATTCTTTTATTAGTATGGTTTACTATTATAACTGATGCTTTATGTTTCTTGATTTTATTTGTTTTATGAGGAATGGTGGTTCTCTTTTTCCATTATTAATACACAGAGTCTGGCTTCTTGGGGTTTCCATTTCAGGTTTTGTCTAATTTGTGCTCCTTTATTTTGTATTCTGTATTTGGTGAGGGTCTGTCTCTGCTCTGTGTGTGTGACCATGATGAGAAATTCACTAGCATAGGGATCTATAGCAATCGGGTTTGTTTTGTTTCCTCAGTAGGTGGTGTATTGGTATTCTAGGACCAAGTATAATATTTACCCTTGCTTTTTCACAGGTAGGGTTATTGTTGTTTGAGTCCTTGGTGTTATTACTGTTATGTTATGATGGGATTGCAGTATAGATTTTGAGTGTCTTTTTTTTTTTGCGAGGTTTTATTTTTGTTCACAATGTGCCTGGCAGTGGAAGGTGTTTGTGCTGCTGTTACTGTGAGGTGACACCAGAATTTGAAAACATCTTTAGTATGATGAGCTGTAAGGGAGACATTCAAGCTCCATTGTTTGGGGGAATTTCAGTGGATGCACAGAGTTACAGAACTGGAGGTGCAGGATTTATATTGACATTCTGTCCCTTCCTATAAATTCCAGTCTTCACTCTCATAGCCATATAGAATTAGTTGAATGAGGCTATCAAATAATTTTATAGTGTGAAACTGGCCAGCTTTTTAAAATTACGCAGAAGACCCTTTGGACTTTCTTATTAACACCAAATATTCAAAAGCTGTGCTCATCCCATCAAGCTCATATATCTCATTAAAGAGGTAAATTGAATAACACAATAACTTTGTTTTATTATTGTTACTCATAAATTATAACAATAACATTAATCTTGGAATATTATATATTTTTAATATAAATGAAAGATTTTCACAAGATAGGTTGTGTCGTGAAACATTTTATTATGTATATATTTAAGGAAACATACATAAATTGTCGAAATACATTTTGTTCGTTTAACCTTTAACCTCTGGTTTGCTAGTAGACTGAATTACTGTGTCCCGAAATTATGTTTGTCTAAAAAGTGTGTCACCAACATGAAAAGTTTGGAAAGCTCTGGTCTAGGTACTTTGGAGTTCTTTCCCCCTTCTGATGATTTATTTCCCCAAGTTTCATGAGAATTGATGAGAAAATCAAAATTCTGGAGCCCAAAATAGGCTGCAATACTTCCCCTATTGCAGTGATGGCGAACTCCAGTCTTCAAGTGCCACAAACAGGCCAGGTTTTCAGAATATCCACAATGAATATGCATGATATAGATTTGCATACAATTGCAGCAGTGCATGCAAATGTTTCTCATGCACATTTATTGTAGATATCCTGAAAACCTGGCCTGTTTGTGGCACTCAAGGACTGGAGTTCGCCATCACTGCCCTATTGTCTTTATTTGTAAACAAAATGAATAAAAATGTTTTTTTTCTTTTGAAACTAATGAAATGATTTTAGGTCCCCACAAAATGAATGAATGAAATGAATCCATTTAAAAAGTGAGACTATGATAGAATGAGGAAATAAGAAAATAATTAAAAGGAATGATTGCAAAATCTATGTTTAAAAATACCATTTTGGAAGCCCAGACAAAATGTATTCCATGCATTAAAAAAGATCTAAAGACCAAATGATTGCCAACATGGTTTAATGGTTACATAAAAGAAACAATTAAAGCTAATAGGGTAACATTAAAAACAAATGGAAAGGAGATCCAAATGATGAAAATAGGGAAGAGCATAAGCACTGGCAAGTTATATAAAAACAGTAGAAAGGGCAAGAGAGAATTTTGGAAAAGGCTTGCCAGTAAGGCAAATACTACTAATAAAAATGTTTTCAAATAATTTCAAAGTAAAAAAGCCTGTGAGAGTAAGTTTGGTTGTTACATGACAGAAGGGCAAAAGGGGTACTCTGGGAGGACAAGGGAATAGCAGAAAAACTGAATGAATCTGCCTTATCTTTACTGAAGAAGATGTGGGAAACATATCCACACCTGAAACAGTCTTTAATGATGAAAATTCTGAGCAGCTAAAACAAATCTCTGACAACGGAGAATGTAGTAGATCAGATTAACAAACAAAAGAGTAACAAGTCATCAGGGGTGGATGGCATCCAACTCAGAGATCTAAAATAAACAGGTAAGCAATTTCATGTTTTAGTTCTAATAATCTATAAAGAGAGCCCCTGGTTTCCTGTAGCAGATTTTTCAAGATTAAATGGCAATTCTGTGGCAAATTTACATAATTTTGCATAAATATTCACCCTCCTGACTATGGAAAAATTAATTTCTTTTATTGAAAACTATTTATATTGTCTGTTAAACTATTTAAACTGTATACAAATAAGGTACCAATTTAAAAAATCTACTATGTATGAAGTTAAGGGTCTGATTTACTAAGGGAAAAATTCTTAGTATAGGAGGCCCTAAAACATCTAAGTTACAAACTTTTAACTGTGAAATGTCATTTTTGCTTTGAACAGAACCAGTTCTGCTCAATATCTTTGTAAGCAGCATTGTGGAAGGGATTAGGGATGTGCAGACAAAATGTTTATGTTCATAAGTCCATAAGTCGAAAAGGGGGGTCAATTTCGGTCAATATGGACATATGGAGAATTCCATAAGTTGAGTCTATGTCCATACGTGCACCGGTTCCCTAAATAAAAATTTAAACCCCTCACCCTCCTTAATCCCCCCCCAAGACTTACCAAAATTCCCTGGTGGTCCAGCGGGGAGTCAGGAAGCCATTCCTCTATTCCTTTGCGAGGAGCACGTGACGTCCGCGTCACGTTGGAGTGACGCGGCCGTCACGTGGTCCACCGCGGTTCCGCTCCCGGACCCCTCGTTGGACACAAACAGAACTTTTGGCCAGCTTGGGGGGGCCTCCTGACCTCGCGACCTCCCCCAGCTTGGGGGGGCCTCCTGACCTCTCCAAGCTGGCCAAAAGTTCCGTTTGTGTCCAACGAGGGGTCCGGGAGCGGAACCGTGGTGGACCACGTGACGGCCGCATCACTCCGACGTGACGCGGACGTCACGTGCTCCTCGCAAAGGAATAGAGGAATGGCTTCCTGACTCCCCGCTGGACCACCAGGGAGTTTTGGTAAGTCTTGGGGGGGATTAAGGAGGGTGAGGGGTTTAAATTTTTATTTAGGATCAACGATCGCGATTTCCAACGTATTCAACATAGCTATGTTGAATAAGTTGGAAATCCGATCGTTTTCGCCTCATCACTTTTTTAAGTTAAAAAAAAAAAATAAGTAGCGTTTTACATATAAGTTCAAAACGAATGCACACCCCTAGAAGGGATAGAAGGTAAAGTTTGTGTATTTGTGGTTGATACTAAGTTCTACAAAAGAGTAGACACACCTGAAGTAGTAAAAAGAATCACAGATACAGGTATTGATGAAATCATAATCTCAGACCATGCACCTGTCTGGATTGCCCTATCTGGGCCCACTAAGCTGTATTCAAACTGAATCTAGCAGGATGCGATGATTATGTATCAGACAGCTTAAGTTTGCATTGCTCATTTTAGAGAGTCAAAAGGATGAATATTACAAGTGGACACTTCTCTATCTGCCTTATTTCTTCCATCAAAAGAAAAAAAAGACTAAATATAGTCTATGGCTTATTGAAGGTAGACGTGCAGATCGCAGGTGACAAAGCATCATCAGTATCAATGAGGGTGTTTTTTTTCTGTGCAGTGGCAGGTGGCTATCTCTTTTTCGGTTCAGGTTTCCCTTTCTCTTGCGGCAGTAATGGGCTAGCTGTGAACTCCCTGACAGGCTTTTCCAGTTATCCCTGGTTGAGAACCACTACCATCTACAATGCATTGTCATATGGCAAAATAGTACTATTAGTTTCACTCAAAAATAAGGTATTGTTTTAAGTGCTAAAGGAAATAGAACTGCCATAAAATATACTGTCAGTGCTAATGGTAACACCTTATAAATTAGGGATGTGAATCTTTTTTTGACGATTTAAAATATCGTCCGATATATTTTAAATCGTCAAAAATCGTTAGGGCCACGATACAATATCAATTCCCCCGATTTATCGTCAAAAAATCGTAAATCTGGGAAGGGGGAGGGCAGGAAAACCCGGGGGTTCAGACCCCACTGAACGACCTCCTGCAGTCGATCTCCTGCCGGTGCCATTTTCCGTACGGAAAGCGATTCGCGGCAGGAAATCGCTCCCGGACCCCCACTGGACCCCCAGGGACTTTTGGCCAGCTTGGGGGGGCCTCCTGACCCCCACAAGACTTGCCAAAAGTCCAGCGGGGGTCCGGAACGACCTCCTGCAGTCGAATCGTGTTGGTCTATGACCGCCGCCATTTTGCGCCGCCATTTTGCAAAATGGCGGCGCAGAATGGCGCCGGCTGAAGACAACACGATTCAATTGCAGGAGACCGTTCCGGACCGCCGCTGGACCCCCAGGTAATTTAAGGCATTTGGGGGGGTTCGGGAGGGTGGGGGATTTAATTTAAAAGGCCGGGGGTGGGTTTTTGGGGTGTTTTAGTGTGCCGGTTTTCCTGCCCTCCCCCTTCCCCTGATTTAGCTATGGACCGCCGCTGGACCCCCAGGTAATTTAAGGCATTTGGGGGGGGGGTTCGGGAGGGTGGGGGATTTAATTTAAAGGGTCGGGGGTGGGTTTTAGGGGGTTTTAGTGTGCCGGTTCACGATTTTAATGATTTTCACGATACTCTAAACACCCAAACGGCGACGATACGATTCCCTCCCCCTCCCAGCCGAAATCGATCGTTAAGACGATCGAGGACATGATTCACATCTCTATTATAAATGAGCCCTAGACTATTCTGTCCAAGAGCAAATAACAGTGCCAGTATAGTGCAATAGTAATCAATATGATTGCATTGGGTTTCGCCATTCCTGGGATCCCAAGTGGGCCCACTGCGAATTTCAGTAATATCTAGTTCCGAAGGCATCTTACATCACTGATTTGCTGCTACTTTTGCCTTGCCAGGGACTTAAAAGAAATGCTTTCTTTGCTCTGCCACCTCATTTCCACTTTGTGGGGCTTGAAAAAAGAAAGATGCTTGTTTTACCAGCCCTGAGCCGGGGCAGAACAGCAGTATGCTGATACTTTCTCCCACTCAGCAAGGAGATGAGCCGAAGCGCACTGCACAGTGAAGGGAGGAGATTTTCTATATGCTTGGCAAAGAAAGAGGGAGAAGATGGTTGAGAGAGTGGAGACAGAATGAATTTTGGTTTTGTGGCCGGAGTAGAATTATACATTTCTTTGCCATAAAACACATGTAGTGTATTGTGGTGGTGGGAGAACTCAAGTTTACTTAGGGAATAGCCACTGCTATTAATTGCATCAGTAGCATGGGATCTTCTTAGTGTTTGGATAATTGCCAGGATCTTGTGGCCTGGTTTGGCCTCTGTTGGAAACAGGATGCTGGGCTTGATGGACCCTTGGTCTGACCCAGCATGGTAATTTCTTATGTTCTTATGAATTGAATCAAAAAATGACTTAAAATGGTACAGGTAGTCAGGCCCTGGAATGGACTACTCGGATGTGGTAGAACAGGTAAGGTTGGTGCAAGAGTTATTTAATGCCCTAGGCTAGTGATGGCAAACTCCAGTCCTTGAGTGCCACAAACATGCCAGTCCCAACCATCTCCCATGCACACCCTATATTTTCCCACTCGCTTTTCAAACCTGAACTGTGTGAGAATTCACCATCTGCGCAATGCATATACATTTTTTTAAAGTATGTTTTGCACTTGCTTTTAAAATATTGCACTGAATGTGCAGGGGTCAGCAGGGCTGATGCAAGAATATTTATTTATTTAACTTTTTTTATATATCAACATTAGTTGTGGACATCACATCGATTTACATTAAACCTGAATGCAGCCGGGAGGCTTTACAGAGGAATGAACATTATAACAGTGTGTAAAAATGCTTATAACAATAATTATAACAATTATTACAATGATTAAAACAATGATTATAGCAATGATTCGGCACGGTGACTGCCGACCATGGAAGGAAATTAACTATTAGTATGGACAAAAAGTTTTGTACCTACCATATAGGGATATTTACAGGGGGTATTAGTCTATAAAATGTACATTTTTTTTATTCTATACAGAGTAGGAGGAACCCAGGGTTTGTTTGTTTTTTTATAAAGGGGGAGGGGGGGATGTGGATGGGAGGGTCATGGAGAAGGAGAGAGGGTTTGTGCTAGAAGATTCAGGGGGAAGCTTGGGACAGGAGCGGAAAAAGGGGGAGGAGACTTGCGTGGAATGTTAGTGAAAATGTTCAGGTGAATGCCTGCTTAAAAAGCCAGGTCTTTAGGTTCCGTTTAAATTTATTTGAACAGCATTCTTGGCGTAGTTCTGTAGGCACGGAGTTCCATATAGCGGGCCCAGCAATGGAAAGTGCCTGATTTTTGGTGGTGGCGAGGTTCGTGAGTTTGGGTGATGGTTTGAGGTTTTGATGGTGGCAAGGTTCGTGAGTCGAGGTTCGTGAGTTTGGGTGACTTAGGGGTAGATTTTCAAAAACGGTGCGTTGGCGTACTTTTGTTGGCGTTCCAGGCGCCAACAAAAGTACGCAGGATTTTAGTAGATACGCGCGTAGCCATATCTACTAGACGCGACCCGGGGGCGGTTCCAGAGGGCGCGGCCATGCCCCCGGGCCCGCCCCTGAAACGTCCCCGGGTCTGCCCCCAAAACGCCCCCGGGCCCGCCCCCGAAATGCCGCGTCCCGCCCCGAAAATGGCGCGCCACTCGGCCCCGCCCCCGACACGCCCCCCTCGGAAAACCCCGTGACTTACGAGAGTCCCGGGGCTCTGCGCGCGCCGGTAGGCCTATTGAACATAGGCGCACCGGCGCGCAGGGCTCTTAAAATCCGCCCCTTAGTGTCCGGGGGGTCGGGTCCCCAACTTGGACTTGCTTCTAATAAATCTTGATGGCACTGCTCTGCATAAATCTCAGATGAACCTTATGCTAAGGCAACACTGAATATAACAACCTTGAATTTTAGACTTTTCTAGCAATATTTTTTTTATATACATTTTTCATTTTGAAAATTTGCATGCAATGCAGGAATGTGTGTTTAATCAAGCATAATAAAAATTGTTTTTGCAACTTTTGAGTTTTGGGATACTTTTAGACTAGATTTGGTGTTTGTTGGGCTCTATAAAGTTTTGGCATCTGGCAACCCTGACACATATGATACTTGAGGCCTAGAAGGTGACCAATGTGATGATTTTTAACAAGGGCTCCACTTCAAACTTGAGCAAATGTTGGAATGGAGCTTCCTGAAATGTAACAAATACGAGGAGGGACAAAAGATTCAATATGTCCTTCAGGTTCATACAGGAATTTTATTATTTTCAGCCAAGCTAAAAGGCTATTGTAGCATCCAAAACAGAAGTTTGTATTAATACTTTTATGGTTCCCCAACACAGACCATATTTCGAGGAAATGGCATCGGGAGGGAACCACTTGTGAGCATTAGCTCATTCAACCCTCTTAATCTTGATAGAGAAGTAAAGTAATCTTAGCCATTTATTTTTCTCTTTATTATCTGTGTGCAAGTTTATATCCTGTTCAGGTACATATTACTACCCTAAACCAATTAAACCTGATACATCACTTTGAATGCATATACAGCGTTGCTCTCTGCTTCAACAGCAGGGTGAAATGTGGAAAACAGGTTTTACATTCAGACAACATCCAACAAGGTATTTATCTGTGCAGTCTGGGTAAACAAGCATCGGGGTAACTTGTTTGATGCAGCGGTTACTACCCTTAACCATTAAGCCTTATACTCACCTTTGATGTAACTCCAACATTACTCTCTGCATCAATAGCAGGGGATGGCAGGAAATTTGAATCAAACAGTTACCATCAAGGGCCCTGAACTTGGTGGTTGGTGAAACAGATAAGTATGGGAAAATAAGTGTGGGAGCTTGCTGGGCAGACTGGATAGGCCGATTGGTCTTTTTCTGCTGTCATTTCTATGTTTCTATATGTTTTTGTGTTCTCAGATGTTTTTGTCCTTTTTTCAAAAAAAAACTTTTCCTATTTGTTTCCTCGAAACATACCCCATGTTGGGGCCCATAAAAGTTTTAATACAAACTGCTGTTTTGGCTGCTACAATAGCCTTTTTGCTTACCTGAACATAATAAAATTCCTATATAACAATGAAGGTGGCCAGACAAGAAAACTTAGGATTTCATTTACTAAGTATTTTTCCTATAGACACAGAATTGGAAAAAAGCTTTAATAAAGCAGGGCCTTGATTAGTTGCGCTATGTCTAGACTAGGAGATGCTGCCAATCCGACAGCTGATCTAAGGTCACTGATGGCAGAACTGGTGGAAACTCTGCATGCAGTTCATGTATAGCAATACGAGCCATCTTCCTGAGGATGTCACCCTTTGCACTTCCACATGAAAAATAAGAACAGGAAATGAAAAGAGAGATTCGAAACAGGAATGCTGATGTGAGGTAGTTCATATCAAATCAATGCATGCCATCTTGGATCTGGTATAGCATTCTTTTTAACTTTTTTCATGAAAGTATTTTGCCAACTTGCGCCTAGTTTCATCAAAGCACTATAAATATAGCAAAAATAGTGCCTGTGATTAAAAAAAAAAGGGCATGGTTAGGCAAATTTGCAGTTTGCCACATTGCATAGGTAAATAACGTTTGCGGCTTTATCAGTGCACGCAGGGTTGTGTCAGCAAGTGCCGCGTCACTTTACGCATTTAGCATAAATTAATGCGTGGTTCATTATTTTTTTTCAGTTTATATATTCTGGCTTCCTGCAGCTGCCTCTTTGAGGGTTGTCAGGAGTTTGGAGAGAGGAGGTAGGAAGATGGTGTTGGTAGCTAGTTGGAGGTTCTTTATAATGATTACTGAGTGAATTGTCTTGTTTTCTGTTGCCATGTTTCCCTTTACCTTGGTCTTTTGTCTTCTTTGTTGGAGTGAAAGCTTTTGTTAGTAAAGTTTGTCTGCCTGTCTTTTGTTGTGGAAGAGAGTTGGTGGAGGAGTGGTGTTTGTGGTGAAGTAGATGGAATGTGAGAAGCGGGAGGAGGGAGGAGAAAATTTGGAAGGACTGGGGCAGGAGTGCTAGGGGAAGGAGTAGGAGTAGGGACAGGAGTAGATAGGCAGGAGGGAAGGGATAGGAGGAGGCAGGAAGGGGAAAGGCAGGTGAGAGCAGACTGGAGTTGGACTTCAAGCAGCGGGGAAGGGAGTTGGCTGGGCAGGGGAAGGAGGAGGAAAGAGAGAGGAGTTGCAGGGAGAGTGAGGAAAGGGAGGACGCCTCTCTAAAAGCAAAAGTGGAACCCCCTTTTGGCAGCCAGGCAGCAGGACGCCCTCATCCCAGGGCTATCGAGTTCAGCGACCAGGATAATGACTTGGTCATTGGAGGGGTCCTGGAGCATTATTATGCCATGCTGTTTGGCAATTGGGCGGCCAAGACCTCAAAGGCAGCCAAGGGCCAGATCTGGCCAAACATAGCCCAGGGCATCTATAGGCAGAGCAGAGTTGAACGAAGCGAGGAACAGGTGGCCCACAGTATTGGGACATCAAGGCGCAGCTGAAAGCCAAGGTGGCAGCCAGAAATAAATATATAAGGCGGACCAGAGGAGGAGGAGCCCCTTGTCCCATCATCCTGACCCCCATGGAGGAGTATCTCGTGCAAAGGCTGGGACAGGATTACTTCAAGGGCATGGCTGAGCGGCTGGACACCACACAAGCCACGGCCAGAAAGTTCACCTCACCTGTAAATGGGCAGGCAGCAAAGGGTGTACATATCATTTGGCATAAGATGCTCACAATGCTAAGAAACAAAGTGTACCTCTGATACCAAATGGGAAAAAAAGGATACTTGCTGCCATTGGTACTTGTATCTTGTATTTTGTTTCCACAACCCTCGCCCATGAAGCAGCTAGTCCCAGCCAGGAAGCCCCAGGGACGAGCAGTGCAGCACCCGTTTTACACAGGCCCTTCCTGATGGATGCCCAGACCCAGATGAGCGAGGAGGAGGAGGAAGAGCAGCAGCAGACTCAGGCTCAGGAGCCATTGCAAATGCTGCAACCCCTGAGTTCACCCATCCCACTCAATGTGTCCCTCAACCTTTCTGGCTTCATGGAGGAACAGAGCCTTGAGTGGGAGCCTATACAATTGTCACAACCATGAGCCAGTACACCACAGTGCCAGCCTGAAGCACCACGCCCTCGGCAGGAGCTGCCCAGAAGCTCCGTCATGCCACATTTAGAGGCTCAAATTCCTGAGCTCCACACCCCAGCCCATCATCACCGATTCTAGGCCCAGCACCAGCACCAGCACCAACAATATCCTCACTACCAACTGAGGAGTCCATGCACAGGCAGATGGACCAACTGGAAAGGAGGCAAGGGGTACACCTCCAACATATAAGGGCAGAGATATTGATCCTCAGGAGGGTTGTCAAAAGGCAGAACCAGATCCTGTGAGATCAGACTGCTGCAAACACACATAATATAACCACACTGGCTGCAGCAGTCACTAGCATGATTAACATGCTGACTTAGATCCTGCAAAGGATGCCCGAGCAGTCATCAAAGTCTTCCCCAGCATCAATGGAGTCCACATCCCACAGCAGTCCCTGGGCTGACAGATGCTGAGGAGTAGGCTCCCCAAACACATACCCCCCAAGTGGCAAGCTACGACATGGTAAAGGGCCATAAAGGGCCAAAGTTGTGGCTCTGAATGCCAAATAAGAAGAGTTCCATCTAGCTGGCATAGGAACTCTGTAGAGGAGCCCACAATCCTGGGTGGGCTCCTCTACAGAGTTCCTATGCCAGCTAGATGGAAGAAGCCTGCCTGGCCTGTCCTCGCTACAAAGTTCCTGTGCCAGCACACAGAAGGGAAGATATATTGTCAGCCATTATAGTCCAGTAGCCTAACTCTAAGGCTCTCCTCGATGCTCTGCTGTATTCCATCCTCCTTGATGCCACATCCATTCATGGTCCAGCTGATGCCTCTTCTCATCATGTCGCAGTTGCTGGTGTCTCATCTCAACTCATGCTGCTGCTATGTCTTTTCCTGGGCCTCCTGCCTCTATGCTGCACTCTTTGGTCCTGGTTCTGGTCCTGCTATCTTCACTTTAACTCTGCTGCCTTGGCCCTTAGGCCATCCCCTTGAGTGCATTCTTTCAACTTGGACTGTTTGGAGCCTTTTCCTAACCATCACATAGCAAGGCTGCTATCAGCTCCAACATTAGCGCTGTACTGTAGCTATTTGGGGTGCCTCTTCTGCTTTCTATGGTCTATGTAGCAATCATGATTGTGCCAAAAAGATAAGATGCCAAGCCCGTACATGTAAGGATGCCATTTCAAACAATATATGTACATTTTCAATGTTTTGTGCTATTATCTATCTTGTCCTTGAAGATTGTAATTACCTAAGACTTTTTTACTTGATTTCAAACAGTGCCCTATATGTCCTCCCTAATAAATTGGTCACTGGTTTGAAAAAAAACACTTCCTGGTTGCCTCCTTTCACTGTGTGGATTTTGTGTAAAGGGTTCACTAGGTACAAGTGACCTTGCATGCTAGAATGCCTTTGCACATTCCAAGTAGCCACTTACCTAGCAGGCAGGACCATATGAGCTAGGCCATACAACTGAATACTCAGTATATGCTCCTAAGGAAGATAGCAAGAGCTAAAGAAGAAGTTTATTACTGGGGACCTTCAATATTGCCTCTTATAGCCTTCTTCACAAAGCATACCATTAGCTAACTCCTGTATGGCCTATATGTGAGATGGACAGCCGTTGGCTGCCCAACACCATATATTGTGTACAGGTAGAGATTGTGGTGTTAAGGGTAACTTATGATGACTCTAACACAAGATTTTATCTTTGGCACCATCACTTGTGTCATGACTCAAAGGTATCTGTATCCAACCATTTGTACCTTTCATAGTAAACCAAATATGAGGTCTACTTGCTGATAGTTGGAACAGAGTGTCAGGAGCTGTGGGACAACTACGGAGGAGGAGTGAGGGAGTAGTGTCTTGTCCAAAATGCCCACAGGCCAACAGCAGAAGCCTAGAGGGCTGCTGCTACTTGGGATCAGGTACACTTTACAGCCTGGCTATCATCTCTGTACTGGCATGCTTGGCGATATGTATAATATGTGTAAGGTAAGGATGAACTTACAGGTAGTATCCAGAGGCTGAAGGCAGCCCACTACAGGGATGGCAGTCAGTCTGTGGAAGTCTGCTTGGTTCCAAACAGAAGCAGAAGCCCTCTAGGCCTCTGCTGTTGACCTGAGGATATTTTGCACAAGACACTATGCCTTCCTTCTCCTCCTCCCTAGTTGTCACACTGCAGCTGACACTCTGTTCCAACAGTCACCAAGTCCACAGTGGTATCCAAGGGAAAGGTTGGTTAATGTACATGTGCTAAGCAAAACCTGTCCCCTACATTCAACAACAGATATGGCCACATTACCTCTAAGTTTAAGGTTTATTTATTTTATATCATCATTTCAGTGAAACCATCATAACGGTGAACAATAAATTAAAGTAAGAAAATACAATGCATAATCAAATCATATAAACTTAATAATCAATAAAACATAGATACTAAAATAAACTTAAATTAATCAATTAAAACAGAGAGAGAAAATAAGATAAGATACAAAATAAGAAAGTGCTGCAGTAATGTTGTATTCTGTTATCACTATGATTCCAAGTAAGCACATTTAAAAAACCAAAGGAAAGCTATAGAACTACATATGGCAGAAAGAAGGTAGTCCTACCCTGCCAGCCTATACAGAGGACAGAGTGAGTGTCCAATGAAATGGCCTGGGGTGGCAGCTTCCATATCTACTGTGCATGATATGAATGACAGAGAGGAGGCTAAAGAGACCAGTGACTAGAGAGAGCGAGAGACACTCAATTAGGACTCCCGCCAGGCCATAGATATCTGCCAAGTAAACCAACCTGTTACGTTCGTGGCTGCTCTACACCCTCGCTCTACCCTCTCTACCTCTGTGGCGACTCCCTCCGGGTCTGATGGACGGCTTGCTGCCGCGGTGTCTCCATGCCGCTTTTCCCCGGTGTCCCCGTGCCGGCTCGACGCTGCGGATCCGCCATGTTCCTGATGATGGAGGGCATGCATGCGCTCTGAAGTATGTACCAGCAAGGGCGCGAACCTCAGAGGCGTCCCCCTGTATTGACGTCATTCGCTTCCAACATAAAAGGTCTTCACTTTCGCTTACGATTTGAGTTAGCAAGGACACAGACACAAATTCGGACTTGAGCAAGGACATGAATACGGACTAGTATACGGACTCGCTACAAATTTGTCCATGCTACTCTGCCTCCTTGGACTTACCAGAGGTACCCGCTCCTCGGGGGCCTCGCGCTCTTTTCTCTATTTCAGATTGCAGATAGGAACTGGTACTCGCTCCTCGAGGGCCCATGTTCCTGAATTCTCTGATGATTCTTTACTGCCTGGAAGCTATCGCAGATACAGACAATCGTGAGTTACCATCGCTCTCTCAGAGCTTTCCCTGGAACCAGGTACTCGCTCCTCGAGGGCCTAACTCTTTCCAGCTACTGAGCCTCCTTAAGAATCTATATGAGATTGTCATCTACTACTGGCTATGAATACAGCATACCCTGTCTACTCACATCTATAGTCTCTCTACAGCTCAGCAACCCTGGGATCGCAGTTCCAGTATCTGAGGGACTTCAGCCCTGCTGGGCATATCAGCTCGCTACTACCACCTCTGGTGGTTGTACTAAACTGTCTAATAAAAGAACTATCTGTGTCTGTCTCCAAACCCAAGCCTAGCCGGTGGTCCCTCTCAGGATATCCTCCTGGGGGCGCTGTCAACTGCCATCGGCCCAAGGATTCAGCTATTTACATTCCTTTACAGCTGAGTACCCTCTCTAGCACTCCACTGGTACAGATTGCCAACTCAGCCATCTATATCATAACAAGACTGCTCCTATCTGCTTGCTCCTCCCATCAGCATAGCAGATTCTAACTCAACCACACACATATACACAACCCCTTGTACTGGGTAGCTCACTACATGCTGCCACTAAACCATTATCCAAAACATTCATCTGAAATAGGCGAACATTGATGCCATTACATGGTCCTTGCCACTCCACTTTCCTGTCATTCCAGCATAGTCACATTCAGGGGACAGCTTTTAACATCCACTTCTTCCCTCCCTAAAGTGGTAAGCCCCAATAACAACTTAAGCTCTGGGTAGCCTGCACACCCCCAAATAACTGGACTATTAGGCACACTCCAAGTACTAGGTGGAAAAGCCTCTGTGGTGGGGGTAGCAGGGTGTGCATTACAGGCAAATGTCTACTAATATACACACTTGTAGGACTGCATATTTGATGTGTCACACTGGCAAGTTTCACACCTCCACCCCTCTCTCAACACTAGGTATAAATAGTGAGCAGACTAGTGTAAATTTTAGACTATAAGATGTTAACCCATTCATACTGCAGCCCATACGGTCAACTCTCAGAGGTTCCCCTTCTCAAGAGTGGAAGAAGTCAATCACTGCTGTCCAAAAGCAGTGTGTGCAAAATGAATGCACACATACTGCCTGCTCTGGTGTATGGATTGCTGTGGGAAGGGAGGGACCTCCTAATGCAACAGCACCCCCAGAGACATAGATTGACAGAGGGTAGCAGAGCATGTCACTCACAGAGTCACACACTGACACACTTATCTTTTGCCTGAGTTTCTGTAGTGTAGTGGTTATCACATTCGCCTAACACGCGAAAGGTCCCTAGTTCAAAACCAAGCAGAAACACTTCCTAGCTTTTACTACCATTAAGCCTTATGCTCACCTTTGATGCAACTCCAACATTTCTCTCTGCATCAATGGCAGGGGGTGGCAGGAAATTTGAATCAAACAGTCCTCTTCGCCTGCCAACGGTGGGGACCCGTAGGATCCCTCCTACAGGTTGCGTCAACCCCACCTCGGCCCAAGGGTCCACCTCCGGCGCAACATTTCTATGTTTCTATGAGTACAGACTACCTGCAGCACTTTGTGCACCTTCACATGGCAATACGTATGTTCCTGGAATGTTGGTAATCAAACAACATTGATGTGTGTGGCAGTTTGTCCATAACTGCTAATGAAGTATTGCTAGTCCTGCCTTGGCACTGATTATGTATACCTGGCCACCTAAAACACATCTGTCGGAGGCATAAAGGACAATCTCTGAAAAATCAGGGAGTAACTAGTTTCTAATTGATGAAAAAAATGACTAGTTTAATGCGACCAATAATTTATTAGTATAAGTCTCTACCAAATGTATGTGAAGTTTTGTTAAACAGTTAAAATATATTCCTTTATTGTTATCACAAATTTTTTTTTCTTTTTTTAAATATATTTTTCAATTAAGAGGAAAAGACCTCAGTACTGGTAAAGAATCTGATTTTACAGAGTCTAGAAAGCCAGTTGTTGCAATCACTGGTCTTATAACCTCTTATTTTTGACTGATTTTACTTTAAATCCGTTTCTTCAATCTTCTATAAATTCTAATCAATAATGAAGCCACTCTATAGGTGTATCTTTCTAAACTTAAATCAATTTGACTTGAGTGGCATGTTCCACTTTGAAATTCAAAAACTTGTTGTATTTTATGAAAAACTCCTAAACAAAAGACTTAAGCATCTTAACAGCATTGTGTATTCAGCTGTGATGCCTGTGTTTATCCCGACAAATACATAAATCGATAAAGCACTTATCTTGCAACTTGCTTCAGATTGTTATCTCTGTTCTTCTTAGCAAGATTGTGCCTTGTGAAAAAGTATATTTCCTCACCCAACATTGTCAATGTTTCACTAACGCTGCATCAGGACAGGTTTGGTATACTTTGAACCTTCAGTCTCTGATAGCTGAGCTTAATCCTACCCTGCTCACCACTAACTGTAAAAATGACTTTCACTACATGAGGCACAGTATATAAGACAGCACCTCTTCCTGATTCCCCACAAGCCATGTGGATGAGCAAGGACCTGCAGCCACTAAACCATGGAAATGTGTATAGTGACGTTGCAAACTGAACTATCTACAAGCTGTTTGACGCAGGAGTGCTCAGCCTTTGTGCTTTAAGGGTGGTCACAAATCACACCAGGACTTTAAAAGAGACTAGCTATTGCTCAAAGCAAAATACTCTGCAAATTTTCTGGGTACATACATATGCACATACAGCTGCACCACATTACTAACTGTGAGCCATAGCAGTCAAGGGCCTTGCAGCACCGATACATCTCAATATCTCTGTAAGGCTAGCTGTGACAGGTGATATGAAGGCCGGAGGTCCAAATATACTTAACCTGTTGCACTCGGGATTGGACCCTTGTCCTGGGACAGTGAAGGAACTTCTCCTGAAAGGGAACAGGAGGTAACTGCCCCAGGGGGCGGAGCACTGGAAGAGATAGAGGCTGTGAAGAGCTTCACCACTGGAAGCCCGAGGTCCCCCCAGGAGGAGCCCGTAGGGACCCGGGCCACTTGAACTTAGGAGGGCCTCGCAGGGTCTCCTGAGAGAATGAAAGTCTGGCGTGCCCACGGACACAGGGGGATCATGGTCGGGTTCAAAGTTGGAGGCTGGTTGGAACAAGGAGAACCAGAACAGAGTTGGTAATGACAAGGCGAGGAAGCGAGCCAGAATCTGGAGACAAGGTAAGGCAGGCAAAGGTCAAGATCCAGAGGTCAGTCTGAGAAGTGGCCAGTAAAGCAGGGGTCAGATACCGGAGGTCAGACGAGGTCAAAGGCAGGCTGAGGTCTTGAGGCAGGCAGCAGACAGACAGGTAGGTCAGGAGCAAGCTGAGGTATTTGAGGCAGGCAGCAGGCAGGCAGGTCAGGAGCAAGCTGAGGTCAGTACCAGTAAGACAGTCCGAGCGTACTACCTGGGTTGACAGACAGATGAACACAGGAACAAGCAGGACGCAGGAACTAGGATGCAGGAATGAGTCAGGAACAGAACTGGAACAGAAGGATCCTGGAGCGAGACTAGGGACACCTCACTCAAGTAAGAGAAAGAGCACTGTCACTGGCTGGTCCTGTGCTGTGGAACACCATGCCACTCGAAATAAGGCTGCAAAGACACTTTAAATCCTGAGTAGGCATACGTGTTTTATCTTACACAGTGATGCAGATGGAGAAGCAGTGAGAAAATGTTATGATTATTGGTGTTTGGGTGGATCCTTGGACACTGTGGCAGCTGACTACACCCACGGGGGGCAGTCCCGTGAGGGACCACGGTGTCAGGCTAGACTCTGGACACACAAACACAGAATTAATCTTTATTTAAACAGTTTTGGAAACCACCAGAGGTGGCAATAGTGAGTAGTAGATGTTGAGCCTGGCTGGGTGAGTATCCCACAGGATGATGGAACAGCGGATCCTCTGCTTGGCTGTGCTGTAGTGGAAAGGGACAGAGTTATGAGTACAAAGTGAGAATTACACAGATTCCCAGGTAGAATAGGAGAAGCTCTGAGGTAGGGAGACTCAGTGGTATTGTATTCACACAGCGGTTCCACTAGACAAGAGGTCTGGCACTGGAACAGAGGACAGGCCCTCGGAGCGAGTACCTGGTTCCAGGGAAGCAGTACTGTGGAATAGATGGTAGTTGTACTCACAGATGGATACCGTTAGTGAAGTCTTCCAAGTTGAAAGAATTGTAGATGCAGGCAGCGACTCAGGGAACATGGGCCCTCGAGGAGCGAGTACCGGCTTCCTGATAGCACCTGAAAGAAGCAGAAGAGGCCAGAAGCAGAAGAGGCCCTCGAACAGCGGGTACCCCGTTAGCAGAAAGAGTTCCAGATAACGCTGGATTGGCAGAGTAGCTTCGGTACGGAGAGCGAATCCAATCCATAGTAATCCGAGTAGTTGCTAACTCGATTAGCTAGCAAAAGAGGTAGGCTTAAATATCCGGGCAGCGTGACGTCATCTCAGAGGGACGCCCCTGAGGTTCATGCCAAAGAGGAAATAAAGATGAGGGCAGCGTGCACGCACGCGCCCAATGGTACATTGGAGGAGCATGGTGGGAAGCAGCACCAAAGCCGGTCTGGGGACACTGGGGAGGTCGGCAGACAGACGCCGCGGCAGCCAGTAGTCCGAGGTAAGCGGGAGGAGCCGCAAGAAGAGTACGGTAGGTGGGGCTAAGCCATTGCAGACCGGTTGCAACAGAAAAAGAAAGATAATAGCAAGGAGAGCAGCAGCTAACAGTCTAGTACTGGCCTCAATTTTCTGGAAGAGGATGTGGTAGGTGAGGCCTATCGGGCAAAGTAGTGTTGTATAAGGTTTTGGCGAAGCTGGATGTCACTCAATGTGGTGTCCTTGGCTCGTGCGTGGATACATGGGGGACTCGGGGAGAGATCAGGAACTATATCCATTTGTAGTCCATGGTATAGAGCAATATTAGAGCAGACTCAGCAGAGTAACACTATATCTCCATCTTTGGGTGGGGCAAAAGAACATAAGAAATTGCCATGCTGGGTCAGACCAAGGGTTCATCAAGCCCAGCATCCTGTTTCCAACAGAGGCCAAAACCAGGCCACAAGAACCTGGCAATTACCCAAACACTAAGAAGATCCCATGCTACTGATGCAATTAATAGCAGTGGCTATTCCCTAAGTAAACTTGATTAATACATTAATACATACATTAAAGCTCCATCTGTCTTGTCCAAACAGTGAAAGCGACTTTTGAGAATTCCGAAGGCACATTTGATGATTCAGCGAATAGCACATAAGGCCTTGTTGTGCCTCCTCTCTGCCGGCATGCTGGGAATGGCAACGGGGTTGAGAAGCGAGGTCCTGCAACTGTACCCAGAATCTCCTGAGCAAAGACAGATTTCAGCCATCATTCATAGCATTGTCACTTGCAGATCTGGCTTACAAACCATAGCATCCGATTTGCCTAACCTAAGTGCATGTCACATTGATCAGGGCCAGTGCAGGATAGCAGTAGTCAAAAGAATCTCTGCTCTTCCAGACTACGAAATCGCATCTGGATATTCCAACAATTGCATGCCAGGCCCTCGCAACTGAGCTAAGGCTACTGGTGTGTATCAGGCTTCCAAACTTGAAGCAATACTTAAGAGATGCTACACCTTTGTTACATAGAAACATAGAAATGACGGCAGAAGAAGACCAAACGGCCCATCAAGTCTGCCCAGCAAGCTACGCACTTTATCCATTTTTTTTCCCTTTTTCTCTGTCCCACCTGTTACTATTGGCTTCCAGTACCCTCCAGCCCTAATTCCCCTCCACCCAATTTAGAGAGCAGCTCTGTATCTGCATCCAAGTGACATCCAGCTCAATTAGGGGTAGCAACCGCTGTAACAAGCAGGCCACCCCCTTGCCCCATACTCTTACCCACCCCTGTTTTTATTTTTTGTTTTTTTTTTTTTTTTTGGAAATAGCAGCCCTCCATTCTTCCGCTCCGTGAAGGTGGAAAACCAACTACTGGCCACTGGCATCCCGCTCTGTGAATGCCTCTGTGGCTACTGCCGCTCCGTGCAGTGTTTGAATGCCGTTGTGGCTACTGCCACTCCGTGCAGTGTTTGAATGCCTCCACTTTATTCACGCCCTCTAGACTTGATGGATCCACAGTGTTTATCCCACGCCCCTTTGAAGTCGTTCACAGTTTTAGACTTCACCACTTCCTCCGGAAGGGCATTCCAGGCATCCACCACCCTTTCCGTGAAGATGAGAGCTCCTAGGACATTGGGAAAGTTTGCAAAAGGCATAAAACCCTCTCTTCATGTCCATCAAGTCCTGCCTGTCCCAAGGAAATGCTATGTAGCAATTAATACGGTCAGAGACAGCTATTATGATCTGGTCCAGACAGCGTGAGAACATGGTTTGGGACATTCCCCGCATGACCCCTACTGTCGTTTGGAAGGAGCTGGTTGTCATGAAATGCGGGGTGGCCAACAGTTTGGTGAGGACAGGCACAGCGTGGAACCTTTGGATGACCGGATCCAAATCCCCTTAGATTTCTTCATATAATTCCAGAATAGCCCAAGAGCTGAGGTGATACCATCTAACCACATAGTCCTCTGGCATGCCCAGCAAGGATTTTTGAGGAGGAAAGATGCGTTTCCTGTATCTCCTTCACCATGGCCAACTAAGTGCTAGGCGCTGCCATGGGCCCCGACCCTGAGGGGCCAGGGGCTCTGCCTCTGGTGCTGGGCTTCCCTAGAAGGGTTTGGAAATGCCCTTGCCTGTTTTTGAGGTTATTGTTGGTCTCCTTCTTCTTGATGTCTGCGGCAAGCCTCCCAAAGCATCCAGTATCCCCCAACAATTAAACTTGCCTCAAAAATTATGGTTTTAGGAAGCTAGGCCAGGTAAGAACAGGTGATTTTATTGGCCCAGGAAGGCCTGATAGGTGTGTCTGTTAGAATACCTCTTTTTATCACATGCAATAATTGCTGTGATAATACCCGTGATCTGCGATATTGGCCATGGTAGCATGATAAAAAGTATTTTTCACCATACGCAAAAAGAAAAAGGCATAATTATAACCGGCGCTAAATCCCACAATAGTGTGCATTACTCTATTGCATTCCATGCTAGCAGACCCTCATTTCCATTTTTACTGCCCAATCTCCTCCCACTTGAATACTCAATATTTAATTTGCATACACATTTTGTCTTGCTTTATTTATCGCGCATATTATGGTGTTATCGTGCATAATAAGGCCCTGATGCAAAATGATAAATGATCCAGTTGGTCAGATAAACTTATCCAGCTAACTTTGGAGGTATATTCAAGATAGCCAGCTAACTATAACTGGCTAACTTTAGGACAGGTCCTTGGCCTGACCAGATTCTGAATATTGAGATTAGCTGGCTAATGTAGCTGGCTAACCCAACTCATCCCAGTTACACTCCTGTAGCATCCCTAATTTAGCCAGCTTAATTCTAGCTGGTTATCCTATTAGCCAGCTAGAATTTACCCGGATAGGTCCCTAAAAATTCATTTATCTTGCTAACTTGTAAGTTAGCAGGCTAAATGCTTTTGAATATCGACCTCAATACATTTTGGCTCTGCAAGCTTCTCCCAATAATCCCCCAACAGCATCACCTAGTAGTGACCCTCTGTATAGCACACCATCAACTTATAAGTTAGGTCTATGATATAATACTGGGCCCGATATTCAAAGCGCATTCTGCACTATTTAGCCAAATAAGCAGGACTTATGCAGCTAAGTAGTGCCTATATTCAGCAGCTACCATTTAGCTGGTTAATTCCCTTACATGGCTAAAAGTTACTTGCACAAAAAGTAGGCATGTATTTGGGGGATCAAGGGCAGAGCAAATTCGCTGTGAAATTTATACGTCAAAATAACGATATTCTGAGTTAGCCATATAAGTATTCGTGTAAGTTTAGACCCACCATAGAGCAGGTCTAAACTTAGTTGGGTTTTCTTATCTGGCTAAGTGCATATATTTATACATATATATATTCAGCAGCTTTACCATGCCCCTGAATATACATCGTAACTTAGCCAGAGAAGTTCTAACTGGTGAAGTTAATTACACGGCCAGCTTTGAATATCTAAGTCACCGTATTTAGTTGAAATGGACCATATATGAGATTATATGAATGTATGTTAATAGGCTGACCAAGTAGCAACTGACAAGAAATTACAGGAAATGATAAATATTTAAAATGTTGCAGAATATATTTAAATCATAACATGGAAAATGTGACAGGTTGTTATTTTACTTAGATGTTTATTAAACTTTCTAAAAAAAAAAAAGTATACACTAGAAGAGAAATAGCACATATAATTCAAAAGTTCAAACTAAAAATAGAAAATTACCAAGCACAATGTCTGCATCGAGGGAAGAAATACATTCCACCTGTTTTTAATCTATAATTAAAGGAATACTATTATTTTTCAAATTATTTTCTTTCATATCGACTTATTTTCATTGTGGTATCAGCTGATACGCATATAATCCAACATGCTAAAATTTTCCACACATCAGTAAAAGTAAATAAATTGAATTTCTACCACTCTCTTATTTTGTTCTAGTTTTAAAAATCTAAAATGTATTCAGTTTTTCACAACAATGTGCCTCTGTGTGGGATGTGATAAATGTGCATGGCAGTAGAAATTATCATCCTGCCTAGTTGATCTGCTACAGCTATTGAATGATAAGGAATTTACATTTCTATAAAATGTTTTGGAGATAGGGAAAACAAGAACTTTATAAAAATAATTGGGTTACAGTTCTCTGTTCATACTTTTTTCCCAAAATATAATAACAGGTGTATCGCTAGTTCAATTACTGCTGCTTCCACCATTTTTCACACTTTATTAGTCATAGAAGACAAACATATGATTCAACAGTAGAGAGCAGGATATACCAAGACATGAATGAACATACAACACAGATGTAAGCAAGTAAAGAATATCTTGAATATTTGCACATGTTCCTCTAACAGGCAATAAAAGAACCCCAGATGAGCAAAGTCACTGTGTCCTTTTTATTCACTTTTTTTTCACTTTTTTATTCACTTTTTTTTATTCACATCTTTATGTACTACCAAGCCCTTTTAAACCAGTCAAAAAGGTGGCTGTCAATGGGTCTTTCTGTTTAGATCCAGGTGTGCTGGTCTGCCAACAGAAATTTATGAATTAGGTATAAATGAGGCCATTATAAACTCTGTGTATGCATCACTTCAAATATCAATAGCATGGCATTCATGAGGATAATATCTTCAATGATACTTCGGATTGCATTAACCACAATATGTCAATTGTCTTAGAAAATAAAGCGGCATATATGTGTAAGAGAGCTTCCTTTTTCCTACAGAATCTCCAGCTCTCATCTGAACTAGATATTTTCATCTCTTTTATCCTGGATGGACTATAATATGACCTAGAGATGATTTGATACTGTTGTTCAATGACAACAGTCAAGATTTAGCAATAAAAGGTAACATTTTAAACCCACTGTAGTTTGAAATCTAAACTCCTTATCATATCTCTTAAGAAATCTTAGCCAAGCACTTACCTTTACCCTTTTAAGCACAACTAATTGCATCTTTAACTCTAGCCATTAGAAACAAATCAACATCCGTAATAGAAAACCTGCAAAGCAGGTCCTCACTTCAGATAAAACAACTAAATTCCTTCATTGAGGAATATCAGATTCTCGATCCATTGCAGCTTGGAATAGAAAAACTCTTGACACTGAGACTTTACTTGTTTCACTTCTTGATCACATGGGACACGGACTTGACTATGGACTCATATATCCTAGTCATGTTAGATATTTCTTAAGTATTTGATACCATTGATCATGACATTGTAATAGCCTGCCTCAAGAAATATGGGGTATTTGGCCAAATTTTGACTTGGTTTTTGTTTTATTTATCAAATTAATTCTCACAAATTAGATTAGATTGACAATGTTTTTTAACACTACTGGAGTTCCACAAGGGTCTGCGTTATCATCCTTATTGTACAACATCTTCCTAGCCCCAATTTGCAAAATCCTGTCAAACCTATGTGATGGTTATTGAATTTACGTGGACGACATTCAATTTTTTATTAAGTTGAGATCCACCTGGTCTAAGATAGTCAGTGACATTGGTATCTGCCTGTCCACAATTTAACAGTGGTTGCATATTAATAAATTTTCTTTGAATCTTTCCAAAATGGAATTCATGGTCATTAAACATTCTAATAGCATTATTGTTCCTGCTAGTCTAGTCCTAAACAACATTAAATTTCCTGTTTCACCCCATGTTAGAAGCTTGGGAATATGGCTAGACTCTGATTTCTTATTTCATCAACAGATTAAAACTGACTTAAAGAATGGTTTTTTTTTTTCAAATTGAGAGTTCTGCATGGCCTAAATAACCTACTTAAACTGATTGATTTCAAGTTAGTAGTCCAGGCATCAGTACTCCTGCTATTGATTACTGTAATTCTTTATACCATGGACTTCCCAAATTAACATTAAAATCACATCAACTTCTTCTTAATCCCATTGCATGTTTATTCACTGGAGCAAAACACTATGATCACATATCTCCCATTTTGTTAGCTTTCAAATGGCTTCCAATCTGTTTTCGAATACAAATGAAAGTATACTCATGACTCACAAATTGTTTCCCTTGGGTTATCTTATTATTACGTATTTATCAACCAACGAGAAGCCTTGGATCTCAGGAAAGAAGCCTGTTGGAGGTGCCTTCAATAAACTGGCTAGGCTAGCATACACTAGAGAATGTTCTTTCTCTATAGCAGCACCCGTTTTATGGAATTGAATACCCATGTCCCTGAGGCTTGAGGAATGTTCAAAGAAATTTAGAGCCAACCTGAACGTATACTTACTGAATCAAGCATTTATCTAGTACAACCTGTACACAGATTTTATTGTTTTGTGTGGTATGAGTTCCCATCTTCATTCTATGTTACTGTGGAGAATAGTTGGGCATAGTTTAACAGTTTTATAGGCTTTCACATTCTGCCAACTAATATTTTTTGTTTTTTTCCAATTTTGACTTTATCCTTTTATGTTTAATATGTCAATTCTATTTGTTGATTATTATGTACTTTTTTATGTAAATCGCTTAGAGCTTTTGCACAAAGCGATCCAGAAATTTAAAGAAAGAAAGAAAGATATCCATGTCATGCCTTCAATCTGACATACGCAAAGAGTGGTCTTTCACTTGGATATAAGAGATAAGTGTCTTCTCACAGAATATTTGAGAAACAATAATCAAGTTGGACTTCTGAATTATGTTCTTCAACCTACTAGACCAGATAATTTGTAAGTTGCTGTGTTTGAATAACTTTATTGCTAATGAAACTAGGGAATGACACCAAATTTGCATGGCATGATCACTAACTGAACCTTACCCACCTTTCTAGAGCAGAACAAAGATGAATCTCATCTGCTTTGAAAAATAGGAAGCCCCATTCAATGTCTAACCAGTGTGGACTTGAGTCCTTCTTGTAGCAACATCAGAACATTTGAAACAAGGCTAGATGTTTGGAAAAGCAAAACCACATTCTTCCTTGTTTTGAGCAGTTTTTTTCAGTTTGTCCACTCTTTCTTAAATTTCTAGAAATAATGAGAGACTAGAATTCTGTGTTTATGAAGATATATTTAGAAGTTGGATAGATAACAGAAAAAATAAAAGCTTTTAGGTAGTCAATTCATCTGAAAATATCAAAAATATACATCTCATAACATAGCTCTTATGCAATCTACCAATATCATCATTCATACTATTCAAAAGCATGTTTTTGGGGGAGGAAGTAAATAGCTTTATAAAGGTCAACCAGGTCAACTGTTAAAAAAAATCCCAGAGATGGTAACTTTGATACCGGTATATGGGTGCATATGTATATGTAAGAGCATATGCCGGTTCGCGCCAAAGGATGTGGCCATTTATAACATTTTAGATGTGATGGAGTTTTATAAGTGATATGCGCTGCCACCAATACTAGTCTTCCTAGTTCATTCCCAGTTCACATAGTTAAAGGATAGGGCTTCTAAATCCCCCTAGGTTATTAGCTCCCTTTTACCCCTGTTAGCCCCAACCCTTAAAATCCCACTGACTGGCCTAGTTTTTTTGTTTTATTACTTACACGCCATCCATAGCAGTAGTAAAATTCTGAGGCAGAGGAGCCCGGCACACGCTTGTGCATATAAATACATACATGCATATTTCTTCTTAAAGTCGCAGAATGACCATGTCCCATCCTTGCTTTGCTCATACCATGCCCACATCCAACTCCTTTTTTGGACTTTCTCTCTTGTGTGTATACCAGGAGATATGTACGAACAGATAACTGTGTAAAGTATGATGTAATATTAATATTCAATGCAAAGAGAACATCATAGCTAATCGCTGTTTTTTAGATGGTGATACCTCATAGCATATAAGGCCTCTTGATTTTTATCAGAGAGTGCTCTTTTAAGAAAACAAGTCACATTTCAAGCGTTCACCACATGTTGGTTTTACGCTAAAGAGACTTATGTTTATCATTGTAATCATAGGTATCGCCAATCATGCTTGCTTTAAGGAAACTTGAGAGTTTTTTTTTAATTTTTTAAACTTGCTTTGTCAAGCTGTGATCACGCAAAATGGCGTTTAAGTGATGGGACAAACTTCTAATAATACACCGTGGTAAAAGTTAAAACCCCTGAAGAAGCACACGAAACACGGACGTGTCGGGTTCTTACCGGTGTTTCAGAAAAGCGGTCGTCACAGCACGCCAAGTGTACAATGATAAGTAATTTGTTCACATCCAATTCTACTAAAAAAGTTTAAAAAATTAAAAAAAAACTCTCAAGTTTCCTTAAAGCAAGCATGATTGGCAATACCTATGATTACAATGATAAACATAAGTCTCTTTAGCGTAAAACCAACATGTGGTGAACGCTTGAAATGTGACTTGTTTTCTTAAAAGAGCACTCTCTGTTAAAAATCGAGAGGCCTTATATGCTATGAGGTATCACCATCTAAAAAACAGCGATTAGCTATGATGTTCTCTTTACCGGGAGATATGGGCATACATGGGCAGATTTTAAAATCTACTCAGTGCGTGCTGGCCAGACAGACTCACGTATCTCCCAGTGTTGATATACGCCAGACTTTTAAAATTCACCTGCAAATATTTTAAATTCTCTAATGAGGCAAACTTTTTGTTTTTGTTCATTTATTTATTTTATAGGTGACCTCCATTTGTTTCATTTGTTTCAAGCAAAAAAAAAATTAATGATTTGTTTTGTTTGTTTGTTTCCCATTAAAGTCAATGGAGGAAGCAATGCAGACTATTTTGAGCTTCAAAATTTGGGTTTTCAAATCAATTCAATTGAAAATTATGGAAGACAATATCAGAAGAGGGAAGAGAAATCCAAGGTACCAAGACTTGCAAATAGGCACCAAAAGTGGCACGAATAGCCCAAGGGGCAAAAGGGTACCAGCAGTGGCAGGAGTTCTCCAAGGTACCAAAAGGGTACCAGCAATGGTAAGAAGAAACTTCTTCAGGCAATGGTTTTGCCCTCTGGAACAAATCTAATTCAGGCTCAGAAGAATGACCAGATTGTGTCTGCCAAGCACAAGTGAGAGAACTTCTGAGTTCTAAAATTATGTCTTCTATATCAGATGGAATGACTCCCCTATGAGGAAAGGTTAATGGGATCAGTGCTATTCAGCCTGGAGAAGAAATGGCCAAGGGTGGATATGACAGAGGTCTATAAAATCATGAGTGAAATAGAATGGGTAAATGTGAATCTGTATTAACTTTCAAATAATACAAAACTAGGGGACAGTCCATGAAGTTAGTAAATAGTATATTTAAAACAAATCAGATAATTTTTTTTATCCAATGCACAATTAAGTTCTGGAATTCATTGCCAGAGGAATTGGTAAAAGCAGTTGGCATAGTTGGGTTTAAAAAAGAATTGAACAAGTCTTGGAGGAGAAGTCAATAAATTGTTGTTAACCAGGTAGACTTGGGGAAAAGCTATTACTTATCCCTAGGTATTAGCAGCATGGAATCTATCTACCTTTTGGGATCTTGTCAGATACCTGTATCCTGGATTGGTCACTGTTGGAAACAGGATACCGGGCTTGATGAATCCTCGGTCTGATCCAGTATCACAATTCTTATTTTATGTTCTTATGTAAAAATAGCATAAGAGGACCACAGCAGTAGCAATAATGTCCAGAACATCCCAAGGTCTTCCTGCAATTTATCACAATCCACATGTGATTTAAGTACTCTGATTAATTTTGTATCATCTGCAAATTTGATTACCTCACTAGTTGTATCCCTTTCCAGATCATTTATAAATTTATTGAGAAGCATCAGTCCAAGTACAGATCCCTGAGGAACTCCACTATTTACCTTTTTCTACTGAGAAAATTGACCATTTAATCCTACTCTCTTTTTTCTGTCTTTTATGGTTAAACAATTTTTTTATTGAGCAAATATAAACAAAAACAGACCTAACAGCCAAGGAGGTGTGTTCTGCGAGCCTTCCTTGCAGGTTTTGGCTTTTTGGGAGCTCAGGATGGGTTTGAATGTGGGGGGGGGGGGGCTTAGAGAAGGGAGCTCACATCCTCTCCCTTCAGCGTGTCACGTGATCTCCTGTTTTCTGTCTTATAACAAATTTGTAAACCACAAAAGGACATCGCCTCCTATCCCATAACTTTTTAGTTTTCTTAGAAGCCTCTCATGATGGAACTTTTCTTAGAAGCCTCTAATAAGGGACTTTGTCAAATGCCTTCTGAAAATCCCAAAACACTACATTTACTGGTTTACCTTTATCCACATGTTTATTAACCCCCTTCAAAAAAATAAAGCAGATTTGTGAGGCAAGACTTCCCTTGGGTAAATCCATGCTGGCTTTGTTCCAATAAACCATGTCTAAACAGAAATAACAGCAGAAGGTGGGATCCAAGATGACGGATCCAATCAGATGCGCTTCAGATCGTTCCTGTTGGGCCTATATTGAATTAAATTACTATGCCACACTCTTACGACTCAATAAATCGGTGAACCCTTGGGCCGCAATGACAAGGTAGAAAGGCTTACCGTGGTTCCTTATCGGCGGGAGATGAACCTCAGGGCTGGCAGCCGGAGTTACCAGCAGGGCAGTGGTATAAACAGTCTGGAGTCGAGGCAGGCAGCAAAGAGACAAAGTCCAGTATCCAAAGCAGGGTCAGAGGCAGGTGGCAGGCAAGGCAAAGTCCAGTATCCAAAGCAGGGTCAGAGGCAGGTGGCAGGCAAGGCAAAGTCCAGTATCCAAAGCAGGGTCAGAGGCAGGCGGCAGGCAAGGCAGAATCCAGTATCCAAAGCAGGGTCAGAGGCAGGCAAGGCAGAGTGCAGTATCCAAAGCAGAAATCAAAGCAAGGCAGGTTACACACCAAGCTGGAGCTATTGCAAGCCACTGGCAATCCTCCAGAAGCCTCTTTATATAGCCTTGGGTGAGGAAGTGGTTCCTGGGAGCTTAGAACTATTTCCTGTTGCTGCTCCTATAAGTGGGGGAGGAGCCAAGTGCCTACATCAGATTGGGGCTAAGGCTGCCCCTGCGGGAGCCATGCTGCTGGCTCCCTGATGCCTTAGCCGATGATGTGGATCACGCAGAGAGCACTGAAGAGACCTGCCTCTGCCACTGCCAGTAGGTGCGGTCGGCTGTGGGGGTCAGCCCCCGCTGATCGCAACACTCTGCAAGGAAGTGGTGTGCCAAGGAGCGAGAGGCTTTGACTGCTTCCTCGGCTTCCTTCTTCCAGGGCCTGATGGATGCCCGGTGGAGGTGCCTGTCTTCAGTCAACCTCATGATTTGCTGCAAGGTGAATAAGGGGAAGAAGTCAACCTGAGACTGGAGAGCAGGAGTGTTCCAGTAGATCTGCTGGAGCTTCCTGGATTCCTTGCCATTCTTAAGGAGGTTGTAGGCAGTGCAGATTCTCGGCAGCTAGAGAGGGAAGTATCCAACAATTTCTTTTTTAACTGAGAAAGAACAGGTAAGGCCTGAAGTTATTTCCTTGGATATAATTTGGGACGTGATCTAAAGTCTGAATGATAATTTATTTCAACAGTTGAGGCCAGTAGCAGCTTTTCTTAAGCATATGGACTCTAAGTTAAAAATAGTGGAAAAAACAGTGGAAGAAAATAAAGTATCTTGTTTATCCTTAGGAGAAGAGACTAAGGATTTCTCTAATATAAAGCAAAATATCATTAAGGAGAATCAGCTGTTGTGTCCAATAAGATGGAGCAACTAGAAAACCAAATAAGGGGAAGGAATCTCAGGTGGAAGAAGTATCTCATTCAGATTTTGAAAATTCCTGAACAAGCATTGTCTTTGGTGTCTAGAGTTTATTATAGTGCGCCATTCAAGAAGGCTTCTTCTACTGAAAGAGGTTTCCAGGTTCTAACACCTGTATCACCAGAATTGGATATTACCAATATTTTGGAAACAACGCAAAAAGAGCTGGTTTAAAGGACACTAACTAGACACATTCCTACTCCCATAGCAACCTAAAACTTAACTAGGAACTGAACAAATTAGAGATGAAGGCAGCAGTCAAGCAGCAACAGGGGAGCTTCCCAGTCTTTTGCATCAAATGTCACATGTTTGATATTTTACCTGCTGGTGAGAAATTGTACATGTGCATGCGATGCAAAGAGCTCCTGTCTCTCAGAGAACAAGTCCGATCTCTGGAGGCTAGAGTGGCTGACCTGGAGGAGCTGAGGCAGACAGAGAGGTATATAGATGAGACCTTCAGGGACATAGTAACCAAGTCCCAATTTCAAACTGGCAGCCCTGGTGCTGCCTTGGAGGAAGAAGGGCTCATGATCAGAGATCATCAACCTGGTGCAGCAGGAAAGGATCCTGTAGCAATGACCTGCTCTCCAGGTGGTGCATTGTCCTTTCACACTGAGGATGTGTCTCCAAGGGCTACTGCCCAGGAGGGAAGGGTTAGGTAGGCCATCATAGTTGGTGATTCTTTTATTAGGAATGTAGACAGCCGGGTGGCTGGTGGGCATGAGGATCACCTGGTAACATGCCTACCTGTTTTGAAGGTGACAGACCTCATGCGGTACCTAGATAGGATTTTAGACAGTGCTGGGGAGGAGCCGGCTGTCGTGGTACATGTGGGCATAAACGACATAGGAAAATGTGGGAGGGAGGTTCTGGAAGCCAAATTAAGCTCTTAGGTAGAAAGCTTAAATCCAGAACCTCCAGGGTAGCATTCTCTGAAATGCTCCCTGTTCCATGCACAGATCCCCAGAGATAGAGCTCCTGAGTCTCAATGCATGGATGAGACAACGGTACAAGGAAGAGGGATTCGGTTTTGTAAGGAACTGGGGAACCTTTTTGGGGAAGGGGAAGTCTCTTCCAAAGGGATGTGCTCAACTTAACCGCTGTGGAACCAGAATGCTGGCGCTAACCTTTTATAAAAGAGAGAGAGCAGTTTTTAAAATAGAACAAAGGGGAAAGACAACAGTCTCTCAGCAGTGTATGGTTCGGAGGGAGGTAACTTCAAAGGATACAAATGACACATTAGAATTAGGGCATCCCAACAGTGAGGTTCCAATAATAAGAAAAGTAGTCCAAGTGTATGTAACTAAAAACTCACCTCAGCTAAAAAATTCTAACTTATCCCTATCAATTAAAAAGCAGAATGAAAATACAAACAAAAAACAAACTTTGAAATGTTTGTATGCTAATGCCAGAAGTCTAAGAAGTAAGATGAAAGAATTAGAATATATAGCAATGAATGATAACATAGACTTAATTGGCATCTCAGAGACATGGTAAAAGGAGAATAACCAATGGGACAGTGCTAAACTGGGGTTCAAATTATATTGCAATGACAGAGAGGAGCACCCAGGTGGCAGTGTGATGCTTTATGTCCAGGATGGCATAGAGTCCAACAGGATAAAGATCCTGCATGAGACTAAATGCACAATCAAAACTTTATGGGTAGAAATCCCTTGTGTGTTTGGGAAGACTATAGTGATAGGCGTATACTACCTTCCACCTGGCCAAGATGGTGAGACAGACAGTGAAATGCTAAGAGAAATTAGGGAAGCTAACCAAATTGGTAGTCCAGTAATAATGGGAGATTTCAATTACCCCAATATTGACTGGGTAAATTTATCATCAGGACATACTAGAGAGATAAAGTTCCTAGATGGAATAAATGACATTTTTATGGAGAAATTGGTTCAGGAACCGATGAGAGAGGGGAACAATTTTAGATCTAATTCTCAGTGGGGCACAGGATTTGGTGAGAGAGGTAACAGTGGTGGGGCTGCTTGGCAATAGTGATCATAATATGATCAAATTTGAATTAATGATTGGAAGGGGGACAGTAAGCAAATCCAGGGCTCTCGTGCTAAACTTTCAAAAGGGAAACTTTGATAAAATGAGAAAAATAGTTAGAAACAAACTGAAAGAAGCAGCTACAAAGGTAAAAGTGTTCAATCCTAGAACCATAGACCAGATGTATTCCACACAGTAAGAAAGGTGGATGGAAGGCAAAACAATTACCGGCATGGTAAAGGTGAGGTGAAAGAAGCTATTTTAGCCAAAAGATTTTCATTCAAAAATTGGAAGAAGGATCCAACAGTAGAAAACAGGATATTGCATAAGCCAGGGGTCCCCAAACCTGTCCTGGAGGGCCACCAGCCAGTCGGGTTTTTGGGATGTCCTCAATGAATACGCATGAGAGAAAATTTGCATGCACTGCCTCCATAACATGTAAATTTTCTCTCATGCATATTCATTGAAGATATCCCAAAAACCCGACTGGCTGGTGGCCCTCCAGGACAGGTTTGGGGACCACTGGCATAAGCATTGGCAAGTTAAATGTAAGACATTGATAAGACAGGCTAAGAGAGAATTTGAAAAGAAGTTGGCCATGGAGGCAAAAACTCTCAGTAAAAACCTTTTAAATATATCCGAAGCAGAAAACATTTGAGGGAATCAGTTGGGCTCTTAGATGATGAGGGGTTAAAGGGGCACTTAGAGAAGATAAGGCCATCATGGAAAGATTAAATGATTTCTTTGATTCAGTGTTTACTGAATAGGATGTTGGGGAGATACCCGTTCTGGAGAAGGTTTTCATAGGTAATGATTTAGATGGACTAAACCAAATCACGGTGAACCTAGAAGATGTGGTAGGCCTGATTAACAAACTGAAAAGTAGTAAATCACCTGGACCAGATGGTATATACCCCAGGGTTCTGAAGGAAGTCAAAAATGAAATTTCAGATCTATTAGTAAAAATTTGTAACCTATCATTAAAATCATTCAATGTACCTAAAGACTGGAGGGTGGCTAATGTAACCCCAATATTTAAAAAGGGCTCCAGGGGTGATCCGGGAAACTACAGACCAGGTAGCCTGACTTCAGTGCCAAGAAAAATAGTGGAAAGTGTTATAAATATCAAAATCACAGAACATATATAAAGACATGATTTAATGGAACAAAGTCAGCATGGCTTTACCCAAGGCAAGTCTTGCCTCACAAATTTGCTTCACTTTTTTGAAGGAGTTAATAAACATGTAGATAAATGTGAACCAGTAGATGTAGTGATTTGGATTTTCAGAAGGCATTTCACAAAGTTCCTTGAGAGGCATCTAGGAAAAGTAAAAAGTCATGGGATAGGTGGCGATGTCCTTTCGTGGATTACAAGCTGGCTAAAAGACAGGAAATAGAGAGTAGGATTAAATGGATAATTTTCTCAGTGGAAGGGAGTGGGCAGTGGAGTGTCTCAAGGATCTGTATTGGGACCCTTACTTTTCAAGATATTTATAAATGATCTGGAAAGGTATACGACGAGTAAGGTAATCAAATTTGCAGATGACACAAAATTATTCTGAGTAGTTAAATCACAAGCGGATTGTGATAAATTTCAGGAAGACCTTGTGAGATTCAGAAAATTGGACATCCAAAGGCCAGATGAAATTTAATGTGGATAAGTGCAAGGTGATGCATATAGGGAAAAATAACCCATGCTATAGTTATACAATGTTAGGTTCCATATTAGGAGCTACCACCCAAGAAAGAGATCTGGGCATCATAGTGGATAATACATTGAAATTGTCAGTTCAGTGTGCTGCAGCTGAGCTGTCAAAAAAGCAAACAGAATGTAAGGAATTATTAGAAAGGGAAAGGTGAATAAAACGTAAAATGTCATAATGCCTCTGTATTGCTCCATGGTGAGACTGCCCCTTGAATACTGTGTCCAATTCTGGTCGCCGCATCTCAAAAAAGATATAGTTGCGATGGAGAAGGTACAGAGATGGGCATCCAAAATGATAAAGGGGATGGAACAGCTCCCCTATGAGGAAAGACTAAAGAGGTTAGGACTGTTTGCTTGGAGAAGAGATGGCTAAGGGGGGGATATGATAGAAGTGTTTAAAATCATGAGGGGTCTAGAACGGGTAAACGCGAATCAGTTATTTTCTCTTTTGGATAATAGAAGGTCTAGGGGGCACTCCATGAAGTTAGCATGTGGCACATTTAAAACTAATCGGAGAAAGTTCTTTTTCACTCAACGCACAATTAAACTCTGGAATTTGTTGCCAGAGGATGTGGTTAGTGCAGTTAGTGTATCTGAGGTTAAAAAAGGATTGGATATGTTCTTGGAGAAGTCCATTATCTGCTATTAATTAAGTTAACTTAGAAAATAGCCACTGCAATTACTAGCAACAGTGACATGGAATGGACTTTGTTTTTGGGTACTTGCCAGGTTCTTATGGCCTGTATTGGCTACTGTTGGAGACAGGATACTGGGCTTATGGTCTGACTCAGTATGGCATGTTCTTATGTTCTTATGGTTAAATCATCTACATTAATAGTGTCTTTTTTATTGGAGTCAGATAAAGTATGCATTTTAAGGATGTTTTTCCAACATTGTTTAGAGATGTTCTTGGATTTAAAGGGGAGTGCCTTCCCAGATTTGGCAAGATTTACTCAAATGAAGAGGAGACAGTTCCTTAATTAAGGCTCCAGGTTTTACACTTGGGAGCCTTTTCCTATTAAAATTTCCATGTAAATGCATGATTAAATACCAGAACTTTACCTATGTTTTCTATTCTCCTCAACAGCTTTCTAAGTTTTTGAAGGATAAAGGGTCACTTATTTCTAGTTCTTCCCTAATAGCTGCACTTTTTTGTCTGTAGCTATATTTGATAATTTATTATTAAAGCTTTCTGTTTGTCAGATCCTGTTTACCTTAATCTCATGTGAATACATTTCTGTGGTTGTGACTGGATCCAAACAATGTGTTGCACTGGAGGTGACCTGGTGCAGGATTGGTACGGCCCTCTAGTCGGACCCAGAGAGCGCCTGCCACCAGGAGGCGGAGCACACAAGGAGACAAAGGATAGCTGGAGCTTTGCCAATAGCAATCCGGGCTTTCCGCAGGTTTAGCCCTTGGGTACCCGGACCACCTGGACTTAGGTGGGCCTCGCAGGGTCTCCCAGAGAGGTAGCGGAGAGGTGTACCCACCACGAGCAAAGGTGCACGGCTGAAGTATGAAGGAGCAAGACCGGAACCAGAATTGCTGGAGACTTCTGGAGCACAGCAGGAGAGGAAGGTCCTCCGGGCAAAGTAGGCAATGCCTATAGGTTCAGCCAGATGTAGGCCACGGGTAGTGTCTGAGCAGGCTGGTCTGGTGGTCACGGGAGCAAACAGAGTATCCGAGTGTAGTGCAAAGGTCAATGCCGGTGTATCAGTCCAAGGATGGTCAGCCAAAGCAAGGGTCAGTTACAAGGTCAGTCCATACGTAGTCAAGAGAAGTGAAGGTTAGTTCCAGGCAGCAGTCAAACATGGTCAGAAGGCAGCCAGAGGTCAGTTCCAGGAAGCGGTCAAATTTGGTCAGAAGGCAGGCAGAGGTCGGTTCCAGGCAGCGGTCAAACGGGTCAGGCAAGCAGGGGTCAGTACCATGAATCAGTCCGAGGAGGTACGACAAAGGAGAACGATAAACACAGGAACTCAGGAGCACTGGAACAAGCCAGGAACACAGGAACGCAGGAACACTGGAACAAGACTGAAAGCAGGTAACGCAGGAACAAGGAACAGCAAACTTGTAACACCGAGGTGTCAACCCGATTGCCAAAGCAAAGAACAGGGCTAAGGTGATGTCATTGTTGTGCACCGCGGAGGAGTTTCCTGCACTTGGCCCTTTAAATGGCTGGGAATTCCGCACGCTAGGGGGCATGGCCGATGCCGTGGAGGACGCCGAGCCCCGACGTGAGGAGCGCTGTGAAGCCGAAGGCCTCGATGGTCCTGGAAATGCCCAGGGGTGCCGTGGGCGAATGGTGCTGGTGGTGACTGCAAGTGAGGAACCGGAGCTGGTAGACGGGCACGCCAGGTGAGCAGGCCTGGTCGCGGCACCAATGCAGCTGGGACGTGCAACACAATGGGGACTTGGTATGCAGAAATAATGTTTGCTTGAATTGTAATTTTTCCCTTATTTTATTTGTTTTCCTTTTTCTCTGCTTGAAAATTCAAGTGTTTTTCTTGAAATGTAATTTGAAATTTCATAAATAAAAAAAAAAAAGAAATGATGGCAGAAAAGGGCCAAATGGTCCATCCAGTCTGCCCAGCAGTAGAATCTACTGTGCCATGCAGGTAACCCCCATGCTTTTCAGTTTCCCAGACCATAAAAGTCAGGGTCCTCGTTGGTGGCTGTTTGAATCCAATTCCCCATTATGCCTTGCCGTTGAAGCAGAGAGCAAAGTTGGACTTGCATCAAAGTATCAGGCTTAGGGGTAGATTTTCAAAGGGTTGAACGCGTAAGATACGTGCGCAACCCCCGAAAACCTCCCCCTGCCTCCCCCTGTGCGCGCCGAACCTATCTTGCATAGGCTCGGTGACACGTGTATGTCCCAGGGCTTGCAAAAAGGGGTGGGGTGTGGGTGGTCCGGGGGGTGGGTGAGGCGTGGCCTGAGCCTCCAGGCACAGCGGGTATTTGCCGCTGTGCCTGGGATCGCAGGCCGACCACCGGCTGGCGCGCGCAACTTCTTCAACAAAGGTAAGGGGAGTTCTAGGTAGGGCTGGGGGGCAGGTTAGGTAGGGGAAGGGAGGGCAAGGTGCATGGGGGGCGGAAGGAAAGTTCCCTCTGAGGCCGCTTCGATTTCGGAGTGGCCTCGGAGGGAACGGAGGCAGGCTGCGCGGCTCGGCGCACGCAAGTTGCACAATTGTGCACCCCCTTGTGCGCGCCAACCCTGGATTTTATAACATACGCGCGGCTGTGCGTGCATGTTATAAAATCGGGTGTAGATTTGTTTACGCCAGGTTGCGCGAACAAATCTGTGCCCACGTGCAGGTTTTAAAATCTGCCCCTTATAGATTAAAGGTAGTAACTGCCACATCAGCAAGTTACCCCCATACTTATTTGTTTCCCCTGACTATAAAGATCAGTGCCCTCGTTGGTTGCATTTCGAATACAATTCCCCTTTTCCCCCTGACATTGAAGCAGAAGCCATGATGGAGTTGCATCAAGAGCATGAAGGCTTATTGGTTAAGGTTAATGACCACTGCACCAGCAAGTTACTAGGGATGTGAATCGTTTTTTGACGATTTAAAATATCGTCCGATATATTTTAAATCATCAAAAAATCGTTAGGGCCACGATACAATACCAATTCCCCCGATTTATCGTTAAAAAATCGTAAATCGGGGGAAGGGGGAGGGCAGGAAAACCAGCACACTAAAACCCCCTAAAACCCACCCCCGACCCTTTAAATTAAATCCCCCATCCTCCCGAACCCCCCCCCCCCCCCCAATGCTTTAAATTACCTGGGGATCCGGCGGTGGTCCAGAACGGCGGCGGTCCGGAATGGCCCCCTCAATAGAATCGTGTTGTCTTCAGCCGGCGCCATTTTTCAAAATGGCCGCCGCAATATGGCGGCGGCCATAGACAAAAATGATTCGACGCAGGAGGTTGTTCCGGACCCCCGCTGGACTTTTGGCAAGTCTTGTGGGGGTCAGGAGGCCCCCCCAAGCTGGCCAAAATTTTCCTGGGAGTCCAGCGGGGTTCCGGGAGCGATTTCTTGCCGCGAATCGTTTTCGTACGGAAAATGGCGCCGGCAGGAGATCGACTGCAGGAGGTCGTTCAGCGGCGGTCCGGAACCCCCGCTGAACGACCTCCTGCAGTCGATCTCCTGCCGGCGCCATTTTCCGTACGAAAACAATTCGCGGCAAGAAATCGCTCCCGGAACCCCGCTGGACTCCCAGGAAAATTTTGGCCAGCTTGGGGGGGCCTCCTGACCCCCACAAGACTTGCCAAAAGTCCAGCGGGGGTCCGGAATGACCTCCTGCATCGAATCGTTTTTGTCTATGGCCGCCGCCATTTTGCGGCGGCCATTTTGAAAAATGGCGCCGGCTGAAGACAACACGATTCTATTGAGGGGGCCGTTCCGGACTGCCGCCGTTCTAGACCACCGCCGGATCCCCAGGTAATTTAAAGCATTTGGAGAGGGTTCGGGAGGGTGGGGGATTTAATTTAAAGGTTCGGGGTGGGTTTTAGGGGGGTTTAGTGTGCCGGCTCACGATTTTAACGATTTTTCACGATAGTTTACACACCCAAACGGCAACAATACGATTCCCTCCCCCTCCCAGCCGAAATCGATTGTTAAGACGATCGAGGACACGATTCACATCTCTACAAGTTACCTCATGCATTCTTTCCTTCATTTCCATTGTCTTACCTTTAGGGATCCACAGTGTTTATCCCATACCCCTTTAAATTCTTTCTTAGTTTTTATCTTCACCACCTCCTCTGGGAGGGCATTCCAGGTATCCATCATACTCTCCAAGAAGAAATATTTCCTGATGTTGGTTCTGAGTCATCTTCCCTGGAGTTTCATTTTATGACCTCTACTTCTACTGATTTCTTTCCAATGGAAAAGGTTTGTTGAATGTGCATCTTCCAAATGCTCTGTGATTTTGATCTTTAGAATAGTTTTTACTATTTTTCCCGGCACTGAAGTTAGGCTCACCGGTCTATAGTGTGTATAACTTATATATATATGAAGTTGTAACTGCAGAAAAAACTGGTAGGTTATTAACATTTCTTAAAGTCTAGTTTCCTATGGCTGACTATGTCTTTAAAATGTGTTGTTAGTGGGTAAACCATATACTGCTGGTTGTATTTCATGTTACTCTTTTTCTTTGTTGTTTCATTTTCAACAAAAATAAAATAAAGTTGAACAAAAAAATAGTAGCACAGGTAAAGTTTAGCTTTTCATCATTGACTGTGATGGGGGAATTTAATTTAATGTGGATGATGAAGATTGCTCAAGAGTATAACAGTTTGTTGCAGGACTTGCTGGAAATATAAATAATTAAAAGATTAATGTAGATGATTGTCTCATAGTCATTGTACAGGGCATAGGCTAGATTTATTTATATGTTATCAAACATTTATATGCGAATCTATCTGATATTCTGATAGTGGATGTATCATGGTCAGACAGACTGCAAGTTTATTAAGGCTTCTTTAATAGGTAGACAGAGATCAGCTGGGCCCCTGAGAGTAAAAAATACTTGGGAGGTTTGAGGTACAGGTGATGAGGAGTTGCTGCAGATGAGAATATTAGAGTGCCTGGGTGACATTCAAGGTTTGCATATACAGAAAATACTAGGATGTTGGAATTAGGGGCTCACTAATGTGCAAAATGGTGTTGCATCAGTTAGAGAAAGGTTTTGGATTAAATAAGGAACTAGAAGATTTGAAATCCACAGAGGAGTCAAATATCCAGGAATAAATGGATTACAGTGGTCTCTGGTAGAACAAGACCTGCAACACAAACTCACCCAGTCTCCTCAAATGAGAAACATTCAGGATATCTGCCTTCAGTCCCACAGAGCAGTCAAATATCCAGGAGTAAATGGATTACAGGGACTCTGGTCAAACCGGTAAATTGCTGGAACTAAGGCAGCTTGGATTTACAAGGGAATGTCCTGTCAGGTAAATCTGATTGATTTTTTTCATTGAGCAACTAGAGAATTAGATTAAGGAAGAGCGCTTGATTGGATTTCAGCAAAGCTTTTGATAAGGTCCTATATAAGAGGCCTGTGAATAAAATGAAAAGTTTGGGAGTGGGTTCCAAGGTGGTGGAGTGGATTCCAAACTAGTTGACTGACAGGATACAGCTTGTAATGGCAAATGGAACTTACTGGAGAGAGAATGAAAACTGATTTAATAAATCTTAAAGAGTGGTCAAAGATTTGGCAACTGGGATTCAATGCCAAGAAGTACAGAGTCAGGGGAGTGAATATCCAGAAGAGTTGTATGTGAGGGAGGATGAATGACTAATGTGCACGGACTGGGAGAGGGACCTGGCAATCTGAAGGTGGCAAAGCAATGAGACAAGGTGATAGCTAAAGCCAGAAGAATGTTGGGATGCATAGATAGAGGAATAACCAGCAGGAAAAAGGAAGTGATAATGCCCTTGTACAGGTCTTTGTTGAGGCTCACCTGGACTATTGTGCTCAGTTATGAAGCCCGTACCTCAAAAAGGATAAAGACAGGATGGAGGCGGTCCAGAAAAGGGTGACCAAAATGGTATGGGGTCTCTATCAAAAAATGCTTAAGGAGCTAAATATGTACCTTGGAACAGAGGAAGTGCAGGGGAGATATGATACAGATCTTCAGATACCTGTATTGTTTTAATGATGCACAATCTTTGAATCTTTTCCATTGGAAAGGAAACTAGAACTAGGAGTCATAAAATGAAACTCCAGGAGGGATGACTCAGAACCAACATCAGGAAATACTTCTTCAAGAGAGGTTGGTAGATACCTGGAATGCCATTCTGGAAGAGGTAGTGAGGATAAAAACAGTAAACAAATTCAAAAGGGCATGGGATAAACACTGCGGATTCCTAAAGGCTAGAGAATGGAAATGAAAAAGGGTGTATGGGGCTAACTGCACAGAGGGGTAGTTATTATCCTTAAAAGAAGGCATGGGGATTACTACCCTTAACCAGTTAGCCTGATGCTTTTGAAGCAACTTCAACATTGCTATCCACTTCAACAGTGGGGGTAAAAAAGGAGAATTGGATTCAGACAATAGCCAATGCTGGACCCCGACATTTACAGTCCAAGGTATTGATATGCAGACATTAGGGGAAAAGCACGGGATTGCTTCTATAGCCAAGTCCAAAAGCAAAGCACTTCCAAGAAGCATTGTCTGAATTATCAAGAAGGCTGTTCACCCCATAAAAATGTTGCTAGGAGAATTTGTTATGGGTTTGATAGTTGCTTGATTTTGATTGAAAATATTACTATTCTTTAGGGATGTGAATCGTGTCCTCGATCGTCTTAACGATCGATTTCGGCTGGGAGGGGGAGGGAATCGTATTGTTGCCGTTTGGGGGGGTAAAATATCGTGAAAAATCGTTAAAAATCGAAAAATCAAAAAACCGGCACATTAAAACCCCCTAAAACCCACCCCCGACCCTTTAAATTAAATCCCCCACCCTCCCGAACCCCCCCCCCCAATAACTTAAATAACCTGCGGGTCCAGCGGCGGTCCGGAACGGCAGCGGTCCGGAACGGGCTCCTGCTCCTGAATCTTGTCGTCTTCAGCCGGCGCCATTTTCCAAAATGGCGCCGAAAAATGGCGGCGGCCATAGACGAAAAAGATTGGACGGCAGGAGGTCCTTCCGGACCCCCGCTGGACTTTTGGCAAGTCTCGTGGGGGTCAGGAGGCCCCCCACAAGCTGGCCAAAAGTTCCTGGAGGTCCAGCGGGGGTCAGGGAGCGATTTCCCGCCGCGAATCGTTTCCGTACGGAAAATGGCGCCGGCAGGAGATCGACTGCAGGAGGTCGTTCAGCGAGGGTTCCGGCGCCTCGCTGAACGACCTCCTGCAGTTGATCTCCTGCCGGCGCCATTTTCCGTACGAAAACGATTCGCGGCGGGAAATCGCTCCCTGACCCCCGCTGGACCTCCAGGAACTTTTGGCCAGCTTGTGGGGGGCCTCCTGACCCCCACGAGACTTGCCAAAAGTCCAGCGGGGGTCCGGAAGGACCTCCTGCCGTCCAATCTTTTTCGTCTATGGCCGCCGCCATTTTTCGGCGCCATTTTGGAAAATGGCGCCGGCTGAAGACGACAAGATTCAGGAGCAGGAGCCCGTTCCGGACCGCTGCCGTTCCGAACCGCCGCTGGACCCGCAGGTTATTTAAGTTATTGGGGGGGGGGGGGTTCGGGAGGGTGGGGGATTTAATTTAAAGGGTCGGGGGTGGGTTTTAGGGGGTTTTAGTGTGCCGGCTCACGATTCTAACGATTTATAACGATAAATCGTTAGAATCTGTATTGTATTGTGTTCCATAACGGTTTAAGACGATATTAAAATTATTGGACAATAATTTTAATCGTCCTAAAACGATTCACATCCCTACTATTCTTAGCTTGAGCCTTTGCTGTGATCTTATGGAGCGGCAGTTACTACCTTTAACAGAAACACGGGTGTAATCTGCACGAAGTGGTAGTTACTACCTTAAAAGAAATATGGGGGTAACCAGCATGGAGCAACAGTTACTGCCATAAGAAACTTGCTAGGAGGACTGGATGCACCATTTTCTCTTTTTCTGCCATCATTACTATGTTACTATGTTAAGTTACCATCCCCGGGATTCATCACTCCGCTATAAATGTAGCGGAATGAGGGCTCGCGGTAAAAAAAAAATAAAAAAGGGCAGGGGTGAATGTATGCAGCCAGCTGCATCGCGGTGGTGCATTTTTGCCCACCACAGTTGAGCCCGGGCCGCACACCTTTGCCCCCATAGTGCCTTGGGAAAAGGTGTTGTTTCTCCCAGCACCTCCGGTGATAATGTGGAAAACATCGCCCGCAGCTCTGCTGGGCCATAACCCTGCTCAAACTCCGCCCACACTCCTCTCATTCCTATGTTTTAAATTGTACCGCTACGATGTGACTGGTATCAAGTGCATTAGGGCCTTATTGCGTGCACATGTTATAAAATCAGCGAAAACATGTGTGCGAGTCGTGAAGCGCGTACATGGACGCACGCTTCTTTTAAAATCTACCCCTTTGTGTAATGGCCACATTTAAATAGATAAACTAAAAAATGAGCTTTTATAGCATATGTCAATACTTACGTTATATAATACAAAATACATACAGTCAAATCATGTTAAAGCATTTGAAATAACTTTTGACATAATAATTTACAGAAATAAAACACATTTCCAGTCAGAAGATTTCAAAAGTTTTCAATTCACTATTAAACACAACTCAAAGATTTTGACAACCCATTCACTATTATATTTAATACAATGAAAACCTCAATATACTAAAACAATAATGTTTCATCACTCCAAATATTCCAAGACTCTCAATATTACAGTTAATCCCAATTTAATAATTTTTCAACATTCACTCCAAATATTCCAATGTTCTCAATATCAAAATTGATCCCCGACAAGGCACTCTTATTTCACCCAAGTGCTTCTTCAGGGGGAATATATTTCAAAATGCTCCTCAAATATATGAATGTACCATGGTGTGTATGATTATTTTGAAGAAATGTGGAGAGAGTAATCATTTGGTCAGAAAGGTAGTTTGTTATTATGAAGAAATTAATATAATTTGGTCAAGAACAGATGTAATTTAACATCTTCCAAAAATGTTACACTGCTTGGGCTCTGTTCTTGATAAACCACAAATTCCACTCCATTTCAAGATGTTTTTGATATTTGAGGAGCATTTGGAAATATATTCCCCCTGAGGAAGCCTTTATTGGGTGAAATGAAGGGTCCCCTGTCAGGGACTGATTTTGATATTGCAGCATTGCAATATTTGGTATGAATGTTTAAAAATTATTAAATGAGGATTAACTCTACTATTATGAGTCTTGGAATATTTGGAGTGAGTGATGGACATTATTAAGCATTTTAGTATACTGGGGATTTCATTGTTTTAAAAGTAATAGTAAATGGGTTGAAAAAATCTTTGAATAAAGTGTAACTGAACTGGAAATGTTTGAATACTCCTGACTGGGAGTGCCTTGCATTTCTTATAAATTATTATGTTAAAGAAGGTCCACAGTTATTTCAAATGCCTTATCATAATTTGTCATGACTGTATGCATTTTGTAATAAATAACTTGAATAATTGTCATTATAAAAATGTTAATTTTTAACGTTATCTATTTAAGTGTGGACATTACACAAATTGCTTTAGGAGAATGTTATTACCATTTGGTTTTAGGGAATGTGATTAAATATAGAACAGAATAATGAAAAGAGGTAGTTTTGTATATTTTTCTAATTGACTAGAGCAACATTCATAGACTATAGTAATGAAGGTTGTCTATCGTTATTGGCGTTAATGTGATTTTTTTTAAATTGAAATTTACAGAAAGCAGAGTTTAGGAAGGATACTTTTAAATTATGAATTGGATGCCTTACACTTCTTTTAACCTTCAATTTATCAATTATTTGTGTTTTCTATTTTAACTGAGAAAAAGTTCTAAATAATTCAAAAGTTGAAAGATTAAGAAGCAAGAAAGCTGAAGAAAAAGTAATTACTTCATTAAATATCTTCAAAGAATCTTGTCCCTGCTGCCTTGCTACCAGGGTCCTTTTAAAAAGTTTCTTAGTCTTAGAACTTTCAGCCAGAAAAGGATTATAGAGGCTCTTCCAACAATTCATTTTGTGCATCACTCTTCTCTTGCAATACTGTGATTAACAAAATGTTACATGTGCATGATCTAAAAAGAAAAAAAATCTACCATCCAGAAAACATCAGGGCCATTTTAAAAAAATCTGGCTGCCTAACTAATTAGGGGCCTCATTTTCTAAAGTATCACAGGCCTACACCAGCAGGCTTAGTGAGTTGGCAGGTAGGGCAGGCCTGGCAAAACCGATGGACCTGTTTATATAACCCTGGCCATTCAAAGTGAGCCAACTTTTTTCTCCCAGTTTTTCTCCTTTCCCAACTGACCCCCTAGCAGGTTACTATGTGCTAATTGTACAAACTTTTGGCGGTAGACCTTGGGGACTAGGAGATGCTCTATCAACTCCCTCCTCCCTAGAGTCCCCCTGATAACTCAGTAAAACAAGTCTTTCTTCATTATGAAATATAGGGAAGGAGGTGGTGTTGCCAGGGCTCCCAGAATTGGTTTATTGTCCAGCCTCTGTAGGTGCTCCAGTGCCCTCTTAAAGGACTTGTCCTCGTTCTAGGTGTTTTTAAAGCCCTCTGATTTAACTCCCCTTTCTCAATTAAAGTGGTCGGCAATAAGATTCAAGCTGTGGGGTGATTTTTCCTCTGACTGAGGTAGCCTCTCCCTCAGTCTCTTGGTCAGCTGCAAAACCAAACTTCTCCTGTCTTTATTGTCTCCAGGATTTGGGCGTTTTTGAGACTTCAGGAAACAAGTTGATATCCTTTTTGGGGAAGTGTTCGGGAAATGGTAACTCCTCATTGTTGATGTTAGGTGTCTCTGTCATGAGCAGGGTCTAGAGATAAAGTTCAGACAGTTTTACCTGATTTGGATGGGGTAGGGGAGCCATGGTTGAACCCCCACTACTATTTTATTTTGGCCGATGGATGCCTTTAACTCTAGTTGGCAAGTTGGATATTATCCATGATTGCAATGTATGCAGGTCAACAGTACCACATTATCATAGTTAATCTGGACCTGTTTCACCAACTTACGTTGAATAAGAGTCTTCAAAATTCTCGAATCTACCAGGGTCTGTGTTGGAATGCCAAAGTTACAAAAGTGCCGGTCTCTTGCCAGGGAATGTCCACAAAATGACAATAATTTGGAGATACAACATTAATGTCCATAGCTGCTTCTTCACAGTGTGGACAATCCCATGCAAAATGGCTGATTTCTCCACAAGTGAAACATGGGGGACTTCTCAATTTAGACATGGGGTTTACAACTAGTGTTCAGGTCAGCTCTTCCAACAGCAGGAGCCTCGGATTCTTAGGATTCTCATCTGCCTCTATGCCCCTCCTGTAACTTCTCAGGGGATCGTGGTGTCTCTGGCATAGAGTGAGCCTGATAGTATGCCTTGGCCACTTCTAAGGCCTTGTCTAGTATCAGATTTGGTTGTTGGTAGACCCACTACCACATGGGCTGTCTGAGGCCATCTTGGAATTGCTCTATGAGAATTGTCTTGGCAACCTCTTCACCAGACTTCCCCTCTGGGTGGAGTCACTTCCAGGTAACATTGCAAAGCCTATGGAAAAGGTTTCTTGGAATCTCCCCAAGCTGCAGAAAGTCAGATGGGAAGTGTTGTTGATAGGTCTCTGGGGTGAGCCCAGCTCTCTGAAGAATGGCGGTCTTAACTTCCTGGTACATGGCGACGCCATCGGGATTCGTGATCTGGAAAGCAGCTTGACAGTCTCCAATTTGTAAGTTACATATATAGGCAGCCCACCTGTCCTCTGGCTAGCTAGTCAATCTAGGAGTCCACTCAAAATTCTTTAGGAAGCTGTCTGTGTCCTGTCCAGGAGTCATCTTCAGTAAGGCTGTGGCCAAGGTAGGTGATTTAGTCACCTCCATTTGTACCGCCTATGCTACTTGAGTCAGTATGGTGTTCTGCTGAACCACTTGCTCACACAGCACTTGCTGCTGGTCAATCTGGTCCTGCAAAGTACTTTGTAGGTGTTCTGCCCGGTAATCAGAACCTTTATTTCTTGCTCTATATTTCCCTGCATTCTGGGGAAGGGAGAGTGCTAGGCAAGCAACTCTCCAGGGGAAAAAGACAGAAAATAAAACAAAATCCTGCTGGCCTGTTCAGCCCTGCCTCACTTCTTGAACCCTATCTATTCCAGGCAGGTTACCCCCTTAGCCTGTATGTAGTGCCATAGGTGAGAAACTAGGTAGACCCAGGAAACAAAAAGAAAAAAAGTCTGTTGGTTTTTTTTCAATACTGTATCTATGGGTCAGTGCCTGTGGTTCCCTCTTTAGGCCACCAGGTCCCACTGCTGCCACCATGTGTAGTGTTGGGCCAGTCATGGCTTCTATGACAGACAAGAAATAAGCAAGATTTGACTGGTCTGGTCAGGAACAAAAGGTTTATTTTCAAGAGTTTCAAAGAAAGCACCAAAACAAAACAGTAGCTCACCTTGCTTTAAAGTTCCAAGCAGTTCATACATGCACTGTACAGGCATACTATGGACTTGAAGTAGCTTCCCAGGACCTCGCTAACCCTTTCGGGCCCTGATCTTTTATACTGTTAGGAAGAGATCCTCCCATGACCTAGAATCCTTTGTACATCTGTGATTAAAGATGGATTGGGATAGATGACTCTAGTCTGTGTTTTAAGAACATAAGAACATAAGAACATAAGAAAATGCCATACTGGGTCAGACCAAGGGTCCATCAAGCCCAGCATCCTGTTTCCAACAGTGGCCAATCCAGGCCATAAGAACCTGGCAAGTACCCAAAAACTAAGTCTATTCCATGTAACCATTGCTAATGGCAGTGGCTATTCTCTAAGTGAACTTAATAGCAGGTAATGGACTTCTCCTCCAAGAACTTATCCAATCCTTTTTTAAACACAGCTATACTAACTGCACGAACCACATTCTCTGGCAACAAATTCCAGAGTTTAATTGTGCGTTGAGTAAAAAAGAACTTTCTCCGATTAGTTTTAAATGTGCCCCATGCTAACTTCATGGAGTGTCCCCTAGTCCTTCTACTATCCGAAAGAGTAAATAACCGATTCACATCTACCCGTTCTAGACCTCTCATGATTTTAAACACCTCTATCATATCCCCCCTCAGTCGTCTCTTCTCCAAGCTGAAAAGTCCTAACCTCTTTAGTCTTTCCTCATAGGGGAGTTGTTCCATTCCCCTTATCATTTTGGTAGCCCTTCTCTTTTAAGGTAGTTTGAGGGAGTCTTTTATATATTCCTGCATACCATGTTAAAAATTCTCCTGTTAGTGATTAACTAAATACATGTCCATACTGAAGGGTAATGGAAGCAAAGCACTGTCATTAATATCCTATGACTTGGGCATGCATTTATTATAATAGTAAGCTTGAATCAAGTTTGCAAAATTTTACAAAAGTTAAAATGGAGTAGTAGGTTGAATATATTGAAAAGAAGGTCACACACTAGCTTTTATTAGTTAACACTTTCTTCTTCAGGTCATTCTGTTTGGACCTGTGGGAGAAAATGTTAATTTCTGAAAGGTAGTCAAAAACTGTAATATGTTAGTTCAATAAAAAGGAAACACCTTAAAAATTTTTGTTTCATACAAAAGCTATAAGAAAAGTAATGGATTTATTTGCTGATAAAATTAATTCAGAGCAGAAATCCCTTGCAACAGTGATATTTCAAGAGTCAGTGTTTGGAAGCAAGGGTCACTAATTTTAAACTTTTAAAGCTTGGATATTATCTTTACCAATACATTTTCTAGTTCAAGTTATGACCTTGAAAATAATGCTAGAGTTAAGAATGTCTGAGTAGCTGTCACATAAAGCTTGGTAGTATGTCTTCTGAAGTTTTTTTTTTTTTCATTCAATTGCCAGAATTGATTGACAGAACTGGTTAGGAAACCTAATCCTTTAGAACTCACTGCACCTTTGAGCTAGGCTAGGAGACTGCTCTGATCAGATTTATTTCTGCTTTAATGTTATAAAAGAATGGTGAAATAACTAAAATCAGAAAATTGTGTGGATGCCCAGTCAGAGTCTCTAGTGCAGCTGGATGGAAAATATCAGACACTGTAGAGGAAACATGCATAATTTCAGGATAATTTGGAAGATTTGGAAAACCACACCAGAATATGTTAACTGCATTTTCGGGGGTGCTGGAGACCTCCAATGATGAGGACTGTAAAGCACTAGTAGTTAGCATTTGCAGAGGGATTTTGCAGTCTCAGAATGATGGGGAGGTTGAGCCTACAATGGAGTAACAAGCACACCAGGCACTGAAGTCCATGCATCCCAAATAAATCTAGAGGTATTATTGTGCTTCCATGCTTATTGGTTAAAAGATTGTATCAATAATCTTGCCTGGAAGCAGTCTATACGGACTTAGCTCCTGGCATGCTAAAATAATTTCAAGAGACGTGTGAGATTACAGCAATATTGTGCAAGTGAGAGATTAAATATCGATGGCTATTCCCTTTTGGACTATCCTTTACTATCAAAGGAGTCACATCAAGGCTTAAAACTCACACAGTGGCAGAGGTAATTATGAGAGCAGCTGGTATTTTGGTCCACCATGTTCCAAGAAATTCTCGTCCAGACATGAGCTGCGAGAGGAAGTCACTAAATGGCAATGAATGGGCAAAAGAGGCTGAAGACTATGTAGAAATTCTAGCGGATTCACCTCTTCAAAAGAGGCGGTGCCTTGGGGCTCTGGTGACTATTTTAAAGGGTCAAAGTTTGTTTACTGTATCTTCTTTGTTTGTTTTTTTTCAGTTTGGCTTTGTACTGCTCTGGAAGGTAAGGGCAAATGTTCCTTCCTTTGCATATGGAGTCCATTTAGCTATACCCATCAGCTGTAGAATATTATCATTATATGTTAGAGTCTTCTTGGGTGGGAATTTATTTTGCTAAGCATGCCTGGGGTGGGGGTAGTTTGGAGCACATGATTACATCTCGTTGGGGGGGAGTTTGGAAATAGTCGATGGCTTTTTTTCTTTGTATGTTGTTTTGCATTTTTGTAATTTTAGTGGGCAAGGGTCTGATTCTGGTCTGCTGTGACCAGAAGGGCACTATGCCATTCTGGAAGGGAGTCTTTATGGTCAAACCATTACTTATGTAAATCTTTAAGGTCCCAATGTAGGATTGGGGGAATTTCATACTAAACTACAGCATGTTCTTATGCGATTTGACACTACTCGATTATGCATAGGCAGGGACTGGAATGAATATGTATATGCTCATCTAGATAGATCTGGAGGGAAAAGTATTAATGTAGCTGGTGGGAGTGGAGTTCAAGAATTAATGCTTATGATTTAGTTGGTATTTAGAGGGCGCACAACCGAGGCTGTAGAAATTATACTTATTACTCTCCCAGACAGCCGGATTGATTTTTTCTTATGTAGCAAGTCCCTGACTGCCTCTGTGGTGAATTCAGACATATTGACCTGCACTATCTCTGATCATAATGCTATTTCCATATCTCATAAAGTGGGGGTACAGGCATGTACAGGTTGGCCATGGTGGCTAGATGTTTTTTTATTGGGTCAGAAGGCATTTCAGGAAAAACTTAAAGAGGTGATGAATGATTTTCACAGACATAACCCAGGGACTGACTATAATCCTACACTTCAATGGGAATCCTTAAAAGTGGTGCTCAGGGGCCATATCATTGCCTATGAGAGTCACAAGAATAAAGAGCGGAAAGCTTAACATGCTGATTTAGAGTGGTAGATTAGGGAGTTAGAGGAGAAACATAAAAAAAATTGCTCTCCAAAAACCCTAAAAAACCTTGTTAGTGAGAGATCAATTAAAAACTTTACAAGTTTCTGCGATTGAAAAAATATGCGGTACACTAAACAGTGTTGTTATGAATTTGGAAACAAAGCAGGCTCCTTATTGGCAAAAGCAATTAACAAACAAAACACTAGTTCTGTTATATTTGGGGTTCGTGGCTATTAATACTCTGTTTGCAAAACATTTTTCAAAATTCTATCAAGAGATGCCAGAACTGACTGAGCAGGTTGTCACATTCTTTTTAGAGGGCTTACAGCTTCCAAAGCTCTCAAAGGATGAGATATGTGTTTATTGGCGGATATCACTACAATGGAAATAGAAAGGGCTATCAAGGCTCTTAAGGAGGAGAAGAATCCTGAACCTGACAGTTATACAGTTGAATTTTATAAGACTTTCCTGGCTGAGGTGACCCCCTTATTGAGGAAATTATTTAATTGAGTACCCCGGGAATCAGAGTGGGGAATCTAACAGAAGCATTACTAGTGTTAATTTACAAAGCATCTAAAGATCCATTAGACTGTGCTTCTTACCGTCCTATTTCTCTTATTAATACAAATGTCAAGCTTTTGGCAAAAGTCCTACAGTTTAAATTAGAAGATCTAATGGAGGGGTTAGTACACTCAGACCAAACCGGGTTTACTAAGGGATGGTTGTCAACCAATAACACACAGCATTTGTTTTATATTTTACACCTTACAACTTCTAAGAAGATGGCAGGGACTATTATATCCATGGATGCCGATAAGGCTTTTGACCGCATGTCCTGGTCCTATTTATTCACAGTGTGGAGATGCTTTGGCATTCTAGATGGCTTTATGGCATAGATTAAAGCTCTATATACCAATCCCATGGCTAGGATTGCTTCTCATGGGGTATTATCTGCTTCCTTTTCAATAAGGAGGGGAATGAGGCAGGGATGTCCCATGTCCCCTTTTCTATTTGATTTGGCTATTGAACCCCAAGCTCAGGCTATCAGATAATCCAGCAGTATCGAAGGGTTCACTTTTTATAATGTTAATCATAAAATATCTTTATACGTGGATGATAAACTTTATTTCTCAGAAATTTGTCTAAATCCCTACCGGCAATGCATTGCTGGAACTTTTAGAACATTTCCATGAGGTGGCAGGTTCTATAATCAACTATTCCAAATCAGAATACTTACTGGTTGACCCAAACAGAAGGTGACCACAGGTCACAGATGGTTTTCGGGAAGCCAAGGAAGAGTTTAAATATCTGGGTATATGGATCCTGGAGGTTTATGCACAATTGTATAAAACTAATTACAATGTTCTATTTCAGACCATTAAGGCAGATTTGAGGAGGTGGGCCTCCCTGTCAATCTCCCTTTTCAGGAGGGTAAATTTGGTCAAGATGGCAGTCTTACCATGGCTGCTGTATCCAGGGGCGGATTGAGGGAAAATAGTGGCCCGGGGGATTTTTCTCCATACTGGCCCATGGGTACCCAATTACATATACAATATAATTTACAAATACAATTTACATATATATGTACACACCCCTATATTTCCGCATGGTCCTCCCGTATCAACACAGTACTATTTTCCAAAACTCAAAGAATAACAACCCCACCTATGAAAAAGAATACCACAAATATTACACCAGAATCTAAAATATCAATACACCTCCTAACACAGAACAGGCCAAGCTACTACAGATCCCTACAGAGAAACCACATTCTAAAAGAATGCTTCATCTCAGTCTTTGCATGCAGAACATAAACTCTCACCAAATACAGAATAAAGCCACATAAAGTATAAATAGAAATGTGCAGACAAAAATTAAACTGTAAAACATATCATGCCAGACTCTATAAAGTGCAACAATGGAAAAACAAAAATGTCACCATTCCTCATGAAACAATCAATAAAATCAAGATATATAAATCATGAATCATAATTATAAAATCATAGTAATAAAATAATTTCAAAACAGCTGATGAATAGAATATCCAATAATTAAAGACTCAAGCAAATTTTGAAACCTTTACCAAACACCAATAAAATATTTCAAACAGCAGACACATCACATACTATCCAATAATTAAAATGGTAGTCAATCAAGAAAAATGAACTTAAAAAGCCACCTTTACTTACCCTCTCCAGCAGTTCTCCTACTCCTTTCCCTTGCAGGCCACACCAGAAGCAGCAGCTGAAGCGGTCCTCATGGTCTTCTTCCTTAGGGACCACAACCAATCTCTTCTCTCTCTCTCTCTCACACACACCAGTCATGCCCTCAAGACCAGTTTCTGTCTCTCACACACCAATCATCTCCCCAACCAGTCTCTCTGTCTCACACACACACACACACACACACACACACACACACACACACACTCCAGTCATCTCCCTGATCAGTCTCACACATACACACGTCACCTCTCTGGCCAGTCTCTCTCAATCACACAATGTTCTCGCTCCCTCTTACACACAGGATTTCAATCACACACATGTTCTCTCTATTTCACTTACACATAAGCTCTCAATCACACACATGCCTCTCTCACAGCCACAAGCCAGCCAAAAACATGCTCCATCTCTCTTGAACACACACATTGACACACAGAAGCACCCTCCCTGTTTCACATACACATTACACTCTCACAGAGAAGCTCCTTGCTTTCAGACTTGCAGCATTTTTCACTTTTACTAAAAGTGAAAGTGATGATCCCAACCATTGAATAAGAAAACCACATTCCTATCAGAAGGTGAAATGACACCCTTCCTTCAGGTTCTGTCCTCCCAAGGGACAGCCACCCACACCGTACAGCTTCTCTTGTTTTTTGCTTTCAGGCAATAAAGCAAGTGTCTTTCTTCAAACTATCAGTCATATGATTATTCATGTGGGAGATATGGAACCGAAAGACATTCTTAGTCAACTTCCCTTTTAAATGTTAAGATTCCAGTCTTAGTCATTTAAAAATATACTTTTTCTGAAGGCTTAAAAAAAATAGCAAAAACATTTCAGATTGGAACTATTCTAGTCTTCATGCTTAAATTATGCTTAAAAACTCCCCCCCCCCCCAAACCCCACCTGGCATCAGTATCTTAAATTTGTGATTTTGCTGAGATGAACATTTTAAATAGTTTAATTTTTTTTTGCTTTAGTATTTGTCTCTACCCACTTTGCTAAATTTTATTTTCCAGAAGAGGGATGCTTAAAATTCAGTAATTTCATCTTTCATCCAACTTTTCAAAAGTTGCGCTACCAGCACAAAAGTTGAGGTATATGTATTATCACATTTCGTTTTTTTTTAAACTGGCAGATTCCTCACATACATAACACACACACACACACACACACAGAAGCACCATTCCTTTCTCACATTCACACATACAAACACAAGCACCTTTCCTTTCTCACATACACACAGAAGCACCCTTCCGATCTAAGGCCCCCAGCTGAACAGCTGGTCTCCGGTGGCGGTTAGCAGCACAGGTGTTCACTTCTTCGGCCCCCGCTGGCCTTGATTTTAATTTCTTCGGCCCCCGCCGGCCTCGATTTTAATTCCTTCGGCCTTCCGGCTTGGTCTCCGTCGGGGGCCGAAGAAATTAAAATCGAGGCCGGCGGGGGCCGAAGAAATTAAAATCAAGGCCGGCGGGGCCGAAGAAGTGCTGCTAACCGCCACCGGAGACCAGCTGTTCAGCTGGGGGCCTTAGATCAGAAGGGTGCTTCTGTGTGTATGTGAGAAAGGAAAGGTGGCTGGCTTGGCGGCGCCCATCTTCTTTTCTTCGGCCTCCGCCACCGGCCTCGATTTTAATTTTTTCGGCCCCTGCCAGCTTGGTCTCCTGTGGGGGCTGGCTGATCTTCTTTTCTTTGGCCTCTGCCGGCCTCGATTTTTATTTCTTCGGCCCCCGCTGGCTTGGTATTCGGCGGGGGCTGGCTGGGAGGCACTGAGGCTGGGCTGAGGAAGAGCCACGTGGTCGAGACCACGTGACCAGCTAGACCAGCCCACTGGGGAAGCCCGATCCCCCGATAGGCCAATCCGCCCCTGGCTGTATCCATTTATGCACTTGCCATGCGATGTACCTCTGTGAGCTTTGCAGGATCTCCATGGTGAGATTTCCCATATTATGTGGAAAGGTAAACCTCCACAACTTAAATATGATGCTATGGTTCCTCTGTGGGAGAGGGGGAGCCTTAAATTACCCAATTTCTTATGGTGTTTTTGGTCTTGTCGATTTGCTTGCTTGCAGGCTTGGTTGGAAATGGACCCTCCAGAGGCTTGGCTTTCTCTGGAATTGGGTGAGGCGAAATGCTGTAGTCTAGGTCCCCTCTTGCGTATGTCATCTACATCTAACACGTATAGGCAATGTGTGCAGGGACATCCTATCATAGCTTATACCCTGCGAGTTTGGAGATCTATTAAATCAAAGATTATGATACTAGATGCACAATGGTCTTACATATCTCCCTTGTCCCGGAATCCAAATCCATCTAAACACACATTTTCCCCAGATGTAGAGCACTGGGAAAGGAGATGCCTTAGGTTTTTGGGACAACTAATTGATAAAGATAACCTTAGGTCCTTCACAGATCTAGTGAGGAAATTTTAAATACCCAACTCCACTAGAGGCCTTTATTTTCATTTAAGAAGAGATATCTTAAAATACTCATTGAATTTTGATGCAGTGAATGATTGTGAAGGGGTGGAGGGTATGTTCAGTTGTAAAGCTCGGCCCCAGCGTCTCATCTCAGTTTTGTATATCTCTATCCGCTCTGCACTTGGGGAAGTTACCATAGCAAATTGAATTCATAAACAATGGAATATGGACTTGGAGATTCAATTAGAGGCCAGGAACTGGAAAGCCATCTGGAAAGCTGCTAGGAATACTTATTTTGTAATAAAGGGTATGAGGTGTTTAAATTATTATATCGTCTGTACTGCACCCAGGTATTTTATGCTCGCTTTAGTAATACCAGTTTACTATGTTGGAGGGGGTGTGGGAGAGAGGGATCATACCTTTATATGTGGTGGGATTGTATCGAAGTACAAAAGTTTTGGCTTATGTTTACCGATTGCATTTCTGAAATCTGCAAGTAACCATTGACAATTGATACCTCTTTGTATTTGCTGGGAATATGGGGTAATAGATCGGAAATGAGAGGACATTGGAAATTGGTTGGTCATTTGTTGCATGCAGCTCATTTAACGATTACACATCAATGGAAAAGTATTGCTTCTTGAAGTTGCTGGGAGTCCAAACTGAGATAGCAGTATTAGAGAGGTTAACCTATATGCTCCAGAACAGAGTGGATACTTATAAGCAGATCTGGGTTCTGTATTGGAACTAGTGAGACGTGGCTTTGAATGTATGTTTGTTGTAGGTTGCAATGATGGACTTCAACACATAAAATTTGAGTCAGATATGGTTACACTCTTATTCAAATTTTGTGCTTATCATACAGTACATTCTTTTTGTTTCTGTTTACAAAAATTTCAATAAAAAAAGTTATTTAAAAAAAAGGGCTAGTCCTGTTTCATGTGAAACTGTTTTAAAAACTCATTTTGTAGAACCTGATATGCTTATACGGTATGTATAGTATGATTAATCGTAACTCTAAAATTATGCTTCAACCCAGTCTCTAGTACCTGAAATGGAAAAGAAATACTTTTTGCACCAGTAATATACCTATAGGAAATGGAACTAAGACATGAAATATTGTACACTGAGAACAGATCGCACATAGTCTAGTAATTCTAAATGCCAATACACAAAAAAATTCAGCTATAGGACAGGCTGGACAAAATTCCAGGGTACTGGCAGGAGTGGCATATATAAAGGTAAAGCACCTGCATGAGCATATAAGCTGTGGGCATGCCCTTTGTTGAATCCTTCAGGGTAGGCATGGCATGGATAATGCCTCTGTAATACAAATGAGGTTTTACTTATTTATTTATTTATTTAGTATTTATTTACTTTTTTATATTATTCACAAAGCAAACTTTATTACAGAAAAAAAGAGATTTCATAGAAAATTCCAAGAATATAAAAAAAGGAAAAAGATTATAGCACAATATCACTTATGATTAGTTCACAAAATGGAGGGGAAAAAAGCAGAAAATAGGAGACTACAAGGAGACTATAATTATTTCAAGAAACTGATATTAGGTGTGGACATACAATCCTGAAATTCTCAAATTGGATTAATTAACATATTTCTTTGTCACTGGTTTCAAAATGGAACATATTTCAACATCAAGAAAAATGCTTGACTGATCTGGTGCAAAAAATACATAACTAACAGAATTCATCAACCATTTACAGTCCGATGCTATATCAGCGCGTGTTAAAAAGGCTCTCATGATTGAGCACCCACTACCTTAACACATGCTGATCAACCTCTCCTGAGAGCCTGATTTAAGGCCAAATTATAAAAGCCCTGCATGTGCAGAAATGAACAGATATGCAAGTGGCTGGGCTTTGTGTGCTCCGTGCAGATTTTTGGCGGCCCTCAGCCATGTGCATATCTCCCAGTATATGCAATAGAAGGGCTAAACAAAAAAAGGGCAGGCCAGGGTAGGGTCTGGGTGGTATGTGGGTGGGCTGTGGGCAGGCCAAGGTAGCTCCATTAGGCACTGTCCCAATGAAGTGTGAGCCAGGATTCTTCTGGCCTATACAACCTGCTGCTGCTCCAGAGAGCGAGTAAAAAAAAAACCAAAAACATCTAGAGTAGTTAGCCGGGTTTTAGGGGTTGGAGCTTGTTGGGAAAAGAGAGGCCCGTTAGGCAGGGGGTTTAAGAAGTTCTCTCCCAGTCTGCTCCTTTACTGGAGCGGACTGGGAGGGAACTGGGGAAAAGGCCTATTCCGTCGCTGCGTGCATCTACTAAATTCCCCTCCACTCACACAAGTGAGACAGAACTTGCACGCACATGCATGCACCAAAATAAAATTGTGCACACATGTGCATGCGGGTAGCAAATTTTATAACATGCATGCGTCGACATACACATGTTATAAAACTAGCATGTCCATGTGCATGCGCTGGCAACCATGCACACATGGAGGCCCACTTGTAAGTTTGAAAGTTACCATCCCTATATTTAAATTGGGTGCTTTGGTACAAAGGAGGTGCTAGGGGAAATTGTGTGACCCTTGCACCTTCTTGGCAGCAGGTGCCTGGGAGAAGTAGCTATCAGCTAGTTCGAAAAGAGGTACTCAATTTTAGAGTGTCTATTTTCCTAACCTGTGCACAGTCACAGGTTAGGAAAATGAATACTCACTAACTGAGCGTCCCTTTTCCTAACCTGACTGCCAGCACCCTTTTAAAAAAAAAATTTTAGGAGACATTTCTAATGTTCTAGTTCCTCCAACTTAATATCGCCATAATATTAAGTTGGAGGAAGTTCAGGAATTAGTATTTTCTGCTTTTCTGTACACTTTTTGGGCCAGTTTGCATTTTAGGAAACATGACATTTGAACTAAAGTCTATGACCTGTGTTCACAGACAAGTACAGGAATGTTGCATACTAGGTATTGTAGTTGCCCCATGACTGTGAACTCATGCAGCAAAGTGCAGTGTGTAGGGGGAAAAAACTATACTGTTGGCAAACCAAGATTCTGTACCCCTCTTTTTTTTTTCAAACATACATTAAATGTTTCTTTTTTTTAAGAAATGAAAAAATTGAAATCACTAAATTTGAGTTAAAACGGTTAGACAGGCCGGTGCTGTTTCATACTGTAAGTAAGACTTCAATGTACTCGTATATTTTTTTTCCATTCTAATTATGGCCAGTGGTAATACTATGCTATAACCTTTTCACTTTTTTCTTTGTCTCTCTGGATTGTGTCAAAAAGGTGACATTGAGTACAGCTTGTCAGGCTGTATTGTGACCAGGGAACAATAATGGATCTGAACCCAAACCTGAGACATGCTGAAAAATATTTTTTCAATGGTTTTAAAAGTCTTGTCTCTAACTGAAACCATGACAGCTCAGATGGCAAAAGCATTAGATTTCCAATCTAAAGATCCTGGTTTGAGCTCAGGATGTGGTATTTTGCTTCAAATATCTACAACAATTTTCATTTCTGGAAAAATCTACAAGAACATCACTGAGCTGTTTTAAAATATGAGTTGTGCTCCCTTTTACAGATTATGAAGTTGATAAGTCTCATTTGATCGTTATCTAGTTGTCTTAGACTACCTGGGAGTCCTCTGCATTTTTAATAGACTTGATTAGATCCAGAACCATATTTATGTTCTCATTACAAAGCCCCAATATCTCCTTCTTATACCCTGCCAACACCAATACACATGACATGCTCGAGACACAGTCTATCACAAATGCTTCTTACTTTCTGCCTTTGCACATGCCAGCACCATTTCAGTCACTCATGAAAATTCTGCCTCGGTGTTTCCAAGATACATGCCTTGCAGTCATTGTGTAGGACCCCTTGCCAAAATTGTTTCCTCCTTTTCTATACTTCTCGGAGAAGGCATACCTAGACATGTTTTGGAATTTGTGACATCACATATCTCCTTTTACATCACAAGTTTGTTTATATTCATGTTTAAACCATAAAATAAAACAAAATAAATAAATATAATTAAGGAGAGTGGAGGGGTGATGTGTAGTTGTGGAGGATGCAATACTGCTTCTGGTCTCAAGATGGTAAAAAGTAGGGTGTGGTTTGGCAGTGCACTACTTCTTCCCTCTGGATGGAGAAAAGTAGAGGGGCCATGTGGTTTCCATGGTAACTACCCAGGATGCATTTCTTTTCCCCAAGATTCCTCACACAGTCCATGATGGCTGTCCATATAGGTCTAATGAGCTCAGTGGAAGAAGGAAGGGAGGGGGATGGAAGGAGAGCAGGCTCTGGAATGCCTAAAGAAAACATCAATTTATGATTTGGGTCTTGATGTCCCTGTGGTAGATTAACAATTTCCCAAAAGCTGTAGATAAAATAATGTGGTTGACAAATTTCTAAGTCAGTTTCATCATTTTATTTACATACAATTCACTATGCATGAGTTGCTTTGCATGGATTTGCAAATTCATGCATGCAAATGCCATGCAAAGTAGCTCATTGCAATAGGGGAGAGAATCTGGCCTAATATCTGCACAATATTATAACAATAGAGATATATTGCATAATGTGTGTTATTGCCCTAATGCAGCATAACAAATCTCCCTATAACTTTGCTATTCAGACAGGGATTGAATATGGACCTCAAACTGTCCAGGAGCCATGCCCCCCCCCTACATTTAAATGTAAAATGTCTGTGAGTTATCACCCTTCCCTATACCCCCTCCAAACATATAAATCTCCCAACACTGTCCCCCAATTTACTCCCTCCTGACCCATGACCTAACTCAAGCCTCTCACTAAATTTCCCAATCAAGCTGGGAAAAGGACACACTATTTCCATCTTCCTGGCATAGCATCCAGCATTGCTCTGACAATGATGCTGGTAGAAGTGGGAGTGTGTTTGTGGTATGAATGTGTGAGGAGCTCGTGTGAGTATGTATGTGTAGAAGAATGAGTGTGGGATGGGTTGTGTATGGATTTACATAATGTGTGTACATGTATATATGTATATAATAGGTATGATGGGTTGTTATGTGTGGGGAATATTTGTGTGAGAATATGTGTGTATGTGTGAAGGAATATGAGTATGGATGGATGTGTGGGTGTGTTTCTTTCTGTGTGTATATCTGTGTGTTTTGTTTGTGTGTGTGTGCCTGTATGAAGAATTGTGTGCTTATGGGAAGCAGTTAGAGGCAACAGAATATTGATGAGAACTGCATTCCAAAAGTCCCCCTCCCGCACTTCAGCAACTTGACACACAGCAAGACAGACAGACACAACTTGAAGCAGTATTCCTATTTACTGAGATAACCAAACCATTCTGGTTAAATTGAAACTAGAAAGTAAGCAAGGAAGAACGGGCACCAATGTGCAAAACAAAATTGTTTTGTCTCTGTTTTCAGAGGCAAGAAAGAAGGTATTACATTTGGAGGAGGAAGGGAAGTGGACATGCACACATGATGATAAATCTCATATGTGTGTATCTCTGTATCTATATGTGTGTTTATGTGTGGGGAGCATGTTTATGTGGGCATGGGTATGTGTGCATGATGGGATGTATGTGTGTAGGTGAGGGGCATGTGTAGGTGAAGGGTTATGTACAAGTGCAGGGTGTGTGTATGCTGGTGATTGGTGGGGAGTGAGTGCTTTCATGTGCAGTTGCGGGTATGGGGGATGCTCCTCCCATTTTTTGGAGGATCCTTTCTGACCTTACGTTTCTGATTTTTGAACTCAGCAGAAAGATTGTTATTTTCTGCCAGTGAGCCAAATTTGGTGACTTTGCATTCTTTCTTTGATGAGCTACTTAGCCCTCAGCCAGAAAGGTGTTCACACAGATGTGGAGTAATTTGACATAATTCTTTCCAACATTCCATTTTTATATGAATACGAAATTAGTATAAGACTGTCAATTGTAAATTTATTAAATTATTATATTAATAGGAGGTTTAATCCATCCATTTTAGTCAGGATCTAATTTGCTTCATGTCCCCAGTGGGGAAGGAGTCAGATATAAGGGTTCTAACCCCCTCATACTGCACGGGCTCTTAATCTCAAGCCCAAGAAGTGGCCATCCTAATTGCTGTGGAAGGATTGCACCCAACTTCCAAGAGCAAACTGGGATAACTTACATTTATTTATTTATTTATTTATTTATTTATTTGTTTATTTAAACAGTTTTATATACCGACAACCGTTTGCACATCGTGTCGGTTTACAGATAGCTTAAAACCAGGGTATATATAGGCATTGCCTTTACAGGGAACAAAGAATAAATAAACACAGTGGTAAAGCAAAAACTAGATAAATTGGAAGAGGGATTCAAATGGGATTCAATGGGATTCAAATGATGCTAACTGCTTTGTAACCCCCAACTAAGTGGAGTACAATGATTTTCCACATAAATAAATTAAATAAATGGCTGAGTCAGACTTCTAGGAAGGCTGGGGTAACCTGCATGAATTCTTGTTAGAATAAAAGAGTAAGGTGGAGGTAGAGGTCAGTCTATTAACAAATTATGAGAACACTAGGGCCAGATATAGGGGGCAATGGTCGGAAAAGTCTTGAAGAATTAGGTAAAAGACATGGGAGGTGAGGATGGGGTAGAAAAACTGGTACTAGTTTGCTGTTATTATTTGGGATAATTGTGGGTGGATCCTTGGGCTGGTGGCAGATGACCCCGCCCCCGGGGGAAGATCCCGAGAGGGGCCACCGGTCAGGCTCAGAGTTGGGAGACAGACACACCCTAGATCTTTTATTAAACTGTATAGTGGACCACCAGAGGTGGCAGTAGTGAGCTGGAAGAGCCCGGCTGGGCTGTAGTCCCTCGGGCACTGGAACAGCGATCCCAGGATGGCTGAGCTGTAGAGAAACTGAGTATAGTGAGTAGGCAGAGTATGCAGAGTTCAGGAACAGAACCTTGATGGTAACACTCACACAATAATTTCTTGAAGCAGCCCAGAGGCTGGAATGGAATAGGCCCTCAAGGAGCAAGTACCTGGTTCCAGGGAAAGCTCTGAGAGAGAGATGGTAACTCACTGGTGTTGTAGGCAGCGGTGACTTCCTGGCAGAAGTAGTATTCAGTAGCAGGTCCGGGAATGTGGGCCCTCGAGGAGCAAGTACCGGTTCCAGACTGCGACCTGAAAAGCAAGAGAGAGAGCAAGGCCCCCGAGGAGCAGGTACCCCTGGTAAAGTCCGAGGAGGCAGAGTAGCAAGGTATGCGGAGAGTGAATCCCATCCGCAGCGATTCCTGGAGGAAGCTAGGTAAACGTAACCTTTGCTAACTCGAATACCTAGCAAAAACGAAGACCTTAAGTATCCGGTGAGGATGATGTCATCTCAGGGGGACGCCCCTGAGGTTCGTGCCACAGCTGGTACTTGAGTTGGGGCCGTGCTGCATGCACGCCCTTAGGCTTCAGGAGAACATGACGGAAGGCAGCGTCTAGCTGGTCCGGGGATGCCGGAAGAGAACGGCAAGATGACGCCGCGGCATCCAAACTTCCATCAACCAAAGAGGGAGTCGCCAAAGAGGTAAGGTGGGCAGAGTGGAGACGTCGGGCAGCGATGGTCGCAACAGTTGCATAGAGGAGTTATATACTTACTTAACCACACTGGAATAATCTCAGCTGGCTAGACTGAATGACCAGTTTGGGGGGTTTTGCATCATTTACCATGTTACTGTTTATTTTCTGTTTAGATTGCAGACCTTATGTTTGATCTTAGCCACCAAAAGACTAAAAAATAATTGTAAATTTATTTATTTAAAGTATTGTGCTTACAGAAAGTTAAAGATAACTTTATCCTTTCAGACTAAAGTAATTAATTTTGTTGCAATTTGTAGCCTACCCTTTGATGACCAGCTCCTGCAGGTGGTGGAGAATGTGGGCTTTAGGCATCTGTTATATGTATTAGTATTACTAGAATTCAGGAACAATGAGTCTCTTCTCTGGAGTGGGAGAGAGAGAACAAGCCCCTATATTGGCACACACAGTAGTCAACTATTTATATCACTATACGAGGGCTGGCTAGTAACTCGAGGTGAGATTTTAGTGATGTTGTAGGGTTTTGGAGCCAGTTTTACATGCAGAGTGAGATGTATGAACAGCACAGTACATGTCAGTGAAGATATGATGTCATTTGGAGTGAGGAAAGTCACACAAAAATGAGATTTCTACAATGTTCTCTTGCCCTAGCTTGATGCACTCTTTACCAAGGTACTATCAAGCTAGGGCGAGAGAACATTGATGTAATCTCCTCTTTCTATTAGAGATGTGTTTAGTTTTTACATGTCGGCTCAGGCTTCGGCTTGGGCGACCCGTGGAAAACTTCGTTTTCCAACGGATCGGGTTTTGTTTTTTTTCCGGTGATTTTTCAAAAAAAAAAAAAACCAACCCAACCCTTAAAATTTAGTTTATTACAACCTCCCCACCTTCCAGACCCCCCCCAAACTTGCCTAAAATCCGTGGTGGTCCAGCGGGTGTCCGGGGAGCAATCTCCCGCACTCGGGCCATTGGCTGCCAGCAAACAAAATGACGCCAGTGGCCCTTTGCCCTTACCATGTGACAGAGAGTATCGGTGCCATTGGTCAGCCCCTGTCACATGGAAGGAGCAATGGATGGCCCGTGACATTTTCTAAGATGGCTCCAGCCGTCCATTGCTCCTACCATGTGACAGGGGCCGACCAATGGCACCTGTAGCCCCTGTCACATGGTAAGGGCAAAGGGCCACAGTGCCATTTTGTTTACTGGCAACCGATGGCCTGAGAGCGGGAGATCGCTCCTGGGACCCCCACTGGACCACCACGGATTTTAGGCAAGTTTTGGGGAGGTCTGGAGGGTAGAGGGGTTGTAATAAAATAAATTTTAAGGGTTGGGGTGGGTTGGGGTTTTTTTGTTTGTTTTTTTAATAAAGGTGCCCCTCCCCCCGTGCTAACCCGAACAAAGAATTTTCGGGTTAGCACTGATGGGGGAAAATTCGTCTTGGGATTCGGGTCCTCCTATCCATGCCGAATTGGACAATTTCTTTGAAATTGTCCAATTCGGCAAAAACGAATGCTCTCTACTTTCTATTGCAGTCTGACCTCAAATATAGTTGTGTTAAATTTTGTTGCTTGTGCCTTTATTGAAAACAACAATGGCAGTAAATTATAAAGGGTTATGTAACTTCCCATGAGCACTAGAGATGTGAATCGGAACTGGAATCTGATCGGTTCTGGTTCCGATCCAAATCTTAAAATTTTTATCGCCCAGCCTGATTTGAGTTTTGATTATCGGCTGCGCCCGATCCGATAATAAAAAAACCCTCCCCCACCCTCCTGAACCCCCAAAAAAGGTTTTAAAATTACCTGGTGGTCCAGCGGGAGCGCGGGGAGTGATCTCCCGCTCTCAGGCCATCGGCTGTGTTACTGTGACAGGGCAAAGGTAGCGCCGGCGCCATTTTGAATACTGGCAATACGGCCTGAGTGCAGGAGATCGCTCCCGGACTCCCGCTGGACCCCCAGGGACCTTTGGCCAGCTTGGGGGGGCCTCCTGACCCCCGCAAGACTTGCCAAAAGTCCAGCGGGGGTCCGGGAGCGACCTCCTGCACTCGGGCCATATTGCCAGTATTCAAAATGGCACCGGCGCTACCTTTGCCATTTTCAGTACTGGCAGCCGCTAGCCTTTGCCCTCACTATGTCACAGGGGCCGGCCGTCGGCCCCTGTGACATAGTGAGGGCAAAGGTAGTGTGGGCACCATTCTGAATACTGGCAATACGGCCCGAGTGCAGGAGGTCGCTCCCGGACCCCCGCTGGACTTTTGGCAAGTCTTGTGGGTGTCAGGAGGCCCCCCCAAGCTGGCCAAAGGTCCCTGGGGGTCCAGCACCGGCCATCCAGTGCTCCTACCATGTGATTGGGGCCGGCCAATGGCACGGATACCCTGTCATATGGTAAGGGCAAAGGACCATTGGCAACATTTTTATTAGTGGCAGCAGATGGCCCGATAGTGGGAGATCGCTCCCCGCGCCTCCGCTGGACCACCAGGTAATTTTAAAAGGTTTTGGGGGGTCGGGAGGGTGGGGGAGGCTAAGGGGGTCATTTTAAAGGGTCGGGTAGGTTTTTTTTTATCGGGCCATTGGCGCCATTTATATTAGTGGCAGCCAAAATGGCGCCAATGGCCCGAGAGCGGGAGATCGTTCCAGGACCTCCCCCCCACTGGACCACCAGGTAATTTAAAACATTTTGGGGGGGTTCAGGAGGGTGGGGGATTTGTTTTAAAGGGTCAGGGTGGGTTTAGGGGTTGTTTTGGTGTGCCGGTTTTCCTGCCCTCCCCCTCCCCCGATTTACAATTTTTCACGATAAATCGGGGAAATTTCTATTGTATCGTGACTCTAACGATTTTTGACAATTTAAAAAATATCTGACGATTTTTTAAAATCGTCAAAAAACGATTCACATCCCTAATGAGCACTGATGGTAGCAATTTGCTTTAAGAAGGGTTTAAACATTGCATTGCAGTTATGATTATACCACTCCTCAAGTCTCAGCTTCTCTCCTCTGTTGTTTTCTTTGCATTCAGGAAGCAATTTCTTTTGTCTTGCTCCTTTACTTTGAAGTGAGGCAGAAGAGCACAATCAACAGCTACTATTTACCTTACTATGACTCTACTAAGTCTGGCCCTATTGGCAGAAGAGGGAAAGGAAGGCATGTAAACAAAGACCATATACTTTCTATTATTTTCCTTTGATGTCCATGGAAAAAAAAATGTTGCCTTGGTTCATTATTTTGTTTTGTTTGCCATTTTAGGCTTAGTTTCATCATATTGCTATATTTATAGCAATTATAGTGCCTGCGATAAAAAAGAGGTGTGGCTAGGCAAATTTTCCTTGTACCGGATAACATAGGTATTTTTTTGCAGCGCAAGTTAAAATTATCAGACCTGTGTTATTTTCACATCGCAAGCTGAGAAGTCTATCGCACACTGCTTTACCGTCCAAACAGGATTTTATCGTAATTGGCAGTTTAGGCTGCTAGAGAGACTCAAAAAAGTTAACTATTTATACCACTGTAAGAGGGGCCACTAGTAACTCGGGGTGAGGTTTGTGGAGTGGGGTGGGTTCTGGTGGGGCAATTTTATGTACACAGTCATATAAAACAGAACAGTTACCATCAGTGAAGATTTAATGTGATTTGGAGGGATGGAAAGCAGAAGAGTAGATGTGTACACTTTACTCACTACCTACTAGGGATGTGCAGAGCAAAATTTTATGTTCATATTTTTTATGTCCGAAAGGGGGTCCCACTTGCGGCCAATATGGACATAAAAAAAATCCAATGAGTTGGGTATATGTACATATGTGGAAAAAAAAAATTTAAACCCCCTCACCCTCCTTAATCCCCCCCCCAGACTTACCACAACTCCCTGGTGATCGAGCGAGGAGTGAGGACGTCATTTCTGCAATCCTTGGCGAGAAGCATGTGACGTCGGTGGCACGTCGAGTGACGCGGCGTCACGTGATTCCCGGCTCGTTCGCGCCGGACGGCTCGTTCGGCCCAAAAAGAACTTTTGGCCAGCTTGGGGGGGCCTCCTGACCCCCCAAGCTGGCCAAAAGTTCTTTTTGGGCCGAACGAGCCGTCCGGCGCGAACTCGCCGGGAATCACGTGGCGCCGCGTCACTCAGACGCGACGTCACGTGATTCCCGGCAAGTTCGCGCCGGACGGCTCGTTCGGCCCAAAAGAACTTTTGGCCAGCTTGGGGGGGCCTCCTGACCCCCCCAAGCTGACCAAAAGTTCTTTTTGGGCCGAACGAGCCGTCCGGCGCGAACTCGCCGGGAATCACGTGGCGCCGCGTCACTCAGACGCGACGTCACGTGATTCCCGGCAAGTTCGCGCCGGACGGCTCGTTCGGCCCAAAAAGAACTTTTGGCCAGCTTGGGGGGGGCCTCCTGACCCCCTCAAGCTGGCCAAAAGTTCTTTTTGGGCCGAACGAGCCGTCCGGCGCGAACGAGCCGGGAATCACGTGACGCCGGTGTCACTCGACGTGCCGCCGACGTCACATGCTTCTCGCCAAGGATTGCAGAAATGGCGTCCTCACTCCTCGCTCCATCACCAGGGAGTTGTGGTAAGTCGGGGGGGGGGGATTAAGGAGGGTGAGGGGGTTTATATTTTTATTTTGGCTCAACAATCGCGATTTCCCACATATCGAACATATCTATGTTCGATATGTGGGAAATCCGATCGTTTATGTCGAATCAATTTTTTAAGTAAAAAAAAAATATGAGTTGCGTTTTACTAATGCGGTCAATCCGAATGCACACCCCTACTACCTACCTTGATTGCAGCTAGGTAGAGAGAACATGATACAAATCTACTTTTCATGGTGGTAACTATTCTGTTCATATGTATGACTGTGCATGTAAAATTGTCCCCCAAAACCCCACCCCACCCCACAAACCTTGCCCTGAGTTCATAATGCCCCTTCTTACAGTGGTATAAAAAGTTCAAATACAAGTGAGCCTCCACAGAGGCTCTCTTTGTCCCTCTCCCTCTCCCTCTCAAACTGGGATGTGCGATAAATCTCATAACTACACCTTTTTTCTGTGCATTATTTCTGACGTTAAATCCCGCGATAGTTTGCATTACACTACTGCAGGCAACATTAACCAGCCCTCATTTCCATTTACTCCTCCCACTTGACTACTAATTTTAAATTGCATATGCATTTCTTGATAAGGTGTTTATCAAATGCGTGATGGCGTTATTGCGTGCATTAGGGGCCTAATGTGCATGATAACGCCCTAACGCATTTTGATAAATGACCCTCTTAGTTTTGTTCATTTCAAGTCCAAAGTTAATTTCTTTGGTTATGTCATTTAATTCGTTTGTATTTAAATTCTGTGGAAAATTACAGTGTATCCTATTTCAGAGTCTAAAATTGGGATTTTCTATCCAGATTTAATGAAACTTTCAAGTAGGCATCAGTAGCAGAGAGTGCAGTACTCTGCTCTCTGCCACCAAGAGGGTCATTTATCAAAATGCGTTAGGATGTTATCATGTGCTAGAGCCCTAAGGCCCTCGATAACACCGTAACGCATGTGATATATACTGCATCACGAAATGTGTATGCAAATTTAAAATTAGTAGTCAAGAGTGAGGAGTTTGGGTGGAGTAAATGGAAATAAGGGTTGGTTAACTTTGCATGTGATAATATAATACACACTATCGAGGGATTTAACGCCAGAATTAACTACACCTTTTTTCTGTGCATTATGTATTAGGACTTTTTATACCACCTTAAGAGGGTGCATTATGAACGCTGGGTGAAGTTTGTGGGGGTGGGGAGAACTGGGAGGCAATTTTACATGCACATTCATATGCACGAACAGAACAGCTACCACCAGTGAAGGCTGAATGTGATTTGGAGTGATGAAAGGTAGCAGAAAAGTAGATTTGTACCATATTCTCTCTAACTAGCCTGATGCTTTCCCTCTCCCTCTCTCTTAGCCCAAAATCCTGTTCGGGCAGTAACACAGCATGCAATGTGAAAATAACACAGGCATGATAAATTTAGCTCACATTGGAAAAACATACTTATGCAGTAGCAGGAAAATTATCCTAACCACACCTCTTGTTTTTATAATGGGTACTATTTTTGCTATATTTATAGCAAAATGATGAATCTAGGCCCAAGATTGGGGAAAGATGGCATCAATAGTGGTATGAATAGCCCAATGCACCATGAGAGGGGGCAAAGCAGAATGAAGCATGTCATGAACTGCCCAAGTCACTATGAGAGAAGAAAAGAATGACAAATAATGACGAGAAAGTCAAGGAAAACATTGATATTTTAGGTAATCCAAGTAAACACATTACCTAAAATAACAATGGGGGACCACTTACCTGGATTATCTAAAATATCAATGTTTCCTAAAGTGTTAATAATAAAGTATATTTTCTTTGAGAGAATCTTTTCAAGAGACAGACAAGTCAAATTATTTCCTATTCTCCTATGTTGCATTAGTTTAGTTTCTCACCGTTACCTGGTTTGGCTGAACCAAATAAACCAAAAAAGGATTCAGGTTTTTTGAGTGCCTTTTTATTTTGGTTTGGTTGCAATAAACCAAATAAAAAATAAACTCATTCATCATGTTGTCCCATTCGGATTCAAATGAATGCACATCCCTATTGCTGATTATGTGTCAAAGGTAGACTGGGAAGAGAGAAGAGCAAAAGCACTAGAAAGAAAGAACAACTTTTGGTCATTTAGCTAAGCTTGTTATATAGATGAATTCCTTAGCCAATGGTTGTTAATGAATATGTATTTAGTGGAGTGGGATTGAACTGGTTTAATATATTGTACTGTTGATACGTTAGTTGAATTTATTTATAGTGATTTAACAATTGTTTTGAATGACTTGCTTAATATTGGATTATAAACAATCGGTTTTCAAAGGAAAAGTGGGTAATTGCGAATAAATTAATACAAGCTAAGATAAAGTGGACTGAGAGCAGAAAGGGACAGCTAAGGAGATACTAATGAGAAGGGACCATGCGCATTGAGGAGAGATGGGAAGAAAACAATCAGATTGACGCTGGCAGTTTGGTAGTGGTTAGGCATCATCCAGCAAGATGATAAGCTAAAAATCATGGGGCAGGGACCTGGTTTCCTGCAGCTTTACTCAATTAGATAAAGTGGTCTATGCCCTCAAACCCCTCCTTTGAGACTTTCAGTCTTAAATCCAGGATCTCTCCAAACATTGATTAGATTGTAAGCTCCATAGAGCAGGAACTCTCTGTACAGTGCTGCATATGTCTAGTAGTGCTAAATAAATGACTCATAGTAATTGTAGTAGTACATTTTTTAAAAATTATATTTATCATAAATCTATCCATGTGTCATGAGAAAGGTAGACTACATAACTCTATAGGGTTTTCTTTGGTCTTTCAGTTTTTAAAGAAAGAATTGTACAGGAGACTGATTTAATAACTAATAAATCACATGAGTTGCCCTGAAAATATGCTTCTAAGAGTTGATGTAGAGAAAAACTAAGCAATGGATTTGTCTGAGAAAATAAATGTGGTTGTTAAGATTTGAAATGTTTGACAGATTAATTTAAGGAATAAAATGCATCATGTCTTTTTGACATAATGGCATTTTTGATAAAGTATTTCTGGAAAAAACATTGTTTACTTGTTTTCTAGCCTTACTAGTAATATCTTCTGCCTGGCTTAGAAGTGACTGAAATTCTGTGGAGAAAAAGTATTTGACATAAAATTAATACTTCTTAATTGAAAGAATAAATTTTGTCAGTGCTTCTGAAACATATACTTTGTAGAGGACAATCTAAATTCTTAGTCTATTCCTCCTCTTCTGGAATGTCTTGATTACAATGCATTCTGCTTTGAGGCCTAATTTCTCAAAAAAAAAAATCATTCCTATTCAGAAAAATGATATGGTAAAACAAATTATTAATCTACAGCACACTCTTTTCAGAATCATAATGTAGCAACACCTGGGTCAATTGCCTCTTATGTCAGGTCAGTAGGATAGGTTGATCCATTTCTAGTTTTGTCCCATTGTACACATAGAGTTGTATATCTAATTTTGTTAGGGAACTCAATGAGAAAAATAGAACTACAACTCCATGCATGCAATTGGCCAAAGCCAGTATTGGATTAGCCTGTTCGACTGACCTAGGCATGAGGTGGCAACTCTAAGCAAAACTGCTGGGGACATTCGTTTCAGAGATTGTCAAGTGTGCTTGTCACCTATAATATGTAGAATTTACATGCATACTTTTTTAAAATGAGAAAGTATGCATATAAGTCCCAACCTCCCTTGTACTCCATCCCCTGAAACCCCTTTCCCCTGATCGCTCAGTTTTCTAAAGGACAGTTTCTGTGGATAAAGCATTACTTTACCCACAGAAGTCCTTTGAAATGTACCTTCTTGGGGGCTAATTTTATAGCAGGCCACATAAAGTTGTGGGCTGTTAAGTGCCCAAGTTACACCAATTTTTAAAGCAAACATGTGTTCACGAGTAAATATTCCAGCAAAGCTACATGCACACCATTACACTTGCTATTTGGTGTATATAGTATTGCCAAGGTAATTTATTGTGCATATTTTTAAAATCAAAATGTATGCATGTAAGGCCCTGTCCTGCCCAGACTCCAATCTCTCCTATACACGTTAAGGAGTAGATTTTCTAAAAGTGCGCCCACGCGTACTTTTGTTTGCGCACCAGGTGCAAACGAAAGTACGCTGGATTTTATAAGATACACACGTAGCCGCACGTATCTTATAAAATCCTGGGTCGGCGCGCGCAAGGGGGTGCACATTTGTGCAACTTGCATGCGTTGAGCCCTGCGCGCGCTGCCCGTTCCCTCCGAGACCGCTCTGAAATCTACCTAACCACCCCCCCCACCTGTGTTTTAAAAGTTACGCCTGCCAGAAGCAGGTGTAACTCGCACGCGCCAGCGGGCTGCTGGCACGCGATTCCCCGCCCCGGGACCCGTTTCGGAGGCCTTGGCCACGCCCCCGAAACCCCGGGCCGGCACCATGCCCCCGGACCGGCACCACGCCCCCGACATGCCCCGAATGTTGTGTCGGCCCCAACACACCCCCCCCCGACACGCCCCCCCGGAAAGCCCCGGGACTTACGTGCATCCCGGGGCTTGCGCGCGCAGGGGGGGTTTTAAAGGGTTACGCTCATAACTTATGTGCGTAACCCTTTTAAAATCTACCCCTAAGAATATACTCTACAGTATGTATGTATGAAATTTTCCACAGTCGCACAATATTCTAAAGGACCATTTCTGTATGTAAAGTGCTATTATATTCATAGAAGTCCCCTTGAAAATTCTCCCACCCCTATCTCTATTGAGCCTATGCAATAAAGGCATGAATGCTAAGGTAAGTTTGCCTATGTTAAAAATAATTTGCTGTGCAATAAGGTCATATTGTGCATGTTAAAACAGTCAGCAAAGACATTACTAGGAGCATGCTAAAATTACCTTCTATGCATATGTAAATGAAGGAATGTTATTTGCAAATAAGGCTTTAACATATGGATGAAAAATATGGCAGCATGCTCTTATCCACACACCATTTACTGGGCACTTGATACACTGAAATGTTAGTACCTGCCTCAAACCAGGTGTATTTTTTAGAGTACACGTTATTTGATGGACTTATCTGCCAGAACGCATAAGGGATAAAGGATGAAGTCATGTATAGGAGATGAAACTGTAAAAGTTTAGCTGAGTAATTGATGTGGATGGGCAGACTAGATTGGCCATATGGTCCTTCTCTGGCATCATGTTTCTATGTTTACCCACTGGCCTTTAAGGGATAGCACATTTTATTACACTTCTCTTTGGAAAAAAAAAAAGACATCAACATACACAATTTTAGGGAATTCCCACATAAATTTGCATAATTCACATCAGAAAAATGTTTTCTCAGACAAAAGGATGGCACGTGACAACTGGTGTCAAATATTCTAGAACACTTCACAATGTAGAAGGCAGATTCCCACTGCCTCCTTCCTCTTCTTTCCCTGCCTGACATTGGGACGGGACTGTGAGGGGGAGTAAAGTTACAAGAGGAATGATTGTCAATTATTTCTTTTAGAACTGGTGACACAAGGTGGCAAATAAAGATTTGTTTTCATGGATCCTTTTCTCCAGGACTTTCCAAGCTTGTCCTGGGACCCTACAGCTGGTCGAGTATTCTGGATATTCACAAGAAATATTCATGAGGTAAATTTGCATACATTGAAAAATCAGTACAGTATATGCTAATTTATCTTATGCATATTCCTTGTGGAAATCCTGAAACTCCGACTAGCTATGGAATCCCTAGGTCAGGTTTGAGAAACCCTGTTTTACTCAGTCTTAGCTAACTCAGTACTCCTTTTTGTATTTTCCTTTACAGAATGTGGAACTCAATTAGCTGGATGGGGAGGTAGGGAGGGGGTCAGTGGTGTTTTAGTCTGCATAAAGTCTGTCTTTCAGAAGCATGCCTCTCTACTGAGACCTGAAGGTTGTTCAAAGTCTTTAGTAATTAGATTGCTCAGGCCTTCATTGCTTTTACGGACATGGCATTGGTCTTTCTTTCTTTCTTTTTTTTAATAGACATTTGATATTCTGCTTTTTGCCAAAAATAGCCTCAGGGCAGAATACAGCAAATTTAAAACAGACAATATCATTTGAATTACTATACAGTTAGTATCAAATTCACAGTTGGCTTCTTCTTAGCATAGCAGTAAGAATCCAATGGTGTGTAACTTATGCATTTAATATAGGAAATCCTATAGTTCAGATGGTTAGGTTGGCAGATGGAGGTTTCTGTCAGGAAGGTTTGGGCAAAGAGCCATTCTTTAGCTTTTTTTTTCTGAAAGTGAAGTAGCAGGGCTCAAGGCATAAAGTAAGAACATAAGAATATAAGTAAGTGGTATCTTGTTCCAAATATTTGGTGCGCAGCAGCTGAAGGCACGGAATCTAGTACAAGACAATCTGGCAAAGGCCAGAGGAAGGGAGGAAGGAAGGGCCAGTTGGGAGGACTGGAGTTCTCTTATGAGGATGTAAGAGAGAAGAAGCTGTGGTAGGTACTCTGGGGCTTGTTTATTCATGCATTGGAAGACAAAGCAGAGTTTTGGACTGTTATGATTAGAGCTCGGGTGTACAATTAGTGTAAACCCAATTGGAGAATGGGATGACGGGTAATTTATACCTGCGGCTGCGCAGTACACATTCGCTGTTCAAGCTTTCACACTCTATCATAGATTCTAAGACTGAGAGAATGTATGTAAGGTATATAATGTAATTTATTAATGGTAAATATGCCATTTTATATTTTCAAAGATCAATTTTTCAGTTTTCAATTCCCCATGCTATATGATATGCAAATAGTGCTTCTAACTACCCAGTGTCCTCCGTTTTCTTACTGTTCCCTGAAGTGTCTTGTAACATAGCCAGGAGTCCATATCACCGCTGCATGTCTCCTTCTGGTCTTAGGCCCACCTTAGTATGGTTTGGTCTGTCTCTTTCTGGTCACATCTGTGGCTGAACTGCTTGCATCTGCTTTGGGCTGGATCTAGCTGTCTGGTCATATGCCCAAGATCTGATCATCTGCCCAAGTTGTCTGCATTAGGGCTGATGCCTTCCATTGCTTGTATATATTGCCCTGAGCATTTACCCAGTTAAGTTGGGGCTGAGTGTTTGCCTGCATAGGTTGAGGCTGACTGCTTGCCAAAATTCTGACCTCAGAATTTCCATGCAATGAACAGTAAGGAGTACGTGTCTCTTGAATCATTGGTTGGGCCTGAACAAAAACCTACATCCCCCTTAAATGTCAGGGCACCCAATTTATTCCAGGTTACTTGGGTCAAAAAAGACCAAAATGGTTCATTACAACATTCATGTTGGTTGATTGGGGGTGGCTGATTGGGGTTGGCTGATTGGGGGTGTAGCAAGGCATTGGGGTTGGCTGATTGGGGGTGTAGCAAGGCATTTCCATATGGGGACATTTCTGATTGGTCCCATATAATGATGTGTCTTACTAGAACCAGTTTTTGCAGCATTACCAGTCAATCAATATCTGGCAAAGCTGAGCCTTTCAGGCTCACTTCCAATCATGTCCTCATTCTCGTCGATACTTGCCAAGTTCCAAAAGGCATCTATTTGTCTTTTGGAACAGAGGCCACCTGCTCTGCAACTGACTGTTACAGCTCTGATTTTTAAAAATTGCAAAATATTCTAAAAGGCTCAAATACTGAAAAAGTCTCTAGGCCCAGTTTCTCTGGTTATTATATGTGTTTAAATGTCCATATTCTTTAAAATGACCATTTTATCCATAGTATGACCACTGCAGAAACTTCATTTGTTTGAGTTTAAATGTCCATTATTCCTTGCATTGTAAGAGGGTTATATGATAGGTCAAAAATAAAACTGTCCATATTGAAGGCTTCTTAAAGACAAATAGAACATTCTTCAGGAGCTTATCTTGACTTCCTATTGCTAATTTTATATGTAATTCTCCACCCAAATTCTAATAATAACAGAATTTTATCCTCCTTTCAATTAGGAGCTAGTATAATTTATGTAGTATTAATCTTAAGTGGTCTGTTGCTTTGACTCCTACCAGAATTCTCATAGGAGATTGAGGCACTTAATACCATACTGTGAGAAGATGTTGAATATAGACAAGCAGTTCTGCTGGCAATTAACATATTGATCACAATGGCAAGATTATTTTGTAAAGGTAGTTGCACAATTGGCAGGGCTGGCACCAATGCATGAATGAGATTCTTACCACCTTCGTGATATGAGTTTCTATATTGAGGTTCTGATTGAGCTGATCCCCTTGGGATGCAATGGGGTACCTTACAGGGAAGATAGCGATTGCATGGGATGACTTTGATGGCTAATCCAGAGGAACTTTGATCTGGTGGGGTTCTATTTGAGTTTATGGTCGCTAATTTGTTGGGCTATAGCTGTGAGACAGTTATTGAAATTAGCAATGGAGGAAGTGTGGTTGAACCCAATTTTTAAACTTATTTCTGCAATTTTGCAATAAAACAGAAGAAACACAACTTAAAAAGTCTCATTCCAAACAATATATAGAAAGAAAAGACTTAAGCCCATAAAATTGAGGAGACAGAAAAAGAAAAAGAAATGCACATTCAAAAACCATCAAGCAGGCGAACATTAACAGTACTAACCAGAACCCTTCACAGGCACTGCTCTAATCCAGAAGCTGCTCTATCTTCTACAAACCTCTGGAGGTGAGCAAGATCATAAACCCCTGATATTTTAACATTTAGTTGGAAATAAATAAAACAATCAACTCCCAACCCATTAACAGCCTGTTGAGTCCCAGAAAAATGTTATGCTTATCTAGCGTCTACCTGCAAAGATCAGGGAAAACCCTCATCTTAGCATCATAAAATAATGCCTATTACAGAAAATAGGATTTCAGTGCCCAAGCCCAATCTGGTTCTAAAACCAGAGGTGGATCTTGTGATGGGAGACTCTTGAGAGGATTCCAGTCAGACCCAATTTTGATATGGAGTTAAATGTCAACAGTAAAAAGGTAGTGTTCAATACTGAAGGATTGAATGAGGTCACAAATTAGGGAAATGTAAATACTGAAAAGGATCAGGGGTATTCCATAAAAAAGCTCTCCAGGTTTGGAGGGATTATTGGTCCAAGTTATGTTCTATTAGAAATGACTCAAACCATTTAAGGGCAGAGCTTTCAAAGCCAATGCCTCTTAAGCACCAAAGCAGGAGTTGGTGAGCCATAGTGTCAAAGTCAGCAGATTGATCAAATAGGACAAGGAAGGCATCACCACCTAAGTGATATATTAGGTAGATACTATTTGAGATGGCCAATAGAACAGATTCAGTTCCATGGCCTTTCCTGAAGCTGGACAGATGACCGTGTAGAATATTGAATTCCTCTTGGAACTTGAGGAGTTGGAGGTACATTTCACTCAATGTACAATAAAGCTCTGGAATTTGTTGCCAGAGGATGTGTTTAGTGCAGTTAGTGTAGCTGGGTTCAAAAAAGGTTTGGATAAGTTCTTAGAGGAGAAGTCCATTAACGGCTATTAATCAAGTTTACTTAGGGAATAGCCACTGCTATTAATTGCATCAGTGTTCATCAACAAACTTCTTCCCTTTAATAATAATTCTGCAACTGATACCAATACAAGGGACACTTGTGTGCTGGTATTGCTTATGTACGGCGGCTCTTGTTCAAGGACAGCCAATTTTGTGGATGTCCTTCTCTGTAGCCCCGTCTATTAATCTTTATTATCCTAAATTCAATGCAGATTCTTTTATTCTTTTGTTTTTTATTTTTCTAAAAAAATCCCCTTATTTCCCCGTTTTATGAGGCGACCCGCTGTGTAGTTGTCAATACTTATCGAGGCTTCCGTCTCAAGTGCTTCTCGCGGTGATCGCTACAGAGAAGGACATCCACAAAATTGGCTGTCCTTGAACAAGAGCCGCCGTACATAAGCAATACCAGCACACAAGTGTCCCTTGTATTGGTATCAGTTGCAGAATTAATTGCATCAGTAGCATGAGATCTTCTTAGTGTTTGGATAATTGCGAGGTTCTTGTGACCTGGTTTGGCCTCTGTTGGAAACAGGATGCTGGGCTTGATGGACCCTTGGTCTGACCCAGCATGGCAATTTCCTATGTTCTTATGTTCTTAGTTTGGACAAGAAGGGAAAACTGGAAACTGAGCAATAGTTGTCAATTATTTTCTGATAAGAGTGGGTTTTGTCAGGATAGGATTGATAACTGCCTTTTTGAGTGTGTGATAGTCATCAAATCTCTTTACTGTTTTCAGCCCTTCAGAGTCTTCTTGTAGCAGTTTTATAAAAGTATACATGATAAATAGAAATATTAATCGCATTCAGCATCACAAAACAGCTTACAACATTATTAAGTGTGAAAAACATAAACATATGTAAATGACTACTGATATAACCAGCATAAAACAATAATGTAACATTTAAAAATACATTAAATCTATTACAATAAAATTAAAAACTCAAAAGTAACTCCATTGAATATTAATAAATATCTTATCTGAAAATAAAAAAAGCAGGATGAGCAAAAACTAATTTAAATGCTAATAGCCTATTTGTGCCAAAAGCTTACTGGAACAGCTATGTGTTTCACTGCTCGACTGAAGGGTATCAGAGTAGGGCAGAGGTTATCGTATCCTTCTGGCATTAATGTCCTATACTACAGACCACAGAATACATGTAGAGAGGGGGTGGTTGGGTGCCATTGCATTCCAGACTCTGGCTTGCAAGATTCCTGCCACATTTGCGAGAGAAACATCTGCTGCTGATAGACAAGGCTATCCTATAACTTTGGCTCATCTATTGCTGTTTGATGTTTTGACTCTCTGGTGGGTAACTCTGAGGCTCATGACATCTGTGGTGACTTGTTGCCAAATTAGCTGCTTGGTAGTATGACTTTTTCTGGTGAAGTGTTTGGCAACCAACATCATTGAATGTTTTAGAATTAGCTCCAGAATTATATTGTTCTCAGGTTGAGTAAAGTGCAGCAGTTTCTGTAACACTTTCTGAAGACTACAGCTCTGACTCCTTCTCATCCTCTTCAGTGTTTTCCTCCTTCTCTGCCATCTCCTGCAGAACTTCTTTCTTCTCTTCTGGCTACTCAGAAGTAATGAGATGTGACTTGTTTGGTTCTGCTCTTTGATTTATGTTTCTAGATTACCTTCCATCTTGGGTTCCAGTATCTCTCCTGCTTCTCCTGTCAATTCAAGCAACCAGCAGTATGTTCCAGGCTGATTTTTATACACTTTTGCAGGAAGGAGGCAGTGCCAAAAGTGAAAGTGAACTAAGAATGTTCTGTTTATCATTATCATGATTAATGTCATCTTTACTCTGTACTTACTATGGCCTCCTTAATTAACATAGCCACAACCACACTGTGTCCATCTCTGCCTTGAGCTAGCCTATCGCTGCAAGTCCCAGTCATCTCTTTCAAGGACCAAGGGCCCACACTTCAATGTACAAGGTCCAACACACATTAGTTAACGTGATCACTCTAGTTACCATGACAATGCTATTTGATGAACAGTTTTTACATCACTATACACAGGATTAACATAGACACTCTATTGAGGTTCATATTACCAATTAAATAATAAAACTTATTGCATAGCCAGGTAAGGTGCAATTTCTTTATGACTCCAAGTACATTTTTTTACTGTGAGGTTTATTGCATAAGCCCCTATGTCATACTGCTATTTAAGGTGGACTCCATCCTAAACCATTATGGTAATCTGGGAAATAATTGATTTAACAAAGGGAACATAGTAGCAGTCGTAGAGCTTAGACCCATTTTCCTGATATTACCCGGGATTTAGTTGTTTGCATTTTCTTTCTTATATTGTACAGCATTTCCTGCCAGCTGCAATAGCAGACAGTGTCATTTATATGCTGCCTGCACTTCTAGACAGATAACAAAAAATTCATATGCAACATTCTAGCTCTCTGCAAGTCAGTGAATCTTTAAAAATGCAACTTGGCAGACCTACATATATGCACAAAACAGAATTTGTAAAAAAAAAAAAAAAGAAAGAAACCCTTGCTTACTTTATACAAGAGTATAAAAAATGTACATCAGTTTTCCAACCTGCTACAAAGTCTTAGTCAAGTACAGTCCTTTGAATGAAGATTTATATCTTAAAATATCCTTTTAGAAGGATTTTAAATTGGCATCATGTTTTAAATGTTGAAAGGATAAATTTGCTCATAAGAAAATATATGATAATTTATATTCTCATGTGAAAGTATGATGTTTGTATATTATCAGATTATTGTGCCTAGAATATCGCGACTGAATATTAAAAATATAATTTTTATAAGGGCTTGGCAGCTAAGATTCACTGCAAAAAGCTACACTGGTCAATTTGAATTGGATTTGTAGGGTATAAACAATGTAAATAAAAAGTAAAAAGGTGTAGAGTTATGTATTAAAATATGAATATAAGAAGCACCATGCTGGGTCAAATGGATGGACTATTGAACCCAGCATCTTGTCTCCAACAGTGGCCAAGTCAGGTTACTAGGAAGTACCAAGCAGAAATTAATGCTTTTTCCCAGATGTCTACATGCCTCATAATTGTTATTGGATTTATCTTCCAGAAAATTGTCCAAACCTTTTTTAAAAAATGCTCTACTATGTGGAAGTTTCCTAGGTTAGTCTCCAGTTGACCTATATGATTTAATATGCTTTGTATACTAAGAGATTCTGGGTGAGCTCAAAATGGGGTTCAAAGAGGTTAATTTGAAGAAATAAAATTGCAGTAAAATAAGCTGAGATGCTCTGAAGTGTGAGGGACACATCAAAAAGATATTACTTAATAAGGGTGGAAAGAAGGAAACATTTTGTTTTGTTTTTCATTTCATTTTGTGGGGTTTGGCTTTCTATAAATTTCATTTCATCAACTGTTTAGTGTGTTTATTCTGTAAAAAAAAAGAAAGAAAGAAAGAAAGAAACGGGGCTTCCTGAGCTACTCAAGGCTGAGGCTTCAGCCTAGGCCAAGGTTTCAGGACCAAGTTTCGAGGCCTGGTCCTGATGCCTAGGCCCAGATTAAAGCCTCAGCCTTGCATAGGCCTAGGCTGTGGTAGGTTGCCAACATTTCAGCTTTCACCCTAAGCAAGGTCCAGGGTTCAAGGCATGGACCAGATGCCTTGGTCTCAGCCTAGGCCTGGGCCCAGTCTGGAAATCAGGTCCTGATGCTGAGACCTTGGCCCAGACCCAGGCCTGGATTCAGAGGCTGGGTCTCAATGCCTGGGCCTAGGCCAGGGACCAAGCTCAGGCCCTATGCTATGGTCTTGTCTGTAGACTGGGTCCCAATGCTGGGGCCTTGGCCTAGACTCAGGCTCAAGGCTGGGGCTTGGCCCTGAGGTGGGTCCCAACCCTGGGGCTTCAGCCCAGGGTCAGGCCTAGACCTGGTTTCCAGGACTTGGAGGTCTTCTGTCTTCTTTCTTCTTTGATGAAATTAAGCTGTCCACTTGTGAGGTGCTGGAGTTAATTAACTCCAGTGCTTCTTCCCCAGTGGAAGGCACCATTTTGATGTACAGCTGTACAATTAGCAGTCCACAGGGCACATACTCAAAACCATGGCTAAATGCCCATTAAAGATCTCTGTCTCTTCAAGCCCCAGGGGTATAAGGATTCAGTGGCAGGGGAGAAAGTCTGATACTTCACTTTCAATGCATATCCAGTATAACTCTCTGCTTCAATGGCAGGGGGAATGAAGAAAAGTGGATCTATATACAGACGACAACAACCAACAAGGACTGAATTACATAGTCTGGGTAAACAAATAAGCATGGGTGTAGCTTGCTTATTGCGATGGTTACTACCCCTAACTAATTAAGCTAGATATTTCACTTAGATGCAGTTCCAACACTGCTCTCTACATTAATGATGGGGGTGGAAGGGAAATAGAACCAAAAGGTTACTAAGAGCCAAGAGTAACAGATAAGTATGAGAAAAAAAAAAGTGCGAAACTTGCTGGGCAGACTGGATGGTAGGGATGTGCAGAGCAAAATTTTATGTTCATATTTTTTATGTCCGAAAGGGGGTCCCACTTGCGGCCAATATGGACATAAAAAAAATCCAATGAGTTGGGTATATGTACATATGTGCAAAAAAAAAATTTAAACCCCCTCACCCTCCTTAATCCCCCCCCCAGACTTACCACAACTCCCTGGTGATCGAGCAAGGAGTGAGGACGTCATTTCTGCAATCCTTGGCGAGAAGCATGTGACGTCGGTGGCACGTCGAGTGACGCGGCGTCACGTGATTCCCGGCGAGTTCGCGCCGGACGGCTCGTTCGGCCCAAAAAGAACTTTTGGCCAGCTTGGGGGGGCCTCCTGACCCCCTCAAGCTGGCCAAAAGTTCTTTTTGGGCCGAACGAGCCGTCCGGCGCAAACTTGCCGGGAATCACGTGATGTCGCGTCTGAGTGACGCGGCGCCACGTGATTCCCGGCTCGTTCGCGCCGGACGGCTCGTTCGGCCCAAAAAGAACTTTTGGCCAGCTTGAGGGGGTCAGGAGGCCCCCCCAAGCTGGCCAAAAGTTCTTTTTGGGCCGAACGAGCCGTCCGGCGCGAACAAGCCGGGAATCACGTGACGCCGGCGTCACTCGACGTGCCGCCGACGTCACATGCTTCTCGTCAAGGATTGCAGAAATGACGTCCTCACTCCTCGCTCGATCACCAGGGAGTTGTGGTAAGTCGGGGGGGGGGGGGGATTAAGGAGGGGGAGGGGGTTTATTTTTTTTTTTTGGCTCAACAATCGCGATTTCCCACATATCGAACATATCTATGTTCGATATGTGGGAAATCCGATCGTTTATGTCGAATCAATTTTTTAAGTAAAAAAAAAATATGAGTTGCGTTTTACTAATGCGGTCAATCCGAATGCACACCCCTACTGGATGGGCCATTTGGTCTTCTTCTGCCGTCATTTCTATGTTTCTATGATTCTCTGTAGAGGAAGAGGGTAACCTAGGAAATCTAGGAATGCCCTGGGCATTATATTTCAGTTCTTTTACTGAGGCCAAGAAACAAGCTGCACACAAATCTTATGTTTCAACATAACTTGAAGCATTTCAAACATATAATATGGCATGTAGCACAAGTGTCTTTTACTCAATCTCCATAAAGCAAGTTAAAATAATAACTCTGTGGTTCTGTGATCCTTTGATCCAGCCCTCAAGGTCCCTTTCTGGGTTATTGTAAAATATGGGGTCCTTTCCTCTTCAAAGACCTGAATCCAAATGCTTGATCTTGGATCTTTACTGAAGAGGATGTTGGGAAGATACTCATACCAGAACTATTCTTTGAGGCAATAAGAAGAATTGAAGCAAAGCACTATTAAACTGGAGGATGCATTAGAGTAAATTGATAGGCTATATAGCAACAAATCACCAGGATCAGATGGTATTCACCCCAGAGTTTTGAAGTGTGAAATATGAAATTGTAGATCTGATCCTGTTAATCCTTAACATATCATTAAAATCTGCCACTGTTCTCAAAGACTTGAGGGTAGACATTGTAATGACAATTTTTTTAAAAGAGCTCCAGGGGTGATCCAGGAAAATACAGACAGTAAGCCTGATGTCAGTGCTGGGCAAAATGGTAGAAATTATAGTTAATGACAAAATTACTGGACATATAGGGCCTCATTTTCTAAAGTATTGCAGGCCTGCGATACTTTAGGGAATGAGGGGCGGGAGGGCTGAAATGGAGGGCGGGCCTGAGCTGCCGGTTTCGCACCTAATAGTGCCACCATAGGAGGTGTAGCTATTGGGGGCGAACATGGACACGAAAAGGGCCTTACCTTTTCGTCGTCCACGGCGTCTTCGCGGATTCGGCCCCGGTGACGCCCTGACTCCTCCTCTTCCGGGGCCGACTCCGCCCCCATTTTGGTATCGCACGTGCTAAGGGACGTTTCGAGTGCGAAACGTCCCTTATTGCGTGCGATCCGTTTAGAAAATGAGGCCCATAGAGAGGCATGGCTTAATGGTAAAAAGTCAAAATGGTTTTAGCAAAGGGAAGTTTTGCCTTAACAATTTATTAGAATACTTTGAAGGTACAAATAAACATGAGAATAAGGATGAGACAGTAAATTACAGGGCACCTGAAATTTCAGAAACCAAATGATAAAGTTCCATATAAGAGACTCCTCAGGAAATTACAAAGTCATGGAATAGGAGGCAATATACTGTTGTGGACTGGTAAGTGGTTAAGAGATAGGAAACAATGAAGAGGTCTAAGTCAGTAGTCCCCAAACTTTTCAAGGGATGGGTCACATAATACATTTCAAATTATCAAGAGATCCAGTGGTGAGGGACTCCCCTTGGTATATGCTGAGTGGGGAAGGAGAGGTTGGAGGAGGGAAGGCTTGCCTGGATCTTTTAATGTTGTCAAATGCTGGGAAAGGCAGGGGATAGGGTTCTTGGGAGTATGGCAGATTGAGTGCCAGTAATAATATTTTGTAGATTTCTCATAAGTTGGCAACTGGCCACATCCCGGAAACCATGCTTCCTAGCATCCCTTTCCCCAACATCTGTCCGCTGAGCAATGTGTGTGTCTGTGTTTATACGTGATATACAGCTTCCCTCTATATCGTTCACTCCCTTAACATAGAAACACAGAAACATAAAAATGATGACAGAAAAAGACCAATCGGCCCATTGAGTCTGCCCAGCAAGCTTCGACTCTTATTTTCCCATACCTATCTGTTTCACCAGTCACCAACTTCAGGGCTCCTGTTGGTAACTGTTTGATTCAAATTTCCTATTTTCTCCTGTCATTGATGCAGAGAGTAATGTTGGAATTGCATCAAAGGTGAGCATAAGCCTTATAGTTAAGGGTTGTAACCGCCGCATCAAGCATGCTACCCCGATGCTTGTTCACCCAGACTGCACAGATCAATGCCTTGTTGGATGATGTCTGAAAGCAAATTCTGTTTTCCTCACTTCCCCCTACCTTTGAAGCAGATAGCAATGCTATATATGCTTTCAAAGTGATGTATCAGGCTTAATTGGTTTAGTATAACTGCTGTAATAAGCAGCTACCCCCACGATTGTTTACCCACATTGTGAAGTTTAGTCCTTGTTGGTTGTTGCCTGAATGTAAATCCTGTTTTCTACTTTTTCCCCCCTGCCGTAGAAGCAGAGAGCAGCACTGTATATGTATTCAAAGTGATGTATCAGGCTTAATTGGTTTAGGGTACTAACCACCGTAATAAGCAAGCTACCCCCACACATATTTGTTTACCCAGATTGTGAAGTTCAGTACTTTTTGGTTGTTATCTGAATGCAAATCCTCTTTTCCACATTTCCCTTTGCCGTTGAAGCAGAGAGCAATGTTGCGATTGCATTAACCGTGCAAGGGATTTTTTTTGTGTAAGGGTAGTAATCACCAGGTAGTAAACATTCTAGCAAGCCACCCCTATGGCTCTACTCTTCATTCCCATCCTCTAGTCTTTAAGGATCCACAGTGTTTATCCCACGCCGCTTTGAAACCTTCTACAGTTTTAGTCTTCACCACTTCCTTCTCTTCACTTTCACCCATTCTCCTCCCCTTTTTCCCACTCACTCACTTTTCTCATCCCACTCCCTTCTCATCCTCCCCCTCACTTCCCTCCCCTCCCTTCTGACCACACTCTCATCTCATTCCTCCCCATCTCAATCTTTTCTCCCCCTAGTTTTCCCTTCCCTCTCATTCCTTCCTCTCCAATTCCGGCTCACTTCATTCTCACCCCTCCCATTCACTCACTTTCCCTTTCTTCTCCTCTCCCGTGTCTTTCCTTCCTTTTTCATTCATCCCTCTTTCCTTCCTTTATCTTCCCTCTCATATCCTCCTCCCTCTTTCCACTCTCCCCACTTCACATTCGTCTCTCTCATTCACTCCCTACCCTCTCACATACTCCTCACATCCCTCTTATTTACTTTCCCATCCTCCTCACCCTCCTCCTCACCCTTTTCTCTCTTCACTCTCATCCATTTCCTATTCTTATCCCTATCCCTATCTCTCTCTCTCTTTCATTCCTTCCCTCCCTTTTCCTTCCCTTCCCTTCCCTCACTGATTCACCCCTAGTGAGGGAAGTGAAGGGAAGCCACTCCAGCCACCTTTTCTCCCACAGGTGGCACCTGGCTTTCCTGCCAGTGGCTTTCTTCAGCAGCTGGTTCTGTGGCTTCCTCTTCTCTTGCTGGTGGGGTCTGGCCTCCCTACCAGCTGCTTTCCTAAGTAGCCAGTGTTGCAGCCATCTCTTCTGCTGGAGAAACCTGGACAACCCCACTAGCTTTTCTGCTGCAGCCAGGAATTTAAAAAAATGTCCTGCCTCTGCAAGCTTGATCCAGTTACAAAGAAAAATCCATGGCAGGCTGGAAAATTCAGCTTGCTGACTCAGGTCCAGCTGATGGACTGTAGTTTAAGGACCTCTGGTCTAAATGGTTAGTTTTCCACATGGTGAAAAATAGTGGAGTGCCACAATAATGGTGGAATGCCCCAGGGATCTCTACTGGGACTTGGGTTGTTTAACATATTAATAAATGATCTAGGAAAACAAGCATTGAGTGAGGTGATCAAATTTGCACTCACTTTCCCTTCAAAAGTATTCAAAGCAGTTAAAAGAGAAGCTGATTGCATGAGACCATAGTAAAACTGGGGTATGAGCATCTAAATGGCAGATTAATTTTAATGTGGGCAAGTGCAAAGAGGTTCACATAGGTGAAAATAATCTATGTATACATGATGCTGGGAATATATATTAGGAATTACCCTCTCCCTGCCACACACACATATACATACATACCCAGAAAAAGGACCTTGAGGACACTGGGGTAGATTTTAAAAGGTACGCCCGATTTTATAACATGCACGCGCATGTTATAAAATCAGGGGTCAGCATGTAAGGGGGTACACAATTGTGCACCTTGTGTGCACCGAGCCATGCTGCCTTCCCCCATTCCCTTCCCCCATTCCCTTCCCCCTAGCCTGACCTTCTCCCCCCTAGCCCTACTCTAACCCTCCATGACCTTTGTCTTACCATTTGCGCCTGCTGGCACATGATCCTCTGACACAGTGGCAAATGGCCACTATATTGGAGGCCTCTGGCCCTGCCCCCAGGCTGCTCCGGGCCATCCCGCCTCTTTTTCCAAGCCACGGGACTTACATGCGTCCTGGGGCTTTACGCGCAACGCCGGGCCTTTTTAAAATAGGCCTGGTGTGCATAACCCCACTTACGGGCGTAAGTGGGGTTATGCACACTGGACACTGTTTCAGCCACACAATGGCTGAAACAGTGTCCAGTTTCAGCCACAGCTGGTCCTCTCCTATGGAACTCCATTCCTTCAGATCTCAGACAGGAGCCCTGCCTCCTAACTTTTAGAAAAAGACTTAAGACTTGGTTGTTCAAGCAAGCTTTCCCGGACACAATCTAATGACTTCACTGTCTCCTACTCAAAACAATCAGCCCTCAACCATGCCTTTTGTACATAGCATTTAATTTGTATATTGTTTAACCGTTACTATTCTATCCTCTCTCTTCCTCCTTCTCCCAGTTCTGCCATCCCTGTTAAATGTAACTGCACCTTCTGTCACCACAGTTCCAGTTTGATGTATATACTGCACTCCTGTTTTATGTAAACCAGCAAGATATGTTTTCATGATTGCAGGTATATAAAAACCTTAATTAAATAAATAAATAAATAAATAAATAAATAAATAAAAGCAAATAGAATGTTAGGAATTATTTGGAAAGGAATAGAAAAAAAAAAACAGGGAATATATTTGTTGTGTTCCGTGCCCATGGACGGCCACGGGCGCGGCCCCCTACCTCACCTGCGGCGGCGACCTGCCGCAGCAGCTGCTAGCAATTCCCCTGGGCCGGTGCCCGTCGCTCTGGCGCATGTCCCTGGTCTGGCCGCCGGGTGGGGAGCCGTCCCTGTTCCTCCCTCGCGGCGTTCTGCAGTCTTTACTCCACGGAGGAAATCCAAGATGGCCACTGCCATCTTTAGGCGCGAGGCCGCGCCTCCTCCTCAGATTCAAAGGGGCCAGGCCCCTTAACTACTCACAGCTGTCTCTAATGGGCCAGAATAGAGGAAGTATAATGGGAAGCTTCCTCTGCCCATTCTTTGACTTGGCAACGTCCCACGTAGTCAGGTCTACTTGCCTCGGTGAGTTCTTGTACTTCGGATTGGTGTTCATAGTTTCTGACTTCGGATTGGCTAGCGGTGATTCCTGGTGTGTGACTTCGGACTGGCAAGCGGTGATTCCTGGTGTGTGACTTCGGACTGGCAAGTGGCGATCCCTTGGTATACGACCTTGGACTGGTAAGCGGTGACCCTCTGGCACGTGACCTCGGATTTCTTCTGGACCATTGTCTCCAAGGGCCCACCTAAGTCCCAGCGGTCCGGGTTCCTACGGGCTCCTCCTGGGGGGACCGTGGACTTCCATTCTTCTCCTTGACGTCACGACTCTCCGTCTGCTTCCATGGTCGCCTCAGTCTCCAGTGCCGAGGGTCAGCTGGTCGCATCTTCTGTTCTGCCTCGCCACCCGACGGGAGAACCTACGGATCTTCCTCCTAAAGTACACCATCCTCCCATCAGCCCAAGGGTTCACAAGCCTGAGCATAATAATATTAATGTCTCTACATCAATCCATCGTGCAGCTGCATCTTGAATAATATAAGTAATCTAGTTGCAGCACAGAAAAAATATATACTAGAAAAGCACAGAAAACGGAAACAAAAATGATAACAGGGTTGGATCAACTCCCTTATGAAGATTGAAGAAAGGATAGTTAGGTTATTATTCTTTAGCTTAGAGAAAAGATGACTTCTTCAATGGCGAGGGTGGAAGGAAATTAGAATAAAAAAGCTACCAATAAGGGCCCTGAACTCAGCGGTCGGAGTAACAGATAAGTATGAGAAAATAAGTGTGAAAGCTTGCTGGGCAGACTGGATGGGCCTATTGGTCTTCTTCTGCTGTCATTTCTATGTTTCTATGTTTCTATGAGGGGACATGACAGGGGTTTGTTAACTTAGGTATGGAACAGGTTAAGAGAACAGTTATTAAGAGAACAGTTATTTACACTATCAAATAGTACTAGGACTAGCGGACATTCCCTGAAACTAACTGGTAGTAGATTTAAAATAACTTTAAGAAAATATTTTTTCAGTCAATGCACAATTAAGCTATGAAGCCTATTGCCAGAAAATGTGGATAAGGCTAATATTATAACTGATTTTAAAAAAGGTTTGGACAATTTCTGGAGGACAGGTCCATAAATCATTATTAGCTAGAGAGACTTTGGGTTTTCCACATCTATATTAGTGGGGAGAACAGTATGAAACAGATTTTCATATTGGAAGTAGCTGGGCACTTTCAGGTAGAGGTGTGCATTCGTTCCCTACGAATTGGCAATCCACAACGTATAGGGACATATTCGTTGTATTCGTGGGGAAGCGAAACATATCGCGATTCCCCACGAATACAACAAATCTTCGCCGAATTATTCGGCCATCTAAAGGAGCCAATTTAAACAAACCCCCCACCCTCCTGACCCCCCCCCCCAAGACTGGCTGGCGCCATCTTGTGCTCCTACCATGTGACAGGGGCTGACCAATGGCACCGGTAGCCCCTGTGACATAGTAAGGTCAAAGGCTATCGGTGCCATTTTGAATACCGGCAGCACAGGGTGTGAGTGCAGGAGATGGCTCCCAGACCCCCCGCTGGACCACCAGGGAGTTTTGGTAAGTCTTGGGGGGGGGGTCAGGAGGGTGGGGGAGTTGTAGTTAATTTAATTTTAGCCGGGACGAATAAGAATTAACATATAAACGTATCGGGGGGGCCCCCCTTGCCGAATGGAACGTATCTGCCCCAATGAATACAAATCCCGAATGCAACGAATGGCGTCCCTCTGCACATCCCTACTTTCAGGTGATCTAGAATGGCCATAGATGGAGACAGGACTATTGGTCTAACCCAGCATAGTATTGCTTATGTGCTTTATGTAATAATAGTCACAAAAATTAAGATGTCAACAGCATATATCTTGCCAGCTATTACAATGTCTGGAATGTTGCAGTATGATGTGGTTTTGCAGGGCTTTGCTGCAGCAACACACGTGCAACTCTATTGATCAGTATTACAAGCATTAATTTTTTCGAGCACGGACTACTGTAATGCCCTTCTACTAGGATTACCCTACACCAAGATAAGACCACTACAGGTATTACAAACACAGCTGCAAGAATTCTAACTGGTAAAAGTAAAAGAGACCATATCACCGAAACCCTAATTGAATTACACTGGCTACCCATTGAACAAAGAATTCAATACAAGACTCTATGCACCATTCATAAATTAATACATGATGAAAAGGCAGAATGGCTGAACACAGCCCTTCGCATACACGTCCCTAATAGAAACCTGAGATCAGCAAACAAAGCCCTGCTAACTATTCCCTCAGTAAAAACAGCCAGACTAACCCAAGTAAGGGATAGGGCCCTATCCCTAGCAGGACCTATAATATGGAACACCATGCCCTCAGAAATCAGAATGCAAAGAGACATCAAAACATTCCGAAAAAGTCTAAAAACATGGCTATTTAAGCAAACATACCACAAAGAGAATAGGGAGTATAATCCAGGGAAATGTAGGATGCGGTCAGCAGAACTCCCACACACACACACACACACACCCCAGCTTAATCGAACTGTGTGTATTTTATTTTTATTAGATTGCAACAACATAGGACAAGATTTAAGTATAATATATTAAGTATTAACATATCTTATAGAAGTAGACATGACTTATTACAACCACTAAGTAATATTTAATATTTTATATTTTATATTACTATGTTACAGTATTTGATGGCATCTGTTTAGTTAATATAATTTAACACATTTAAGCAACATGAAATTATGTGCCTTATTGTTAACTGTTGTGACGGCAGCTAGCTTAACGACGGTATAGAAAAGATTTTAAATAAATAAATAAATAAATAAATAAAATAAATCAGTAAAGCTGCAAAGGGCTGCTCTGGCAATCTGCATCAACAATGCAAACCTCCATCAACTTCCAGACTTTACGATCCAACTTTATATTGGACACACCTTTAATTTTTAGTCCTTTTGCTTAGTAGCAGAAGGCAAAGTATGCTAGCACATTTTATAGCTGTGTGGTAATCGTGCTGTGAAACTTAAATTTATAATTAGGTTCTTTGGGTGCTGAGTCATGAAGGATTAGTACCCAGCATCAGCAGAGCTGGGGATTTTGCATAATCAGATCCAATAATCTATAAGGTCAGTGAGTTTGCTTTTCTGATTGAGTCAAGTTTTATGACACATTCTGCAGTTCACCCCTTGCCTGCATGTACCTACATATACCTGTGTACATTTATATACAGGACAGAGATATAGAAAGAAAACAAGAAGATAAAATAGCATTTCTTTTCTCATTTCAGAAAACATTGTTAATGTTTTCAACTTATATGTCTACAGGTATCAGGCATCCCTTGTATCCCAGAATTTCAAAGAGATTCCTAGGTTGTTTGTCCTTTCTTCCTCCTCCTAGATACCAGATCAGGTCTCCAGAAAAACAGAAGATCTTACCAATGGGTAAGAACGTCCTGCGAGATCCACCTTTGCGGGCACTTTGCATACCCCACCCCTTAAAACCACACACCTTACCTCCATCAGAGAAAGAGCATTCACCATTGCGGGCCCTGCCCTCTGGAATTCTCTTCCCACCCATCTCCATCTCGAATCCGCCCACCTCACCTTCAAAAAGGGCATCAAGACATGGCTGTTCTGGCAGGCCTACCCAGATGCCAACCATTCCTAGTCACCTTTCCCCCTGCCAGTCAGTACTCATCATATTTTCCACCTGTTTTTCTTTGCTTATATTGTAGAATTTCCATGCTGTAGTATTTGCTTAACTTGTAGAATTTTATAGAACTTGCTTATTTTGTAGAATCCTTTTTGCAGTAGAATTTGTAGATACACACCACCAATACACTCATCCTATGTTCCCATGCAATCTTTAACAAAACGTTTCATGTAATTTAACAATATAATTTTAACAAAACATCGATGTAATTTAACGAATTGCTGTAAATAAGTTCCCTCTGCTGTTATGGTTACTCCTCTCTACTTTCTGTTCTGCCCTTTCTCCTTCTTCTCTTCTCTCCATCCCGACCCCTTCCCCTTTCCTCACCTGCTCCCTCCCCCTACTCCCTGTTCATTGTATTTCCTCCTTTCTTGAGTTAATTGTAAACCGGCGTGATGTGCCCTACTAACGTCGGTACATTTAAAAGCCATAAATAAAATAAATAAATAAATAGGATCAGCAGGTGAAAGGGTGATCTGCAGAGCTGGGACAGGGACAGCTGCACTCTGTCTCCGCAATGGACCCTTCTCCTCCTCTTCTTATTTCCTCACAAAATGCTTCCTGTACTTTTGTTACCTACTCTTTGGGGTTTTCTAATTTGTTGATCTTTTTATGCTCTGGCACTCAGCATTGGCCCTCTAAGTCTCACATTTCATTTTGATACTGGATGGGAGGAACTGAAAGAGGAGGAAGGCATGCCCTCTTTGTGCACTTCCTGTGGCCTACCTACAGATAAGCTGCATTTAAGGCCCCCTCAGATATGCTAAGGAAAGATAGGAATAGAGAAGTGGCAGAAGAAGAAGTAAAAGAGAAGAAAGAAGATGAGAAGAGAGGATATGAAAGGTTAAAGGGGTGAGAGAAAGAGGGAAGACAGAAGTGGGGTCGGGACAGATAGATAGGGATGCAGGACTGGAAAGGGATAGGGAAAAGGAAGAGATGGAGAGTTGAGAGGATCTGATGAATTGGAGAAAGAAGACTAGAGCAGTTGAGGGAAAGAGGGAGCCAAAGAACTTGGAGGGTACATCATGGTGGGCCGTCAGAGAGTGAGTGAAAGAAGAAGGGATTGATGGGTGGAAGCAGGGCTTAATTTGTAGATAAAATGGAAGTGAAACTGTGGAGCAGAGGAAGTAGACAGGAAGCAGGGTTGGGTGTGGTCTATAGATGGGGTGGGACCAGTGCCAGGCGTGATTCCCTTATATCTAAAACACACATACAAAAACAAACTCTTCACAGACTTTTTCCTCCTCTTCCATATCTCAGTGAGCCTCCGTCTCAACCCCTTACCATTCTTTGCTCAATGAGCACTGATCGACAAAGGACATATATGGGGGTTGAACACTGCTGTGGGCTGGGCATGGAGGATCACTAGGGTAAAGAGGAGGAAGGCCATGAAAATGGAGCTTTTACTCTCTACCCTTCTCCACTTCCTACTCCTTCTCTCTACCCCAGAGATCCTGGTCTTTCATTCCCAGTCCTCCCCCATCCTGAAAACCTGAGTGATCCTTGTTCCTCCACCCCACACACATGATCCTAGAGTCCTCAAGTCTCATCTATAATTCCTGGTAGTCCTTAAGCATTCCCCCTTCCCCCAGAAAATGACACTCTTCAGCTACTCTCCTTCTCCTTCCTTAGCCAGTAAAGCACAGGCCTCCTCTTTGAACTGGAATCAGCTGGCTCTCTTTTACCTTGGTGGATGAGGGAAGACTGGTATGTTCTACCCACCTGCCTCATCCTCCTTGGGTTTTGGGGGGACCTGGAATTCAAAAGCGTGGCCTGTTCTTTGTTTTTTTTTGGGAAGGAAGGAAAGGAGCAGCATCACTTTCTCTCCTCATTTACCTCCTCCAATCGTCTCACTCACAGAATGATCCCCTTCACTTTGATTATCTCACTCATATCTCAGTTCCTTCAATCCCCTCACTCACACCTCACAGCATCTTCAATCCCCTCACTCACTCACATACCTGAGAACTTTTGATTTCTAGTCACTTTGAGATTGTTGTAGATTGGAGTGGGGAAGGGGGGAGGGGTCTATGTGTGTGTGCACCAGAAACATCATGTGGGAAAGGGGAAGGAGACCCATGAGCCCACCATTAGCACCATGCACACAAACTTTCTTACATATGCATACTAGCATATTCACTTTCATACTCTCTTTTACATAGATAGATATTCATTCTCACCCACATACACTCACTCTTATTCTTCTCATTTATTTATTTATTTATTTTTAACTTTTATATACCAACATTCCTGTATAAAATACAAATCACACCAGTTTACAATAAAACATAACTTTGCCTGTGAGCGCTACATAGAACAATCAACAAATTATACTAAAAAGCATACATTACCTTTGTCAGAAATGTAAAACAATTATAAAGAAGAAATTGTTAACCAGGAATAAAAGATAACAAGGGAAATATTTAAAACTAGGGGATGCACGAAGGGGTGCACAAAGGGGAATGGCCCCTTTGTCGTGCCCCTTCAGCGCGCTGCGCCTGCTGGCTTGACGCTTTTAACGGATCAGTTCAGTGAGCGATGATGTCGGGGGAGGGGGCGGGTACCTCAGACCTTTTATTCTTTTCAAATTCATCATCTCTTCCCAGTTTCAGTGCTGCTTTTTTTCTTTTTTCAATTTTTTTTTGTCTTTTTTACCTCAGATGTAATCAGGTGTTTTCCAGATAGTGGCCAGCTCTCCCCCTCAGCGGCGCCTGCTGGCTTGGCATTCACCCCCAACTCTCACACACATGCTCACACATCAATTCCTGCTCTTGCACATACACACACACACTCATCTCAGTAACAGCAAACCAAACACCCTTAACTGCCAAACACTTTGTGAAGTATCACAAGCCCCTTCAAAAAAGTAAAGAGAGAGACTTCTAGATCCTTGCCATACCATATCATGCTCTGGCACTCAGGACTCAAACAGCAACAACTTTATCCATGAAAAGGTAGCTATGCAAATATTACATTATGCACTAGAACACTAATACACCACTTACTGGGGAAAAAGAGCAAGCTAGACTGCTATAAATCCCTGCAGAAAAACTCACCTCAGGCACATACGCAGAACACAGATCAACCTTTACCTAATATAAAATAAGGGACTACAAATTAGAAACAGAAACAAGCAGACAAAAATAGAATGGAAAGCCTGAGAAACCAAATTCTAAACAGTGTAATATTGAAGAAAGTATAAAATACAAAGATAGCATATGCCAATCACGAAAACTCAAAAAAATATATTTTTTAAATCTTTGTTGCTTGATTTTATTATTTTAATCAGTTGCATAACTTCCTTTTGAACATTGGTATAACATGCATATAATTGATTTATGTGGGCTGTCATAAAATTACCCCAATGTGTTATAGAATTCAACAAATTCTGGTTTTGGATTTTTCTTTTTTTAGGTAGAAAAGAGAATGAGGGGTGCTATGCTTACTGAGATTCATCAGTCACCTCCATCTTTCTCATCTCCCTCATGTTCATAAACTGTCTGACTTGTTTTTCTACAAAATATACAGTAGAGTACGGAAATACTTGAATAATCAACTAGGTCCCTATTACATAACTTTTCTTCAATCTAATAAGAGGCAGCAAGGAAACCTTTGCTTCATTGTACTTAAACATAATTTACATTAGCAGGTAGCAAAATTATGAGACTCAACAAATTAAAAAGTCACGAATAACAAGCTGTGACTTTTAGAGATGTCTAACCTGAATTTTAATAATACTTTCACCTGCTTCTTAAATATTAATTCTAATGGCAACAGAATTGATAGTAATTGAATAACTTGACACCCTCTCTCTCAATTCCATTTACAAATGCTGGCAGTCTGATAGATGTCAGAGTGACCCCAACCAAAAGCCAAGAATGCAGCAGATAGTAGGGGTGTGCATTCGTTTTCACCAGCTTGGGGGGGCCTTCTGACCCCCCCAAGCTGGCCAAAAGTTCCGGTTGGGTCCAACGGGGGTCCCGGAGCGGAGGAGCACGTGATGCCGGAGCGGAGGAGCATGTGACGCCGGAGCGGAGGAGCACGTGACGCCGACGTCACGTGCTCCTCCCCTGCGGGACCCCCGTTGGACCCAACCGGAACTTTTGGCCAGCTTGGGGGGGTCAGGAGGCCCCCCCAAGCTGGCCAAAAGTTCCGGTTGTGTCCAATGGGGGTCCCGGAGCGACCTCCTGCCACATGACCTACCTGTCACGTGGTAGGAGCACAAGATGGCGCCGGTGACCATGTGACAGGGGCTGACCAATGGCATCGGCAGCCCCTGTGACACAGGCTATCGGCGCCGTGAGGAAATCGCAAACGAGTGCAGGGATGGCTTCCTGACTCCCCGCTGGACCAGCAGGGAGTTTTGGTAAATCTTGGGGGGTGATTAAGGAGGGTGGGGGGTTTAAATTTGTATTTAGGGAACCGGGAAACGTATGGACAGATCGACAACTTATGGAATTCTCCATACTTCCATATTCAACGGAATCGTCCCTCAACGACAACGTATCACAAACGCAACGAAAACTTTTTGTCTGCACATCCCTAGCAGATAGCTTGCAATTGTTCTTTGCTCTACTGCATGAACGGTTAAAGTCATCAATATTTACATCATTCACAGATATATGTTCTGTTCTTCCCAGCACACATACACATTTATAGTATATACCTCTCATACACATTCACACCATTTCTAAAAAAAAACAAACAAAACACCACACAGATTCAAATAGCTTCTGCCTGTCAAATGTTGACTCACAGCTTCAATTACAAACACACTCAGGGCCGGATTTTAAAAGGGTTACGCGCATAAGGTACACGCGTAACCCTTTTAAAACCCCCCTGCGCGCGCCGAGCCTATTTTGCATAGGCTCGGCGGCGCGCACAAGCCCCGGGACGCATGTAAGTCCCGGGGCTTGCAAAAAGGGGCGGTCGGGGGCGTGGCCAGGGGGCGTGGTGTCTGATCATGGGCGTGGCTGAGGGCCCCGACACAGCGGCATGTGTTGGGGCCTGCCGCGCCAGTGCATGTAAGTTACTATTGCCCGGAGGCAGTAGTAACTTTTTGGATAAAGGTAGGGGGGTCTAGATAGGGCCGGGGGGGTGGGTTAGGTAGGGGAAGGGAGGGGAAGGTGCAGGGGGGTGGAAAGAAAGTTCCCTCCGAGGCCACTCCGATTTTGAAGCGGCCTTGGAGGGAATGGGCAGCGCGCGAAGGGCTCGGCGCACGCAAGTTGCACAAATGAGCACCCCCTTGCACGCTTCGACCCCGGATTTTATAATATACGTGCGGCTACGCGCGTATCTTATAAAATCCAGTGTACTTTTGTTTGTGCCTAATGCGCGAACAAAAGTACACACGCGCGCGCTGTCTTTTAAAATGTACCCCTCAGTCTTTTTCATACAGACTGTCATACATATCCACACACTCATTCAATCTCTGTCCCTTTGTCTGTTATGCACACTCATACAGCTCTTTTACCCCATGCTCACACACCCCTTTTTCAAATACATTCCCATTTTACACATAGGTGAAATTGAAAGGTTGGTGCATGCCAAAACTGGGAAATATGCAAATATGTTGGGCTGGCTTATGCCGAGTGGATTTGAAAAGCCGCCTGTGAACATGTGTATCTCCCACTGGGGCCGATGCAATACAGTGCACTCAGCCAAGTGCACTGTATAAAATGCAGTTGGACACGGGCTGTATAGGCGCTAATTAATCCCCTTATGCAATAGTGAATCTAATAGCGCTCATCGCATGGAAATGCATGTGAATGAGGCTAGTAGTCATTCACTCCTGATGCAAAAAAAAAAAAAAAGTGCCTCTAGGATTAACACCTGCCTGGGGGTGCGTTAAGAAAGCGGGAGCTGACTGTTCAGCACCCGCTTTCTGCGCATATTTATTGCATTGGCCCCACTGTATGCACAAAGTTCCCCAAAAACGGTGGGGTGAGGGCTTAGTCTGGGCAGTGTATGGGCGTTTCTGGATTTCACATTGAATTTAGCACATAATTACTTACGTGCACAGGCCTATGCCGGGGTCCACTGCCGCGTAACTTTACTTCTGCTATGGATGACATGGAAGTAATAAAATAAAGAGAAATAGGAAGATTTGTGGGGTTTTGAGGGTTGGGGCTAACAGGGGAAAAGGGAGGCAATTAACCTTAGGGGGGAATTGGAAGACCTGTTCCTTATATGTGCAAACTGGGAACAAACTGGGAAAACTGGTAATGGCATCGGTGCACGTGCCTTTTAAAATGCCCCCACTTGGGCGGTAGAAGCAGCATTTGTGTGCACAGGTGTGCACCCACTTAAATTCAGCGCACATGTGCGCACAGTCAGGCTATTTTATAACATGCATGTATATACACATGTACATTATAAAATGGCCATGTCCCTGAGTGTGGGCCATGGCCATGGCCACACACTATGACTTAAGTTGAATGTCGGTAATTAAAAAAACAAATAAATAAAATATATATATATATATTTATTTATTTGTTTTACATGTTATATATGTGCACATATATAAACATGTGGGCACATGTGCCTTTTTAAAGTTACCGTCATGGTGTTTTTCTCTCATTCTCTCTTTCTCTGATACACACACACTATGACTTAAGTTGAATGTCAGTATATAAAAAACAAATAAATTATATATATATTTATATAGAAATCAAAAATAAAGGCAATGTATATGTATTTCACTTGTGCTTAATCGTATTGCACACAAAAAAAATCCCCCAAAAACAAATTATTGGAGAAAAAGCACTTGGGCTTTAAAAAAACCATACCATACATCTAGTTTTGCATTTTAACTAAAATCAATTTATTGCAAATACATTAAAACAATGAATTTTTTCAATATTTTTTATATAAAACCAATCATATTTGTTAATCCCTTGTGATGATATATTGCTTGTTATTTCATACAAACACCTTAACAACTTTCCAAAAAACCATATCAACCTTAACCCAACTATTAGTAGCCCTCAAGACTAAGAAGTTCAGGAACACGAAGAACATGGAACGAAGATCCATCAAGGCACAGAAAGACCACGGAGGACTTGGATCCGAAGAAGACCACAGACGCTGTGAAGACTGGATCTGAAGGCCCTGAAGAACTAAAGCAGGGCCCTTTTTTAGGGCTGATCCAGGAACAGGATGATGATGTCACTGCTGAGAGCCGCGGGGCTTTTCCCGCCGTTGGCCCTTTAAAACCTGAGAAGAGATGCGCGCCCGCGCCTAAGGAGAGCTGGGAGGCTGAAGACATCAGCAGCGTCCCTGCCGTGTGGAAGGCCAGGCAGGCGGCAGCAGCGGCCGCATCTTGCCGCGAAGAAAAGGTCCCGGCAGTGGCTCTGAGCTGCAACGACGAATGTGACAGTGGCAGTATCAGGACCGCGGAGCGGCAGAGTCCTGGCGGCAGTACTAGGACCATGGGGAATCCGGAACGCTGTGGCACGGCTTGCCGCGAGAGACGGCTTTGGTGTTGGCCAAGAAGTTAGGGACTGCTTGCGACTAGTCCCGCAAGCAGGATCTTAACTGTATCTGAGTTGTGCATGCCAGAGCGATATTCAAAGGGAAACTCTGTAAGGAGCATGGGTTTACAGTCCCATGGGTACTTTATACTTTGTAACCGCAGCACTGCAGGCTTTGTGGGGAGGCTCATTTATTGCTTTTCTTAAAAGTACACATAAATTAGCAAAGTATGAACATTAAGAGCACACAGTGTAAGCTATTTGATACTTTTTTCCTTTCACAGGACTTGCTGACCAAGTGGAAAATGTAAATAGAGTAATTAAAAATGTTAATAAAAATAGAAATTACCAGGGCCAACAATGGAATGGCCTGGTCCAGAAAGAGTCAAAGTTAGAGAGCCCCAAAGCACCCAGGAATCCAGTGCAGGTATAATTCTCAAGTCATTTCCTAGACAACATAAGGCCTGGTGACGAGACAGACAGAAAATTCCAATGACTGTTTAGAACTGGACAGAGAACGAAGGTTGAACTCTTGCAGGGCAGAAGCACTTCCTTGTCCCTCAGTCCCAAAAGGCCTTAAATAAGTAATAAACACCTTATAACTGAGAGAGAACGTTGGGAAACACTATAGAGTATGAATGTCTAGTGTGAATATGAATGTTAGAAGCACTGGTTCCTGTCCAGGTAAGGTAAGGTACACTATACTGAGGGTAATTTATACTACCAATTCTCTCTCTCTAGGTAGTTATATAAACAATAAGAGAACTCAAGGGTCTGTCAACATTCAATTTCAACAATATATAATTTATTCATAGAATATATATATAAAAACAATCCTATCTAAACAATAACTACTCTCTAGCAAATCATTCCTCCACACCTCAATCATACAACACATATAAAAACATTATGTCATAATGTAATACCCCATCACCAAAATTTGATTAATAGTATAAAGTGTCTATTGCAATATCACATCATCTGTATTTGAATATGCATCACGTTGTATTACAACCCTGCCAGTCTATTTAAATATTCAAAATCTTGTCTATTCATATTCCAGCAATAAACACTTTTCTTTTCCGATCATCACAACCCAAGCGGTGACACCGTCCGCTGGACCTGGCCGACAAGGACTCCTTGTTTCGCCCGACTCATCTGGGCTTCATCAGGGAAATTCTCGCCACTGTCGTCTCTAGTTCATTCTCTGCACATCGTGCAACTTTTCACCACTTAAAATATACAACCTCCGTTGTCATGTTCAAATAATCTTTAATCCATTCAATTTTCAAAATATTGGCGAAAGTCGCTTCACATTAAGAACATCACTTCACTAATTCCGGAAGCCAACCGCTTCCTCCGGAACTGATGACATTACGTACAACGGCATGTAAGGTAAGGGATAGGTAAGGTAAGGGACAGGACAGTAATATTAAAAGAGATGCTGTGAGATTTAGTGATGTGAGACTGAAAACAATGTACGAGTATGATCTCACATTGCAATAAGAGGAAGATATTTATTAAAGAAAGAAAGAAAGGGCTTGTAATTTGCCATCTCAGTCAACCTTACTCTGAGGCCCATGACACTAACTGGTTAGCTTGCAGATAAAAGCTGACAAAAGAGTAAACAAAAGGAAGCTATAATCTTCTCCTTTCTTACTAATGTATCCTCAGAAAAGGTCACAATGGTAAATGCAGTGACATCAGGAAAATAGTTACTCCTGAGAAGAAAAAAAAAAGTTGCAACAACTTAGCAAAACAAAATATATAACAAATGTAACACGTTTTAGGGAGTAGTTCTGGATCCTGTGAATTGGAATAAACCCTGTTCTTTCTCATTGTGTAGGAGTATTTCAATTATACATTTTTTAATTTAGTCAAATACAGTTTTCACTAAGTCATCAAGGACAAAAACACTGAGGGAACTTGTCACATTTAGGCTGCGGAAGAAGCTCGGTGCAGGCAGGAAGCCTCTCTTATTGATTTTGTTAAGTTTAGGATGGCAGGGAGACGAACTGGGAAAGAAGAACCAAAGAAGAACCTCCCAGCCTGCAAGAATCTTCCCTGCTACCATTCTGGAACCAAGAAAGAAAACTCAAGCTAAGTGTACATATCTGCATGATATAGCCAGGCCTGAGCTGGTAAACAAACAAAAGACAAATAAATAAATATATATATAAAAATAAAAAGAAAGGAAGAAAAATAAATAAAACATAGAGAAAAAGAGGGAACACAGATAGAAAACACACAGAGAGAATGGAAGCAAACAAAAGTATATACTTACCTGAATGAGAACTCCAGGAAGAAAACTTCTCTCTTATCTAGAAAACATTAAAGAACACACAAAGATTTAGTTCTTCATAAAGTATTAATGAGCAAATGCTGAGTTAACTTAATAATCCAAAGAAAATAGGTCAATACTTATCTGACTGTACTGCTTGATAATGTTTGCGTGGTAGAATGTGAGACCTCAGGATTCTTTGCTTTATGTTTCTTTAAAAAAAAAAAAAAAGTGGTATCTAAGAGAAAAGAAAGGTTCAGGAATTTAATATGTATATTTTATTGAATAAGGGAAAAATATTGTTTGCTGAAAGGAGAAAACTGTTGTTTGAAAACAAAATGTTAAATTTGCTTATATTGAAGGAGAAGTTTAATCCTTTGTGTATTTATCCTTGCCTTCCCTCTTAAACTAAGGAGACTTGGCTGGGTGGGTTTTGGAACCCTGTCCCTTTGGGAGACCTGGTTGGGAGGAGGGCACTGAATTGCACCCCTGTGGGCCCCATCTGAGAGCTTGCTTGCTGCCCTGGTCACACAACTGCACCTTTATACCTTCAAACTCAGCCATGAAAACACAGTCTTCACCCTGCAGGGGTGGAGGTTTACAAAAAGGATTTTTATCACATAGGGTCTTATATACTAAGGACTTTTTCCTTTTTATATGTCTATGGAAAAATGTCTAGCACACAGGGCTTGTAAAATGCTTCTGCATGGATAACAATGAATTAGATTAAAAGTCACATTAAAAGAATGAAAACAGTTAAAAAAAAAGGAAAAATATATTTAAAAAAAAGGAAAAGGAAGACCTTTTAAATGTAGTCACACTTGCTTAAAACCTAATAATTAATCTAGCATCTGTTAACGTATAGAAAAAATGTTTATCTAATCAGATATTTAAAATAATCTTATGTGATTGATTACTATGATAGGATAATGAACGAAGATCGCATGATGATGATGATGTGCATGTGATGTGCATGGGTGATGCTGTCCCTCACTGACTGTCGCTGCCCCTCTCTGGATGTCATGCTTCTTGCAGCAAGCTGCTTCTTGTATCAGAAGAAAGAAACTATATAAAATCCTCCTTACTACACTTGTGCCACATGATCCACAAATGCCTTCCATCTAATCACCTACTCTGAAAGTGTGTGCATTGTATATATTCACTTTCTAGCTAAATATTAAAATACATAAAAATACTTAAGTATAGGGAACCTTCGGTTTCCCTCACAAAAAAAGTGTAAAAAATTGCTGGGGAGGTCCAGTGCAGTATTAGTAAAGGCAGTTGGATATTTTCTTCCCCATGTCGGAGTTGCAGATGGTGTGTTCTAGCTGTTTATCATCCTCAAGCACCATCAATTCTTGTGGATTTTTAGTTAGTCTTTCAATAGATCAGGAGCTCTCTGTCTCCTGCCCTTTACATTTCCTAATTATTTAAGGGAACGATTTTCCCTTAATGGTCTGCCTGCCAGTGGGACCCCATGTGGTATTATGTTAATCTTTTAAACCGATTTTTGAGAATTCCCTTGTAAAAGTCTTGGTACCCTTGTTCACAGAGGATTGCGGTATCCCTGTGTGAGGTATTATCAAGAGGTAGGGAGGACCTGCAGTGTGTTACAATTCCCCCAGAGAGAAGACCTGACCAGTGACCCAATGCCGAGGAGTTCTGACCTTAACTAACTGTTTTTGGACTATCTCCTCAGCCTTCCAGTCTCTGCTTTGATTTTCCCTCTTTTTCTGTAGTTAAATACTGTAGTTTGTTCTTTGGAGCTGAGTGTCATTGATACTTGGTATCCATTCCATGGATACCGAGGTGTTTTCCCCTCAGAAAGAACCAGAAGATTAGAAGAATCATTCCAAGAGGGAATTCTGCCCATAGCAGAAACCAAAGGGAATTAAAGAAATTAAGAACAGTGAATGTTGCTGACTCAAGTGAGTGGTACATGAGAAGAGTTTACCCATCTGGTACTACATAGGGAAACTAAAGTATTACGGAAGACATCAGGAAAGGTATGAGAATTGGTACTATATTCTCATAAAGTATTGGGACGGTATTGGCTAGTACCCTTCCTTAAGTGGGGAGAAACTGGGATCACATTGAGGACTTAAAGGAGGATTGAACTATCTTCAGTTTGTGCAGATTGTAGTCTGAGAATTGAAGTAAATGGAAATGAAAGAGAGCAAATGTTAAGACGTGTGCTTCCAAGGAATTAGGAGACTTTGCCAAAGAGCGAGGTCTCAAGTTTATTAATTCTTCTGCTATCCTATTTTTTTTATTGATTTTATTTGAATCTTAATTGAAGCTGTAAATATTTCTCAGTAATCAATTTCAACTTTCAGTAAACAAAGTTGGAAAACACTTTACTGCCGATGTGATTTTTTACTGCAAGAGACTTGGGAGATTATTAGTGCTGTGTACCAATGATGGCAAGGGGCTTGAACATGGATACTTCAAAAGGGCCTTGGAATTATTATTCCCTCCCCCCCCCCCCCCCCCCCCCCCCCCCCGGGAGCCTGGAACTCAGATTGTATTTGCTATCCTTGGAGAACTGAGAGAAATGTATGCAGAAAGGGTTCCCTGGGTGCAGTTTAAAGGATCCATCCCGCTCTGGTGGGGCTACATAAGCAAATCGGTGGGCTTCTCAGGGTGCCTAACAATTGGCTCCACATTCCTTAAATTCTCTCTAAAGGGAGTGGCTTCCACTCACTATAATATAAAGGCCTAATATAAAGACTTGAGGCCTAAGCAGCCCCCTTTCAGAATAAAAAAACTGTTCCAGCTCACAAAAATCTCAGCACACTCTCTATCTAAACAGCTAACACAGACACCACCCACCCCCCCTCCCAAACTCCAGGTAAAGCAAGTCTAAGTTTAGGAAAAGTCTAGTGGTCAGAGCAACAAGCTGAGGACCAGGGAAGCCAGGGCTCAAATCTCACTCTTTCAGTCATTTCACCATCTATTGTCACTAGAGATGTGAATCGTGTGCCAGATCGTCTTAACGATTAGATTCGGCTGGGGGGGGGGGCAATCTGATTGTTAAGATACGTGAATTGGAATCGTTTCCGATTCCAATTCACATCGCTAATTTTTCTTTTAGGGAGGCCCGCGCCGCTAAAAAAAAACCAACCACCTGACCCTTTAAATCGACCCCCCCCTCCCGACCCCCCCAAAACATTTTAAAGTTACCTGGTGGTCCAGGGGGGCCTCGGGGAGAGGAGAGATCCAGGGGGGCCTCGGGGAAAGATTTCCCGTTCCCAGGCATCAGCTGTTCTAAAAAAAAAATGGTGCCGATGCCCCTTTGCCCTTACCATGTGACAGGGTATCCGTGCCATTGGCCGGCCCCTGTCACATGGTAGGAGCACTGGATGGCCCGCGCCATCTTTACTCATAATTTTAATCGTTCAAAAACGATTCACATCCCTAATTGTCAGAGGCACAAAATTTAGTTTGTAAGCTCTCTGGGAACAGGAAAATGCCTCCAGAAACTGAATGTAATTTGCTTTGAAATGCCTGAAAAGCAGAACACAAAACAACTAAATAAATAAAATCTTGTAGCCAGGCACATAGGGATGGTAACTTTTTCGCACAGGGCATATACAAGTGTGCATCAGCATTCGGAAATTTTATAACAGGCATGTATGTTATACAACAGCCTAGGTGCACGTATCTGTGTGCCTAATTTCATGCTTGTGCGCACCCAGCAGTGTACATCAGTTTACGGACGTGCAACTGCCTGCATTTTATACTAGACGTGCGCCAGCCAAGGTCCCCTTTCACCAGTTCATCCACCAGTTTTACTTCCATAGCAGAAGTAAAGTGACCTGGATTTGGGCATGCGCCTAGGTGCGCAGGTACCTGCACGTGCATCGCTAGGCCATGTTCTTATACTCCCACTCCCCACCCATACCACACCCTTTGTTGGCCGCTGTGAGAAATTCACGCATTGGCACTTGTAAGTGCATCTAGCCACCTTTATATAATCGGCTGGACATGTGGAAGTGCCAGATGTTTTGGTGCTCATTCAGCTTTTAAAATGAACCTTTTAGTAAAATGAGCTCAGTTGGTGGCTGGTTCTAAGAAGATTCTACTTTTATTTCTTTATTTTCTTTCTTTTACTGAGAATGACATCATTTGATCAACAAACAGGGTCATCCATACTCCTGCTTTGAAGGAGCACACATGAGGACAAGTAACAATGAAAAACAAAAACAAACCTCTCTGTTGTCTGTAGTTTGAATTCTGTCTGATTCAGGGACACATCTCCTTGTTCAGCACAATATCAGATTCACAGCTATCTTTTCTTCCAAAAAATAAAATCTAAGAACTGCCTCAGGAACCCATTGACATTTTTTCAACAAAATAATCATGCACCAGGTGCCTTTAAAATCAGGTTTTGAAACATCTCAGTTCCTTATTCTGGGTAACAGTTTGCTACTGAGTTTCTGTCAAATAGGTACTTTAAACAGTTTAGGCGCAGCCTGCCTCAGTTCCCTCCGCATCCCCCCACCTTCCCCTCCCTTCCCCTATCTAACCCACCCCCCAGCCCTACCTAAATCCCCCCCCACCTTTGTTGTACAAGTTATGCCTGCTTCAAGCAGGCGTAACTTGTGCGCGCCGCCCCATCAGCCCCCGGCACAGGCCGCAGTGCCGGGGGACTTGGGACCGCCCTCCCGGCCCGCCTCTGAAGCCTTGCCACGCCCCCGGACCCGCCTCGGACTGCCCCCTGACCCCGGGCACGCCCCAGGACACGCCTCCGGTCTTCGGACATGCCCCCTCCCGCCCCTTTTATGAAGCCCCGGGACTTACGCCCGTCCCGGGGCTTTACGCGCGCCGGCAGCCTATGCAAAATAGGTGCGCCGGTGTGCGAGTGCCCTGCACACGTAAATCCAGAAGGATTTACGCGTGCAGGGCTTTTAAAATCCGCCCCTATATATAATACACATAAATCTACCCAGCATGTTCACTTATCAAAATATAGTTGTCATGTACTGGTATTTTAAACATAGCTGCATAAGTTTTAATTTATCCAGCTAAGGGATAAGGGATAAGGGATAAGTGCTATATGGTGTTTTTGCATGTGAAAGCACACATGGCTTTAACTACACCTCCCCCCCATGTTTTTGCAAATGCTGTTTTAAGCTGAGCGAGAGTGAGAGAGACTAACTAACCATAATGCTCTTATCCTAGGTAGGAATTTAGATCTCTATAGGAGGCCCACCTAATAACTTGAGGTGAGGTTTAGGTATTAGTGTAGGGGTTAGGGGCCACTTTGACATTCAAAGTGAGACGTACGAACAGAACAGTGCTCTCTTGTGGAGATTTAATGACCCTCGGAGTGAGGAAACTCACCCAAAGATGAGATGTGTACAATGTTCTCTCAACCTATCTTGATGTTATCCAGGTAGAGAGTCCATGGCCTCACCCCTAACCTGCCCCTTTTTCATAGGAGAAAATGTAATCTTGTACCATTACTGTGTATATTTGAGGTTTATAAAATAGCTATTGCATGAATATGTGCTATTTGTGCATGCATGTGCTTTTTTTTTTACATGCCCACCTGTTTTAAAATTCACTTTTAAGGAATCAATCTCTGGCAGCTCAAATAACTGCATTTGTTCAACAGAAACTTCTTATTTTTACTTGGACAGTTGCCATATATTCCCTGCACCTTGACACTGTATCCAATCCAATTATTTCTAAGTAAGTTTTAACCAAATTGCTTCAGAACAAAAGCGGTAACAAGTTCTATGGGCTAAAACAAATGGGAGCTCAGATGAACATAAATTCAATTAAACCTCACAAATTATAAATCAATGGATAGAACTTTTATATAATACTTTGTTATTCACATTTATAAAGCCACCCCTACAGCCGAGACTCTGGATGAATACATAACATACAATAAAAACTACAATCCATTGTACACAACAACTCACCATCTTTCACTTGACATGTCATTTGTCCCTATTCAATTTCTACAAGCCAATCCAGTTCATTTAAAGGATGATAATTATGGATGCCTCTAAGGGAAATTACTGGGAAAAAAAAGTGTTGCCATGAACAACCTTGCAGATCCCTCCAAGGTACATTCCCTCCTGCATCTACTCCAGGGCAGAATGAAAATAGCCGCTGATTTAAAACATTACATAAAAAAAAAGAGCTATATGCACGTGGACTGAGAATGGTTTCACCTGTTATCACTTCTTGCTGCTGTGACAATAATTCAATTTCCTAAGACCAGCATGGTAGGAGGAAAGCGCCATCAGTGTCACTTCTGCCCCTAAGGCACTGGAGTGGTCTGAATACTGGCACTACCAGCAGGGCTTTTGCTGCATACAACTGATATTGCAAACCTGGGCAAGAGCATGTGAACTCCTCTTTGCTTAGCAACCAGGTCTGTTGCTGCTGTGCTGATCTGCCCCTCCTCTGCTCCCTGCTGTGCTACAGGCACAGAGCAGGGCTGTAAGCCTCAGTAGTCTGCTCTCTATTCCACTCTGGAGGCACCACAAGGGAAGACAGCCAATGAGAAGTGAGGAGAATCTGCAGGGGGGAGGTGCGGGCCTAAGAAATCTTCATGAAGACCAGAGAAACCTGAGAAATTTTTAAAAAGACAGACTTCAACTGTAAGTGTGTTGATTTTAAGTGTTGTGTTATTAGATGCAATTAGGAACTGTCACAGTTTGAGGTAGGACAGCCTAAAGCTCTATAAGTGAGTGACTAGGACTCTCTAAAGGACAGGACCCTCCATCTAAATAGGAAAACCACTGCTGGGGGGAGAATCCTTATGAAGATGCTGGGAAAACCAGCCAGTAAGAAGACCAGGAAGGTTAGCTCTATCCCGGAATATGGTATCTGTATCCGCCTGCCAATGCCCATGTTTGACCATTCACACAAGTGTATTAATGTACAGTGGAGCAGCTACTACCAGCTGGACTGAGCCAGAATCCCCAGGAAAGCAAGGACCTGCATTACTGAGAAACCAAAGTGCCCTGTGTTTTTGTGGAGACACTGAACTGAGACTGTGAGTAGCAGGCTCTGCCTTCAGCATTCCTGCTTGTTGTGAACTGTGCATGTAAAATAATTGGTTGGACCCTTCCTGCATGACATTTCTTTGTTACACACAAATACTGAGCCCACAGCCTCAGGCATAGGGAGAGGAATCCACACGTGCAACAACTGATGTTATCCGTGAGATTACTAACAAAGACACACTCACCGGTAACCTAAAGCGGTTGAAGGAAGAAAGCACAATTGAGATCACAGCAAGGCCCAGGAGGGGACTCCACAAAGGTCAAATGCAATTATAATAGATGAATTGATGGACTAGATATCTGCCTTCCGTCCATTTCTCCACAGTCATCATCCAAAGATTCAGCAGATTTGAATGCAGATAACCTTGTAATGGTTAAATAATTTGGGACACAAAAAATAAGCCCTTAAATATCAACGTATTCCAGGACCCTCACACGCTGTAAACACACATCAAAAGAAGGGGGTATCACTGGTCTCCAATAATACACAGTAAAAATAATCACATATGCAGTGCCTGTTGTATTTATTTGTAGGACCAACAACTTGATGATTTTGACAGACGTACAAACTCATACTCCATGAAGATGGTTCTTCCATGTACACTGGTGCGATCTACAGGCCTCCAACCCTCGACCAAGATCTGGCCAAAGACATCCAAAAGATGGGAAAGAAGGGAGAAATGTTGTTCGTTAAAGTGCTAGATGTGGATTGGAGTTTCCCTTCTGCAGAATCTACAAGACATAGCGAAATAAAGGATGCTCTTCAAGGGGCTCTATTCAGACAAATGGTAATGGAATCCACAAGGCTGGGTGTGATACTCAACCTAGTGATCATTAATGGGGATAATATCTCTAATGTCTCTAATGACCTGAGCACCAGTGACCATCAGACATATGTTTTGATATCACAAATAGGATACAGAGAAGTCACATGAAGATCCAAATTTTGAATTTCAAAAATATGGACAATGACAAAATGGGGATGTACCTGGAGGAAGAACTAGAAGATTGAAGAAATGGGCTAGGAGACAGAAAGGTAAACCACTGCTTGATAGAAGGATTTCCACCTAAAATAGGCCAGCGAGAGTCTACCACCCTGTTTCGAACTCAGGCCCTCTGGTGATGCCATCAGGCAGCATCTGGGACACATAAGAGCAGTGTCCCAGCCCTGTGCATAGCTGGGGAGACAGAGAGGTGAACCACTGCTTGAGAGGAGGATTTCCAGCTAACTGACCCAGAGAGAGCTTACCACCCTGCCCTGCTTCTCAGGCCCTCTGGTGACGTAATCAGGCAATATTCGGGATGCATAAAAGCAGTGTCCCAGCAGCATGCTGCCACTGGTGTGCTGCCAAAGCTGTGTACCTAAGGAGTGTGCCACTTATGAAAAATATTTTTTTCTAATTATTTTCTTTTATGGGGAAGAAAAGGAAGAGCAAGCTCTGGACTTCAACAACTTCTGCAGTTCAAGAGCCTATAGATGCTCAACTCAAATGGATGGTACAGCAACCCCTTAAGGGCACAAGTAGAGATATCTTAACTAGCTCTGGGGTCTTCCTGAGCTTGGGGCAGAATCTTCCACCACCACAGCCTACAGTTCAGATTATCTTAGTTTCTGAGTCGCCATTTGTTGAAATAAATGTATTTACTTCTTCTTCTATTCACCAACAAGTTGAAGGAGAGACCTTACAATAATCCATTTTATTCCATATAGGAAATACAGAGGTCCCAGGTGGCATTGTTAGATGTTTGGAAAGCAGTCACTAAGACATATAAGACTTTAAACAACTTGGTACAGCAGTTTTCTAAATTTGTGGGAGACTCTAATGGGAAAATGAAAAATGGTGAGACTCATGTTGCTTCCTTAGAAGCAACTTTGACTGCTTTAATTGCTCAGGTTTCTGCTTTGCAAGCAAATGGGACTTCCTTTGTTAAGGACAATTTGCTCATAAGATAGAAAATTTCATTTTCTTAATTTTCCTGTTACTAAATTGCTTTTACCTCTTGAGCTGTTTAATAAGTACATTCATGAAATTTAGATTTATCGTCTGGATAAAGAAATAGGTATCTCAAAATTGTATTACTTAGCAAACTAAGAAGAGAGAGGAGTGGATACTTCATCTATGACTACTAGCCCAAATATGTCCAATTTCCTAGAAGTTTCTATAGATGATATCCTTGCTAGGGCTACCTTATTAGTCTCATTTTGTGTTGAGAAGAGCAAAGATTGGGAATTTCCAAAGTATTTTTCTTGTAAGCATTTCTCCTTTTGTAGCTTCGTATCCAAATTTTTCCAGATGTGGCTAGCTACACGTAATTATTAATGAGGAAAATATTCCTTTTATTAAGACAGAATATGGTTGACTTGGGGGGACATTTAACCTCAAAACTCCTTGTAAATGTAAAATTACAATTCAAAATAGTCAGTTTTATCTTTATAGATCCTTTGCATCTGCAAATTTTTATTTCCAATAAGAGCATGAAGCAGTAGTTCTCAATTTTAGAAATTCCTGTGGGTATTTGAAAGATTCAGTTATATTTAAATTGTCTCTCATGTAAATTGTATTTTACCTAATTTTTTTTCCTAATCTCCCCACCCCCACCCCCCCAAATTTTGTTTGTTGTGGACTATTTGGTATTGTTTATTGTTTTGTTTATGATGATGGATAATGATTATTCTGTTTCATTTTTTCCCATTTCAATATTGTATCTTGGAAAAAATGCAATAAAGAGTAAACTGTTAAAAAAAAAGTCTATTACAAAGGCAGCAATTCTATTATGTAAGAAAAGTAAACAAAAGTATGAGGAAATAGAAATCAATTTGGTTCTCAAAGGAGGTGGCTGAAAATAATAAAGGCATAAAGAGCAGCATTCAGGAAGTATAAAGGATCCCAAAAAGAGGAATACAGGGAGGAATACCTGGTCAAACTGAGGGAAACAAAGAATAAATCAGTAAAGAGAAAGGTCAGTTGGAAGAAAGGATTGCCAAAGAGGTAAAGTGAGGTGACAAAACATTTTTCAGCACTATCAGAGAGAGAAGAAAGGCCCGAAGTGATATAATGAAATTGAAAGGTGACAAGAAGCAATGTGTAGATACAGACAAAGAAATGGCAGAAATATTAAACAAATACTTTAGTTCGGTGTTCACTAAAGAACACTCTGGAGAAGGACTGTTGCTGGCTGAAAAGCCCATAGATGGGAATGGGGTAGACACAACTTCATTTACAGGAATTCATGAGAAGAGCTAGAAAACGGAAAGCGGTTAAGGCTATGGAGCCAAATGTGGTACATCACAGAATATGAAGGGAGTTCACAGATATTCTCACAGCTCTGCTGAAAGACCTGTTCAATAGATTCCCCTGGAAATGGGAATGGTGTCACTAGATTGGAGAAGAGTGGTTACGGCCTCGCTTCACAAGTGTGGGAGCAGAGAAGAGGCTGGATACTACAGGAGTGGTGGGAAAATTAATGGAGATTCTCCTGAAAGAAAGGATAGAGATCTATCTATAATCTGGTAAGTTGCTGGACCTGAGCAGTATGCGGTCACCAGAGAAAGTCCTGTCAGACAAATCTTATTGATTTTTGTATTGGGTGACTAGAGAATTGGATCAAAGAAGAACACTCAATGTGATTTATTTGAATTTCAGTAAAGCTTATGATACGGTCCCTCATAGGAGGCTTGTAAGTAAAATGAGAAACTTAGGAGTGGGCACCAAACTAGAGTTAATTACAAACTGATTGACTGACAGGAGACAGCGTGTAATGGTAAATGGAACATATTCTGAAGAGATAATTGTGTTAAGTGGAGTGCCATAAGGATCTGTTTTTGGAACCGGCTCTGTTCAACATCTTTGTGAGCGACATTTGTCGAAGGGATAGAAGGTAAAGTTTGCCTGTTTGCAGATGATACTAAGATCTGCAACAGAGTAGACACTCCTGAAAGAGTAGTGATAATGAAAAGTGATTTAAGAAAGCTTGAAGAGTGGTGAAAGACTTGGCAACTGGGGTTCAATGCCAAGGACTGCAGTCATGCTTCTGGTTTATGTAATCCGAAAGAGTTGTATGTGATGGAGGGTGAAATACTAATGTGCATAGACTGGGAAAGGGACCTTGGGCTTGGGGAGACAGTGTCTGGCAATCTGAAGATGTGAACAATGTGACAAGGTGATAGCTGAAGCCAGAAGAATGATGGGCTATATATAGAGAGAATAACCAGCAGGAAAAAGGTCCATGGTGAGGCCTCTCCTGGACTACTGTGTTCTGTTCTGGAACCCATATTTCCAAAAGGATGGTGGCAGTCAAGAGAAGGGTGACCGATATGGTGTAGGGTCTTTTTCAGAAGAGTTATGAGGAGAGGCTGAAGGATCTGAATATGAATACCCTGGAAGAAAGGAGGTGCAGGGGAGATATGATACAGACCTTCAGATATCTGAAAGGCATTAATGATGCATGAACGTCAATCCTTTTCCATTGGAAAGGAAACTGTAGAACTACAGGTCATGAAATGAAACTCCAGTGTGTGTGTGTGTGCGTGGTGGTGGTGGTGGGGAGTGTAAACTCAAAACCAACATCAGGAAATATTTTTTCATGGAGAGGTTGGTGGATACCTGGAATGCACTTCTGAAAGAGGCGGTGAGGATGAAAACAGCAAACATATTCAAAAGGGCATGGGATAAACACTGCAGATCCCTAAAGTCTAGAATTTGGAAATGAAGAAAATGGTGAATGGTGCCACTATGGTTGGGATAACTTGCACAGAGCGGCAGTTACTACCCTTTACAGAAGGCATGGGGGATCATTACCCTTAACCAGTTAGCTTTCATTCTTTTGACACAGCTGTAACATTACTCTCCGCTTTAATGGCAGGGCAAAAAGGGGAATTGAGTTCAGACTACAGCCAGCCAATTCTAGACCCTAACTTTTAAAGTCCAGGGTCCTGAAATGCAGACATTCGGGAAAAAGCAAAGGGCTGCTTCTATGGCCAAGTCCAAAAGCAAAGGATATTCAATAAGTATTGTCTGAATTATCAAGAAGGCTGCTCACCCCGTAAATATGTGGCTAGCAGTAATTTTGTTATGGGTTTGCTAGCTGCTTGATTTTGATTGTAAATATTAATACCCGTATCATAAGGCTTGGGGGTAACTTGCATAGAGCATCAGTTGTTACTACCGGAAGAAACTTTCTGGGAAGACTGGATGGACCATTTTGTCTTTTTCTGCTGTCATTACTATATTACTATATTAAATTGCTACCTGAGTGATTTCAGAAGCAGATGCCACACTACCCACCCAATAAGGAGCAAGATGTTAAGGTATGCACTCTGTCAAGCAGAATATAAATAGCAAAAACCAAAATTTGTTTGGCAGTCTTTTTCAAAAAATAATAGCGAAAAGAGAGAGGGCTGAATAATCATAATGTAGTGCCTTTCTCTTGTTAAACCAGATAGGCTATGAAAGTGGGGCATAGACCATAATCACTTACTCTGTTCAAAGTAAACAAATAAAGAACAGAACCTGTAAAAGGAAATGATAAAAATGAAGAAACCAAAACTCTATATAGATAAGCAGACTAATGTGTTTCAAACACAAACATGATATATGATGAAGGAAAATTACTGTGCAAACTAATACTACATTACCAAATCTCACAAAACACAATTGCATAATCAGTTATCAGATGTCCCAGGAAAAGTCCTTTTTTATTTTTGTTCTTTCACTGATGAAACCACTCCTGCTACATGGCCCTATTCAGAAATGCCATTTCCCCATTTGGTGACTAAGGAAAACAAAATCTTTATTGAATAAAGTGAATGCACTTCAATTGATGTGACCATTGTTTTCCTTTGCACTCTTGTACCTTTTTTATTTTATTTTATTTTTTGGCTTCTAGCCACATAATGGTACTCAAATCTTATTGATGGCATTTTGAAACCTCCTCATGAAAAATGTTGAGCAATGTGAGAGCCAAGGCTAAACAACAATTCTTAAAAGCCTTACAATAGCCATTTGAAAAGAGGCATCAGGATGACCTTGCAGAGCTGGCTTAAACAAGATTTAAAGGCAGCCTTTCATTGTTTTGACTGGTGCTGCAGAGATAAACTTTGAAGGGCTTGAGGAATTATCTGGTACAAAACATGCTGGTGAATGTGCAACATTCACTATAACCTTCTTTAAATTTAAGGTGAATCCCTTTGTGCTCCTAACTTTAATTATCTATGTTTTTACAGGACTGGAAATGTGGTTGTTAAGCAGGGCCACACATTGTCAACAAAATACTGGACATGTTTATCCATGACAATCCATGGATAGTCATGCAACTAAAATGATGACCCCCATTTACTATTTTTTTTTTAATAATAATGTGCCAAATAACATTTGATTTTGAAATGTGATATTGATACTTTTCCCTAGATTTGATCAAATCTTAGCCTGATATGTTTACAAATAAGGCAAACTGTAAAGGAAAAAAACAACATTCTGGTTGCTCAAATGTTTTGCAGTTGTTGAGGGTAATTTTCAATAACCAATAAACCCTCCTTCAAAATGCACAACATATTGAACTAGGAATACAAGAATCTTACATCCAACAAACATTTATATATTTAAATATTTAAGTGGAGAGGGTATAACTATCATAGCACCAGGCCAAACGCTGCAATATTTCCTGCAACTTTCATATGCCTGAATATTAATTTAATCATTGGTTTATGCCTCCTAACACCTTTAAATGTTAAATTTAGTAATTTTGTGAAACTTGTAAATAACAAAAATAGTTCATAAAAGCCACTTATCTTGAAATCGCAATGGTGAGCATTTAATTAAATCTCCATGATCCGGGAGAATTTAAAGAAGACCAAAACCAACGCGGTCCACGTTTCCTAACATAAAACTGGGTTTTATGCATATAAATGGCTTTGAAAATTACCTTTAAAAGGATTTTTATTTCCTTGCATATTTGCTATACAATTAACATTTAGCCATGCATATAAATTACAATAAGAAACTGATAATTGTTTCTGATAATAAATTTCAATGATGAAATCTTGGGGCCTATGTGCTAAAGGATAGTGTGCATGCTTAGGGTATTTAGTGTGCTCAAAAAATACTGTGCTCTGCCCCAAGGCAGTCCTGCCATATGTTAGCACATATGTGCTAAAATTATCATGTAGCCATATTTAAATAAAGGAAAGTCAGATTCTAATTATTAGAGATGTGAATCGGAATCAAAATCGGTTCTGATTCCGGTCCCGATTCACATCGTGATTTGTTTTTCGTCCGGCCCGATCTGTTGTTTTTTTATCGGCTGTGCCCGAGCCGATAAACAAAAAACCCACCCCGACCTTTTAAAACTAATCCCTTAGCTTCCCCCACCCCCCAAAACCTTTTACAGGTACCTGGTGGTCAAGTAGGGGTCCCGGGAGCGATCTCCCAATCTCGGGCCGTCGGCTGCCACTAATAAAAATGGCGCCGATGGCCCTTTGCCCTTACCATGTGACAGGGTATCAGTGCTATTGGCTGGCCCCTGTCACATGGTAGGAGCACTGGATGGACCGTGCCATTTTTGGGGGGGTCGGGAGGGTGGAGGAAGCTAAGGGATTAGTTTCAAAGGGATGGGGTGGGTTTAGGGATTATTTTTGTGTGCCGTTTTTCCCGCCATCCCCCAAAACGATAAGAGAACCCCACAAACAACATCATGGGTTTTTTCTATCGGTTTTGGGGAGCCCCCGATTTCTGACTATTTTGAAAATATCGTACGATCTTTTCAATCGTCCGAAATACGATTCACATCCCTACTAATTATATATTAGCAGGTGCTATCAAATCAGTATGGTTTGTTCTCCTTCACATGCTATTTTGAGCAAGCTTGCTAAATCCTAAAAGTTAACACTTGCCTTGCACCATTTCTAAATGTTAGCATGTATGTAGAGTCAGCCTCCCCTAAAACATATACCCCATTGCTCCCCAATCAGAAGTACCCCTCCTACACAGGAACAGGCCTCCATGCCTTGACATCTTCTTCCTGACACTCACCTAACCCCTAAGTATTGGAGAAAGGAGCTTCCATGGCTCAATGTCTTCCTTACTCCCTGGCACCCCAAATATTGTAGAAAAAAGCCTCTATACTGAATTGTCCCCCAACTCCCATGTCTCCCATTCTTCTCTTCAGCAGGTTTGCCCTGTCTACCCTTTCTGATTTCATGGATCTGAAGATGGAGGCAAGAGAGAACATGATTCCCTACTGCTAGTAAGATCCAAAATAGTGCTGACTGACCTCAGGTCGTCTTTTATCTTGTGCACATACACAAGCAAAGAAATGAATGATGTCAGCCAATACCATATTTTTTAATCTTGGCAGCAGTGGAACAGGAGGGAGTCATGTTTTCTGTATCCTTCTTTTAGTCCCATGATTTTGGAAAGGGTAGACTGGGCACCTGCCAAAGAGAGAGAGGGAGTCAATAGGTAGTGGGGAGAAGCATCAAGGAATGGAGGCCCTTGTACGGGGCGACATACCCATTAACATAGTGATAGAGCCAGCACAGGTACAGGTTTGCATTGTGGCAGTGCCAAAAGGGAGTCAACAGGGTGACCAGCAATGATGGGTACTGTAACATGAGTGAGCAGATTCCTGCAATTCTGAAGAATTTTGCAGCAGATGCCCCCAGGTGTGCAGTCATATTGAACAGGATTAGCCACAATCCCTTTCTATAAGATCAAATTAAAAATACCTACTAGGATGCAAGTAGGATTTATTTAAGTATACAAAGTAGCAAATAGTACTGTTGCTTTAACATAGCAACATCGTAAATGATGACAGAAGAAGACCCAATGGTCGATCCAAACTGCCAAATAAGCTTTTTTTTTTTTTTTAGAATAGTAACTGTCTCTTCATGCATATTATCCCATTCTTTCTGTTAAACATAAAAAAGCAAGTAAAACTAAACATTTGTTTAAGAAATGATTATTGTATAGATAAAGATAACTAGATATTTCTGATTTTAATGCCATTTAACTAATTTTCTTTACAGCATGTTTTATGATAATATTATAACAATGCTAGAATGCCATTATTTTTTAGTTAGAAATATAATACAATCATTATAAAGATATTAAGCATTTTGCCATTGTGCCAATTATTAAACATTAAAAAGTGCTTAGTAACAGATATGCCATGAGAAAGGGAATGTAGTTAATTTCACACTTCACCTAATCTATTGTAATCTAATATATCATTCAAACATATTGAACTATTTTAAATATTTTTCCACATTACCTAATGCCAGTCATAGCATGCTACCTCTGCAGAGACAGGCAGCATCTGAAATGGCCATGCTGACTGCTTTGATAGCAAGAAATGGTTTCCTTAGCAACACCAAGTATGACAAAGCTCACACTGAAATGTTCGTGTGTGCGTGTGTTTTAATCACTTCGGGTAATACAAAAGAAGACAACTATCAGAGTCATCACATCATGTGGTAGTGAAATAAATGGTCAGTCATTTACATTTCTAATGTTATTCCAACTGAAAAGAGACTATAAGCATACTTTGGGGGACAGACATGCGAGCGACGTTTATCCTTTAAATGGATGTTTCTGTTCCATTTTCCTTGCCTGTATTTTTCAGTGCCATTTTAGAAGCTGGTATCATAGACACACAATTCTACTGCACTGTTACAAGTGCCATGCAGTCAAGCATGCTATTGGGTCTGGATAATTTTCTGCAGCTCTGCATTACTTTAACAGGAGAACAGAGCATTGATCTGGGTGGAAGAAGGGTTCTTGATCTGAAATGCTTTCCTCTTCTTTAGCTTCTTAACATAGACACTAGCAGTTCATTGATTGACAGCATGTTCTAATAATTGCATCTGTGATGCAAACTGAATATGATAAGGAAAATAGGTTAATATGCTTTTTTTTTTTTTTTTGCAATGACCTGTTAAAAAATAATGAACAGGTAAAAATAAGAGCTGCACAAGTTAGCTTGTAAGAACATTTCAAATGCTTTGGACAAAAGCTGTCTTGAAATAAAATAGGATTGGAATGGGCAATAAGGCTCCTTTTAACTTTGCTATAATTAAAAAAAAATAGAATAGTCTGTCCTGTGAAAACCTGAGCAATTAATTTAAATAAGTAAAACAATTAGAGGCTTAGTTCATGCAAGTCATTTCTGGCCTTTGGAGGGTGAATAATGGAAAAACAAATACATAGCAATAATTAGTCATGGCCTAAAAACATACCATGTAAAGATTACTTTAAAGGGCCAGAATCACTTCCTCTGTTGTGGCTCTTAGAAATCAATATTCAGAAATGCAGCATGCAGACAAGTTCTCTGGCTAAAGTTAGCAAAATAACTTGTCACAGATATTCAGCGGGGCAATTCTCTTGTTAAATATACTCTCCTAAAGTCATCTGATGGAACATACCCAGATAACTTTAAGCAGCTAATAGCTAGATTCATCAAAAAGCTATGTTTATTGTGTAAATTACGTGCTCAATGAACAAAAGGGGCATGTTTATTAAAATGGGTGGCCTGCCGCATCGCACAGATAAATATTGCATGCGGCATTGCATTATTGTGGTGTGAGTTGCAACATAGCGCAGTGCGTTATTTTTCCCCAGAATAAATAATGACTTCCTGCACCTCCTTCTTTGAGGGTGTGTTGGGTGTTGGGGAGAGGGGAGAGGAGTTTTGTGTAGTTAGAGGAGTTGTGGTATAGTCTTTTAAGGTTCTGATTAAGTTGTGCTGTTTTGATTTGTCATCTGTTTCTCTTTTCCTTTGTCCTTTGTGATTTTGCTGGAGTGAAAGTGATTAAGTCCAGTTTGTCTTTTTGTGTGTAGTGGAGGAGGAATGGAGGAAAAATGTGAGGAGGAGTGGAGGAAGGGTGGAGGAGTGTGAGCAAGAGCGGAGGAGGAGCAGAGGAGGAGTATGTGTATGAGGAGGAGTGGAGGAGGAGTGTGTGAGAGGTGAGAAGTGAGTTATTGCTGAGGTGTATGTGTGTATGTGTGCTGAGAGCATGGTGCGTGATCAGTCTGGGAAGACAGGAGAGAAGAGGAATGAAGATAGGAGTGGGAGGAGGAGGCAGAGGGAGTGGGAAGAGGAGGGCAAAAGTGGCAGGGGAAGGAGGAGTAGGGACGGGGAGAAGTAGAGAGAAGCAGGATGGAAGGGATAGGAGGGTGGGGTGGGGGAAGGGAGTTAGGCGGAAAAGAGTGGTGGGAGGAGTAGGGCAGCATAGGCATAGAGAGGTCCAAAGGGAATGAAGTTGGTAGGCCAGGGTAAGGTGGAAAGGGAAGAAGGGAGGGAAGAGGAGAGGGGGATGGAGAATGAGGGCAGGGAGAACACCTCTCCAGGAGAGAAAGTGGCAGCAGCACCATGGTAGAGACAGTGAGCCATAAGGTTCAGTGTAGCAGAGAATGAGCTTCTCAACATTGGTGTCCCGCAGAATTACGCCATGTTGTTTGGAAACCATGCAGCCAAGACCTCAAAGGCAGCAAAAGGGCAAATACGCAAAATATTGCCCAGGCCATCACCCATCACAGCGAAGTACAAAGAAGCGGGGAGCAGGTCTCCCATCGTTACCAGGACGTGAAAGTCCAGTGAAGGCCAAGCTTGCAGTGAGATCAAAATATACATGGCAGACTGGAGGTCCTATTGTGGTCACCGAAATGGAGTAGTGACTGATTGAAAGGCTGGGACCGATGGTTTGAGGGCATGGATGAGTGGCTAGACACCACATGAGCCACTGCTGGTAAGTTCACCTCACACATAAATGGGCAGATAGTAATAGGTGTAGACAATGGGGGGGGGGGGGCATTTTTCCCATTGACAAGAATGGGAAAAACATTTTAGTAAATAGGCCCCATAAATTGTCATTAGATGATCACTTTGCAAAGAACCAAAGTGTACCTCTAATGCCAAAGAAATAAACCATACTTGGTATTTGTACTTATGTCTTCTTTTTTGTTTGTTCACTGTTTCCACAGCTCTTGAGCAGCAAGCTGCCAGTCCGAGCCAGAAACGCTCAGGATCCAGCATGGAGAATGATTGGTCTGGGAAGAGAAGAGGAATGAGGATAGGAGCTGGGAAGCCTCAGAGACCAGCCGGGATGCCTCTGGGACCAGCCGCCCAATATCTGTTCCAGAGTAGGGATGTGCAATCGTTTTTCCCGAATTAGGCAATGTCAACAAAATTGCCTAATTCGGAATGATTCGGGGGAACTGAAAAATGATTGAATTTTTTCCGAAATTTCGGAAAAAAATTCATTTTTGAGTTAGTGCGCACTAATGGGAATGAGATGGTTTCCACGTGCAAGGTCCCGGTGAGTAGCTGGATGGGAGACATGGTGTGGGTAAACTCACCAGAAAGAGGTTCCCCATGAATGGACAAGAGTAGTAAGGGCACCAGAGAGTGGATGGTGGGGATCCGTAGGTGTTCAGTGAGTTGTTTTAATATGAAGTTCCCACCAGCCCTGGAGTCCACCAGTGGTAAGGTGTGAAACTCCTGATTGTCCATCTTGATGGACACAGGAACAGTCAGTAGAGGAGAGGGTGAAGTCAGGCCTTGGAGGATTCCTCCAGCAGAACCTAGGCCCAGGAGTTTCCCGTACAAACTTGGCACGATGCAATGGCATAGCCGGGCTGGCCGCAGTACAAACAGTGGTCGGATTGCCTTTGACGGCATTGTTCCTTAGGAGAAAGTCTACTCCTACCCTCTGCATGAGTTCTTCCTCTGCTGGATTCTGTGGTATGCTTACTCGCGGAGAAGAATGCTGGGCTCGGGACGGGCCTGGTGCAGACTTCCAGGCTGCTCTCAACTCAAGAGAGCATTCTTGTAGTCGATGTTCGATATGCCCAGTGAGGTCAATCAAGGAGTCCAAAGATGAGAGAAATTTGTGAGCCTCCAACTCATCTTTAATCCGAGGACTCAAACCTTCGAGAAAGATGGAACATAGACATTCAGAGTTCCAGTGTAATTCTGAGGCGAGAGTTCTGAATTCAATAACATAGTCTGTTAGAGACCGAGAGCCTTGTTGGAGATGAAGAAGAGATGACCCGGAAATGGCTCATCAGGCCAGGTCTTATAAAACGGACCGAAATAGGACCAAGAACCCTGGAAGGTCACGGAGGACCGGGTCTGCTCATTCCCAGAGAGGTGATGCTCAGGCCAAGGCCTTACCATCCAAAAGGGCCAGGATGTATGTAGTCTTGGTGAACACATCTGGGAAGTAAGCTTGTTGCAGACAGAAGTGCATATTGCACTGATAAAAGAAGCCCTTGCACAGGAGAGGGTTTCCTGAAAAGCATGGGGGAGCCAGCAAGGGCACAGTCATCCAAAGAGCTGGTGCAGAGGTGGAGGTATTGAGCTTGATAGACATCGTAGTAGCTGTCACAGTAGCATCTAGACGAGAGCTCAGGTTGTCTATGGCAACTGCCAGAGACTCCAAGAATTTCTGTTGTTCGCTGATCCTTTGTGCCAGGCCAGGAATGGCCTGGAGGCCTGATACCTCTGCCAGGTCCATGGACTTGGCAATCTGTTATGGTTTGTGGGTATGTGGACCCTTGGCCCACAGGCCCACACTGTCGGGATGTGAGGTCAAGTACGGCAGGGAGCTGTGGGTGAGACTGTGGAGAGGTCCTGAGGTGTCAGGAAGAATTCCCCAGTAGGCAAGCAGGCTGAAGATAATACCTTGACTGAGACCCCCAAGGGGGGAAGGTGCCAGGCAGGCCATAGAGTGGGAAGGCTTGAGAATGGCGTGCAGTAGATATACCGGAGAGACACCCCCGAGGGGCGGAGCTGTGGAAGGAGGGAGGTGCAACTGTAGTGATACAGGAAACCTGCGGAGCAGGGAAGTCCGAGTCCCATCTCTGATGATGATGTAGGTAGAGACCCAAGGAGTAGGGAGCACAGACAGTCTCTGTATGGTAAAGAAGCACAGCCCTGAGGAGCGGGGAAGTGCTAGCAGTCTTAGTAGCATGTAAGCGTGACCCCAAGGAGCGGGGAGGCGCGGAGAGTCACAGTGAAACATAAGGACACTACCCCAAGGAGTGGGACAGTGCTGAGAGTCTCTTGTAAAGTACAATGACGCAGCCCCAAGGATCAGAGAAGCAATGACAGTCCAAAACAGCACATAGGCGCAACCCCGAGGAGTGGGGAAGCACTAGAGTAAATTCCTGAGTGGTAAAGACGTTCCAGGGGGCAGTCCCGAGGAGTGGGGAGCCTTGCAGAGTAGGAGTTCAGGAAGCATAGGGCCAGCCCAAGGAGCGGGGGAGGCCAGGAGACAAGGTCCTCGTAGAGAGTGCCCACTGGCCCCCAAGGAGCAGGCACCAGACAGAGTCCAAAGTCCAATGGAATCCAATAGCGTAGCCTCAGGAACACGGAACAGGAGCTAGTAGAGACGTACCGAACTTGTTGCCAAGTCGGCTAGCTGAGGGTGAAGGTGGAGCTTAAGTACCTTGATCCGATGACATCATCAAGGAGGGACGCCCCCAAGGTTCCCGCCGAAGAGGCTTCAAAGGAGGGCCCGATGACGCATGCAAGCACACCTAGGAAGGCCAGGAGACGACAGATGGCGGCAGCATCTCGGCCACCACGAGGAGCTATGGGGAACTCAGCAGCAGAGATTGGTCTGTGCCACAAGCAGACCTGGGGAGGGCTGTAGAATGGTGCAGGATGTAAGTAAGCACAGTTGCAGCCTTCTGCGACCGATGGGCATAACAATGCCATTCTGCTTGCTTCATTGCTATGTACCTACATTTGTGATTTTAATCACCAGTGCTGCTGCCATTGCTACTGCTGTTCCAAGCCTCTCTTCATTCCTTTGGATGGTTCTACATCTGCTTCATATGTCTTTAATGTTTTTTTCCAAATTCCCTTCACTTATGATATTTTCTGAATCTTGGTCTTGACATGCCACTCTGATGCTTTAGACGATTTTGCACCACTCATAAATCCTTGGGCTGTATTCATACCATTCCTGGTACCTGTTTGTGTTGCCCTTCTTGCTGCCTTGGTCTTTTGATTCCATTCTTTTTCCTATCTCAGTCCTCACTATATATCCTTGGGCCTTGATGCCTCTCTTCCTGCAGCAATGCTCTGCACGTACCTTCTCAAGTATGGGGAATCCTCTCTCATGGGGGAATTCTTCTCAGAGTAGGGCATAAAAGGAAGGAATGTTTCAGGAGAGGTCCTGTTATTTTTGGGATGCTACTGCTCAAAAGTGTGTGTATGTGTGGGGAGGGGAGGTTATTTGAGAAGGGGAAATTCCTCTTGCTGGAACTCGGGGGAAAAGAAATCCTCCATTGTATCTATCCCAAGGTGAAATGACCAGTTAGTACAGAGGACTTTGAGCTTCAGCAAGCATAGTGAAAATTTAACATCTGGTCCAAAGGAGTTGTAAATTTGTTCCTTCTAGGAAACCCACAGGAATAACATGATATGCAACATTCTTCCACTATGTCTCATGGGCCTAGTAAAACTCATTAGCATATGATATCCCCTCATTTACAGTCAGGTAAGCATTAATTTTAGCTATTTAACACTAATGTGTTGTGGGACTATGTTAACTGAATGTTAACGCCTTACTTAATTCATAGCATTCTATTTTTAGTGCCTGCAAAACATCCATGACATGAACTTTTAGCTTTTTTTCATAATCCCCTATGTCTTGGAATGTACATTGTCAAAACTAATTCATATAACACTGAAGGAAATTTAAAGAATCTTTGCATCTGATAACTATAACAAAAGTATTCAAAGATATGTATGACTCAGATTAGATTCTGCACTAAGAGAATGGTATTTTTAGTAAAGGCACCTAAATCTTATAGAAAGTAAGCTCAGGAAAGAAGGAATGAGTATATCCAAAAAGTTCAGCAAACTTATAATTATATGAAAATCCAATGTTTTGGTTCCTGAAAAGGAACGGTCCTCTGGAGTGTTCAGGTAATTATTCAATCTCAAATTTTGTAGAGCTTTTAGGATATGCTGGGGTTTTCTTCCCTCCATTAACTATAATAAAATACTATTGAAAGGTTTATTTTATCATGGCAGTAGCAATAGAATTATGCAAAATTTTATGGACTAATTTCAGGTTTTATTGTCATTTTTATGAATGCTATTTCTTTCATTTTTATTGAGACCTGCTGAGCTCCATGCAGTAGTATTCAATTATAAGTCATTTCGTTTAGGATAGTATAAATTCAGGAATACTGAACAATCTTAAAAATCTCTACAAGATGGGTAAGAAGTTTACCATTCTATTTAAGAAAGAATTTTCATTATAATATATATATATATATATATATACACACACACACACACACACACACACACTACCAACTAGACATAATGAATGAGTAATTTGTCTCAGGTGCATTGCAATGCCCAAAGACCAGCAGAGGAGAAAAGGATTTTAATGATTACAATAATCATGGTTTATTCTTATCTTTTCATCTGGTAGGAGCATCATGTGACATTTTTGGTTGTGATTATGGTCTACTGAAGTATTATAAATGTGCTTTTTGATACATGAATTGTGAGCACAGGATGAATCATCCCTTTATTGATAGAGGATTCCACTAACAGAAGACGTTTGCTCCTATGTCAGCACCTTTTACAGGCAATAACAGGGTCTGATTTCTAAATGCCCTCAATCTCCACTCTGTTGGTTATGGTCATGCCATCCCTGACATTTCTGAAAGTGGCACAAAATATCATTTACTGTGGTTGAAAATGGAAATTTGCTGCCAGTCAGCATTTGTGAGATATGAATAGTTTATGGGTTTCATTTTAATATGGCATTTGAAAATGAATTAGAATAATGGATGGTAAAAAAAACAAAAAGATTCTTATTAGCATAGTTCTTTTCATATGCAACTCTTTTCTACAGGCAGAACTCTGCAGCTGTTTGTTTCTTTATAATACAAGCCTTTCTGAATTTTCATAGTATAGTATATTTTTAATCAAATAATGTATTTTATTATAAATGAGACACTTTGAGGTAGTAGTGTCTGATGATCTGAAGGTACTCAAGCAATGTGACAAATGACTAGGGCCAGAAGGATACTAAGTTATATAGAGTGTTGAATATTAACCAGCAGGAAAAAGGAAGTGATAATGCCCTTGTACAGTCCATTCATAAGGCCTCACCTGGAATACAGTGTTCAGTTCTGGAGGCTGTACCTGAAAAAGGTAACAGATAGGATAAATGCACTCCAGAGAAAGGCAACCAAAATTATGCAGAGTGGGAACCAAAAACCTTATGAGATGAGACTGAAGGACCTAAATATATATATATATATTAGAGGGTAGGAGATACAACGAAGAAGTGATACAGCTTTTCAAATACCTAAAAGGAACTTGCCAGGTACTTGTGACTTGGATTGCCCTCTGTTGGACACAGGATGCTGGGCTTGATGAACCCTTGGTCTGACCCAGTATGGTATGTCTTATGTTCTTATTAATGAAACACAAGAATCATTTTTTTTAATGGAAAGGAAGTTACAGAACTATGGGTCTGTCATGGACTGGATGGCTTTACCAAGGAGTTCTACAAGGCTTTTTCTACCCAATTATTGCCTAAATTGCATTCCCTCATTTTGGAAATGCATTCCACTGGTGTTGCTGCTGATCACTTTCATGCAGCTAAAATAGAAAATTTGTCCTAAGCTTCAGAGGGACCCCTTATTGGTCAATAATTATAGACCAATCTTATTGCTCAATGTCAACTACAAAAGTTTAGCTAAACTTCTGACCTGTTGGTTGAGTTCTATTATTGGATTATCTTGTGCATTCTGACCAAGCAGGATTTATGAAGGGTTGCTCTATAACTGACAATGCCTGTTATATCCTCATATATGGGCAATTGCTAAGGCCCTCCCAGAACTAGTGTTGGCAATCTCTTTGGCATGGAAAAGTCATTCAACCATGTTGAATGGGATTATTTACTTGAAGTACTAAGATGGTTTGGCTGTAGGGATTCTTTTATATCATATATAAGTCTATTAGTCTATTATGTGATCATCTTCTCTCTATATAAATGGCATATTATCTAGGGATGTGAATCGTTTTAGGACGATTAAAATTATCGTCCGATAATTTTAATATCGTCTTAAACCGTTATGGAACACAATACAATAGAGATTCTAACGATTTATCGTTATAAATCGTTAGAATCGTGAGCCGGCACACTAAAACCCCCTAAAACCCACCCCCGACCCTTTAAATTAAATCCCCCACCCTCCCGAACCCCCCCCCAAATGACTTAAATAACCTGGGGGTCCAGCGGCGGTCCGGAACGGCAGCGGTCCGGAACGGGCTCCTGCTACTGAATCTTGTTGTCTTCAGCCGGCGCCATTTTCCAAAATGGCGCCGAAAAATGGCGGCGGCCATAGACGAACACGATTGGACGGCAGGAGGTCCTTCCGGACCCCCGCTGGACTTTTGGCAAGTCTTGTGGGGGTCAGGAGGCCCCCCCCAAGCTGGCCAAAAGTTCCTGGAGGTCCAGCGGGGGTCAGGGAGCGATTTCCCGCCGCGAATCGTTTTCCGTACGGAAAATGGCGCCGGCAGGAGATCGACTGCAGGAGGTCATTCAGCGAGGCGCCGGAACCCTCGCTGAACGACCTCCTGCAGTCGATCTCCTGCCGGCGCCATTTTCCGTACGGAAAACGATTCGCGGCGGGAAATCGCTCCCTGACCCCCGCTGGACCTCCAGGAACTTTTGGCCAGCTTGGGGGGGCCTCCTGACCCCCACAAGACTTGCCAAAAGTCCAGCGGGGGTCCGGAAGGACCTCCTGCCGTCCAATCGTGTTCGTCTATGGCCGCCGCCATTTTTCGGCGCCATTTTGGAAAATGGCGCCGGCTGAAGACAACAAGATTCAGTAGCAGGAGCCCGTTCCGGACCGCTGCCGTTCCGGACCGCCGCTGGACCCCCAGGTTATTTAAGTCATTGGGGGTGGGGGATTTAATTTAAAGGGTCGGGGGTGGGTTTTAGGGGGTTTTAATGTGCCGGTTTTGCGATTTTATGATTTTTCACGATATTTTACCCCCCCAAACGGCAACAATATGATTCCCTCCCCCTCCCAGCCGAAATCGATCGTTAAGACGATCGAGGACACGATTCACATCTCTAATATTATCCAATCTAATTTGTTTGCAGAGGGTACTCAGCTAGGATGCTCACTAGCCTCTTTGCAATTTAATATATCCCTAAAACTCATGCTACTCTCCTTGAGACAGGATCCGTTAATGACTAGAATATGGCTCAGAGAAATGGAACATAAACTTTCTGCACATGCAGATGATGTGTTTTTATATGCAACTAAACCAGAAGTTACTGTTCCTGTTTTTATGCAACATATCTCTTACTTGGCTAAACTTTCTGGATTTTATATAAATTGGAATAAATCAGAAATGATGTCTCTTAATGTATATGCTACTGCATTAGTGTCCCACTTTCCATTATTTTGTTGGCTGCCTACTGGGATGAAATATTTAGGCATATATTTTTTGACATCATGGAAATGATAATTCTTAAAGCTGAGGAATGGATTTTTATTCAGGTGTCTAACAATACTACTCACTGGATTCCCTTATTTATTTCATGGTAAGGGCAGTTAGACACATCTCATCCCTCTCCTCAGGCAGCAGATTGCCTTGAGCTGTCCCGGATTGTAGTGACAGCTCTGAGTTGGAGGCCATGCACCCTGGCTCCTGTAGGAACTGCAGATGGTGTCACCTACCTGTTTATCATCCAATGCACTACCTATCCTTGTGGATTTTTAGTTTGGAACTTTAGTTATCAGGTTGTTGTGTTTTTAGTTAGACTTTCAAACAGTCAGGAGTTTGCTGCTTCCTGTTCTGTAATGTTTTCTTTTATATGGGATTTGGAATAAGGAAGTTTGCCCATTTAGGAACCAGCCTCTACTGACTTGTCTATTCAGCCAATTATTGAGTATTCCCTTTGAGATCCTTGGTACCCCTTCACAGTGGATTGGAGCATCTGCTGTGTAAAGTTAGATCATGTGTAAGGGAAGAATCTAGCAGACTTTTGTCTCTCCTCCAGAGGATTAAAACTGGTGACCCAATGAAGAGGAATCGTATTTTGGACTTAACTGTCTTTTGACATTATCTCCTCTGTTTGGAGGCAAGGAAGTCTTATTCCACCCTTCCTGCTTCTTGTTTGATTTTAACTGTATTTGGGATCAAATAATTATTTTTTTACACGTGGTTCTGATGACCCTTGGTACCCAAGAATCAGTAATCCAAATCATTAAGAGAGAGAGAAGTCTTTCATCCTGAAAGAAATAGAAGAGTGGAGAGATTCATCTAAAGGAAGGAATTCCAGCAAAGAGGAAGGAAGTAAAGGATACAAAGTAAAATGTAACAAGAACTGCTGTATTAAATGTTACACAAAGGGAGAGAGAGATGCCCACCAAGCACTACATAAGACGTTAAAGGATCTGGTGAGATTGCCTCAATTTATGGGCAAGGCCCCAAAGGCTCTCACCGACAACTGGCAGAGCTACACAGAGAAGAGACTGACTAGAGGCTTCACCTATACCAACCCCTTTCCCTTTGGGTTGAGCCCATGGGTTCCAGGGGCTGGCAGGTGAGAGTTTCTGTGGTTATAGCGTAGGCTTCTCTCCAGGGCCAGACCAGGGTCAAAGGCAGGAGGCAAACAAGAATAGTCAGTATCCGGCCAAGGGTTAGAGGCAGCAGCAAACAAGAAAGGTCACTCTCCAGGCAAGGATCAGAAGCAGGAGGCAAGCAAGAGTGGTCAAAGTCCGGGCAAGGGTCAGATTCAGAAGACAGTCCAAGAAGAGGTGATATGAGGCAAGGAAGGCTGAGGAGACAAGGTAAGGCTGGACTGGAGAGTTGAAGCAAGGCTGGAATGCAGGAACAAGAGCAGCAACACACTTCTCACAATGGTATTCTTCACAATGAAGAATATCATTCAACAGGATACCCCAACGAAGAAGACACTACAATAGGATATCGTTAGGATATCCATACATCTGACTCCCACCCTCCTTAGCGTTTTCTGCATCTCCCTTAACCTCTGGCCACCCCCTATGTAACTCATGACCCATCCCCCTCTCCCACCCTCTGTACGCCCTCCTTTATATTTTCCCCACCCTCCTCTTCTCTCCCTCACCCTTCTACCTACGCTAGGCTGTTTCCTCACCGACCCTCCTTTTTGAATATCTGAATTTCTCAGCTCAACACGGCTGTTTTACACTTTCTTAGGATATCCTTTAGTTTAAGGTTATTGCTTTTTTGATAGTATCATGTCCCCTACATCATAATTGCTATCTTTAAGATATATTTATTATTATAGTTGTCTAAGAAACCCTCTTTCATTCTCCGTTATTATATACTTATATATCCCTTGTATATTGTTTCATAGAGATTGTTACATAGACCTTGTTACATAGACCTTTGTATATTGTTTCCTAGAGCTTTTAATTTCTCATATACCTCTTGTATATTTGTTTCCCACTTTACTTTTACTGTTCGATGTAAGGGCTATGCCCATAAGTTATTAGTTGTATGTAAACCGATACGATGTGCAAACGGCTATCGGTATATAAGAAACTCCAAATAAATAAATAGATGATCCCTTGCTGAGGCAAAGCTAGAGTGCGCAGCTGGGCCTTTAGTAGGGATGTACAGAAGGAAAAAAATTGTTTCGATTTGTTTTTCATTTCGCCAGGACCCAAATTCATTACATTAGTTTCATAGGGGGGAAAACCAATTCGTTGATTAGTTTTATTCATTTTCCGTTTTCCCATTAAAGTCAATGGGGGAAGTATTTGCATCATATTTTTGGCTGCAGAATTGGGGTGTTCTTATCAATTCTGATGAAACTTCTGGGAAGCAATCATCAGAATGAGAAAAGAGCTCCAAGGTACTTAGACTGTGGCAAAGTGGCACCAAAGTGGCATGAATTGCCTAAGGCACTATAAAGGGGCAAATGGGTACCAGGAGTGGCAAGAGTGCTTTAACAGAGGCACAAAGCAGCAGTGAGAGTGTCAAAAACACACCACAGCTTCAAAAGAGAGCACCAATAACAGATGCATGAACCCTCGAAGGCAGCACAACAGGCAAAGTGGCAAGACAAGTGGCATCAACATCTTACAGCACAATGATGGGGGAAATAGCAAGCAGAGTGTCAGAAAAAATCACAAGGTTCCGATAAAGGGACAAAGCAGCAGAGAGACTAGCACCAACACACTGAGAAAGCATGATAGTGGCAAGAACACCACAAGGAGTAGAGTGAGTCATCTGGTGTATGGTAGCAAGGCAGAGTGGGAGAAAGTTGATAGGGGCAAGACAGGCTGGCAGAGCGGAGGTAGTCTGGTCCCTGTGGTTTTGATAGGGGCAAGACAGGCTGGCCCCGGGAAGAGTTACCTTTCCTTTGTGCAGGAAAGGGCTCCCTAGAATGGGCTCACCCGTAGAGTGGTGTGTGGGGTGTTTCTGTTGGTGTCTAGTGAGCTCTTGCTGGTCTTTTAAAATCTGGTGGACATAGCAGATATACAAACGAGAATATTGAAGGCAGAGGTGTAGGAGGTTTCCATGTGAACAGCGGTTCAACATGGGTCAGCGGGCATTAAGAGATAGGCTGGCTATACATGGGGAGAGTTCCCTTTCCTTTGTGCAGGAAAGGGCTTCCTAGAATGGGTTGGCCCCTAAAGTGGAGCATGAGCCTTCAAAGTGTGGCAAGTCTACATGGAGGAGTTTTCCATATGAACAGCGGTTGTGGTTCAACATGGGTCAAAGGCTAGTAAGAGAGAGGCTGGCTACACCCGGGGAGAATTCCCTTTCCTTTGCATAGGAAAGGGCTCCCTAGAATGGGTTGTTGGCCCCTAGAGTGGAGCACGAGCCTTCAAAGCATGGCAAGTCGACATGGAGGAGGTTTCCATGTGAACAGCGGTTTAACATGGGTCGGCAGGCATTAAAAGATAGGATAGCTACACCCGGTGAGAGTTTCCTTTCCTTTGTGCAGGAAAGGGCTCCCTGGAATGGGTTGGCCCTGAAAGTTTGGTGGTTCTGTTGGCATCTAGTGAATTCCCAGAAGCTATTAATTGTACTTATGCAGTTCAGCTGATGAAAAAGGAACTTGAAGAGCTCTCAGAAATAAGAAAACTGCTACTGAAGTCCATATCTACAATATCAATCTATGTTGACTTTGTACCCTACAGTGCCTCTGTAAACTATGGGAACACAGAGGATGAACTAGACTACAACTACCACCAGTTTTCTATAGTACTAGAAACTTTAATGTTGGCACCTAAGAAAGATTTAGGGAAAATGGCCCATATTATGAAGGTGATGAAAACTATTGAGCATATGAAATATCCAAGCTGCAAGCTGGATGGGCAGGCACAGCGTTTGAGGTCAGGCCCTTGTAGGGACGTACGGCCTGGACAGTGGACGGACAGGCACAGCATTTGTGGTCAGGCCCTTGTAGGGATGTAAGGCTTGGACGTACAAGCACAGCATTTGCGGTCAGGCCCTTGTAGGGATGTAAGGCTTGGACGTACAGGCACAACATTTGAGGTCAGGCCCTTGTAGGGATGTATGGCCTAGACAGTGGACAGACTGGCACAGCATTTCAGGTCAGGCCCTTGTAGGGATGTAAGGCCTGGACGGACAGGCACAGCGTTTGAGGTCAGGCCCTTGGGACATATGGCCTGGACAGTGGACAGACTGGCTCAGCGTTTGAGGTCAGGCCCTTGCAGGGACGTAAGGGCTGGACAGTGGACACTATAGTCAGGCACAGTGTTTGAGTCAGTCCCTTGTAAATACCCAGAAGCTAACTGTACTTATGCACTTCAGCTGATGACAAAGGAACTTGAAGAGCTCTCAGAAATAAGAAAACCGTTTCTCAAGTCCAAATCTACAATATCAACCTATGTTGACTTTGTATCCTACATAGTGCATCTGTAAACTAAGGCAACACAGATGATGAACTAGAGTGCAATTACTACCAGTTTTCTATAGTACTAGAAACATTAATGTTGGCACCTAAGAATGATTTAGGGAACATGGACCATATTATGAAGGTCATGAAATTATTGAGCAAGCTCCAAACATTTTGTCAGCTTTTTATGTTCTTACATTCCAAATGTTGCAAAACAGGAAAAAGAATATTCTGGAAAGAAGTGATGCACAAATACATGAAACTGAAATTAGAAATACTAGAACTAAACTCAGAAAGGCACAGCGTTTGAGGTCAGGCCCTTGTAGTGTCATAAGGACTGGACAGTGGACACTGCAGACAGGCATAGCATTTGAAGTCAGGCCCTTATATGACCTAAGAGCTGGATGTAGATTAGACACCAAGAAATGTCCAAGTGTAACCTTTATTTGAGAGGAGACGTATATTTTGTGCGTGTGCCCGACTCAGGCTGAGTTTCGCCCCACCAGGGGCTGCCTCAGGGGCTAAAATTAATAAATAAATAAACAAAGTAAACAATACCGGACATACATAAATCAATAGAAATATAGTTTAAAAACATAAACTGTCTAAAACAAGGTAACACATAAATAAATTAGAGCATAAACAAATAATAAAAAATAATTTAAATCATAAACACAACTAGAGTAAAGAAAGACATAATAAATTAATAGAAAAGAAATACAGTGTGATTTCATCATTTTACCTGTATTTAGATGAACACTAAATGAGCCAGAACATTTGTTTAACCTTAGTGCGTCAAAATTCACACACTCTTTTGGTCTGCAAAAGATTTAAAAAACTGAGCAAAGAAAAGAGGCCTCTGATGCAACTTACAGTTAAATACATCAAAAAATAAAAAAATAAAAGATGGAAAATTGACAAGTATAGTGTAGCTTGACATACAGGCACTCAATTGAAATCTAAAAACTGAATCAATAGTGTGGGTCTAATAAAAGTACAAAATCTCTCACTATAAAACTTATATGGGGCTCAGAACTTTAAAATAAAAAAAAATAGGAAAAACATACTTAACTAATGATTAATCTCAAAAATTCAACTTCTAAGTGTCTAAACATTATTTGTAAAGTAGCTGCTGAGGCCAAATTAATTATGCATATCGGTATTCCAATGCAAAATAACAGCAAGCTAAAAACAACAGGCAGCAGGGCTTATTTTTGTGAAGCATCCTAAAAATTAACATTAAAGACAAATATTTGCTGTGCTACTAATATGTTAATGTGGTGTGGCACAAACACATATTCATTTAAAAATATCCCATGAAATATCGCATGAAAAAAATTCAATTAAATAACTTGATTTACCTATTTTAAAATATTTGTTGAGGTCAGGTACATGTGCTGATATTATCTGGAGCACATGAGGCAGTTGGAGCTGCTGCAAGGCTTTAAATTGCTTTTACTTGTCTTGCAATTCACAGGGAAAATTTGGAAACCTAAGCAAAGGCATGTTTATTTTCAAAAACACTAGCATTTCCATCAACTCTGGTGCCAGCCTTGAGCGGTGAGGGTTCATGTGGTTCTGGTGCCAGCCTTGAGCGGTGAGGGAACCTGCTCCCTCCTGATCTGAGGCTGGAACAATGTCCAATCACCTTTAAGAAGAGACTTAAGACTTTGCTGTTCGAACAAGCCTTTCCATAACTACTCACCTCAGCCATGGTTCTTATCCGCATCAAGAGTACACGGTCCAACTTTAGGCCTTCATAGTCCCCCCTACTCAATTTTCCCTGTTTTTCACCCAAGTTATACAGACCCAATTCTCTATACTTGCTTCACCCACTCTATGTTTATCCAGCATATGTTGTTCCAAATTATTTCTACCCTGTTCATTGTTTATTCCAGGTTATTTCTACCCTGTTCTTTGTAAAACAAGACTTTGTCTCTGTTAACTTTGCTGGTTATAATGTAAACCGAAGTGATAATTAATCTTGTTAATTGAACCTTGTTATATAAAAGTTATAAATAAATACATAAATGATATCCCCTGTCATTGAAAATACACGTTCACTGAGCACACTGGTTGGTGGACATGACAGATATTGCTGAGCCACTTTGGCTAGGTGTGGCCAGACAGTGGACTTGTGTGCCCAAAATGCTAGCTGATCTGTCTGCATGTCCTCTATGGGCTCTGTGAGATACCATGTCACTGACATTTGTGCTGGTGTCTCCTTTGCTTAGGTGGGCTGAGAGTCCTTCTTGCCAGCTGCTTTCGCTCTAGCTTGTTCCAGAACAGATGCTTGTTTATAGGCAACATGGCTTTGGCATATTGAAGTGGAGTAGGAAGTACTAGCTGTCACTGACAGAGTGCTGCTCCTGCTTAGGCTAGCACTACTCTCTGAAGTGCCCGCTGTTTCCTCCCCTGCTTCATGCCTAATCTGTCTCTGCCTATGGCACTCCTGTTCTCAGACTTTTACTAACAGCAGGTCCTTTACAAATGTGAGACAATCGGACTGTAGGGCGAGTTTCCCTTTCATGCGGGGATCACAGACTGTGGCAAGTATGTATGTGTGGTCTTTTGTTAAAGGTCTTAATCTCTCTTGCACCTGCTTCTGCAAAAAGTCCAGACAATGCAGCACCTCTGCTGTCATTCCCTCTTCCTGTTTAAAGCCCTCCAAATTTTCCTCCAGAAAATTAACTATAGCAATGATGTTAGCCAAGGTGACACTTCTGGACCTCAGCTCCTCCATGGCATCCTTGAAGGGCCGCAGAATTTTTACCAACTGACTCATGACTAACCAATCATGATGCTTTAGGGGACTATGCACACCTATCTCCATTTCCAGAGAAAGGTCATGAAGGGGTGTCTGCTACTCCACTAACCTCTGCAGCATCATATAGGTAGAATTCCATCGGGTGCCAATGTCTTGAATGAGACACTTGTGAGGCATCTCCAAATCAGTCTGCTTTTGTCGGAGAACCTGCCTCACCTTCACACTTCTGTGGCAGTGCGCTGCTATGTTCCTGCACTTCTGTATTAACCTATTCAGGTATTCATTCTCTTGGTGATTGGTCTCCAACCCCAGAGCTGACTTCAGTACCAGGTGCAGAGTGTGTGCAAAACATCGGATGTTCTGAAAGCGCCCATCACATATTGCCTTTACCATGGTTGCACCATTGTCTGTGACAAAGAACCCTGCCTGAAGATTCCTGTCTCGCTGGTGTAGTTACCAGCCAGCCATCATCTGTCTAATGCATGCTAGAATATTGGCTGAGGTATGGGCCTCGTCCGTCAGGTGGGTGTGCAGTAAAACCCACCTCCACCCTGATACTTGTTCACTAATAGAACTGCTGTCTGCCCCTGCCTCAGCCAGCTCCCACCAGTGTGCTGTCAGGGAGAGGTAAGAGTGTGCAGCATTCATGGCGGTCTAGATATTACAGGTGAAATGCACACTCCCCTGTGCCTTAGCTAGCAGTGCTTGGATGCGACTGCGACACTGGTTGTACAGGCTGAGGATGACCTTTCTGCTAAATGTGGTTCTGGAGGGGACTTTGTAATTTGGAACTAAGACCTTCAGCAAATGCTTGAAACTCACATTCTCTACTACCTGCAAGGGCTGGTCATCAAGGGCAATCATTTCCCCGATGCTCCTGGTTACAACTTTTGAGGCTGCCTGCCTCCTTCCCCAGGATAGCGCTACCGAACACCACCCCATTTCCTCCATGGTGGGTTGTCGCTTCTGACACATTGCAGGGGACTGCTGGCCTTCTACCTGACTGTTTGAAGGGGCTGAGGGCATGGGGTGACTCTGCTCCTTTTCAACCACTTTATACTGCCTGGGAAAAGGGGTCCCCTGACTGGTACTGCCACCATCCCCAGATGGCAGTACCTTTGGGTGTTGCTTCTGCATATGATGCATCATGCCAAAATTAGATGTCCCATTTACTTGCCTCTGCTAATAGCCCTAGCACAGTAATTACACTGAGCAAAACGTGGTTCCTCCATCACTTTAAAGTGGTTCCAGATCGCAGATTTCTTTTGTGATCCCTTCTCTATAGCCTTCGGGGTGGATTCTGGTACTGGAGCTGAAGTAGTGGGTGCACCCTGAGAAGCAATGCCAGGGGCATCAGTTACACTCTGTGCCTGCGCTGACTGCTCTTCCTTCTCATCATCAGTTTCATCTCTCTCCTGCAGCACTGAAGTGGAGGCTAAGACAGAACTAACTAATCCTCCTAAACCTTCTTCAGCTATTACTTCTTCCATTTCTGATGATGAAAATCCCACATAAGATGATTCTTCATTGGAATCAGAAGCAAACAGTGCCTGCGCTACATTTTCAACTCTAAGTCGAGTCTGCTGTCGCACTGCTGCTTTTGGGTCTCGCCCTTTTGTCTTGCATGACTCAGCCTCCCCTTCCCTCACCTCCAAAACTACAGGGTCAGAAATAGGTGGTAACAGTGCATCATCTTTAAATTTAAGTTTTTTCTGGATGGAACTGCCTGCCCCTCCAGAGATTTTAGATTGGAACAGCTCCCTTTTTAACTTTAATGGAGGACTGGTACTGCCTTTTGAAGTGCCTCCTCTGCCAGTCCCAATCACTTGACCAAGTCTACCTTTCCCTGATATCATAGATTTAATGTCACTGCCTAGTGCCTACTAGGGATTTCAATTATAAGAATTATTTCTTTATTGGTGAATGAACACCTCTGTCCCAATATACGTGAGTCTGGAAAACTGCCCACAGACGCATGGTGCAGTGCCTTGATGTACACTACAACTGAGACCACTCTATGTGCATGCACCAAACGTGTAACTACAAAAGAGGCCAGCTCGGGCTTTGGCTTCAAAGAGCACTACTGTCCAATATATGTGAGTCTGCAAAACTGCCCACAGATGCACGATGCAGTGCCTTGATGTACACTACAACTGAGACCACTGAATGTGCACACACCAAACTTGTAACTACAAAAGAGGCCTACTGGGGATTTGACTTCAAAGAGCACTGCTGTCCCAATATATGTGAGTCTGCAAAACTGCCCACAGACACAGTGCAGTGCCTTGATGTACACTACAACTGAGACTGCTCTGTGTGCACATAAAAATGAAACAGCAGAGAAAAGGCTTGACTGGAAGCCTGAGCCAACACAATTCCTAGTGATGCTGCTTCTTGTTTGAAAATACCAACTCACACTATCTCCCACCTACACCCTGCCCGTGCCTGCAACTACCTACCCCAGGGGGGTAAGATAAGCAGCAATATGCCACTGCTAGCAGTTTGTCTCAGTGGGAGAGACAGAGAGACCGTCTGAGTTCAATAAAAAAAAGTGCAGTCAAAAAAATGCCTGGCTGGCTGGCACTGCAGCAAAATGAACAAATATATTTTTCAATGGAAAATTCTATCAAAATAGGTAGCAATTGAATACAGATTTGAGCCACTCAGACTAGCTCTGAGTAAAGCCACTTCCCCGACCACCCCCGCAAAGAAAGAGCATGGCACGCCACGTGCTTAAGGTATAAATAGTACAGCATCATCAGGAACAGTGTCACAGAGCACTGAGTGAGCCTATTGGAATCCAAGGCACCAGTGCAGGGCAATAAGCGCCAGGTAATGGACTATATGAAGAAACAACAAATACATTGCCTTCCTCCCAAACTCCTCGAAGGAGACCTCAGGGAACAGGTGCAACCTGCTGAGGGACCGCGAGGGAAGGGGTCGGGCCGAGAGAGGGGGGTCCCAATAAATGGGGCCTATACTCAGGTCCGGAGGGGGGGGGAACGGAAAAACCACGGGGACCTCCGGCCTGCAGACCCCCCTCCTGTTGAAAGAGACTCGTGCACAGGGCACCCTGGGCTCTTAAGGCCTCTAGCGCTGCGGTGACAGGGGCGGGATCGGGAAGGCCCATCCGCTGCGCCAGGATGAGTGGGTGCATCCAGGAGGTACGGGCCTGCAACAAAAGGTGACCGACCTTGGTGGTTCTGGCCGAGGCCAACCGACGGCATACCACGGGGGATTCCAAGATCTCCACACCCAGGGCAGGGTTGTGGAGAAGGGGTTCTTCCAAAAAAAATCCCCCGTCGGGACCGCCGGCCGCCTCGTCACGGAAACCATGCTCCAGGACTTAAAAATTCTTGGTAGAAAGGCGGCAGCGACGAGAGGTCGTGGTCGTACCCCCTCGCCTTTATCACAAACAGCTGCCAGTCGTACTGTAACCCGCCCACCTGGCGAAAGAAAAAAGCTGCCAGGGGGCGCCACAGCGGGGGCGGGTCTACATACAGAAACCTCCGCAGGGCCTGGAGGCGGAAGGCGTGCTTCTGGCTCTGGAGGCACACGAGTCCCTGTCCGCCCTCTTCCAAAGGAAGGGCCAAGGCACCCGCGGAGACCCAGTGCTTCCTGGGTCCGGGCGAGGAACCCCGCGGGGGGAGTCAGGGCGGTCAGCCTGTGCCACAGCATGCTGGACACAAGCTGATTCGCCACCAAAACCCGCCCGCGGTAGGACACCAACCGCAGCAACCCTGCCCACGACCGCAGGCGGGCATCGACCTTCGCATCGAGCTCCTGCCAGTTGGCATCGGCCGTGGGTTCCGCTGTGGAGAGGTGGACACCCAGATATTTTAGGGTCTCCCGGCTCCAAGAAAAATTATCAAACTCGCTCGGGAGCTCGCCCCTCTGCCACAGTCCTACCACAAGCCCCGAGCATTTGGCCCAGTTGATCTTGGCAGAGGATGCGGATGAAAACACCCGCTGGCAGGCGCGCATCCTCGCCATATCAAGCGGGTCCGAAATCAGGAGGAGCACGTCATCGGCGTAAGCGGCGAGGGTAAGGTGAAGTCCGGGGTCCTGCAGCGCCAAGCCAGTGAGCTTCCTGCGCAATAAGCACAGGAAGGGTTCAATGGCCAGCGCATACAGTTGCCCGGACAAGGGACAGCCCTGACGTACTCCTCTCCTAAACGCCAGAGGCGCTGTTAGGGACCAATTTACCTTAACCAGACACTCTGCGGACTCGTACAGGAGGCGGAGAAGACCCACGAATCGGGGGCCGAAGCCGAATTCCTGCAGGGTCCTCATGAGATAACCGTGATCCACCCTGTCGAAGGCTTTCTCCTGGTCTAGAGACAGAAAGGCCACCGACAGGTCCATCCTACAACAGTAGTGAAGTAGATCCCGGACTAAAAAGATGTTATCAAAAATCGAGCGGCCCGGGATCGTGTAGGATTGGTCCGGGTGGATCACCTGAGCAAGCACGGGCCCTAGCCGCAGCGAAAGCGCCTTGGCTAGGATCTTATAGTCCGTGCAAAGGAGAGAAACGGGTTGCCAGTTGCGCAAGTCGCGGGCATCCCCTTTCTTGGGGAGCAGCGTCAAAACCGCTCGGCGACACGACAGCAGCAACTCTCCGTTCTCCAGGGCTTCCGCCAGGACCCGCAGGAGATCAGGCCCCAGCAGGTCAAAAAAGTGGCGAAAAAACTCAACCGTCAGACCATCGATGGCCGGCGTTTTGTTGTTGGGCATCCGGTTCAGGGCCTCAGAAAGGTTCGCCAGACTCAAAGGCTCATCCAGCGCGTTTCTGCTGCTCTGCCTGATGGAGGGAAGCCCCTCCCACAGGATCCTGCAGGCGTCCGGGTCGACGGGATCCGGGGAGAAGAGGGTCGAGTAAAAGTCCCAGACCTCCACCCGAATCCTCTCCGGATCACTGAAGGGGGCCCCGTCGGCAGCCACCAGGGCCGTGATCTGCTTCTGGGCGCCCCTCCTCTTCTCCAACCCAAAGAAGAAGTGCGAGCCGCAGTCCATCTCCCGAAGGAAATGGATCCGCGACCTCACGAACGCCCCCCAGCCTCGCCGCTCTTCGAGGTGACGGAGGGCGCACGACTTCTCCTGGTATTCATCACGCAGAGCCTGATCCGCAACATCAGAGAGGTCCGCTTCGAGATCTAGCACCTCCCCCTGCAAGCGCCAGATCTCTCCGCGTCGCTCCCTGTTAACGCCCCTGGCGTAGTCCTGACAGAGCCGTTTGAGGTGGATTTTCCCCACATCCCACCACAGGCACCGTGAGGCAAAGTCCCCCTCAAAGGTGCGCCATTCCACCCAGAACTCCCGGATCGCCGCCACGAGGCCCTCCTCCTCCAATAAGGAGTTGTTGAAATGCCAGTGGGTGGCCCGAGGCCCGGCCGAGTCGAGCCTCACCTTCACGAACACCAAATGGTGGTCCGAGAAGGCCACCACCTCAATGGCACTCGAAAGGGTCCGTGACTTTAAGAAGCCCGTGACATAGAGCCGGTCGATCCGAGAGCGGCTGATTCGTCCCTCCCCCACTCGCACATAGGTGAAGGAGGGGGAGCCAGCCGGGTGATGCTGCTGCCAGGCATCGACCAGGGAGAAGCGACGGATCGTCTCCCCCAAGTATGCGGCGGAGGCGGGGTGCGTCTGCACACCAGAACGGTCGGCAGCTTCGAGGGTGCAATTAAAATCACCCCCGAGCACCACCTCCTTCGTCGCATCCAAGGTCTGCAATAGGGTCGACAAACGGCGAAAGAACACCAACCTGGCGGGTCCATCGTTCGGGGCATACACATTGATCAAATGGACCGTGCAGCCACCGACGCGGATCCGCAAGTGTAGCATCCGGCCTGGCACAACAGATCGGACCGATAGCACGTCTGCCTGCAGGGACTCCGCGAGCAGGACGGCCACTCCCCCGGCATGTCTGGAGTGGCTAAGAAACGCCCTGCCGCGCCACTCCAGAAGCCAAGCCGCCTCGTCCTCTGGAGTGGTATGGGTCTCCTGCAGGAGACTTACGGAGTACCCTCCCTTCCGAAGATAGGAGAGCACCCAGCTCCTGCGGAGGCCGTACCTGCAGCCGTTGACATTCAGAGTGCTAAAAGACAGAGGCATCCTCTGTCAGAACGGAAACAAAAGCGCACCCAACCGAATCGTCCCCTCAGGGAGCTACTTCGGAACAAAACCTCCGAGCCCGTTTGATGTCCTTGGCCCCCGAAGGTTTACTACCCTCGAGATGTGCCACGAGCGCGCCCGCTATCTTCCGGAGGCGCTCCCTGCTCGGCCATCGCTCGAGGGCTTTAGCGACACGAAATTTCCAACTGCGGGTAGCTCTAAGGAGCCGGTCGAGCTCAGAGACCGCCCCCCGTAAGGACTGGTCAAACTGAGCCGCTCCCGTCCCCGGATGAAAAAGAGCCGGGGGGCCTCCTACCGGCACACTGGAGGAGAGCCGCGGCTCACAGGAGGGCGCCGCGACGTCCCCCAGCTCCCCGTCGCTAGCAGCCGGAGTACCTCCGGGGTCCGGACACAACGCGACAGACGAGATCCCCACTGGTGGCGCGGGGTCACTCGGTTCGTCTGGGGAAAGGGGCCACACCGTCGGATCGAGGGCGGCGGCATCAGTCACCATCTCGTCACAGTCGACGGCGTCGATAGGCCGGGACAGGCCTCCCTCCCCCCCACCGTGGCCGGGGGCCCCGGGGATAAGCCCCGGGGTACAGCCTGGTTCCCCGCCTTTACTAGGCTCCTCTCCCGAGGGGTTCCCCTCCTTCCCCCCAGGTGCTGCACTAAACGGGTGCGTCGCACCAGGTGGCGGTGGGGGGAGAGGGGGAAGGGGGGCCCTCGGGAGGCCGGGACCGGGGCCGAAAAGGAAGGGGCCGTCGCCGTCAATCGCGTTCGGTTCCAGGACGGAGCGGAAGGACAGGTCAATGCGGGGCATGGCGGTCCTAGGCGAGGCAGCCGCGGAGGATGCGTCAGGCTCCCACCGGTCAGTGCTCACTGGGACGCCCAGAGCGGGCTGCAGCGCTCGCCGCTCGGCCGTCAGCCGTGCAGTGGTGAGACTATCACCCTTGTAGGTCTTATCGACCCAAGCCGCGGGCTCACCTAGGTGTTCCCCACGCCTTTTGCCCAAACCCGACAGCGAGCAACTAGGGGCGCTGTCGGGACCGGGAGACAAGTCCACCCCGCCCTGAGACCCAGACGCTGTCAATAACAAGGCAAGCTTACACTTTTTCTTCCCCTGTGGGCCAGGGGACGAGGGACCGTCAGTCGGTAAGGGACCACCGCCGCAGCTCTCAGGCACACCCGACGTAGGCGTGTCTCCGCCGGAAGCGGGGACCACCTCCGCAGCCGAACTCCACAAGTCGGGTGGGGAAGAGGCCGCGGGGACAGGCGCCACGGCAGTAGATGAAGCAACATCAGCGGGGGCGTCGGTGGGAGGAGGCCGGGGACCCTCCTCGGGACGAGCGCCCTCCGCCTCTAAGGAGACGGGGGGCGGGTCCCCCGAGGGGGTACCAGCAGACACCTCCACCGCCGGGCCGCCACCACGGGAGTCCGGAGCCCCCCGCGCAGATGATTGCGGGGGGAGGGTAGGTTCACCCCGAACGCTTACCTCAGCGACAGCAGGGGCCAGGGCCTTCGTGCGTTTCCGGCGGGGCTGGGCACCCGCAGCCAGCGCTTGAGGGGCAGGTGGCGTGGCAGTGTCTGGACGGCAGGGTTCCTCTCGAACTCCGGAGACGCTGGCTGCCGGACCACGCCCCGAGGGAGCTGGGGCGTTCCGTGGAGGGGCCGGGCAGGCTGTCGTGGCTGAGGTGCGCGGCTCTGCGGCCGCCGAGGGGGTGGCCGTGGTGGGCGGTCTGGCCAGGGGGCACGCCTTGCGGGTGTGCCCCACCCCCTTACACGAGAAGCACCTCGCCTCCCCCGCAGCGTAGTAGATCCGATAGGCATAGCCCTGATGGGGGATGACAAAAACCCCCTCGGCCTCCTCCCGCCCCGCCTTCAGCTTGAGCACGGCCGCGCGCCGGTAAGACTCAACGTGTTTGAGGGCGCGGTCCGAGTGGCCCATCGGCAGGGTGGTAATTTGAGACTTCAGCTCTCCGAGACGACCAAGATAGGCCGCCAGCGCCTCGTCGGGCAAGAAGGGCGGGACATTCGAGAGGAAGACCTTCGTCCCGACGCCATCTAAGGGTTCCAAAATGTGAAAAATACCCTTCACCACTAACCCCGTGACCAGCGCCGCGTGCGTAGCGGCAAGGTTGGCCAAAAACATAACCACCTTGCCGTACATTTTTCCGCAAGAGACGAGATTCCTGGCACCCACCAGCTGAGCCATCGCTGAGGCGTAGTCCTGGGGTTCTTCACCCGGGAGGATGGAACACCGGACTCCGTGGCGACGGCTAAGACCAGTCCTGGGCGCGGGACCGGCTCTCGGCGGTGGGGCGGCGCCCGCAGGGGGACGGGAAGGGGGAGTCAAATTAGAGGCGCATCCCGCCGCCACAGCCGCGTAGGACAGCACGGCGGGCCGAACGGGATGCGGTAGCGTCACACCTCCGCCCACGGAGCCGGGCTCAACGTGGGTTTTGCTTTTGGACTTGGCCTTGCCCCTGGGCTTCGGGGGCCTATCATCGACGGCGGGAGTCCCGGCTGCGGAGCTGGTCCCGGCGTCCGGACGGACGGGCGGGGGGGGCGGCAGCGAGAACAACGGCGGCCGTCGGAAGTATGGACCCTGTAGGGGTAGAGAAGACAGCCGGAGGAGGGCACCCACCCAGAACGGAGGGGTTCGACGAGTCCCTCCCCAAGCTTTCGGCACGAACCCCCGCCGGAGTAGGCGTCCCAGGGGGGGAAACAGCCGGCGCATGGGCGCTATCCACCCCCTCGGCTGACTCGCTCAATTCCCAGCCCCCCGATGGCGAGAATAGAAACTGGGGGACAATGCTATCTTCGTGGTGGTGCGGTACCAGCACGAGTGTCGCATCACGGGACGTGGAGGGAACCGGGAGACCTGGCATGGGGTGGGGGGTCGTGAACCGGGTGACTGGCTCTTTGGGCACCAGGGCTTTCGCCTTAGCGGGTCTGACGGTGGAAGGAGGACCAGAGGAAAGCGAGTCAGGAACCTCCAGCACGGGAGGGCAGCAGTGGTTGTCGGAGTCTCCCCACCCCCCGGGGTCCCCGAGGCAGAGGGCTTTGGCAGCAGAGGCACAAGATGAAGGGTCGTAGTGGGAGGCACAGCTCGGGCGGTATCGGCAGGCACGGGTGGGAGCACATACCCAAATCGAGCCAGCGCGAGGGCCTCGAGATCACCACCCTCCCTCGAGCCCCTCTTAGGAGTCCTCCGCGGCATAGTAAAAAAAGAAAACGTGGACGAGGCCACGAGAAACTAACGCAGATGGGCGGGGCTGCGAAAGCCGGCGCGAGGCAGGCAGGGAAGGAAAAAGCCTGGGCTGCGGCTGAAAAGGGCAAGAAAAGAAATGCCCAAACTCAGGAGAAAAAAAGCCGAAACGCAGGCTCGAGGGACAGGGAAAAAAAAAAAAAAGGCCCAAACTCAGGGGAAGAAGCCTAAACTCTGGCTTAAGGGGAAAAAAAAAAAAAAAAAAAGGAGAGCTCAAGCTCAAATGGAGAAAAGCCTGGACTCTGGCTTGAGGGGCAGGGGGAAAAAAAAAAAGCCTAATCTCAGGAGAAAAACCCAAACTTGGGCTTAAGGGACAGGAAAAGAAAGCCCTAACTCGGGGGAGGGGAAGCCTAACTCAGGCTGAAGGGGCAGGAGAAAAAACTAAACAGGAGAGAAAAAAAAAATAAAAGCCTAACTCAGGCTAAAGGGGCAGAAAAGGAAACCAAACAGAGAAAAATAAACAGCCTAACAGGCTGAAGGGGCAGAAAAGGAAACCAAACAGAGAAAAAGAAACAGCCTAACTCAGGCTGAAGGGGCAGGAGAAAAAACTAAACAGGAGAGAAAAAAAAAAGAAAAGCCCAACTCAGGCTAAAGGGGCAGAAAAGGAAACCAAACAGAGAAAAATAACAGCCTAACTCAGGCTGAAGGGGCAGGAGAAAAAAACTAAACAGGAGAGAAAAAAAAAAATAACAGCCTAACTCAGGCTGAAGGGGCAGAAAAGGAAACCAAATGGGAAAAAGCATAACTCAGGCTTGAAAGGTAAGAAAGGAAGGCTTAACCTTAGAGAAAAAAGCCCAAACCAGGCTCTGCTAATCACAGGGAACCCAAATGGGGAGAAAAACAGAAAAAAACAGACACAGACAAGGGAACAAGGCAGGGCAGACGCAGACAAAACGTACCCTGCCCGTGCCGTGAGTCTCTCCGGGCGGAGCCCAGCCCCCACCGTTCCCCAGAAGGCAAGGAAAAAAAAAAGAACACCACCAGATGTTCTTACCTTACTGCAGGGTGGGACGGCAGGAAACTCGCAGGCAGAGAAGAAAAACAACAAGGCGCCCGAAGAGAGCCACAGCAGAAGCAGGGAGGGTTGGGAAGAGGAACCAGAGGGAGGGGGTGACGGGGGCAGGGAGGCTGGGCTGCCGTGCAGGAGAGAAGTCCAAACAAACAAACTTTTCTCCGCTGCACGTGGGAGCAGGAACCAAAAAACAAAAGGGGGAGGGGGAGAAAGAGGAGTCTCCGGTGGGACCAAGGAGTGCAACAGCACTGCCTCAGAGCTCCACTGAGGGGAAGAAGGAAAAAAGCTGGAACCCTGGCCGGTCAAAGAGGCAAGCCAAACCGGCAGAGTTCCGGGGGAGCAAGCAAACCTCCGGCAGCAGAGCCCGAGCACCTAGTGAGCGTGGCGACTGGCTGCATTAGAGAAATGCTTAGCTCTGATAGGTTGCATTCTCGTCTCCTTGCCAACCTGTCTGACCCACTCTATGTCAGCGCTGTGAGGTCACTTATGACTCACAGGAAAGGGCTGGTTTTTCTTATGGATACTCCCACATGGCCTTCTCCTATTTCAAATGGCCGCTAAGAAATCACTGTGAACCAAAAGAATGAAACTAATATGATATGTTTTATTCGTGTGGGATCGCCATGCGTTTCACCAACCCACTAATCAAATGAATCGGGACTTATGCATTGCACATTCATTGAAAACGAATGCACATCCCTAGCCTTTAGTATACCTAGAGGCATCCTGCAGAGGAGGGAGGAAGATGAGGCGCTCGCTGGGCATCTCCCCGGAGGCGAAGGGGTGAATAATGTCCATTGCTGGTGACTCCTGCAACCAGCAAATGAAACAAGTAATTTATACAGCTTTTACATTTTCATGGTCTACAAAGAAAATACTAGAGATGTGCATTTGTCTAGGACAAATTAGGCAATTTAAGTGAAATTGCCTAATTTATCCCCGAACAAGTTTTTCCTGAATTTAAAAGGCCTGAACCACGGGAAATATTAAATTTCCCATTGTGGGCCGAAAACAAAGCCCAAATGAAAAGGTTCGAGCTTCGCACATCTCTAGAAAATACTAAGAATCCTGAAAAATAACTGATTGAAAAGGCTGATGAATAGAATGTTAAGCATTTATGACCTCTTTCTTTATCCTCCCAGGTACATTAGTACAAATTGTGTCTATGATATTTAAACATAAGTTCTTGATGAAATCAAAAGTTTCAGTAAACTAAAACATCAGGCACACTCCAGAGCTGTTCCACTGGGAAAATGTTGCTTTGTTTATTTAATGATTATGCATTTGTTTTGCATTGCAGCAAGCATTATCAGAAGGGCAGACTATTGATAAGCTTTGTTGAACACTACATTGTAAAGGTTCTTGCAAAATATATAAAAAAACAAAACAAACTGCATACTGTATTTGTTTGGAAGCTAGTAAAATTATACAGAAAATATCAGCAATATATATTTTATAAGGTATTCAGTACTGTTCCTTTGTTTTCTTTAATTGATTATTCAGTCCTAGCAAGGTCCAGCTCAGCTTCTGTCAAATCTGCACTGGAAGCACACAAACTTTGTAGAGTATGCTTCCAACACAGCTTTGACAGAAGCTACCCTGGACCTTGCCAGGGCCAGGTAAGTGCTGACCCTGCTCCTTGCAGGGATTTTTTGACCATGGGAAGTGGGGGGAAGGGTTGGTGGGTTAGAGTAAAGCGGGGTGGTAACTTACCCCGGGATTCATCATTCCACCTCTGTGTTAAATTATATGTGTCACTAGGTCACATATATACATGTGCATGTGCTCTCCCTGGGGTATTTTAATGCATCCAATTTTGTACATAAAACTAGCTTTGAAAATAAATGCCATAAATCATAACTCGCTTTGTATATTATCATGAAAAAGCATGGAATAAATAAAGATGATGAACATACTGGAAACTTCACAGGTGAACTTCTAGTGACAGTTTATAGATGCACATGTATTTGAATTAATAGATGTTCGTGGCAGGCCTGGCTGTGTATGTATGTGATATTTATGTGTGTGTGGTATTTATATGAGTGTGTGGTGGGGGAGGTGTAAGAAGAAGAAAGGGCACCTGTAAAATAGAAGGCGAACAAAAGTAAGAGTGTTGGGGGAGCGCTAGAGAGCAATCCCGATTCTGGGGAGATTGGTGTGCCCTTGGACCATGGTGCAACTGCAGAGAGCTCCGTAGAAGCGCCGAGGCAGGCAAGACATGTCCAAGCATGGGCGGACAGGCTGACCATCGGAGCCCTAACCTCTGCCGAACCTGCATGCACTGGTAGAGATCCAGCAATGCAATGCTGGTCTCTGGGGTAGCCCTCCGGCCACTCGACAGCCCTTTCAGACCTGCCACATGGGAGCAGCAGATGCGACAGGACAGACAGAGGTCGAGGAACTCGTAGACATGGACATGGCTAGAAGACTTGAACAAGACGAGGACACTTGGAACTTGGAACTCAGATGAGACGAGGATGCTTAGGACTCAGACGAGATGAGCATTCTTAGGACTTGGAACTCAGATGAGATGAAGACGCTTGGAACTTGGAGCTCAGATGAATTGAGGATGCTTGGAACTTGGAACATAGGGCTCAGATGAGACGAGGAACTTAGACAAGACGAGGACACTTGGAACTTGGAACTCCAGATGAGACAAGGATGCTTGGAACTTGGAACCCAGATGAGATGAGGACGCTTGGAACTTGGAACTCAGATGAGTTGAGGACACTTGGAACTCAGACAAGACAAGGATGCTTGGGACTTCAGACAAGGACAAGGACTCAGGAAACTTGGAGGCTTAGACTGGCACTGCCCCTCAGGGTGCCCTACACAGCCGACGTGTTCTGGTCACGGACCACCCTGTCCCCCTGTGCGCCCTACACAACCTGAAGAGGCTGGTCACAGACCATGTGGAGAGTGGGACATGCGCAGGACTGAGTCTCAGGATGAAGGAGGAATCCGGGCAGTGCTCGAGAAAGCATCCAACTGGAAGAGGACTCCAGCCACCAGAAACGGAGACCAGATCGATATGGATTTACTCCCAGGAAGGTCAGCTGGAGAAGAGGTCCGGGGCGAGGCAAAGCTGAACCTGGAGCTAGGAACTAGCGGTACTTCAGGATCAGAACTGGACAAAGGACATCAGGACTCGGAACATGGAACATGGAACATCAGGATCAGAACTTGGAACTTGGAACATCAGGATCAGAACTTGGAACATTAGAATCAGGACTTGGGACTTGGAAACATCAGGATCATCTGGAACATGAAGCATGGAACATCAGGTACCTCTGGACTGGGGACGTCAGGACTAGGAACATCCGGAGACTGGACATCATAGGATGAAGACATCAGAAGACAGGAACTTCGGAACATCTAGAGACAATGACATCTGGAGACAAGGAGACGGGATCTGACGAGAGACCAGGACATGGAACGAAGTTGAAGACAAAGGTTCAGGAACCATGGATGAAGACAAGGAATACCAATGAAGAACAGAGTTTCTTGAAGATGCAAGGAAGGATCACGGAGGTCTTCTGGATTGAAGAGCTGGAACGGAGAATCCAGGAGCAGTCCAGCTCCATGACTGGCTCCTTGCGAAGGCAAAGACTGACTGAAGGAAGGTCCTCTTTATAGGGCTGAGGAGGAAACACCTTGGAAACGTCAGCAGGAGTAGCCCAGTAGGGCTGCCCACCATGGATCCTTTAAATAGAGAGAAGAGGCGTGGCCGCGCACCTAGAGGAAGGAGGCAGGACCTTGGAGAGTGGCGCCCATGCCGCAAGGAGGAAGGTGATTGACGGCGGCTCCCTGCTGCAAGAAGAGGAACTTCGGGGCAGCCTCCTGACCATGGAAGAGAACATCAGCGGCGGCCTCCAGGCCGCGAAGAGAAGGCAGTGTCAGCAGCGGCCTCCAGGCCGCATGGAGGATTGGTGGCAGCAGCTCCCAGGCTTCATGGGAGGCCTAGTCATCGGCGGTTCATGCCGCATGAAGTGGACACTTCGGTGGCCGCCTCCTGGCCACGGGAGGAATGGTGCTGGCGGCGGCCTCCAGGCCGTACAGGGAAGAAGTTCAGTGATGGCTTCCAAGACTGCGAGGAGAGGCGGAGGTGGCGGCGGCCACAGGCCGTGGAGGAACAGCATCGGCAGCGGTGGCCTGCAGGCCCTGCTGAGGTGAGCGGCTGCTTGTGGGCCTATCCTACAAGCAGAATCATAACAAAGAGGGCAATTTGTAATAGCCTGTCTAGTTCCAAGGTACACATGCACATTTGTATGTGTGCACCTTGTGGCTATTTTGTAAAGGGAAACTACACAGGTAGTTTCTTTTTGAAAATTAGCTGAAAGTATGCAATATGCAAATGATGCATGGTTTGCACCTGCTGTTTCTGAAATGTATACTTGCAGTTTACTTCTCCTAACTTATAGTAAATATACCCCTCCCCCCCCCCCCACTGCGAATTCCTCTTTTTAATTCAGTTAAAAGTACAGGTGTTGTGATTGCATATCTCTTTGAGATCATTTTCAAGCAGATCAATATAACTGGATTAATACCTATTTATTTAGGCAAATGCAAATGAGAAACTTCTCTAAAAGATGCAATGCAAGCATATTTCTAGTATGTACTACATACATATAGAATTAACAGAAAATCATTAACAATCACACTCCTTTGAGGAATATTTTTATGCACAAATTTATCTATTCACATCAGAATCTGTCATATAAGGAAGGTTCATTATCACTAAAGAACAAAACAGAACTGTCAAAAATAAAAACACAGGATGAGGAGTTCAGTAAGCAAGCAGTTTATATAGAAGGTTTGGGGAGTTTCCATCAGTATGTTTTCTCCAAATCAAATTTTATCCTCAAAATAAGGAGATTTCTGCATTTTAATGAGCATATTTTTAAACATCATATGCCACAGAATCCCACACAATGTTTGAATAAAGCCAGTAATGTACAGGGTGGTTAACTTTTCTGCATTTAGGACAATCTCTCGTTCTGCTGAAAAAATCCCAGTGTGTTTTGCTGACCTGCCTCTTTGTGTGGAAATGGCTCTTGGCATGGGGGAGGTTTCTCTTAGAGGGGGAAGGGTTGTTGCTAAGGGGGCTACTTGTTCAGGAGGAGGCCACTTTTAATGCAGCAAGTTTTGCAATGCTATTTCCTGTGAACTCAATAAAGACTTACACTGGGCAACAATGAAAGTGTTACTGACCTAAAAAGTCCTACTCTGAAGTATCTTGATGTGCTGAACACGAATATGACCATGAAAAGTTTTTATTGGCTCTCGTTTTGAAGATATTTAATATAGTTCACTTTCTATGTTTAGTCATGTAAATGTATCCAGTAGGACTGTAAATAAGCCTAGAATGATGTAATATTGCATCATATTGCATAATACCATCATGCACACATCATCCAGAGTTTATTACAACATTTTCTGATGCAATGCAGTTCTACTGCCATGCTGCTGCTGAGTAAGCTGACGTCAGCAGAGTACTATATGAAGCCTAGTCAGAAAGGGTGAGCATTTGAAATATTCATGCTGGCTGACTACTGCTGGACACTCCGCAGAGATGTTCCCAAACAGGTGTACAAGAGACAAGCAAAGAAATCTAAGACGTAGTCTATGACTTCATTTTTCAAACAGTATTAACCATAGGTCTCCTACTATTGGCATACAATTCAAGATGTAATTATATTATTGCATATTACAAAAAAACTAGAGCCAATTTTGCATTTTCACAGTCACATTCATGTTTAGCACATGGAAATGTATAAGAATTGACTAATTTCATTTCCCTAACATGACTTTTGTGAAAATTTGTTGCCCAGTGTTATTTACAAGTGAGGGGATTGCTAATTTTACTGCAACCTCGCTAACATCTGAGGGGTGTTTTAATATGCATATGAAGGTATAGAGTACTATTTTAAGTGTGCACAAAAAAGCCTTTAAAATGCATGTTAAATGTTATTGTACAGATCTCATGCTGTTTGGAAACAAATTAAAACATCTTGAACAGCTAATATACCTTTGCTGAAGCTAAAAAAAGGGCCAGAAATACAAAAGCAGTTTTCCCATAGACACAAAATGTTAAAAATCTGTTAGTAAATATAGCTCAATGTGTACTGTAAGGAATGTGTATTAGGGCAACCAATAGGTATTTTCAGTAGCAGTTTAAATTATAGTGCAGTGTACATTAAAGAGTCAGTCATCCCAAATGACCTCACTATTTTAACAATCTGGATGTCTAAAAGGTTCTTCTCTCATGAGCTTGTCTCCTTCTGAAATGTCAGAACATAAGCTTCAGAAAGTCAGATACCTGGCAAGCATTGATAACCACTGCCATTAGCTGATGGAGCTAGACTTCCTATGAAACATTATGTTTTTGTCCTGATATTTGAAAAATAGTTCCTCATGCACATACAGACATAATAAATGAAAGCTAAGTAAAATCTTTACAAAAGTCTTAAAGGCAGACCCATGTATGTAACAGTACAGCAAAAACATGATATAAGAATAACAGGGAATTGCATTTGTGTTCTAGATCTGCCTCTGCATTGTAACATAAGGAAGGAATACTGCTGACCCCTGTCGTCCCTCACCCCCCCCAATAAAGCAACATAGACCTTTGGTGGTATATAAATCGGCCGCAGTTTAATACAAAACATCAACCCGAGCCCTTACAACTTAGAACTATTAAACAACTCCTCCAAACCGCCCCACCTCCCCTGTCCAATTCTCGCCCTCCGCATCTTCACCACCTTGCCCCTAATGGTGAAGTGACTTCTTCCCTCCCCTATCCCCGCCTACTCTGCCTCAAACCCGCGAGAGTAGACTCACACCGGGAACTTTGGCCCCGTAGTTCTCCGATCCTCCCGTGTAGCAGCCCCACCAACTACACGAGGCACTCCCCCCCATCCTTACCGTCATATCACTGCCCATTACATATAACTTTTGGGCTCGGGTTTACCTCCTCCACTGCGACAATAAGAAAATTACATAACAAGTGCCATATATCCTAACTTCCGAACACAGTGCGGGAGGGTGGGACGACAAGTAAGCCCCCTGCTACTAGCTGCTTAACCGGCAAATGGCGCCAGACGCCCTCTGCTGGCTAAATTTGAACGGCCTGAAGCAGTCGTGTCCAACGCTCATTGGCCTGCTTGCTAAGCCCTGTACTCCCTCCCCCTCCCCCTCCCGGCTTTCTACACTCACCCTTCTAGCAGATTCCTCTCATGTTATATTTGCCAGACCTGCTGGCGCTGCTGCTTGTAACATAAGAAAGGAATACTGCTGACCCCTGTCGTCCCTCACCCCCCAATAAAGCAACATAGACCTTTGGTGGTATATAAATTGGCCGCAGTTTAATACAAAACATCAACCTGAGCCCTTACAACTTATAACTATTAAACAACCCCTCCAAACTGCCCCACCTCCCCTGTCCAATTCCCGCCCTCCGCATCTTCACCACCTTGCCCCTAATGGTGAAGTGACTTCTTCCCTCCCCTATCCCCGCCTACTCTGCCTCAAACCCGCGAGAGTAGACTCACACCGGGAACTTTGGCCCCGTAGTTCTCCGATCCTCCCGTGTAGCAGCCCCACCAACTACACGAGGCACTTCCCCCCCCCCCCCCCATCCTTACCGTCATATCACTGCCCATTACATATAACTTTTGGGCTCGGGTTTACCGCCACAACATACGATAACCTATCGTTTGTCCCCCACTGCGGCCTGGTTTCCACCTCCTGATCTCCCTCTCGAGCCCTTCTTGTATGGAATTATTAAATAAATCCATACCCACCTCGGATAAATGTATCCCGTCCCCACTAAATAAGCCTGGTTCTGTCCCCCATGATCACTGATGTCTAACCCAGAATCCTCCCTCCCAACCCATCCATTTTCCTAACTGTCTGTTCAATTTTTTGACACCCGTTTGCCAAATCCTCTCGTCCTTATTCCGCAGTCGCACAATAATGTTCGACCATCCTAATAAAATCCGTGGCCATCTAATCATGATCTGGGGTAGATCTTTTTTCATGCAAGTGAGTAGTTCCTTGCAAGACTTTAACCCGATATCATTACCACCCAAGTGAAAAATGATTATGTTGGGCTCTCCCCACATCTGAATCCGTTCGAACAAAAAGGGCAAGAGATCATCCCATCCCATGCCTCTCTTGCTAAACCATGACAAACGCCACCCGACCCTTTCAATGTCCAGATTCTCTCCATAAGGACGCTTCAACGCTCTTCTCTACACCCGATGTATGTAGGAATGACCCACTATCCAGGCACATCCTTCGAACCTTCGCACCCCCACGCGCTCTGCAAAACAAATACAAAATTAGTAAACAGCAATGACACCCCTCCCCCCCCCTTTTCTCTCCCTCCCTTTGCCATGATGATTCCAGACTCTAACTCAAACTAGGCCTCACGTAAGAATGGAAAGCAGAAGACTTCCAGCGACCTAATCCTTTGATATCAAAATCTGACAACCCAGCCTCTTCTGCCGAGGTTGCTGCCCCTATACGGAACGAATGCGAACTATAATAACCCGAATCCCCGCCTGCTTTGTTTATAGCTAAATTTAACACCCTGGCAAATTGAAAGCGTGTGAGAGGGGAATTATCCTCATGTATGAAAAAAGGGCCCTTCACATCCGATCGTATTGATATATACTTGTGAGCCAACCGAACCGGACACACTGCCTCCTGGGCATCTCGTACTAGTGTGACGATAGACCCTTTTCCTTCTTGATCCGTTTTGGATCTGGAGATAAACAATCTAACCTCCGACTTGCTAACCTGCACGTTGTTTCTAAGCAGGCCAGTATTCCTGATGGCCCGCCTAGATTTTGCCACTAATTTGCTGATTCTCATTGCTCCGAAAAAGGCCCAGGAAAAGGCTACTCTGAACATGATTACTTCAAAGGTCATCCAACAAACTTGTGGCAGAACCTCCCCCAGTACCCCTAAGTCCTTGTAACGAATTGGCCTCCTATTGTCTTCCTTGACACCTTGACCCCGTTGCCAACCCCCCAGCATTTTCTTCACCCTGAAACTATTCACAGGGTTGGGATGTCCGTTTAATTTTTGAAAAAAGGCAAAACCTGCTAACTGTGAACGTACGGTAGCCAACGAACACCCTGCCTGCTTTGATTCTATTATAAATTGGGATAACTCCCGCTCGGTCACGTCACGCCTCTTGCACCCTATATTTCTTAGGAAACCTGACACCGCCATTAATCCTGTGGTGTATGCCTTCCATGTTGCAGGCTCGACCGAGTTGTGGATCATCTCCCTTTCTTCCTCTTCCCAAGCCGGCCCGTCTCTTCCCGTGCATCTCGCCTCGGACAGTCCTCCCCGACTGCGCTCTGCTGGAACATCGTGAGAGCAATACATGGCATTACATCCCTCCCCCCATCCCCGTTTTGTTTTTTTTATAATTTTTTTTTTTTTTTTGCTACAGTTGGCGCTTCCCTGTCGCTGTTCCTTTTGCAGCTCCTGATTGCCCGGCTTGGGGGCACTGAGACACAGGGTGTGCTCCATTGCATGTGGAGAACGCTTGCCGGAATTTGCATTCAGGAAATAAACAGGTGGCTTTGTTATATCTCCAGCAAACATCCAACCCACTTGATGGGACTTTGGCCTCTTCCCCCCTTTGTGGCATTCCCGAAACCCAATGCCTCGCCGCTCTTCCCTCTGCCTTGCACTGCACCTCCCCCCCTCCCCCCCACTCCCTAAACTCGTACTCTGCTCAAATTTACCAGAACTTTGTTTGTCATTTGGGTGAGCCACAAGTTTATATCCTGTGTTCCCCTGGACATGAATCGGTTTCCTGCCATTTTTTCCCTAAAGCGCTCATCATAGTTGAGCCAAGCCCAACCTTCGTAATCCTTTAAGCCCCCAGTATGCTGTCACCATATGCCAGTAGTGCCCCAAATTGATCAGGGTGATAATGGCATACGACGCTAGCTAATCTCAAAATTCTCTCATCCAATTAAGGATATTCTTGGCCACTTTGGGCTCTGAATAATCCACCCTTTCCCTCTTTTTTTCCCTTTTTACGGCCTTTATTGTCACCCCTGCGTCCTGCTAACAAATGGAAGATGTTAACATATCTTCTCCTGCGTATTCTACTACGAAGCCTTCTAGGCACTCCCTCCCATAGCTTTGTCAAGGACGCCAGCGCTGGGTGCCCCATATCCTGACATGGGCCCACGCCCGTAGCCCTTCTTCGCTTGCCCGAGGACCCGCTGTCTGAGGAAGAAGAATCGGATGAGTCCGAACTCCCTGACGTACTATTGCTGTGCATCCTTCGCTTCTTCCTACATTTGCTCATTGCGTTTTTTCCCTCCTCCTCACTGGCTTTACCTGTCCTTCCAGACAATCCTCCAAATCTGTGTTCTCCTGAGGCATGTTCCTGCCAGAACTCAGTGAAGCAGCCGCCCCGCCAGGGCTTCCTTCCTGTCAAGACCGCCAACTCTCCCTCATAGATATACATGGTCCTTCGTCATCATCAAAACCTGAAACAGCAGAGAAACCACCACCAGTATCTCACCCCAACAGTATCCTGTCTTCTCCTCCTCTGACCCTGTGCTGCTTTGTTTCATCTGAGTAAAGGCTCCTATCACCCTCACCTGATACTCCTGGCCTCACTAGTGTGTTGGCTGCCCTCCTTTCTCTTAGCATACTTTCTCCTCCTGCCCCAGTGCCCCTGTCTAATCTGCCCCCTTCAAAACCTTCTACACCCACCCGCATAACTTGTGCTGCACTCCTACTGAGCCCTGCAGTATTGAACCCAGCTCTGATTCCCCTCTAACAACTGTGTCTTTTAATGAGGAATATAAATGACCACACTCACCGCATGTCTGCTGTTCCTTGCGGCTGGGCCCCTCTCCCAACTTCTGTCTGTGCACCCGAGCGCTCTGTGCACCTCCTCTACTGCTTCTGAGCAGCTGCCTGCCTCGACTGGATTCCTCTGCTCCCGTGGGTCTGACTCCTCTTTTTAGGCTCGCTGAAGATCCCCTCCTTAACAAATGTCCTTTGCCTGCTCTGCCTCTTGTCAGCTGTAATTCAGCCGCCCTGTAATCGCTCCCTTCATCCGTTTTCCTCAGATCCTGATTGTCCCGCCCCTCGATCTCGGGAGCTAAGAAAACTGCTCCTCCGGAGGCATGCAGCCGCGTCTCAGACTCGACAGGGTACGAGCTGGGGGGTGGGCCAAACATAGATTCCGGCAACTCCGACTCCAGTATCTCAACCCCGGGGGGTGGACGAGGTGAGGGAATAGAGGCGGAGCTGGCAGGCCTAGGCCTGCTAACAATCTCTGCCGGGGAACCGCCTGCCTCTGAAGCCTCAGGGCCGCTTTCCCCGGAACTTATGTCCTCCCGAGGCAAAGGGCGTGGCCTGCATGTGGTGGGGTTGATGGTCTCCAGAGCCTGATCATGAGGCGTGCTTGACCCGCGCCTCTGCGGCCTTTTTTGGGCATATTGCCAGCCACGCGGGGCTTCCCCGAATACTGAGTACGCGCAATGAAATTGATCACTGCCGCAACCTGGGCTGGGTGATACCCGGTTAGTTTTAGTTTAGTTTTCTTTTTTTTTATTGTGTCCTCCTGGTACCTGCTCGCAACGATGACAAGTAAGCCCCCTGCTGCTAGCTGCTTAACCGGCAAATGGCGCCAGACGCTCTCTGCTGGCTAAATTTGAACGGCCTGAAGCAGTCGTATCCAACGCTCATTGGCCTGCTTGCTAAGCCCTGTACTCCCTCCCCCTCCCCCTTCTAGCAGATTCCTCCCATGTTATATTTGCAATGCCAGACCTGCTGGTGCTGCTGCTTGCTAATTTCTTTGCCATTTTCTTGTTTCCAGGTAAACTTTTTAATGGGAACACATTCATTTTCTGACCTAACTTTATTTAAGAAAACATTTAGCCCTCATATTTTATTTAAGAATTGCTGGCATATTATTTTCTGACTATAAAGTTCCATCATTTTCTTTACAATGTATTTTTAGCGAAGCCCTATTTTGAGGGAAATATTAATTCTTGTAGAAAGTGTTAGTTATACCTTAATTACAGATTTACTGAACAATATGCAAATTCAGATGAAAATAGTAGTCACTTAAATATTCTCAAGTCGTCATTCAGAGCAGACTAGAGAAAAGGAAAGTTTTTTTTTTTTCCACGAAGATGTTATTTGATTAAATTAACATAGTGCTATACAGTATAGATTTATATGTTATGATACATTAACAATCAAATTAAAGTAAACTAATCAATAAAGAAAAAGTACATCCCCCCAAAAACCTTAAAGGTGAATTTTAAAAGCTGGATGCGCACCGAAATTGAGATGGGTGTGCATCTGGCACTTGCAAGTGCCCACCCAAGTGCCAATGTGCAAATATCTTGCATCAGAGAAAAAAGGGGCACGGTGTAAGGCATTCTGGGGTGGGGCTAAGGGGGCCATTTTCTATGCGGATCGCACGCGATAAGGGACGTTTCGCACGCGAAAAGTCCCTTATCGCGTGCGATACCAAGATCGGAGCGAAGTCGGGACAGCGTCAGCCCCGGAAGAGGAGGAGTCGGGGCGGCACCGAGGCTGATGCCGCGAAGACTTCGCTAACAGCGAAAGGTACGCTTCTTTATCGCTGCCAGTTTCGCGCTGAATAACTACAACTTTTATAGTGTAGTTATTCGGCGCGATCCCGGCAGTGATCGCATTGCAGAGGTGCGATCACTGCCGACTATCGCAGGACCGCCCCCCCCCCCGCTTCGCCCCCCCCCACCCCCGTTACCACGGTATTCACAACGCCGTGGTGTTTTTGTAAATCTAGGCCTAAGAGATGTGCGAGAAAACAAAGAGGTAGGCGATCTATGATAGCCGTCAGGTAAACACAAGAATAGATGCCTTTATCTTTTCCAATTGTTTATTAAAGTAGAGACGCATATGTAAAAACCATGCTTTTGAAAATCTGTAATTAAAGAAAAAACACAAATAAGTCAAAATTGGAGAAATGTAACATAAGAACATAAGACTTGCTATTCTGGGTCAGACTAAAGGTCCATCAAGCCGAGTATCCTGTTTTCAACAGTAGTCAATCCAGGTCACAAGACCCTGCTTACTAGGGATGTGCAGGCAAAAAGTTTTCGTTGACTCGTTGATAAGTTTTCGTGGGGTGTCGATTTCATTCAATATGGACATATGGAGAATTCCATAAGTTGAGGGTCTGTCCATATGTTCACCGGTTCCCTAAATAAAAATTTAAACCCCTCACCCTCCTTAATCCCCCCCCCAAGACTTACCAAAACTCCCTGGTGGTCCAGCGGGGAGTTAGGAAGCCACCCCTGCACTCGTCTGTGATTTCCTCATGGCGCCGATAGCCTGTGTCACAGGGGCTGCCGTGCCATTGGTCAGCCCCTGTCACATGGTCACCGGCGCCATCTTGTGCTCCTACCACGTGACAGGTAGGTCATGTGGCAGGAGGTCGCTCCGGGACCCCCGTTGGACCCAACCGGAACTTCTGGCCAGCTTGGGGGGGCCTTCTGACCCCCCCAAGCTGGCCAAAAGTTCCGGTTGGGTCCAACAGGGGTCCGGGAGCGGAGGCGCGGTGGAGCACGTGACGTCGGCGTCACTCCGACGTGACGCAGACGTCACGTGCTCCTCGCAAAGGAATACAGGGATGGCTTCCTGACTCCCCGCTGGACCACCAGGGAGTTTTGGTAAGTCTTGGGGGGGTCAGGAGGGTGGGGGGTTTAAGTGATGCGTTTCTCCTCAAACCTTTTTTTTCTCTTTTAAAAATATAAGTTGCATTTTACATATGCGTTCAAAACGAATGCACACCCCTACTGCTTACCCCAGGGACAATCAGTGGATTTCTGCAACTCCATCTTAACAATGATTGTCTCAACTTTCCCTCCAGGAACTTGTCCAAACCTTTTTTAAATGCATCTACACTAATATAATTTACCATATCCTCTGGTAACAAATTCTAGAGCTTTATTATGTGTTGAGTAAAAACACATTTTCCTTTATTAGTTTTAAATGTATGACAGGTTCAGAGGAAAATGAATAGTAGTGGGGATGGGGGAAGGGGATACCAGGAAGAGGATTTGAAGGAGTTGTATTAAGAGGTCAGACAAGGCTGCAGATGAGTATGTTACTGAGCCTATGTAGTCCTCAGAAAATACATGCAGGACATAGGAAGTAATAGAAGGATACTGATTGTTCATGGAAGATCTACTGTACTTCAATTGGCAATTATTTTCCTTCCAAAACATTTGTACAGAGGCATTTTGGTACCATCAGTTTTAGGACTGCAGAACATAGTTGTGCAAGTTCCCTGTATAAGTGCTCTGCAGCCCTTTGAGCAGTACTTATAAAGAGAAGAAAGACTCTTTCATAAGAGTAAAGGAGCTGTGGTCCTTTCACCTACGTGTATGCTCCCCAATGGATGACATATTAAGGTTATCAGAGTAGTGAGTGAACTGAACCATTTGCTATAGCGCTCTCCTCTAGTTGTGGCCACAATAGTTTAGACGAGGAGGTTGGCCAGAGAATCCTGAAGATATTCTGGGTTTAGAGCTGAGAAGGAGAAAAATCTAAGCTCTTTTTTTTTTTTTTATTAAGAATTTGGAGTTTGGGGAAGGGAAGAAGTCTGTCTTCTAGCCTCAGTTCTCCATAGTCCTATTGTAAGTATAGAGGGCCACAAAACAAAAAAGCCTTAAAAACATCTCTCTTCCAGATGGCTTTTTTGAAATCAGCCTTATGACATAACATTTTTTCCCCCTCCTAACCTCCACTGTAGCTTGACCATGTTGACCATGTTTATCAGGAAGTGTTATTTTTGTGTTTTATGTAATAATGTTTTTGTTGCTTTATATATTATGTATGTTTTACTGTACCCCGCCCTGAATGTAGGAAGGACGGATAACAAATGTTTTAAATAAATAGTGCTTCTGAGACCACATGGAATTAGGGATATGCTTGAGTTTGAAACGACAATGTTTACTTTTACATATAATTACATTAAAATAGCTATTGTTATAAACTGCTTCCAATCCACTGCGATGCCACAAGTTTGGTACAATATGATGTCACTCTCTGGCTGCCCTCCATGTGCTCCCCACTTCTGTCACTGTAAAACAAATCACAGTTTGGTCAATCAGATTCATCAGAGCTGGCCAAATCTCACATGCTGTTATTTTTATACAGAAAACTAGGAAGCATTTTTGCTATAAAGATTCATGTTCCTGTGCTGAGAGAAACCATATGATTCTGAGTCGAGTCTTCTTGCTGCAGCCTATAGGTGAAATGTGGTCCAGGTCAGAGCATCGAAGGACACTGGTCTATTATCTCCTGCAGCCATTTCCTGACAGCTTATTAATATGTCCATTTTGTGATTTCATGTGCTTAATCCTTTAATTATTTTAAATATGTATTTTTGAAGCTGATTTTCATAGATCTCATAATACGTTTTAAAATGTTTTGTTAGGCTGTGATTATTACTACCACCCCCTTTACAACTTTGTGTGGTTTTCAGATTATGAACACAGCTTTTTCACTTCCTTTCTGAATTATATATGGCTTGTTGGATAAATTTGGCTTCTATTTGTAGGTGCTTATAAATTATAAATTATAGGTGTTTATTTTCAGCTAATTAGGGGTAATCTAAGGGAACTAAAAATCAGTTTGACACCTTTTCTGGATGACTCAATACAAAATTTGTGCAGATGAAGAGTACAGAAAAGGCACAATAACAGAATGGAGGATCCAGATAGGCAAGGGGAGAGATGAGACAATTATAGGGGTAGTGATTTTTTTCCAGTATTTATTCAATAAACAACTATTTTAGTTATTTTGCATCACGTTTTTTTCATTGGTGTTTTCTATTAAAACCTAAAATCAAAAGCCCTACTTATAAAGTAGTAAGTATGTGGAATTTTGGATTCCATATATTAATATTTGTCCAATATGGATTTTGTGTACCTTTGTTTTTTGTTTGGTTATTTTTACACACCTTATAATTACTTACTTTGGGTATTAGATATATATACTAGGGATGTGAATCGAGTGATCGATCGTCTTAACGATCAATTTTGGCAGGGGGGGGAGGGAAATCTGATCGTCATGGTTTTTTTTGTTAAAAAATCGTAAAAAATCATAAATCGGGGGAGGGCGGGAAAACCGGCACACCAAAACAACCCTAAAACCCACCCCGACCCTTTAAAACAAATCCCCCACCCTCCCGAACCCCCCCAAAATGTTTTAAATTACCTGGGGTCCAGTGGGGGGGGGGGGTCCCGGCGCGATCTCCCGCTCTCGGGCCACGGCTGCGTTAATAGAAATGGCGCCGGTGGCCCTTTGCCCTTACCATATGACAGGGCAAAGGTAGTGCCGGCGCCATTTTGGTTCCTGTCACCCGACGTCACGAGTGCAGGAGATCGCTCCCGGACCCCCGCTGGACCCCCAGGGACTTTTGGCCAGCTTGGGGGGGTCTCCTGACCCCCACAAGACTTGCCAAAAGTCCAGCGGGGGTCTGGGAGCGACTTCCTGCACTCACGCCATATTGCCAATATTCAAAATGGCGCCGGTGCTACCTTTGCCCTCACTATGTCATACGACTTAGAGTGCGCGATACAATACAAATTCCCCTGATTTATCATCAAAAATTGTTAAATCGGGCACGGGAATTATTTGGGGGGAGGGCGGGAAAACCGACACACCAAAACAACCCCTAAACCCACCCCGACCCTTTAAAACCAATCCCTTACCCTCCCCCACCCTCCCGAACCCCCCAAAATGTTAAATTACCTGGTGGTCCAGTGGGGGGGGGGGGGGCCCGGCGTGATCTCCCGCTCTCAGGCCATCGGCGCCATTTTGGCTGCCACTAATATAAATGGCACAGAAGGCCTGATAAAAAAAAAACCCACCCGACCCTTTAAACCGACCTCCTTAGCCTCCCCCACCCTCCCGACCCCCCCCCCCCAAAAACCTTTTAAAATTACCTGGTGGTCCGGGTGGGGGGCGTGGGGAGCGATCTCCCGCTCTCGGTCCATCGGCTGCCACTCATAAAGATGGCGCCGATGGCCCTTTGCCCTTACCATGTGACAGGATAAGTGGCCGGCTGCCACTCATAAAGATGGCGCCGGCCATCCAGTGCTCCTACCATGTGACAGGGGCCAGCCAATGGCATGGATACCCTGTCACATGGTAAGGGCAAAGGGCCATCGGCGCCATTTTTTTAGCGCAACTGATGGCCTGGGAACGGGAGATCGCTACCCGCAGCCCCCCTGGACCACCAGGTAAGTGTAAAAAGTTTTGGGAGGGGGGGTTGGGAGAGTGGGGGAGGTTAAGGGGGTAATTTTAAAGGGTCGGGGTGGGGTTTTTTTTTATCGGCGCGGGCCTCACTAAAAAAAATTAGTGATGTGAATTGGAATCGGAACCGATCCCAATTCACATCTCTAACGATCAGGTTTCCCCCCCCCCCCCCAGCCAAACCCGATCGTTAAAACGATCGGGCACACGATTCAGATCCCTATTGAAGAGACCCAGCAACGCAATGTTGGTCTCTGGGGTAGCCCTCCGGCCACTCGATAGTCCTTTCGGACCTGCCGTATGGAACAGAATATGCGACAGGACGGACAGAGGCTGAAGGGCGAAGATAGACTCAGATGAAGACTCAGGATATGTGAGGGATTCACACGAAGAGTCAGGATACTTGAAGAATTGACACGAAGACTTGAAGGGCTGAGACAAGACTCAGGATACTTGAAGGATGAGCCAGAAGATTCAAGATACATAGAGGACTCAGACGGAGTCACAAGTTACTTGAAGATTCAGGATTACTTGAAGGATGAAACGGAACTCAAGTTACTTGAAGAACTGAGACGAGACTCCAGTTGCTTGAAGATCTGAGACAGAGCTCAGGTTACTTAAAGAACTGAGATGGGACTCAGGTTGCTTGAAGAACTGAAATGGTATTCCAAAGTACTTGAAGGACTCAGACGGAGTCACAAGCCAAAAGTTCTGAATAGGTACTGCCACACCATGCACCCTCCACAGCCAATCAAGGCAGGTCACGGATCATACTGGTGGTTCCCAATTCAGGCTACTTGGAGTTTCCATGACGAAGACTCTGATGAGGTCTGCACTGAGGCGTGCCCTCCACAGCCAATCAAGGCAAGGCACAGACCACGCTGCTACGGTACAGGTTTATGGCGATTTCATTCATATGGGCAAGAGGCTCCGAAGAACTGGACAGGATACAGGAGAAGAACCTCAGGATCCAGGGGCTCAGAGTAAAAGGCTCAGCGTGGAGCTCGAGCGAACTCTGAGCATGGAACCTGAAGCTTGGAGGATTAAAAGCCGGAATCCTCTGGAGGCTTACGCTGCCGAAACAAAGGACATATGGATAACGGAAGATCAGGGCATGAAGAAATCCAAACAGTAGGACTTCAGGACTTCAGGAACTCTGAAGGGCGAAACATCATGAATATCAGGATCTGGACAGACAAGACACAGGATCTGACGAGAGACCTTAACGAAGATGAAGACATGGAATTCCAACATGGAACAGAGTGCCAACGAGAAGCAAGATGAAGAGAAGTCCTAAGGAGGACTGGCTCCTTGCGAAGGCAACAAAGCAATGAAGACAGGCCCTTTTTATAGGGCTGAAGAGGAGACTCCCATAATGACATCACAGGAGAACCACTCCCTCGCTGGCCCTTTAAGTACAGAAGAGAGGTGCAGCCTCACGCCTAAGAAGGAAGTGGGCAGGACTTTGGAGAGCAGCATCCCTGCCACTGAGTGCAAGAGCAGGGCTGGGCCGTGGAGCAGGCCCCGGCACAGGAGACAGCTTCCAAGCCACAGTGAAGACAGTGAAGGCAGCTCCATGCCGCAGGCAAGGCCGAGGAAGAAGGCCCCTCCCCATGGAGGGGACAAGGTAATGTCGGTGGCCTCTGGGCCACATGGGAATGCTGTCAGCGGCCTTCTGGTCACCAGGGCTGCATCCAGATGGCTCCCTGCCGCCAAGCAGTGACTGGAACGTTGGCGGTTTCCGGACTGCGTGGGGATGCCGTTGGCGGCCCCCTGACTGCAGGAGCTGCACAGGAGCAGCTTCAGCCGCTCTTAAAAAAGCGTCGGTGGCCTCTGGGCCATGGAAAAACGAAGAAAAGAGAGGTGAGAGGCTACCCATGGTCCCACCACAGGCAGAATCATAACACATGCGTGTGTAAATGCATACATGATTTAAAATTCCATTGTATGTTTGCTTATGTGCCTCTCTGCGCATGTATGGCCACCTGTATTTTTGTTTTAAAGTTACCATTTCTATAAATCAGACTCCTGATTTGGTATTCTATCAACTATTGGAGGCTTCCACATTGTTACCTGCCTCATGCCAGATATGCTGGTTTAATAAGGAATAGGGTCAAAAGTAGCGATAAATGATTTTATCCATATTATTATTCTCTATCATAATCACTACTGACAGTACCATAAACAACTATCAGATGTATCCTGGTAGAATATGAATAATTTTTATCTGGAGTGAATTCATAAAAGTTGTCATAGCTCATAGTCTGATTATCAGCTTTTTCAGCATTTTTGGTAACAGGCCTCTGCTGTGGTTATTGCAACCATTGCTGGCACTGCTACATATTTTTTGGGGGTATACAACTAAACAACTGAAAGGGAGCTGAGTCAGTTTGCAAAAGGGTGACCAGATGGAGAGGTTTTCATGGCAGTATACAAATGTTCTATTCCTAATGCTAATCCTTTGAAGTCTCCTGAAATGTTAATTAGTTATCAGAGAACACAGTTTTCTCTTAAATGTTTTTACAACAGACACATTTATTTTAAATATTATTTTAATTGCCAAGAACAAAATGTATATCTCTATCTCTCTATCTATCATTTGTTATATATAGCTTTATATAGTTGTAGATGTTATAAATAAGATAATTCAGTCTGTTTCATTCTCTTTGTTCCCATATTTAACAAGCAGTAGGGAAAAGGATGCTTTAGGGAAGGTGTAAGTTTGAGTTTGATAACTTGAGAGCTTTCAACTTAAAATGCAATGGTATTCAAGCTAAATATAAAATAGGATATAAATTGTAACCTTTTTACATTTTAATATAAAGTTTATAGAAAATTGACTATGCTATCTAAAAATTAATGTTAAAAAAAAGCCCACTGTGTGCTTTATTGAGTGTCTGCCATTTTCGTGTATAATAGAGGTAATAAAAATGTTTTAGAAAAAGATTAATGGGGATCAAATCACATATTAAATAAATGGATCTTCTTGGTGTATGTTAAAGATGAATCGGGTCTAACTTCCCCACTCCTGTGGGCAGTGACCCTCCTGCTAACAGTGGCTGAGTATGTCAGTGGGGTTCTGATATTAAATGAGTAGGGTCACAGGATGGCACAGGCAAGAGTGGGAGCTAGGAAAGTCCCTCTTTCCTGTTAGTTTTCCTAACAGGAAACGGGGTCTGAAACCCACCTGGCCAGTCTCCCTGGGGGATAAAAGGGAAAGCAGGGGTTACATTAATCAGCTGGAATCAAAATTAATTAGAAATTTTAATATGTAAAATGTATTATACTGTAACCCCTGGACAGGACTGATCCTTGAATTGGCACCCAGGGGCACATAGAAAGAAAATGGGGATGGACCCTTTTTGCTTAAAATACCTCCACAGTCTCTGTATACTTCTTCCTTGCTCCATGGATACTTTTTTTTTGTCTCTGAGGCCAGACTTCTAGCTGTGGGGATAAACAATAGTTCTTATACCCTGCTTCTTTGTAATCAAGCCCTGTCTCATCCTTTATTTGACAGCACTGCCAATTTACACTGTCTACTTCCAATAAACATAAAGGAGAAGAAAAGTGGTTTCCAACTTCTTTACTAATGGTTTGCTCAGATGATTGAATAATATTTACACTTCTCACATTGAATTGATTAGTAGCAATAAATTATAAGACAACAGATAGAATAAACTTGTGACTTTACATCTTCTAGCAAAGTATCTTAATCATTTTGGAAGCATTCCTCATTTACAATGAAATGTCTTCTTCTCCCGCTTACTCAATTTCCTCTGAATCAGGAGAGGAACTAAAAAAATGCTGGAGAATTAAAGTGTATAGGGTGTCCAAAGTCACAGTAAAGAGGATACAATTACATAAACAATATACATTCTCTCTTTACAGGTATTTGTTACTCCACAGAAGGATCTGTCATTGTTGATATAACTTACTGATATTTGATATGTTTTGCACATAATTTTTGTATACCTCCTGCTCTGTGTCTTTTGTGGTTTTGCGTTTGAACTTTACCTATTTTGATTATTTACAGAATTGGTGTGACGCCTTTCAATTTTTGCATTTGTCCCTCCAAGGCAGCGTCATGAAACATGGTCCCGTGTTGAGGGACCAAACTTTACAACTTTAAGCTATTACACTGGTCTACATCAATTTTGATGACTAAAAGATAACATGTGATCTTTATGTATTTTAGTGTGCTGAATCCAAAAATCACATCTGTTTCCTCCAGTCACATCTGTTTTTTCCGCAAAATGCTGTCTACTCATAAACTCTTATAGCAATAATGCAACATTATTATTTAGATATGCTGAATACGCAAAAAGATAATGCGCAGAAAGACATGCTGAATACACAATCGGTATAACCAATAGGAAGACTGCTTATTAAACAGTCTAAAACTGCTAACGCTGGCATTTTATGGCTTAGAAGTCGCAGCAAATTTATCTCTGTTAAATCTGTTTTTGTTGAATATGTCATCCGACACTCGAATAGTTCATGGACGGTGCTGGAATGGTCCTGATATATTCTGTTACATTTGTGGTTGTTTTACAACACCCAAACAAATGACAGATATATCTGACTTTGTACAACAAGCTTATCATGCATATTTCAGGGTTAAACTGGGTGACTAGGACAAACCTTTGGCACCACATAAAGGGCCAGATTTTCAAAGGGGTGTGCGCGTACCCCCCCAAAAACCTGCCCGAAGTTCCCACTGCGCGCGCCTAGCCTATGTTGAGTAGGCTCGGTGGCACACGCAAGCCCCGGGATGAGCGTATCACGGTGCGTCATTTGGGGACAGGCGGGCGGGGGCATGGTTTTGGGGGCATGGCCAAGGCCTCCGAAACGGCTCCCGGGCCGGGGAAGGGGAAGGTGCAGGGGGTGGAAGGAAAGTTCCCTCTGAGGCCGCTCCGATTTCGGAGCGGCCTCGGAGGGAACGGAGTCAGGCTGCGCGGCTATGCGCGTATCTATTAAAATCCCGCATACTCTTGTTTGCGACTGGTGCATGAAGAAAAGTACGAGTGTGCGCAAATTTGTAAAATTTACCCCAAAGTGTGCAGGACATGTGTTGAAAACCTGAGACAGTGGACTAAAGATCAGAGAAAAAGTCTCAGTTTCGGAGTTCCAATGGTGTAGCGAGAGCCCCAAAACCATGTTGATGACTCTCTAACAATTCTCCCTAGCAATTAAAATTTACACAAATATTGCTCTCTTGGTTAGACGATAGACTCGTCTTTTGCATGAAACAAATATATTATGTGCTATCGCTTCTTCAGAACTTCTTATTACCCTTGATATTCAACTTTAATCAAACATTTCTCATTTGTGAAAAGTTTTGACATATTGCATATTTTTTTATTTCATATTAGGAATCAGCACCTTTCATTTGGGTAAAATCAGCAAAAATAATTAGGCCAGAAGAAAACTATTTTTCAAATGTAGACCAGTGTTATTATTTGAAGATATTCACATTTGTTATGGATACATTTTCTCTGATTAAAAGGATATGTGATTGAGTTATGAGATACTTCCATTTTATTTAGTTCTCTGAAATTTGTCTGTCTGTATGCAACCACTCTGAGTGTTAACGCAACACACAATTTGTATTTTTTGATCAATAAATCTTTGCCACGAGATAACATGAGAGCCAAATGGATTAGCACTTAACCACCGGGACTCAAAGTATCCATCGTACAAATTGTCCATATCTGGAGCCATGGCCACCCCTTTAATTTGTTTATAGATTTGACCATTAAAAAGAAAAATAAATCTTGCATAGCTATAGCAGCCAAGTCTAAAACAAAAGAATAGGGGATAGGGTTACACAAAGTACTTGTAGTTAACGTGTTTCTTGATGATTTGTAAAGCTTCATTCTGTGGGACATTAATATACAAAGAGACAATATCTATAATAGCTAAACTCAAATTCTGAAAAGGACCAGGAAATTGTTGCAAGATATTGATAAAGTCAGCAGAGTCCCTAACATAAGAGGGTAACTGCAAAACAGCAGTTTTTGTCTACAAAAATGGATAGGGGTTCTAACAACGATGAGCTCGCTGAAATGATAGGCCTCCCTAATGGATTGTTCAGAGTTTAGTGAATCATTGGCAAAATGTGTAGCATAGGTATCTTGAGCTTATTCAATTTCAAAAAATGAAACTCCTTTGTGGTAATCCATGAAACTTCAAGTGCATGATCAAGCAGAGTGTCAATTCTAATTTTAAGGTTAGATGTTGCATCTATAATCAAAGGACAATAAAAAGAAACATCTGTTAACTGGCGCATTGCTTCCCCCCAAGCTGGCCAAAAGTTCCTTTTGAGCCCAACGAGGGGTCCGGGAGCGAACCCGAGGGGAATCACGTGACGCCGCGTCACTCCGACGTGACGCGGACGTCACGTGATTCCCCACGCGTCTGCTCCCAGACCCTCACGGAACTTTTGGCCAGCTTTGGTAAGTCTTGGGGGGGGGATTAAGGAGGGTGAGGGGTTTAAATTTTTATTTAGATCAACAATCGCGATTTCCAACGTATTCAACATAGCTATGTTGAATAAGTTGGAAATCCGATCGTTTAAGCCTCATCTTTTTTTTTTTTGTATTTAAAGATTTTATTGTCAATCAATGCAGCAAGTAAGATAACACAGTAAGAGATACAAAACAGGAAGCATGAACCAGAACAAAAAGTACACCCATGTAGTAATCACAAACGCACAGATACAACAATACGTAACCAAGATTGACCAGTTTATCAATTATATAATCACCCCACCCCAGGCTGCCCACCCCCCACCCCCCTGTACACATCTGGGAGCCGGGAACCATGAGGGAAATTGTGAACTGGAAAGCCTAAAAGAGGTGAAGAGGAAGTTTGAAGGCAAGAGATGAAAAGTAGAGAGATAGGAAAGGGTGAGCAGTGCTAGTGCAGCCATAGAGAGAAGGCTCGCCCAACCCTCCCAATTGAAAGGCCCCGGTAAAGGGAGTATATATGGGGAAAAACGCCCGCTTGGGGATATAGCCAAGAGGCCGAGAACGGCCACCAAAATCCAGGACCAGAACAGCAGGTGCAGCGTCTCGCAATTAGGTGGCAATGGTTTGTAGTGCAAGCCACTTGTGGTACGAGCCCCACATCCGGTTAAAAGCAACCATCCGATCCCAGTGTACTGCTGTAAGTCTACTGAGTTGATAATAGGTATGTAATCGATGTTGGATTGCAGCCAAACTGGGAGCGTTCACCCCTTTCCAATGGGATGCTATTTCTGACCGTGCTGCAATAAAAACTTGCAACAAAAACTTTTGTGTGTCTTTATTATGGTCAGGTAGGGGTAGACCTAAGAGTACGTGCTGGGGTTCAGCTTGTACCGGAAGGTCAACAACCAACGAAAGCCACCGGAAAACCTCCCGCCACACGAATGCCACTTTGGGACATTCCCACCAAACATGGTAGTAGGTACCAACTTGCCCGCAACCCCGCCAACAGAAGTTAGAAAAAGTGGGCCGAAATTTATGGAGTCGTTCCGGCGTATAGTGCCACCGGTAGAGTAATTTATAACAGTTTTCCTGTAAACTGGCCAAGACAGAGCATTTATGGGCAAGGGAGTAAATAGAGTCCCATTCGTGGTCCTCTAACCGACGCTGGAAGTCTAGTTCCCACAATGTGCGATGGCGTGGGGTCTCCCTGGATAACCCATTGAGCAGACCGTATATCTTAGAAATAACACCTCGTATAGTAGAGGCATATTTGCAATAGGTTTCAAATAATGTGCCGGTCAGCTTCAAGGTACCCCCCCTCGCCCCGCGCTTGACAAAGTGATATAATTTAGCATAATGCAAAAAATCCCCTCCACCCATCGAGTATCGCGCATTTAACTGTTCAAGTGTCATCAAGGAACCCTGGTCCAGCACATGTACCAATCTAGTAACGCCCACTGACCCCCACCGTTGCACAGTCACAGATTTGTCCTGTATTGGGTATACTGTATTAGTATAGAGATGAGTCATTATAGAGTACCGTTCAGGCCCAATCAATTTAGCCTTCCAGGGAAACCATAACTTAAGCGTGGTGCGAAGGGCAAATGGCATGTACATGACATGTCCCCCAGTCTGAGGGGGTTGCCACGGAAGAGCCGACAAAGGCAGTTGCCCTACCAATGCCTGTTCTAAAAGCACCCACTGCGGTACATCATTCGTACGGTGAAGGGCCACCAGGGCCCGAAACTGCGCAGCAAGATAGTACCACAGCAAGTTAGGTAATTGGACTCCCCCTTGAGGTTTAGTCCTATAGAGAGTCGCTCTAGCCACTCGAGGGGGTCGCTTGCGCCAGATGTAGCTGCATAGCATTTGCTGCCACTTCTTTAACAGGGAGGACGATAAGGTAAGGGGAATCGTGGTGAAAAAGTATAGAAATCTGGGCAGTATGTTCATCTTGATTATGGCAAGTCGGCCCAACCACGAATGCATCTGATTCTGCCACCTACATAAATCCGTACAGATAGTGCGGACCAGGGGGTCATAATTTAACATATAGAGTTGGCTAGTCGTGGGGCCTAAGCGAACACCCAAGTATTTAAGGGAGGTGGTAGCCCACTTGAAGGGGAATTGACGCCCCAATGACTGTACCTCGGTAGATGACAGGGTGAGGTTCAGGATTTCTGATTTGTCATAATTAACTTTCATACCTGACACGGAGGTGAACCGCTTCAACTCTGACATGACCTGCGGCAGCGAGGATGCCAGCTCTGTGAGAGTGAACATCACATCATCTGCGAAGAGGGATATCTTAAAATGGTGGTCCCCTCTCCGAATACCCACGATCCCCGGAGCGTGGCGAATAGTCGTGGTGAAGGGCTCAAGGAACAGGGCAAACAGCAAGGGAGACAACGGGCACCCCTGTCTGGTCCCCCTTTGAATCTCAAACTGGTCCCCATAGCTCCCATTGACCTTAACACGAGCCAAAGGGTGGCTATACAACTTTTCCAGCCAGGTCACAAAAGAGATGCCAAAAGACATTTTGTGCAGCGTCTGGAAAAGGAATGGCCAATGAACCAGATCAAAAGCCTTCTCTGCATCAAGTGAGAGAAGGACAGCTGGCACCCTCTCAGCATGCACCAGATCAATAATGTCTATTAGCCTGCGAACATTGTCCGCTGCCAACCGTCCAGGAACAAAACCCACCTGGTCATTATGTACCAAAGTAGGCAGAACCCCATTAAGGCGAGCGGCCAGGACCCTAGCTAGAATTTTAAGGTCTATGTTGATTAAGGATATGGGTCGAAAAGAACTACATTTTGTGGGGTCACGGCCTGGTTTTGGAAACACCGTAATACCCGCAGTGTTTGCGTCCCGTCCAAGATTCGACCCCAGGAGGAGAGAGTTGAACGAGGCAGTCAGTGGTCCCGCTAGGAGGTGTGAGAATTTGCGGTAGTACGTCCCTGTGTAGCCGTCAAGTCCTGGGGTCTTGCCAGGCTTTAAACGTTTAATGGCAAGCAGCACCTCCTCAACCTCAATAGGCTTATCAAGGAATACCCTCTGGGAGTCAGTCAGAGAAGGGAGATGCACGGAGCGCAAATAATCGGCAATGGCACCGTCAGACACCATGCCATCAGCCGAGTATAGCTGCGCATAGAAATTTGTGAAAGCGTGCCGAATACCCTCCGAGGTAGTAGTAGCAGAACCGTCAGGGTTAACTATCTTGGCAATAGTCGCCTGCGCCCGTGCGGCCCGTAATTTGTGTGCTAGATAACGACCTGCTTTGTTACCGCCCTCAAAGAATTTTTGTCTCAATAGAAGCATATGATGGCTGATAACCTCATCGTCCAAGGACCGAAGAGAACTCTTAATCCGCAGTATTTGGTGGTAAACAGATTTCGAGGAGGTGGCGCTATGCTGTTGGGTCAAGACCCTCAATTTAGCCAATAAATCTAGCCGGGTAGCCTCCCGTGTCTTGTTGCAGTGCGCTGCCTGTGATATGAAGAGTCCCCGCATAACAGACTTGGAGCATTCCCATACCGTTAAAGGGTTCATATCCTCAGTTTGGTTCTCTTGGAAAAAGAGTGTCAATTGTGACTCTATCTTGGTTACAAAATCCCGATCCTTAAGTAAGCCCTCATTAAGCCTCCACGGCCAATAACCCGAGGGAATGTCCTGTAGCGTAACTTCTATCCAAATGGGGGCGTGATCGGACCAAGTGATGTGGTCGATCTCCGCTTTCTGGACCCTATTTTGCAAGTGAGTGGAAACAAATAAGTAATCAATCCTAGAATATGTATCATGAGGGTGAGAATAAAAGGAGTAGGATCTGGAATGTGGATACCGCCGCCTCCAAATGTCTAAAACACACCATTTATCGAGAAAAGTGTGCCACTTTGACCTGAAGCTTTGGGCGCCACCGGTACCGGTACTATTATCCAGAGAGGGAGATAGAGTGGCGTTAAAATCACCGCCCAATACTAAGTCCCCTTCTAGATGCTGTAGCAGGACATCCTCAATTTGTTTCAAAAAGGCTACCTGAGCTGTATTTGGGAAGAAGACATTAAGTAAGGATATTACGTTTTTACCCACCCTAATTTTCAGAAAAAGAAATCTGCCCTTCGGGTCCGCCAAGTGGAATTGTTCCTTGTGCACACAGGCAGCCGAGAATAGAATGCCCACCCCCGCATATTTCTGCTCTTTAGAACTGGCAGCCCAATAACCGGAAGGGAATTGAGGGAAAACCAAAAGCCGTTCGTGGTGCCGCCGCACATGCGTCTCTTGAATAAACGCTATCCCTGCCTTTTGACGCTGAAGCTCCCTAGCGAGCAGCAAGCGTTTCCTCGGGGTGTTGAGCCCCTTCACATTAAGGGATAAAATCTTAGTAGCCATCCCATATAAAAAATACTTTCCTCGCCCCTATAGAAGAAAAAAGTGCCCCCTCCCTCGGTAGAAAGCCCAAAAGGGGCGAAACTCCCCAAGCCCACCGTCCCAGGTTCATAAGACTCAGAAAAATGTTTACAGTTCCCAGTGTGTTCCCCAACAATACAACTGTATCCCGCCAACCCTCCTTGGGACACATGAAATGGAGGCTGTGTACTCCCGACTAACAACGACCACCAGCCGACAGCGCCCCCCCCCCCCCCGCTAAATATGGAAACCAAAACATGTAAACCTGATAACTGCCTACAACCGCAACAATGTAGGAATAATAACCAGAAATCCAACGCGTAGTGCTTCTTGCCGTCCCTCACGCCCTGCCATATGGTCAGAAAAGGCCAAGTCCAGCAACTTCAGAAAGATGTCCAGGTCAGCACTCGTCCGACCAACAAAGTTAGGAAGTCCAACATGCAGAAAAAGTCAACCTTGATCCTGCTGAGGGGAACGGCGAGCATCAGACTGCCTCCGAAGTCTTTTCCCCCCCTTTTCTGCCCGCTGCCAGCGGGGGGCCGTGTCCAACCGCTCTGGCTGGGACGCCTGCTTAGGTGCTTGAAAGGACACAGGAATTTGTGCTTTAGTGAAGGCTTCCAAAGCTTCCACTTTGTTTTTAACCTTATAGGTCACCCCCTGGGCTTGAAAAAGTAACCCAAAGGGGAAGGTCCAGCGATATTTTATATTCTTATCTCGTAGCGCGGATGTCACTTCTCTCAGCTCGTACCTCTTCTGTAGCGTAACAGGAGCCAAGTCTTGGAAGACAGAGATACGTAGATTGTGCCAGGTAATCTCCTTCAGCGAACGAGAGGCAATGGAGACCCTCTCCTTGAGGCGGAAGTTGTGGAAGCAAATCACCAGGTCCCTCGGTTGCTGGTCCCTGCGCTGCCCCAGGGCTCTGTGCGCTCGATCCAGGAGTATTTCTGAGGCGGCGGGTAAGGGATCGCTGGTGCTGCCCTGACTTCCAGACAATATGTGAAGACAGATTTGTTGAGCCACCAGCATGGCGTCCGCATATTCAGGGGTATCCGGCACCCCCCTGATGCGTAGGTTATGTCTCCTGCTCCTATTTTCCAAATCTTCAATTTTCTCCTGAAGCGCTGCGAGATCTGCACTGTGCTGGAGGCCCCGGGAGTGTAAGGTGTTCAGGGCCTCCCCATGCGAATCCACCCTGCTTTCAATTTCGTCTGCCCGGTTCCCTAAGGCTGCCAGGCCCTCCTTCACCTCAGCCACAGAGTCCATGATCTCCCTTTTGTGCTGCTTCATATCGCCGCGCAAGTCAATGAACCACTGCCTTACCTCTTCTCGAGTTAGGGGAGTGCCTGCTGCGGGAGCTTGCTTGTCGGGGCAGGGTTCGATGGGCGCCGGATCATCAGCCCCATTTCCTGCCGCGTGGTCTTCGGCGGAACCGCCATCTTGGCCGGGATCGGGAGGCTGCTTTTCATAAGAAAACTGCCGTAAGTCAGCAGTTTTCCGTTTTGTGGCCATCAGGGCGATGTGGTCAGCTGCGGGAGGCACTGCCGTTTAAGCGATGGAAAAGTTTGCCGCGATCGCGCCGGTTTCTGCGGGGTGGGGGCCTCCGAGGGAGCGGAGCTCGTCAGCTATGCGACCGCTCTCATCGGCTGCTCAACAGCGCCCCCAAGCCTCATCTTTTTTTTAAGTTAAAAAAAAAAAAAGTTGCGTTTTCCATTTAAGTTCAAAACGAATGCACACCCCTACTATCTACAGGCACCTCAAATTCTTTGTCTGATCCTTTCAAAGATGATGAAGAAAAGGATGAATAAAAACTAACTTTATTAGGGTGGTTATATCATCCTGAAGCACTCATCCATGGATAGACTCTTCCTCTTTTATAGTCAGATTCATCTTGATTAAACTTATCATGTTTCATCTTTTTCATCTCATCCCCTGCCCTGCCTATTCATCTCGCATTTCCTTGGACAGATTCCCAGTATTGACCTCAGTTTGCTTCCTGGATCTTCCTTGAACGCTGCCTGCTACTGACCACTGTCTACCTCCTGGACCTTTCTTGAACATTGACTGCCAACAACCACTGTCTGTGTCCTGGTCCTTTTTGAATGCCAGCTGCCACTGACTGCTGCCTGTCTCCTGGATATCTGTGAATGCTGCCTGCCACTGACCCGAGCCTGCCTCCAAATTTGCCTGCATGACCAAGCCTTCTCTATGGATCTTCTATCCATCTGCAGAGGCCCCCACCTAAGACCTGCCTGCCCTGGAACCCAAAGGCTCAACCTGAAGGGAATGTGGGCTGGTATAGGTGAAGCTTCAGTTGGGCCTCTGCCTCTTCCAACTCCACCTTTGATGGCGGGGATCTGCAGGGCTCCACCTTTCAGGTTCGCCAACTCCACCTTTGTCCAAGAATCCACACCCACAACAGTATTCAATTAATTAGAATTCTTTATTAGGACCAAAGTGCTGCAGTAAGGATAAAAGGGATATATTGGTATATGGTTTGAAATAAAGGATCAGATGTATTAAGCCTTTTTTCCACAGAGGAGAAAGACTCAGGAGTAATCAAAGGAAATATTTATTTATAGTAAGGGTGGTGGATGCATGGAACAGCCTCTCTATCCAGGTCATTCATCAAAATGCGTTATGATGTTAACACATGCAATAACGCGTTAACGCATGCGTTAATGCTATAACGAATGTGAAAAGAATTTTATTTATTTATTTATTTGACAGCTTTTCTATACCGACATTAAAGTACACATCATGTCTGTTTACATAATAACAAAAGGTGGAAATTACAAATAACAGGGATTGGGGGGGGGGACAACTGAAAGAAGGTTCAAAAAACAACGAACCTGACAAACTAAATGAAGGAGAGAAAAGGATAGAGGTAACATGATTAACAAGTCTGTGAAGTATACAGGTTATACAAGAGTATTTGATTTGCAAAAGGAACTGATAAGATTACTTGGTCTAGAAGGTTGGATTACACTGATTAAGTAGGGTTTAGCGGGGTTAGAAGATTATTAGATTGAGTAGGCTGGCGAAGGGAGGGGGCAGGGCAGGGCAGAGCAGTGCAGTGATGTCAAAAGAGTTAGTCCGGAAAGGCCTGGTGAAAAAGCCAGGTCTTTAGCAGTTTTCGGAATTTATATGGGCATTGCTCCAGGCGAAGGTAGCGAGGAAGAGAGTTCCAAAGGGTGGGGCCTGCAATGGAGAGGGCACGGGTCCTTGTTGCTGAGAGTTGGGCTTTCTTGAGTGAGGGGACTTGTAGGGTGCATTTAAGGTTCGTTCTGGTGGGGCGGGCGGATTGAGCGGGTTGGAGAGGTTCATTGAGCCATAGGGAGTTATGATTGTAGATAGTTTTATGTATGATGGTGATGGTTTTGAACAGGATACGGGAGGGGATGGGGTGCCAGTGAAGGTCTTTGAGGATAGGGGTTATATGGTCTGATTTACGTGCATTACTGATTATCCTAGCTGCTGCATTTTGAAGTATCTGGAGAGGTCTGATAGTGGAGAAGGGGAGGCCAAGGTACAATGAGTTGCAGTAATCCAACTTCGACGTTAGGGTAGCTTGGATAACAGTTTTGAGATCATGGGTATGGAGTAGGGGCTTGAGCTTTTTTATGACCATAAGCTTATAAAAACCTCCTTTTATGACGGAGTTGATGTGACTCTTGAGGCTCAGATGAGGGTCAATTAGTACACCTAGGTTTCGTACCGCGGGTTGTGCACTATAATTGTAATTGTAATGCATGGTGCAAATGCAAATTTTTGGGAGGGGCAGGAGTTAGTTAAATGAGGGGGGGGGAGAGAGAGAGAGAGAGAGAGAAAGAGCCTCTGTGGAGGGCCTCACTGTGTGCACCTATTTATATTTCTATAGGAGGGCTATCTAATAGGTTAAGATGAGGTGTTGGTGGTGGTTTAGGGTTTAGGGGCCAGTTTTGCATTTAGAGTGAGACGTACGAACAGCACAGTACACCTTGGTGAAGATTTGATGTCATTTGAAGTGAGGAAAATCTCACAGAGATTAAATTTTGTGTTATGTTATCTCACCCTAGCTTGATGGTACCCTGTTATAGAGTCCAACAAGCTAGGGTGAGAGAACATAGTAGAAATTTCATCTTTTTGAGACTTTGCTCACTCCAAATGATGTCAAATCTTCACCGAGGTGTACTGTGCTGTTCATACGTCTCATTCTACATGCAAAACTGGCCCCTAAACACTAAACCACCACACCTCGACCTATTAGATGGCCCTCCTATAGAGATATAAATATTTAAATACTAGACAGGCTTTGTAGATAGTCTCTCTCTCTCTCTTTCTCTCTCTCTCTCTCTGGGATTATTGCAGGGTATGCTAAGTTTACTGTACCATGTGATACTACTGATGTGAAGTGGTAATGGACTCTAGACCCAAATAATTGGTGTGGATGGGCAGACTTGGTAGACCTTTTTCAGCCATGACATTTCTGTTTTTCTATGACATAGAACATTTTCCAGATTTGCCCTCAGTGTTTTACCCTGAATTTTGATAGGTTATCTGTTTAGGCAGTTGTAAAAATTCTAATCTAGCTTATCTTTGCCTCTCTGAACAATTTCAGTTTTCTTTAGATTCAACAGAAAAACACTAGTCAAGTTTCAATAGCTGATAAAACAGAAAAAGAAGATAGTAAAATGTTAACCCTATTTATCTTTTCTTCAGTAAATTGGTGTGAGCATGGTATGAGTGGGGCAAAGGCATTTCATGGCATCAACCTAAGATGCGCACGTAATTTTTTTCGTGATCTGGTGCTTGCCAAGGCCCCCTGCCGCATAACTTTACTTCTGTTATGGATGCCATATAAATTAAAAAATAAAGAAAATTATTTATTTATTTATTTAGTACTTTTTTATACTGACATTCATGATACAGATCATATCATATTGGTTTACAAGGAACAGGGGGTTATAACATTAACCTTAACATAGAAGAAGAGGCAAAAGTTACAATAAAACAAGGGTAATGGAACTCGGAAGATGAAGAAGCCAGAAGTAGAAAGGTAACTCGGTAACTATAACAAATCAATTACAATGTCTGAGATGGTGTGCATTGAATAGAAGGACTTAGTAAATGATCTGTGGCATAGCTGATGTAGGCCTGGGTTAGGGGAAGGCTTGTTGAAACAGCCAGGTCTTAAGTTTTTTCCTGAATGTCAACAAGCAGGGTTCCTGTCTGAGATCGGGGGGGATAGCATTCCAGATGGCTGGTCCCACTGTCGAGAAGGCCCATTCTCTAGTAGTTGACAGATGGGTGGATTTGGTAGAAGGGGCGTGCAGGGATCCTTTGTAAGCTTCCCTGATAGGTTTTGAAGAGGTGTGGAGTCTGAGTGGGAGTTGCAGGTCGATGGGTACCTGGTGGTGAATGGTTTTATGAATGATGGTAAGGGATTTGTGAAGGATTCTAAAGCTTATAGGTAGCAAATGCAGATCTCTGAGGATGGGCGTAATGTGATCTCTTCTGTTGGTGTTTGTTAGGATTCTAGCGGCTGCGTTTTGGAGCATCTGAAGAGGTTTGGTGGAGGAGGCGGGGAGACCTAGTAGAATGGAATTGCAATAGTCTATCTTGGAGAATATAATGGCAGATTTGTGGGTTTTAAGGGTCAGAGCTAATTGGGGGAAGTGAAGGCTATTAAACTAGAAGGGTTTGGATGACCTATCTCTTAAATGGGTGAACTGGAGATGATCTGGTAAAACTAGGAATGCTGTTGGCACGCACCTCTTTTAAAATTCCATGATTTACGTGGTAGATGCGGGATTTACGTGCCCATGTGCATTAGGGATGTGCAGAGCAAAAGTTTAAGTTCATATGTCCATATGTCCAAAGGGGGTCCCATTTGCGGTCATTATGGACATAAACAGAATTCAATGAGTTGAGTATATGTCCATATGTGCAAATAAAAATTTAAACCCCTCACCCTCCTTAATCCCCCCCCCCCCAAGACTTACCACAACTCCCTGGTGGTCCAGCGGGGTCAGGACGCCATTTCTGACCAACTTTGCAAGGAGCACGTGACGTCAGCGTCACGTCGGAGTGACGCGGCGTCACGTGATTCCCCGCGGGGTCGCTTCCGGGATCCTCGTTCGGCCCAAAAGGAACTTTTGGCCAGCTTGGGGGTGTCAGGAGGCTCCCCCAAGCTGGCCAAAAGTTCCTTTCGGGCCGAACGAGGATCCCGGAAGCGACCCCGCAGGGAATCCCGTGACGTCGGCGCCACGTCGGAGTGACGCGGCGTCACGTGATTCCCCACGAGTTCCCTCCGGCACCCTCGTTCGGCCCAAAAGGAACTTTTGGCCAGCTTGGGGGGGCCTCCTGACACCCCCAAGCTGGCCAAAAGTTCTTTTTGGGCCGAACGAGGATCCCGGAAGCGACCCCGCGGGGAATCACGTGACGTCGGCGCCACGTCAGAGTGACGTGGCGTCACGTGATTCCCCGCAAGTTCCCTCCGGCACCCTCGTTCGGCCCAAAAGGAACTTTTGGCCAGCTTGGGGGGGTCAGGAGGCCCCCCCAAGCTGGCCAAAAGTTCCTTTTGGGCCGAACGAGCGATCCGGCGCGAACCCGCGGGGAATCACGTGACGCCGCGTCACTCCGACGTGGCGCCGACATCACGTGCTCCTCGCAAAGAATTTCAGAAATGGCGTCCTCACTCCTCGCTGGATCACCAGGGAGTTGTGGTAAGTCTTTGGGGGGGGGATTAAGGAAGATGAGGGGTTTAAATTTTTATTTTGGATCAACAATCGCGATTTCCAACTTATTCAACATAGCTATGTTGAATAAGTTGGAAATCCGATCGTTTATGTCTCATCACTTTTTTAAGTTAAAAAAAAAAAAAAGTAGCGTTTTACATTTATGTTCAATACGAATGCACACCCCTAATGTGCATGCCCTCTTAAAACTTGGTGCACATGGCCAGGCTATTTTATAGCATGCACGCATATACATATGCAACTTATGTAGTGCTGCATCTCAGTTTGAAAGTTACCATCTTAGAGTCTGATTTGCTATGTTGTTTCCTCCATATAAAGGGAAAAAAAGCCTTAGCAAAACAGGCCCTTAAATAAGAATTCCAGAACATATCTATTGTTCCTAGAATTTATCATTAGAGATAGTAGCAGATAAAAACATGTTTAGCCCATCCAATCTGTCCAACTGACATAAATTCCTCCCAAATGCAACTGAACATGAACCCCAGACTCCTTGCCACATCTTGTCTTTTACTTGACCTCTCAAGCCTTTACTTATCACAACCCTCCATACCTGTCCTAAGCATGCTCATAATCAGACCTCCACCTTGCTGGCAGGAATTTCAGGCCTTGTCATCTTCAACAATTCTTACAAGACCAATATTTAATCCAACATCCAGATCCGCTTCCATGTTTTATTACCAAGTTTTCTAGTAATTTCTAGTAATTTTCTAGTAATTTTCTGGTATCCAAAATGTTTGAGGCTGTAGTCTAAAAAAAAAAAAAAAGATCCAGCTTCCCCATAATCACTGAAGTTTGAATTTTAATCATGGTCCCACAATAGAGGTTATTCCAGCCTTCCTGGAAGTCCAATGCAGACATACCACTGCTGTTTAGAGTTGCTTGTGTTTACTGTGAGGTAAAATTTATAACATCATAATGACATCTGAACATCACTTTACCATTCTCTTTTTCAATACTGTACAGTAATTCTTCAAACAGTTTGAGTCTGAATTCTTAACATCTGGCTCCAAGCCAGTTGGAATATCTTTAAACCTGAGGCACAATCATTCTAAATGACATTTAGCACAGTCTATTAATTCCAACAGTCTGTCATTGCTTGGATACCATCTCATGAATTATCATGCTTCTCTTAACTAGGTATGCTCAATGACTGATCAAGAATCATATTTTCTAAATGAAATCAATTTACTTATCTTAACACTCTGCTCCAAATTCTCAACTGGCTTCCTTTAGTTTCCTCTCTATTCACTAAAAGATAGATTTTAAAAGTGTTGCTCATGCAAAAATAGCCCCATACATGTGTATGTAGGCCACATGCAAATTTTAAGAAGCTGGGAAAATAGACTTACACACATAACCCCTGAACTTTGCAAAGCTGAACATGGCACCACATACCATGTTAGTGCATAACTTTACTACTGGTTCTGAGGAGTGGCAAGTCTGAAGATTTTGGGCCAGAGGGATCCTGAACAGAGAGAGAGAGTCAGAGAGACAGAGACAGAGAAAGAGAGAGACTCTATTAGAAAGAGAATCTGCCACTCTATATATCTCCCAACGTAAGAAAGGCACTTTCAACTCAGGTGGGTTTTGGGGGGGGGGGGGGGGGTGTTACATTGATCTGCTTAGAGCACAAGGGTCTCTCTCTCTCTCTTCCCACCCACCCATGGGCACTCATCTGAGTACGCACATGAAGGCTCCACACATATGCACCGTAGGGATAATTTAAATGATACGCGTGTATTTGCATGCGCGATAAAAAATTAAGCATATTTTTGCTCGTGTGCCCAATATGCACGTTTATGGATGCATGCATGCTTCTTTTAAAATGTACTTGTAAGGATGGTAACAAGATACAGTCTAGTCTCAGAATAAAAAAGGTCAATTGACTCTTTAAAAGCCCCTCAGGTTCATAATGCATGATTTAAAGAAATACTTAAAATGTACTTTATGGAGGGCTGATAGCAAAAGGTCATCTCCAAAACCAAACAGCAAGGGATTAATGTCCCCTCACTGTGTCATCTCTCCCTATATGGAACAGCGTGGCATTTTAAGGGTTACCTAAATAGCAATAGCCTGTATTAGTCAGTCTAGGGTCAATATTCAAAAGCTGTCTGTTTGTCTAAGTTAGCCAGATAGACATGGGGTAGATTTTATTACATGCGCGCACACATGCAAGCTGGATTTTATAATTAAGAAGCAGACTGGAGGGGAACCTCCCTACCCCCCCCCCCCCTACTAACCTTCCTTCCCTTTCCTCTTTCAACGCTCCACCCTGACCCCTAATGCCTATCTAGCTACCCCTACATTTTTTTATATTTTTTCTTACTGCTCCTTGGGACCAGAAGCAGTTTACACGCGTTGCCCGGCTGCTAGAGCGCGCTTTCCTGGGAAGGCTTTTAATGGCGCTGTCCTGGCCTGCCCCAACCCAACCCTCCCCACCCAGACCCTGCCCTCTGGCCCACCCCTTTGAAGAGGCCTAGCATTTGTGTGTGTACCGGGGTTTACATGCGTGGCCGGGCCTCTTTTAAAATTTGCGCAGCACGCGCAGGGTCTGGCCATGAGCATAAACCCCGGGTTTTACGCGCACAGGCCTTTCAAAATCTAGCCTACAGCTGTTACAAGGCCCCACGCTGGCACAGGGATTGCCCATCATGCTGCTATAGTAAATTCCATGAGTCCCATGGTGGTGAGAGCTGGACTTGTGCCTCTAGCCGGATAATGAATTATCCAGCTAGAATATAGCCGGGTAAGTCAGGGGCATTCCTGGGGCAGGAGGTAGGCATTTCAGGGAAGAGTGGAGTTAGTTGGTTAACTTAACTGGCTAACTCTAGACACGCCATAGGGCAGGTCTAAAGTTAGCTGGATACCACATATCCGGCTAATTGGAACTTATCCGGGTATATTCAATGGTGTGTCTGTACCACTGAATATCCCAGTTAAGTTAACCAGATATGGATATCCGGCTAACTTAGCTAGCCACTTAGTGGATGAATATTTACCCCAATATTATTAACAATAAAACAATATAAAATCAAATAAAAATGATAATCAATCAGGAACAGAATCTAATCAACAACCACACTGAACAATTGTGGCTTGAACACCTCCCTAAAACCTCTATAATCTGTTTGTAGCCACAAACTCACTGGAAGATTATTCCAAAGGGAGAGGGCCACAACAGAAAAAGCCCCTTGATGAGCACTCTGAAATTGTGCACTGGAAACCGTCAGTACACTTAGCAATTGCTGGGCCACAAACCATAAAGACCACTGTGGTTGGTATAAAGACATCAAATTTGCAAAGTATCTTGGGCTGTTACCATAAATAACTCAGTGTACCAAGGATAACATTTTAAATTTAATACTTTGTTCAATAGGCAGTCAATGAAACTTGCACAATATTGGTGTAATATGGTCACATAAAGATAATTGAACTACCAAACGAATGGCTGATTCCAGCAAAAGTTGTAACAAATGAAGGTAAAACTTTGGCAGCCCAGCATAAAGGGTATTCCCATAATCCAATACTGAAAGTAGAAAAGAATGGATTAATGTCATAAAATAGTTCTTATCCAGAATGTAACGCAACCGGAGTACTTTCCGTAACTAAAAAAAGCCTACTTTTACCAACCGCTGCATTTGATGCTGAAAAGAAAATGAATCATCCCAAAATATCCCTAAGATACGAACCACCTTGTCTGATGCAGTTTCTATGCCATTAATACTTCTCTTAGGGCGTGGACAAAAATCATCTCTAAATGAGACAGGTAAAACCTCTGTCTTACGAATATTTAATACTATGCCATTTTGTTTAAGCCAACAATTTATCACTTCTACAGAAGTAGCAGTGAACTTACTTCCTCCACAGAAAAGCGCACTTAAAATAACAATTGCAGTGCATCTCCATACAATTGAAAAGTAATGCCCAACCCATTCAACAACTGACAAAGAGGACCTAAAAATATATTAAGTAAAAGCAGGAAGAAGGCAGATCCCTGAGGTACCACTGACCTAATTGGTATCCAGCTCAACCTCTCATTCCCCACCCATACCTGTTGTGAATGATCAGCTACAAATGATATAAACCAGTGCCCAGCTTCTCCTCCAGTTCTGAAACCATACAATATTTGTAAGAGTAATGTATGTGGAATGGAATCAAAGGCTGCTGACACATCAAGAAACACCATGATAACATTAGTACCCTGATCCAATTTCTTCAAAGCAAAGTCAGCTGAAAGCTAGAGATGTGAATCGTGTGCCCGATCGTTTTAACGGATCAGGTTCGGATGGAGGGAGAAAAAAATCGGATTGTTAGAGATGTGAATTGGAATCGGTTCCGATTCCAATTCACATCGTTAATTTTTTAGTGAGGCCTGAGCAGATAAAAAAACCCCCACCCCAACCCTTTACAAATGACCCCTTTGCTCTCCCACCCTCCTGAACCCCCCAAAATGTTAAATTACCTGGTGGTCCAGTGGGGGGGGGGGGGGGGGGGGGGCCTGGCGCGATCTCCCGCTCTCGGGCCATCGGCGCCATTTTGGCTACCACTGATAAAAATGGCGCTGATGGCCCAATAAAAAAAAAACACCCCGACCCTTTACAAATTACCCCTTTGCTTCTCACACCCTCCCGACCCCCCTAAAAACCTTTTACATGTACCTGGTGGTCTAGCGGGGGGTCCGGGAGCCATCCCTTCAATCATACCCTCGGTGCTGGACTGGTTTCAAAATGGCGCCAATCGCCTTTGCCCTCACTATGTCACAGGGAGCGACCGTCGCTCCCTGTGACATAGTGAGGGCAAAGGCGATCAACTGCATTTCCTTCCTCCTCCCCCCTCATTCTTCCCCCTCCCCCTCATTCTGCTCTCACCCTCTATTCTCCCTTCCCCCTCCCCCTCTAGTCTCCCTCCATCCCTCCATCCCTCTCACCTTCCCCCTCCCCTCAGACACTCCCTCCCCCCCTCAGACACCCCCTCCTCTCTCCTCCCTCCCCCTCCCCTCAGTCACTCCCTCCCCTCAGTCACTCTCTCCTCCCATCAGTCACTCCCTCCCCTCAGTCACTCTCTCCTCCCCTCAGTCACTCCCCCTCTCTCAGCTCATTCACAACCACTTCGGATGGCACAAAAGGAAGATCTCCAGTGGAGGTCCCTCCCTCCCTCGCGCGCGCCACCGCTACTGCTCCTCGCCGCCGCCGCTGCCGCTCCTCGCCGCTGCTACCACTACTGCTCCTCCCAGCGCCATTTTTGTTACAGGCAAGCTCTGACTGACATGCTCGCCTGCGCATGCACAGTAGAGCTGCTCTCTACTGAGCATTTGCGGCACATCAGTCAAGCTTCATTTATCTAGTAGATGGGTAGAACATAAGGCCTCATGGTACCTCATCTCTGTCGGCTTGTTGGGAATAGCTATGGGGGTGAGAAGATAGGTCCTGCAACTGTATGCCAAATCTCCTGTGGCAAAGAAAGAAGGGCTGCATCAATCACACCACTGTGACTTTCTGATATTGCTGCCAATCCACAGTAGAAGCTAAGCTCTAGGTTAGCATGAGCCTTAAAAGCCTTTTTTCCAAACCAACATCCATGGTGACTTTTTCTGTGATACTATGTGAACAGAATAGCACTTGCATATGCTATGTCAGATCTTCCAGAATGGAAAACTGCATCTAGGGTTCCTACCAAAAGTGTGCATGTCACTCACTACCAAGCTATCGCTACCTATTTGTAACACTCTTCTAACACTAAAGCTGTACATGACAGCTGCCACACATGTCACAGCAGCACACCTAGTGGTGTGCTTGTGCAAGTTCCTGGTTGTTCTGCAGTATGTCCTCCAGAGATACGCATTTGTCTGACCTGACACAGTGAATATGCTAGGCCCTAAATGCACAGGCCGCAGCTTCTGTTTTACCAGTATGATGTTCAAGACATCCTGACTGACAGATCACTAACAGGGCATACCTGATCTGGGAGCCCTGAAGTGTGGACACTAAAAGGTTGTGATTAACAAGTGAGGAACTACTCCAAATGGGAGGATTAGAAAAAAGCCCATTGCTTAAAGTGAACCGGTAGAAAGTGTGTGTTGTGGCTGGTCAGCCACAAAACTTTGTGGCAAGTGGAGTGCATTGTTTGGGCACGTAACATTAGCAGACCTCTCCAGCATGGAAAAAGTTGGGCACTGGTATGCCTGCTTGTAGACTTAATAGTACAAGTCACTTGTCATGTGCCCAATGTTGTCACATCCCCCACAGGGCCCCCACCCACCTGTGTCCATGTAGTTGGCTTGAAAAACAAAGCCAGAAAGGGAAGAGAGAAAAAAACATGTGTCTTACCTATGAGCCAACCGTCACTGTAGAAGTCATCCTCAAAATTTTCAAACAGGGCTGATTGCCTATGTATAAAAGAATTGAGCACGGCTCCTGGGTACCAGGCTACCATGTCAGGAATGCGCAGTCAAGCATCACAGACCATTTGCTCATTGATAGAGTGGAAAAGCTTTCTTTTGCGGTAGATCTCCTTCCTGTGACAGAGTGGGATGATGGCTAAGTGAGTGTAGTCGATAGCTCCCAGAACATTTGGAATGTTAGCAATGGCATACAAGTCTCTCTCTCAATTCCATCAAGTCCTGCCTTTCATACGGGAATGTTATGTAGCGATTAATGCGGTCACATTCAGCTGTTATGACCTAGCCCAGACAGCTGGGAAAAAGCGGTTTTGGACATTCTCCTGATGACCCCTACTGTCATTTGGAAGGAGCCAGATTCCATGAAAAGAAAAGCAAGATGGACAATAGTTTGGTGAGGACCAGTATAGCATGGGATCTTTCCATGACCAGATCCAGATCTCCTCTGATTTCTTCATATAATTCCAGAATAGCCTGAGAACTGAGGCGATACCTGATAACCCCATATTCTTCTGGCATGCCCAGCAATGTGGTTCTTGGAGGAAAGATGCACGCCCTGTATCTGCGCTGTTCCTGCCTGTGTGGAAAGCACTGCTGTGGTCCCCGATGCTCTCCCTACAGTGCCAATGGCTGTGACTACAGTGCAGGGACTTCCGTAGAAGGTATCTAACCTTCTTTGCCAGTTGTTGTGGTTGTTGTTGGTCTTGTTGTTGTCTGCGCTGAGCATCCCGAAGCAGCCAGTATCCCACTGCAAATAAACTTACCCCAAAAATAGTAGCTTTCGGAAGATACAACAGGTAAGAAAAGGTGTTTTTATTGGCCGAGGATAGATTAGGACATGTGTCTGATAAAAGGCCTCATTTTATCGTGCACGATAATTTCTGTCACGCGATAAAAACTGTTTTGCCCATTTACCACAAAAAGAAAGGTATTGTTTTTCTGACATTAAATCTCATGTTATTGTCTGTTAAATTTATTTATTTTATTTATTTATTTGTTTTTATATACCGACATTCACCCAAGAGTATCACATCGGTTTACATCAGCACAAATTGTGCTAGGAGACCCAAATTTGCATTAACTCCTCCCATCTACATATTCAATTTAAAATTGCATGCTAGCTTGCTTTGCAACATTATTCGCATGTCTAATGCGCGTTAGACCTTCAACGCAATTTGATAAATGACCCTGCAAGTAAGTTAGAATATCCTAATATAGAGATTGTTGTAAAAGTTGAAAAAGCCTGGATGTATTTAAATACAGAGCATGCAGATAAAAATAACTCTGAACTGCCTGCTTCATCTGATAATAAGCCTGTGGTGGGTACATATAAAAATAGAAACATATAAATCTACTTTAAAATATCTGTATGCAAATGTCAGAAGTCTGAAAAATAAGACTGGAGAGTTAGAGTGTGTGGCATTAAAGGAAGATATAATAGACATTACAGAGACCAGGTGAAGGAGAGGATACCTAATGGCACACTATGATACCAGGGTGCAAATTATAGCTACATGACAGGTCAGATATAATTAATGAAGACGTAGCACTATATGTCAAGGCAAAGTCAAGCAGGATACAAGTTTTGCAGGAAACAAACTGCATTCTGGAATCCTTATGGATAGAAATTCCAAGGATAAAAGGGAAGAGTATAGGATATGAGATATATTACTACCTGCCTGACCAGGATGAGGAAACAGATTGGTAAAAGGCTAGCAGAGATTAGATTGGCTAGTAAAATGGGCAATACAATAATAATGGAGGAGTTCAAGTATCCCAGTATTGGTTGGGTAAATGTCACATCAATGCATACAAGGGAAGTAAAGTTCAATGTCTAAGGGATGCATCAGTTGGTCATGGAAACAAAGAGAGGGTGGATCTTCTTGGTAGCAATAATCATAATGTATTTAAATTTGACAAAATCAATGGAAGGAGAGTAATAAGGAAATCTACTGCAATAGCATTTAACTATAAAAAGGGAACATATGATAAAATGAGGATATTTGTTATAAAAAAAAATCTAAAGGAAGCAATTCACAAGGCTACAGACTTGCAGGAGGCATGAATATTATTTAAAATCACCATCCTTGAGACCAAGGCATGCATTAAAAAAAGATCAAAGGAAAACTAAACGACTGCCATCATCATTTAATGGTGAGGTGAAAGAGGTAATTAAAGCCAAAAGGGCATCATTCAAAAAATGGAAATCAAACCTAAATTAGAAAAATAAGGAAGAGCATAATCACTGGCAAATTAGATATCAAAAAGTAATTAAGCAAGCCATGAAAGAATTTGAAAGGAAGCTTTCCATAGAAGTAAAATCAAATAATAAAATCTTTTCCAAGCAATTTTGAAGCAAAATGCCTGTAAAAGGACAGTTGGGTCATTAGATGACTGAAGGGTAAAGGGGTTTTCAAGGAGAATAAAGATATAGCAGAACAATTAAGAGGTCCATATTGAGCTGCTGTGTGGCTTTAGTTGGATAACGTTAGCCTGTATATTCAGTGGATAAACCTAACCAGCTAACTTTAGGATAGGTCTAAGGGATGACCAGACTTAGCCAGATAAATTGCCTGACTAATTCAGCTCCTCCCAGTTATGCCCTAACCCCATCCACCACTTAGCCTGCTAACTATTTAGCTGTTAAGCAGTTATCCGGTTAACTGGAGGCCACTGATCCTGAGCAGTTAACTGGCGGCCACTTAGCCAGATAAGTTGAAACTCATACAGCTACTGTAAAGGGGTACCGTAAAATAGAAAATAAAAAAAAGTTAAGACTTACTTTATCCTGAAGTTGAAAAAGACAGTAGCATTCAGAAGAGTCAAGAGTTGATGAGGCCTGGTGAGACAACAGAATGGCTGCAAGTGAGAATGATGCAGCCCGAATCTGAGGTCAACTGTGAGAGTCTGCGAAAGGAGACGAGTAGCAGCCTGAAAGTGCAGCGCCAGAGTGGTGAGGACTGCCGCAATGCTGTGGAAAAGAAGTCCAAGAAGGGGGCCACTTCAGTCGATGCGTTCTGGGGAGGCCAGCAAGCAGACTAATACACTGAGAGACAAGTCACGATACTGAAAGGCGCAGGAGTCACTAACAGAAGGAACAACACAAAGGGATGGTGAATGAAAAGGATTGCCGCTAAGCCACCATGAAGGAAATAAACTAGGGACGTAAAACGGAGAGGAAACAGACAACCTGCAGCGGTCAGCAGTGATAATAATAGCTGCCGCTGCGGAGTCATTCTCCTCCCGGGACCAGAGCTGCTGAAAATTTGAAAAATAAAGAAAGAAACCTACCAGTCTCTTCTGCCACAGCAGACAACTACTACAGTGAGTGCCTTAGGGCTCTCTTTCATTTTTAAACATTTTTTTGAATGCAACAATTGAGTGTAGACTGTGAGAGGCCTCCATTGCAAATAAAAAGTTCAGGCCAAGGAAGGAAACATCATAAATGACATCAGCAACCACCTGCAATTCCCAGGGAGGGAGAGCTACCAATTTTAGTCAAAAAAAGGAAAATTAAGAAAAATAAAAGTAAATAAAAGGTGGTGAACAGGTTAGAGAATACTAAAGACCTGGCCAATGTCAGCAGTACACCTTTGAAGGTACTTTTAATCACCCCAATAAAAGAGCTGCACCAGTCAGAGAAATCCTAGTCAGGATCCTCTGAAGAAAATATAAAGAGTCTCAGAAAACACATTAAAAGGATGTAAGAGTGCAGATTTTAAACAAAAAAATACAAAATGTTATTAGTTACTTTTGAGGCTCTAAAAATATTTTGAGTGATAAATAAACATTAAATAAACAAGAAAATATTTGTAATAGTGGATAGGTGTTTTTTGGTTTTTTTTAGTTTAAAGGAAAGAAAAATCTTTATTGAAAGTAACATTGATATCACCCCATGGAGCATAGTATGGTCTCAACCTAAGAACCAGGAGGGCATATGAAGCCATATGTTTACAATGTATTTTAGGTACTAGGAAAATGTTATTTTAACCTGTTCTGAACCGTTTCGATGGAACCTGAGCGACGGTATATAAAAAATGCTAAATAAATAATAAATAAAATAAATATCTGGGGTAACATGACAACGGTTTCCCTGGATATAAGCTATGGGTCCAGCACAAGTACGCTGGAACTGAACAAAGCACAGGATCAAAATTCAAAATAAAACAGAGATCAGAAGTCACCAAGGTCGCCTAAATCCATTAGTAACAGCATTATTCAAAATAAATTAAAAAGGAACCAAATAAGCAATATTAAGAATAATAATTAGACAGCTTATAGTACTATTTTTTATAGTGACATCATCAAGTGCAGGGATAACCCAAACAATGAAAGTAAGAGGCAGTTAGAAGAGTTGGGCAGTTAGGAGCTGGCTGTTGGAGTGAGTGGAGGTGCTGTTGGAACTCATCTCATCAAGGCCTGTAAAATATAGGAAACCTATAGAAAATCAATAGAACAGCTAAAGTAGAAATAAGAATGCATGATTTGAATGAGTAATATAATTTTCCATACAAATTAAAGTTTAAGATAGTTCACTTAAGTTTAATCCCATGTTGCACCATGTCTTAAAACAACATAAGATAGAGGTGATAGAAGATTCAAGAAAGTGATGCAGAGATTCATTGAGAGCGTGAATGCAGATTTTTAGCTGTACTTGGATGTTAGCAGTAGGGATCAAGAATAACAATTTTTTTTATTAGATAGAGAATTATTCAGTAGCAACAAGCCATTGTGGCTTTCTCTTCAGGGAATACACTGACTTAAATTTTGGAAGACCAGGAGCAATTTGAGGTAGTTAGTTTCTCTTTTCAATTTATTTAAAGGGTAAGATAGTAAAAGAGAAGAAAGAAAGAAGACAAAAACTGGCCAGTGACAAAATACCAAAGAAAAAAGAGAAAAATAGATGTGATTATACACACACATAGGATTATTAGATAAGTCAGGCCTGAGCATAAAGAAATACTAAATAATATTAAGAAGAAAAAGGAAAGGAAAAGAAATAGAAATAAAGAGAAAGACATACGTACTAGTGAATGTTCTTTACCTCTTGGACTGTCATCAACATTAGAAAATAAAATATATACAGAATATACATTCTTCAAAATTGAAAACAAGACTAGTATCAATAGTTATAAAGAAAACATTTTAAAGAAATATGTATATTTATCTAAAAGTTATAATTTCGATAGTAGAAGCATGTTAATATAGTTTTGTTTGATGTTATTTAGTCATTTGTCAATATCTGAAAAACAGTATAGCAAATAGAAATTATGATATATGCTGATATCTGCTGTTTTTCATAAGTCAGTATACAAAGTAAAGTGATCTATTCAAGATAAATTGTGAACAAATAAAATAATTTTTATGAATTTATAAAGATTACTACTGGTAAAGTTATTCTCTAAAAGCTTAAATATTATGGGCCAGATTTTCAAAAGGCTAGGTGAGCCAGGCCTATTTTAAAAAGGCACGGCAATGTGCGTAAAGCCCTGGGACGCGTGTAAGTCCCGGGGCTTTACAAAAGGAGCAGGGCATGGGTGGGGGTAGGGCCAGGGGCCTGCAACACTGTAGCCATTGCCGCTGTGTTGAGGGATTGCGTGCTGGCAGCTTGCCGGCGGGCGCAACTTGCACCTGCCCGGAGGCAGGCGCAAAAGGTAGGATAAAACTTTTGGGGGGGGGGAGGTAAGAGTAGGGCTAGGGGGGGAAAGGTTAGGGGAAGGGGTGGGAAGGTCAGGCTCGGGAGAAGGGAATGGAGGAAGGCAGCGCAGCTCGGGGTGCGCTAGGTACACAATTTTGCACCCCTTTGCGCGTGCCGACCCTGGATTTGAAAATGTGCGCATGCCTGAGCGCATGTTATAAAATCTACCCCTATATATTAAACTGTATATCTGTGATTATACCATCTACAACTTGCTGCTACTACGACTACACATTACAACTACCTCAGCCACGACAAGTCTTCTAATACTGAGATAGGGTTTTCACTAAGCGACATTGAATATAGACCTCTAAATGTAATCTTTGTCTCTGTGCTTTATAGAGTAGGATGCTGGGGTCATACCCACACTGGAATCATTTTTTGATTATGATGACACTGAGCAACTAAACAAAATCACCATGAAACTGGAGGATGTAATAAATCAGATTGATAGACTAAAATTTCACCAGGATGAGATGGTCTTAACTCCAGAGTTCTGAAGGAACTAAAAAATGAAATTGCAGACCTGTTCTGCTGATTTGCAACCTATCATTTAAAAGAGAAGTCTGGAGGGTGGCCAATATGATGCCAGTTTTTAAAGAGAGAGTCAGGGGTGATTTGATGTTGGTGCTTGGCAAAATGGTCAAAGCTATTCTTATATTACTGACCACATAGATAGTCATGATTTAATGGGGGAGTCAATATGGTTTTTGCAAAGGGAAGTCTTCCCTTACTAAATTAATAGAATATTTTGAAGGTGTAAATAAACATGCAAATAAAGGTAGATGGTTGATATAGTGTACTTGAATTTTCAGAAGGCATTTGACAAAGTCCCTCATGAGAGAATCCTCAGGAAATTGGGATTAGAGGCAGGCCCTATTGTAGACTGGTATCTGGATAAAAGATAGGAACCTGAATTTAGGACTATATCATTTTCCAAATGCAGAAAGGCTGATAGTAAAGTGCCCTAAGGATCTGTGATATTTAGCATATTAATAAATGATCTGGAAAAAGGAACAATGAATAAGATGAGCAAATTTACAAATGACACAAAATTGTTTTGAGCTGTTAAAACAGCAGCAGATTATGATAAACTGCAGAAGTACTTTGTGATACTAGGATACTGGACATCTAAATGAGAGGTGTAATTTCTTCACAACTACAAGGTAATGCACATTGGGAAAAATAATTCCAACTAGAAGTATGTGATATTGGGTTCTGTGTTAGAAGTCATCTCTCAGGCAAAGGACCCACAGTCCTTGTGGACAACTGTGGCTTAGCCATGGGTGGGCCTGGGTGGGCCATGGTCCATCCATGTTGGGCTCAGGCCCACCCAACCAGGGCTGTTTCACACAGGAAGAGGCCTGCTGAAGCAATGCCTGTGATGGCGAAGAGGAGGGCCTCAGAAGAAACAAGGCCATCGCGGGATACCATCTTTGTGATGGCGAAGAGGAGGGCCAAAGCTGCAATGCAGTCATGGGATCTCTTCCCATCTCTGCGGCAAAAGTAGGAGTTTGGTTGTGCCTAATGAAAAGGCCCTGCATGTGTGGGGGGGAGAATGAGAGCTTGAATGTGGATATGTGTGGAGAATGGGAGCGTGTGGGTGTGTGAGAGTGAGGGCTTTTGTGGGGGTATATGATAGAACATGTTAGCGTGAGAGCTAGTATGTGTGTGTGTATTTAGAGATTGTGAGCTTGTGTGTGTGAGGGGAAGAGCATATGAGAGTGAGAACTTATGTGTGAGAGAGTCTCTGAGAGAAAGCATGTGCTTCTGCATGTGTGTTTGTTTATGTGTGTGTGTGTGAGAAAGGAAGGGAAGAAGATAGTAGGAGAAGAGAGGCCCTGAAAAGGAAATAGGAAATGACCAACAAGGGAAAAGTGGGAAAAAAAGAGACTGGGAACAACTGATTAGAAAAAACAAAGATCAGACAACAAAGATAAAAAGCAATTTCTGAGATTTTAGCAATTTGAATATGCCTTCTTTGGGAATGTGCATTTCTAATATTTTTGTACTTTCCTTTTCATTATTCCACTGTTCAGAGTCTAGTTTCTCAGGTTTTCTATCTCGGTTTTGTCTGCGTGATTCTGTTTCTAATTTGTAGTCGATCTCTGTTTTGCCTGGGTGTGACTGAAGTGTTACATTCTTTAGATGAGGCTGTATTGTTAATTCATGATCTCTAAATTTCTGATTTCAAAGACTATTGGAAGGACGTCTGATTAACCAGTACTTGACCAAATGTATCCCAACCCACATCAATATAGTCTTTGCAATATTTAATAACAACGTTATCATATAACCAATCATGTATCTCCTTCAAAATTCTTTGAAAATCATCATCAGGAAAACATCCTTTTTACTACATGGTATAACAATTTGTATATATAAAGTGAGTCAAGCCCATTTTTTCAAGTTTCTTTGCTAATGGGCTCACATAAATATTAAACATAACCTGGGTATGGTTCAGGAACATATGGTTCATTAAATCAGTTATGGTTTCATCTGTTACTTAGATAACTATGCTAATTGTAAACTTAATATATGCTGATGGGTACTGACTCCCAAGACATAATGCAGGGAATCACAAACAGTACAACAGCATCAAAACCCCCAAGGTGAAGAGAACAGAAAACTACAAAAAGCACAAATGCGCAGACTGGCCCAGAGAGCAAGGCATTAAACCAGAAAAAAGGAAAGGTGGGAGGAGAAACATTTCTTTCTTTTTTTTATATTTATTTTTGGGACAAAACTCCCCAGTATAAACAAGAAAGAAACAGGAAAGAACTAGGCTGGGATGCAAACAGAAAACAAGGAGGCATTAAAACATCCAACATTTGGGGTTGATAGCTAGACATAATGGCAGCAAGACCTCTAAGGGCATATAAATTAGGTAGGGATTGGTCGGTCCGTGTCACATGGTAGGAGCAATGGACGGCCGGCGCCATCTTGTGCTCCTACAATGTAACAGGGGCTGACCAATGGCACCGGTAGCCCCTGTAACATAGTAAGGGCAAAGGCTATCGGCGCCATTTTGAATACTGGCAGCCGACAGCCCAAGTGCAGGAGATCGCTCCAGGACCCCCGCTGGACCACCAGAGACTTTTGGCAAGTCTTGGGGGGGGGCTAGTGGTCCAGCGGTGGTCCTGGAGCAATCGGCTGCCAGTATTCAAAAAGGCACCGATAGCATTTGCCCTTACTATGTTACAGGGGCTACCGGTGCCATTGGTCGGCCCCTGTCACATGGTAGGAGCACAAAATTGTGCCGTCCGTCCATTGCTCCTACCATGTGACAGGGGTCGACCAATGGCACCGGTAGCCCCTGTGACATAGTGAGGGCAAAGGCTATCGGCACCATTTTGAATACCGGCAACCAACGGCCCAAGTGCAGGACATTGCTCCAGGACCCCCGCTGGACCACCAGGGACTTTTGGTAAGTCTGGGGGGTGTCAGGAGGGTGGGGGGCTTATTTGTTAGATACTTTGTATTTGTGGGGGTTCACCATACGTTTCGTGACCCCACAAATACAACGAATAGGGACATATACGTTGCAGATTGCCAATACGTTGAAAACGAATGCACATCCCTAAAATTAGGCATAGTGGCAGCAAAACCCCCAAGGTGGTACATCTTGAGTATGGCATGTAGGTCTTCAAAGTACTTTCAGTCTTCTTACCACTTGCATTTAATTCTGAAAAGCCCAGCAAAGGCAGATTGATTTTGAAAAAGACCAAATTTTCCATAATGTCTGGCACCGCCTTGAAAAATGAGGGCTCACAATGTTCCCTGCCATTGAGGACACATGTTCACTGGCCACAATGATTGATGAGCTACCTTGGCTGTGAATTTGTGTGCCTAATATGCTATTGCTTCTGTTACTATATCCCTGATGACAGGAATTAGGTGATACCTTATAGACTAACCTATTTATTGAAGTTGTACCTGACAAAGTGGACTTTGTCCTTGAAAGTTCTTGCTTCAATAAATTGGTTAGTCCATAAGGTGCCCTCCAACTCCTGTCATTTTCCCACATCAGACTAACACAGCTATCCCTCTAAAGATTTTATATCCCTGATGGGCTTTGACAGATAGTATGTCACAGAAATTTCTGCTGGGGACTCCTTTCCTGGGATGTGATGAAGATCTCTGTTGCTAACTGCTTTAGCTATGGCCTGTGTCAAGAGACAGTTCTGTGGGGACAACATGGCTTTGGTGTATTGAGGTAGGGGAGGAAGTGGTAGCTGACAGCTCCTGTTTGCACTACTCTGTGTTTCATCCTCATAGTGCTTGTGTTTCTGACACTCCTGTTCACACACCCTAGTTACCACTTTCCTTAGGTCAAAGCACTGAAGTCGAATAGGTAATCAAAGTCTCTGAATTTAATGCTTACTCTATTCTGTGAATATATAAGCTCATCAAATTGTTAGGCCAGGCCACACCGTGAATAACTGGAAGCTACAGAGATATCACTAGAGCCATAGAAGATTATAATATAGGAGTGGACAAATTTAATCATCAAGAAACCTAAGAAGACCTGGTTGTCAGGATATCCACAATGAATATGCATGCATGCATATTCATTGTGGATATCCTAAAAACTAGGCCTTTTTGTGGCTTTTGAGGACTGGGGTTGGCCTCCCCTGGTTCTAGCACTTATACTGTAGTACTACTTCTCCTGGATACTAAGCCCACATGGTTAAAGGGGCTCTGTCTTAATACATGGGCATTATGATCAGAACCAAGAAACTTGGCCACCACATCTGCCATAAATAAGTGATGATTACAGCAGCCCTGGATGTTCAGACTGTAGTAATTTATAGAGGTCCAGTAGATGACTTCTGGGCTAGGAAGCGCATATAAGAAAAATATTGATTTTATTTTGTTTTTATTTACAATATATTCTGTTTCATTCCAGAGTTTTAGCATATGCTTAAATGCAAAAATAAAACAACAAACAAAATTAATTGTTTTTTGTGCCATTTCAGATTTGGAAATGACTAGAGATGTTATCAGCCCACCATGGGAAATTTCGTTTTCCCTCGGTTCGGGCCAATTTTATTTTGGCTGCCCCCAAACCGAAACCTGAAACCTGCCCCAGCCCTTCAAATTTAATTAATTAATTACAACACTCCCCCGGTGCCATCTTAAAAAATGGTGCGGGCCATCCATTGCTCCTACCATGTGACAGCGGCAGCCAATGGCCCAAGAAGGGGAGATCACTCATGGAACCACGCTGGACCACCAGGGACTTTCAGTAAATCCTGGGGGGAGGGTCGGGCAAGTCTTAGGGGATCGGGAGGTGGGGGTTGCAATTAATTAAATTTGAAGGGTTGGGGTGGGTTCGGGGGGGTTTTAATGTGCCTTTTCTTACGGGCCGATACAGTACAGTGCGCTCTGTTCACCCGCCATTGGACGCGCGTTTTCGATGCACTAGCATTACCCCTTATTCAGTAAGGGGCCAAAAACGCACGTCCAATCCCCCAAACCTAATAGCGCCCTTCGTGCAGCCTCAGAGTGCCACACCTTTTATCCCGCTCAGCCTGCTTCCTTATCGCAGGCTTTGGACCTCCTACTCCTCTCCCCCCAGCTTCACCCTGCCTCCCGTATCATCCCATCCTCTACCCACAGTCTCAACCAATCAAAGATGCGCACCTTCTCCACCGCCATTATCAGAAATCTATACAAGAACCGTACTAAAACTAGCACCCCTACTCCCATCCAACAGAAGAGGCTGATTCCCATAATGATCTCCCCATCACACAATTCCTTGGCCTCACTCTCTTCTCGCTAACTCTATTCAGTGCCCAATCCCTCACTAAATAAAACCCACATCCTCAATGACTATCTATTGGACTCAAAACCTGACATTTGCCCAATCATGGAGACTTGGCTGAAACCCACTGACATAGTTCTAACCAATCAACTACCTCTACAGCTCTATGATGTATTCTCAATCCCTAGACTTAAAAAAAGAGGTGGAGGCCTCCTATTAGCTGCAAAAAAAGAGCTAAGATTAACTCCCCAGAATATAAAACCAGCCTCCAATCTCGAAATCGCTTTCTTCAACTCAAAACAACTTCAAATTTGTCTAATCTATGCCCCTCCGGGGCTTCTAGATTCAGACCCATCTCCCCTCATTGAACGCATTGGCAAACACATCAACACAGATGCCCCAGCCATCATCATGGGAGACTTCAACTTACTTGTCAACTCAACGTCTCAATCCTCCAACTGCGAAACTCTGCTATCCTCCCTCAAAGCCATGGGCTTTAAACAAATCATTAACAGTCCCACGCAAAAAGCAGGACACACCCTGGATCTCATCTTCATAAATGCAGGCCTTACCCTTACCTCCACGCTTCTTTGTTCCCCAGTCCCATGGTCCAATCATTGGATGATCACTACAGACCTAGCGATTACGGAGAACCCAGCCCCCCCTCCCCAAAACTACAATTCACTTCAGGAAACCCTGCTCCAAGGACAACCTTAGCTCTCATCTCTCTAGACAACTAGTTCATCTTGATCTCTCTGATGCAGACTCAGCCATTGCCTCCTGGCTCAATATTACCAACAATATAGCAGAACAAATATGCCCCCAAACAATGAAAGAATTAAACCCCACTCTCAATAACAGAAAACCCTGGTACACACCGGAACTGAAAAAACTCAAACAAGAACTAAGACACAGAGAACACTTATGGCGCAAGGAACCCTCCACAGCCACATTGACAGCCTACAAATCCTTCATGCACAGTTACAGGAACTCCATCCTCCATACAAAGAGAAATTTCTTTGCCCATAAAATCCATAACTTCCTCTTTGACCCAAAGGCCCTGTTCTCTTAAGTCTCTGATCTCACAAAACCTTCCCTACCTACTATCCCCGACGACCAAGCCCATCTCAAATCTACAGAACTTGCTACATACTTTGAGAAAATAATTACCAACCTTATAGCCCCGCTTATCTCCACTAATCTCCAGCCCCCACCCCCTACAACCCTACCAACCACCGGACAACAAACTTTGAGTCTTTCGAACCCACTTCTTCCCTTGAAATCAAATCCATACTCAAGAACATGAAACCCTCCTCTCACCCTACGGACCCGATCCCTTCAAAACTACTACTCTCCATCCCAAAAACTATCTCTAAGGCACTAGCAGAAATTATCAACTGCTCTGTATCACAAGGATTAGTACCAGACTCTCTGAAACTTGCCACTCTCAAACCATTATTAAAGAAACCCAACCTGAATCCAGCTGACCCCTCCAACTTTTGCCCTATCGCCAACCTACCTTTTATCGCCAAACTCATGGAGAAAATCGTCAAGAAACAACTCTCAGAATACCTTGACGAACACAAGATCCTCGCCCCCGCTCAGTTCGGATTCCGTAAATCTCTCAATACTGAATCCCTCTTAATCTCACTCATGGATGCCATCCTCATGGGCCTAAAAAGAAGACAACCATTCCTTCTGGCACTACTAGATATCTCCGCTGCACTCGACATCGTGAAGCACTCCATGCTCATAGACCATCTCTCTGACATTGGCATCACAGGAACAGCACTCCGCTGGTTCAAGTCATTCCTCAGCAATAGGAACTTCAAGGTCAGAATCAACAACAAAGAATCTCACCCGGTCAACTCAACACTGGGAGGCCCACAAGGATCCTCTTTCTCCCCTACACTTTTCAACATCTATCTCCTCCCACTTTGCCAACTACTCTCAAATCTTAAGATAACTCATTTTATCTACGCCGACGATGTGCAAATCCTCATCCCGATCAATGAATCCTTCTCCAAAACCCTCAGTTTCTGGAATAGTTGTCTACAGTCTATCAACCATCTCCTTGCCAGCCTCAACTTAGTTCTCAACACAACCAAAATGGAGATCCTTCTTATCACACAAGATGACAATGACCTGACAGTCAACAAACTCCCCCCGTCCCAAATGACCTCCACCACCCAGGTGAGAGACCTGGGTGTTATTCTGGACAACCATCTGAACCTGAAAAAATTTGTCAATAACACTACACAAGAATGTTTCTACAAATTACAAATCCTAAAAAAGCTAAGACCCCTCCTCCACCTACACGACTTCCACACGGTGCTTCAATCCGTCATCTTCTCAAAAATCAACTATTGCAACTCCCTCCTTCTCGGCCTCCCAGCAATCACCACCAGACCTCTACAGATGCTACAGAACACCGCCACAAGGACGTTGACCAACACCAGCAAAGGAGAGCATATTACATCCATTCTTCAGAATTCACATTTGCTACCCATCAATTTCAGAATCCTCCATAAAGTCCTCACTATGATATACAAAACCATTCACAATCAGACCTCACTTGAACTAAATATCCCTCTTCGACTCCACACGTCCACCAGACCAATAAGAACAGCATACAAAGGTACTCTGTATGCTCCTCCTGCCAAGTCCTCACTAAGGAAATGCGCCTTCTCAACAGCTGGTCCCCCCCAATGGAATGCGCTCCCCCCAGATCTCAGCCAGGAACCCTGCCCGTTGACCTCCAAGAAAAAGTTTAAGATGTGGCTTTTCAGACAAGCATTTCCCTAAAGAAAGAAGCTCTCATATTAACCATTGATGGGACCTGTCTCTTCATATTGACCCATGACCGGACCTGACTGTTATATAAGTACCTCAGAGAAAGCGGTGGTTTTCTTTTCTGTTCACCTATTGCTATATTATTATTTAAGTAGCTTTTAGCAATATTATTTAAGTATCCCTGGTCCCAGTTCGATGTAACCCCTGTTAGATGTAATGTTTTTCTAATTTGTTTCGATGTAAACCGATGTGATATGTTTTTTCATGAATGTCGGTATAGAAAAGTTTCAAATAAATAAATAAATAATTTCTTCGGGCACCAGGAAAGTGCACAGAAAAGCAGTAAAAACTGCTTTTCTGTGCACCCTCTGACTTAATATCATGGCGATATTAAGTCGGAGGTCCCGAAGGGTAAAAAAGTAAAAAAAAATAAAAAATAAAAAAAATTGGAAGTTGGCCCACGGCTGCTGGGTCAAAAACCAGATGCTCAATTTTGCCAGCATCCGGTTTCCGAGCCCGTAGCTGTCAGCGGGCTCGAGAACCGATGCCAGCAAAATTGAGCGTCGGCTGTCAAACCTGCTGACAGCCGCCGCTCCGGTCCCTAGCACCTCCTTTTGCCTATTTTTACCACTGGGCCTCATTTAAATACAGAATCGCGTGCACAAGAAAGTGGCCTGTGTGCACACCGGGAGAGCGGGCGTTCGTCCGCTCTCTCACGGACTTTACTGTATCGGCCCGTTAGTTAGACCAAGCTTCTTTTTGTACAGAATGCTATTAATTGTAATAAATGCCCATGAGATGTATATCTGCTGTGGCAAGTGATTATGCTTTTCCGAAGGCCAGTACTGGCATAGGTGCTGTAGTAGACATAGTACTTTCTCATTAAAAGTTGCAAGAAAAAGCTCTGAGGAGATTGGCTTAGAAGCACTTAGTCTAGGTGTGCTGACTGCAGAATATTCATCTGCTGATGGTAATTAGACTTGCTTGGAAAGAGAACTTAAATCTTGAGAAAAAAAATTCTTAAAGGTTTAAATTATTACTCTGTATATTGTCTGCTTATTTTTAAGGTTAGTATTTGTTTGCTAGTGTTAATTGTGCTGAGGGAAAATAGAATCTGGGTTAATTATGTGAACTAGTAAAAGTATTTATTTGCTAGTGTTAATAATTGTATGTGTTCAAGGAAAATGACTTTGGATTAATTCTATGAGCTAGTAAAAGTTCACATTTGTTTGCTAGTGTTAATAAATAGTGTTTGTCTAAAGAAAATAGACTTTGAATCAATTCTGTGAGCTAATAAAAGTATTTGTTTGTTAGTGCATAGTGCAGAATAAAAAGATTTGTGTGAGTTCATGGTTTCATGGATATGTGCGACAACCCTTTGGGCTTGTCACCATTTGGTCCTAGTTCTTGCCCTTTTTGAGCGAAAATAGGAGAGGTAGCAGTAGGGAAAGGGGAGGCATCATTCTGAACAGTTCTTCCCTTGGGATTCCGAGAAGGCCAGCCCCTAGGATTATAAAAGCAGCTTGCAGCAGTGCAAGAGTGGGCAGTGAAATTTTGGTTTTGAAGTTAGTAGAAGCAGATGATGTTTGCCTTATTTAGATTTTGGGCCAACTTTGGCAACCAGGCAAATCTGTCTGGAACCCCTGAAGGGTTGGGAGGATTTTTATGCTTCGAGGCATTCCCTGTCTGGCTGGGTGTTCTCCAGAGTATTTTTTTGGACATTTGATAAGCTGTGGAGTTTTTATGTGAGAGCTCTGATCTTTGTCCTGGGATGAGATTACAGATAAGTCTTTTGCCCAGGGGGTCCAGGATAGGGAAAGCTCTGCCCCTACCCTCCTCAAAGTTGGTGGTGGTATGGTGGTGGCATACTGCAATAAAGCCCTGTGTTTGTATTCAGTTAAAGCAGAATCTAATTTGAGAAGAGCTGGGAGGAAGGTTTTTGATACCACCTTTCCTACCCAGAAGATAGATCATCCGGAGAACTGTGGTATCCCAGGCTGGACTTTTCCTAAGAAAGATCCTGTTGAAATATCTGAAGAGGAGTACTGGCAGTAAGACTGAAACATTCTGAGGACCCTCATCGGGAGACTTCATCCTGGGAGAGAGAGAGATTGTGGGGAGACTATGCAAAGAATGAGTTTTTACATTTTACCACCAGAATTTGGAAGGACATTTTCTGCCCAAACAAGGATACCCCTGTCCACTTTTGAACCTTACTCTTCCAAGACCTGGAAGGAGAGAGTTTCCCCTTGACCTGGCATTGAGGGTCCCCTTGCATTGATATAGAACAGAATGAGACTTGTAAATTCCATCTATTTGCCAAGAGCTGATGTGAACATTGCCAAATATCCATGCAGGAACATTTACAGTAAAGATCAACTCTGAACACCCAATTTTAGCCTCCAGAGTTTTTTTTGTTCTCACATCCATTCTTTGAAAGAAAACTGATACCTCTCCCAGGTTGGACATACAGATTCATCCCTGCCAGCCAGGGTCTTGAAACAGACGTATTCCTTCCCACCGCTAGAAAAAACCCAACCCTGGGATCCAAGAGAACTGTGTGAGACTGTGTGTGAAATTTGGAGTATGGACCCACGAACACTATGTGCCCGTGCAATTATGCCAGTCCCAAGCAGGGGTTACATAAACATGATAGTGACTAGTGAGAATGGTGTATTTCTTTTCGATGTTAGTGACTTAGACTATTGGATGTGGTACTTTTGGCTAATGTTTTTAGAGGTTTTATTTGTGTGTGAGAGAAGGTTCATGTTATATGGCAAGTTATTAAATACAAAAAACACAAACAGCAAACACCTCGGAATTATGACTCCCAAAGTCAAAAGCTAACCGAGGTAAACTAACCCTATAAAGGGAATAACTATCAGATAAACTTTAAGGAAAGTGCTCCAACATATGATGCTGGTTGAAGCCCATTGTGGGCTAGAGCCTGTGGATTATATGTTGGAGCACTTGTTTTTAATGTTTATCTGATACTTCCCTTTATAGGGTTGGTTTACCTCAGTTAGTTTTTGACTTTGGGATATGGTAAGTTATGGAATGAAGGCAGAGTAGGTGAATTGAGTTGCAGTGCAACCCAACACTAATCGGGGCTCCTATGGTTGAAATTTGAAATTGGGTAACTCTAGTCAGTGGGTAGCAAATGGAATACCTCTCTGATGCTGCTGCCACAACCCATCTTCTGCCACCACCATACTGGGCCCCGACTCTTAATGTATATGTGAGGTAGGGATGGGTGAAGAGGGTTGGGTGTGTGTCTTATTAAGTATGGTATATGTCTGTTGGTGCATGTGAGTATAACTTGGTGCATTAATTCTGTGTGTGTGTGAATAGAAGTGAGAGGGTGTTATGAGTATGTGTGTGTTAGGGTAGCCAACTGGCTCCATATTTTCAGAACAGGTTGATCCAGTTCTGGTTTTACCTCATTGCATCGCCATTCCCTTTCTAATTTTTTTTTTTGACCATCACAGCACACTGAGCCGATTCAATGTATAATCCACTATGATGCATAGATCTCTTTCCTGGGTGGTAATGCCTAATATGGAATCTAACATCATGCAACTATAGCAAGGGTTATTTTTCCCTATATGTATCACCTTGCACTTGTCCACATTAAATTTAATCTGCCATTTGGATGCCCAATCTTCCTGCCTCACAAGGTCCTCCTGCAATTTATCACAAGCTGTTTGAGATTTAAGTACTCTGCATAATTTTGTGTCATCCAGATCTTGGGCATCTACTATTTTGATGTTTTTATGGATATTTTTAATGGAAGGGGTTATTCTGGTGATATTTGGGAGTGGGAGGTATGGGGGCTGTCCTTTTAGATGCCAATACACTATTAGATCAAGGTTGTTGTCTACCCCCCCCCCCCCCCATAGTTAAATCAGACTGTTGTTTTTCAGATAGTATTGAAGAAATTACTATTCGAGTAGGATATATAAATGCCAGATCAGTCTGACAAAAGGAGGGCTATATAAAAATAAAATAGTGCATAATGATTTTGATTTGTTTTTTATTACAGAGTCATGGCACTATGTTCATGACTCTTTTCTTTTAAATGTGCTTTTCCCAGTTGGTTATTAGTATTTCCAGCAAGCATGTGTCCATAAAAGAGGGGGCAGTATAGTTTTATTTGTAGACAGTTGCTAGGAGTACAGAAAGTTGATTTTGTTTTTCCATCAATCATGGAAGCTTTAATGGTTATGGTGAACAATCAGTATATTAGTAGTACTTATTGTCCTCCTGACATATCGATGCAGGATTTTAAAAATGTTCTTGATGTTTAATAACTATGTCCATTAACTATGATAAGTGTATTATTTCATGTGATTTTAATTCACATAAGGATGTAATCTCCAGTTGCCGGTCTAAACCAATAGAAGCAATTTTAGTGACCACTGGCTATAGATTATGCACAGTTAATTTCCACTCCAACTCATAAAGCAGGCCATATACTTGACTTTTAATGTGTTCTCAGAGGAATGTCCAGAACAGCTGTGGAAGGATCATTATTTACTCATCTACATGCTTAGGTTTACCTCGAAATTGTACAAAAGGAGTACTTTTGTAAGGAAATTAGTCCGTCCATCAGTCAATATTCTTGAATTGATTGAGAAGTGGAAAAGAAGACTCAGAATCAGGACTGGCTCCAGATGAGGATTTAGTACAATTTTGGAATGATAACCTTCTCAAGCCTATGATAGTATTGCCCTGGCACAAGAAAAGAAAGTAAAAAAATAATTACAAACCAGCACTTTGGTTTACAAGTTTGTTGCTTGCATAGAAAAGAGATCTGCGCATGGCAAAAAAGTGTTAGAGAAAAAAAGAGTCCACCAAACAAGAATACAGTGCGTGGTTAAGGGGCTATTGCAATTCATACCAAATTGCCAAACTTAGAAATTACTACTATTGTGCCTCACCTAAAGACCACTACCTCTAGTCTTGACCCTTGTCCATTTATAACTGTTAGAAGTATAAAGGATAGTACTTAGATTATTAGATCCATCGTTAATCAATCTTTGCAAGAAGGACATATGTCCGATTTATTAATGAAGGCAACTGTAATGCAATACAAAAAGATGACAGTAATGGGTTATTGATTTCTCAAGTTTTCGTCCAGTTTCTAATTTGCCCACTTTCTAATTTGCCCACTTTGGCAAAAATAATTGAAAAAGGGGTGTTGATACAACTTGACAAATATGTCGCTGAACATAATTTCCTTGACAAAAACCAATTTGGTTTTCGTAAGGGTCACAATACAAAATTGCTATTACTATCCCTGATGGATACTTCATTATACTATCTTGATCAGGTTAGGATGGGTATTCTGATTCAACTGGATGTGGCGTGTGCTTTTGACATAGTAAGTCATACTATTCTGTTATCCAGCTTGAAATCATTTGGATTGATTAGGACAGTTTTACAATGGTTTGAATCCTTTTTGCATGGGAGAAAACATATGATACTGCCCTGGGGATGCCACAGGGATATGCACTGTTGTCCACCCTTTTTAATTTTTATCTTGTCAATTTGGAAATTTGTTGAAGGACATAGGTTTGAGATATTTTATGTCTGCGGACAATGTGCAGATATTTATCCCATGTGATGAAGATTGCAGGTTCCCTGTGTTATTTGTTCAAGTATGTGTCATGAGAGTTAAGCAATGTTTGGCACAGAATGGTTTAGTGCTGAATCTCACAAAAACGAAATTGTTGTGGGTGGGATTACCAACATTACTCCCAGAGTTCCCTTCAATAATTGCTGAGAATGTTGACCTTCCTATTCTAATCAAGGTTAGGAATTTGGGACTGATTTTAGATTCTCAGCTTACTCTGCAATGCCATGTTCATAGAGTTGAAGTTGAAGTTAATAAAGCTGCTAAAGCAATTCCTACCAAGAAACATGATTAGAACTGAACTTGGCCTGTTAGATTACTGCAGTTCTCTTTATGTAGGGTTATCTAATAAACTACTACATGTAAAATAATTGAGTCACCATACAGCTGCACATATTTTAATGGGCTTGCACCCGAGTTGCATTGGCAACCAGTACGAATAAGATCAAGATTCAAGTTTATTACCATAGTGCACAAGCTTTTGATATCAGGTGAGAGATGTATTTTACAGCAGAGGCAGGTATGGTATAAGCCTGGTCGTAATTTACTATCTGCTGTTAAAGCACTTTTGAGGGTACCAGCTAATAATGCCTACCACTTGCAAAGGACTAAAACTAGGGCATTCTCATATGTTGCAACTGTTACGTGGAATTCTCTTCCCGATCAGCTTAGATTTCATACTGACGTAAAGGATTTTAGAAAGCAGTTAAATTTGATTTTGTTTAAAGAAGTATTTGGTTGATGGCTATGTTTATGTCTGTATGTATTTTAATGCTATTAAATTGTTGATATAATGTATTAATTTTGAAATTGTTGTAATCCGCACCAAACAATCTCCTGATTGAATGGTGTGGAATATATGTATTCAAATAAATAAATAAATAGATAAGTAAATAAAGTAGTTATAATACAGGCCGACTGTTAGGAACTCCACAAGGGTCTTGTGAGACTGGGGAACTGGGCATCTGAATGACAGATGAAATTTAATTTGGACAAGTGCCAAAATAAACCTAACTTCAGATAGACAATGCTGGGCTCCATATTAAGGGTGACTACCCAGGAAAAGGATCTTAGAATCATTGTGGACAGCATATTGAAATCCTTAGTTCAGTGTTCAATGGCTGTCAAAAAAGTAAACAGAATGCTAAAAATTACAGGCAGGGAAAAAGGAATAAAACAGTAAACATCATAATGTCATCCACATACATGTTCAATACATCATCACTGTATTGAACAGTGCTGCAACTGCACACAATACCTTGTGCATTGCATGCAATTCTGGTTACTACATCTCAAAAAAGATATAGCAGAATAAGGAAAGATACAAAAAAATGGTAAAGGGGATGTTATGCCTGTCAGTCACAGACAGCTGCGACTGCGAGTATTCACTTCTTGCACCGCACTCCTGTCCTCCCCAGTCTGTTCACAGCGTGGGCCTGCCTACACTGCCGCATTCCTCAGGACTCCTCACGGCAGCATGGACGCCTTCCTGCTTTGATGTCGGGCCTTCCTAGGCGCACGTGCCCGTCACAGACCCCGCCTTTGAAGCCTCTTCGGCGAGAACCTCGGGTGCGTCCCTGATTGATGATGTCATCGGACTCCTGTACTTAAGCTCGACCTTTGCCCTCAGCTAGCCAACTTGGCAACAAGTTCCATACGAGTCCTCAACTCCTACCTTGTGTTCTTGAGACGTCGCTATTGCCTTGCTCCTGGACCGTGTCTGGCACCTATTCCTCGGGGGTCAGTGTGCGCTCCTACAGGGACTTGCTCCTCTGGCCTACCCCGTTCCTCAGGCTGGCCCTGCGCCTTTTGTGTCCTATTCATCAAAAAGCTCCTGCTACTCGGGTCTCCCTTGGAACACTGCGGCAACCTGTGAGTTCCTTGGCTAGCCTTCCCCGCTCCTTGGGGTCACGCCTCTGTTCTAGCAAGACTGTCTGCGTTCTCCCAGTCCATGGGCTGCGCTCTCTACTCAAGAGACTACCTAGAGCCTCCCCGCTCCACGGGGTTTGCTCTGGTTTATTTAACGACTGTCAGCTGTCCCGCTCCTTGGGCCTATTTCTCTACTAGACTGCCGGCACTCCTCCGCTCTCCAGGTTCCTGCCTACGTCAGCAGCTGAGACTGGTCCCGGGCTTCCCTACCTCAAGGGTTGGCCTGCGCCTCCAAGTCTACGCCCACTATGCTGCAGCTCCGCCGCTCAGGGCTGTCCTCCTGGAGAACCTTCTGCACAGCTAATCCTGTGTCCCTGCATCGACTACCAAGGCTTAAACCAGATTACCATCAAGGATCGCTACCGTCAAGGATTGCTACCCTTTGCCACTCTTTTCAGAGCTCTTTGACAGGCTTCAAGGGGGCCAAGATTTTTTCAAAGTTGGATCTCCGTGGAGCCTATAATCTGGTCCGGATCCGGGAGGGTGATGAGTGGGGAACTGCCTTTAACACACGCAACGGCCACTTTGAATACCTTGTGATGCCGTTCGGCTTGTGCAACGCTCCCACGATATTTCAAAACTTGATGCACGTACCAATGCGTACCAATGCAGTCGCAAGTATCTTGCCTACGCCTTGTATATTCCTGTAAATAGTCCGTTGCAGTTTTTATTTATTGCTTTAATTCCTCCACCTCCTGCTCTTTGTATACTCCTCCTTGTTCGCCCTCCCTGTTCATTGTAATTTCTACCTTTAAAGTTACATTGTAAACCGGTATGATGTATGCATACTAATACCGGTATATAAAAGTTTTTAAATAAATAAATAAATATCTTGATGACATTCTAGTCTTCTCTCAAGACCTTCAAAGTCAATGCCGAGACATCTCCCGAGTTCTTCAACACCTGCGAGTCAATCAACTTTTCGCCAAGCTCGAGAAGTGCTCGTTTGAACAAGAGTTGGTGCCTTTCTTGGGTTACGAGGTATCCAGTCAGGGGTTCAGGATGATTCGCCAGAAGCTGAGTGCATCCATGATTGGCCTCAACCTATGGGTTTCAAGGCCCTCCAGAGATTCCTTGGTTTTGCCAATTACTACTGCTCTTTTATTCACCATTATTCCACCTTGTTAGCCCCACTCACAGCCATGACTCGCAAGAGTGCCAACCCTTCTCAGTGGTCTCTGGAAGCCATGAGCACCTTTCAGGATCTGAAGTCGGCCTTCCTTAAAGAACCATGTCTCCGACATCTGGACCCCACATGCCCGTTCGTGGTGGAAGTTGATGCCTCCAACGTTGGAGTTGGGGCTGTACTGAGTCATTTCTCTACTACACATAAGCTCCATCCTTGCTCTTTATTTTCTCGATGCTTTACATCTGCTGAACAAAACTATGGCATCGGGGATAAAGAACTGTTGGCCATCAAATTGGCCTTTCAAGAATGGCGACCTTGGCGTGAAGAGGCACAACACCAGATTACAGTATATATGGACCATAAGAATCTCCAGTATCTACACCAGGCCCAGCGTTTAAACAGTCGCCAGGCCCGCTAGTCTCTCTTCTTTACGAGGTTCAACTTCATACTATGTTACCACCAGGAGATAAGACTGGTCACGCTGACACCCTCTCTCGATCATTCATCTCCGAGGATCTGCCTGATATCCCACAACACATTATTGACCCTGCAAAGGTCCTTCTGTCTGCCACTTTTCCAGTGCCTCCGGGTAAGACAGTGGTTTCTCATCCACTACGGTCAAAGGTTCTGCAATGGGCCCACGACTCATTGACTTCCGGACACCCAGATCAGTGCAAGACTCTCTCTACTCTGCAATGCTACTACTGGTGGCCTACTATGCGTAAAGATACTCAAGCATATGTAGAGTCCTGTCCCAAGTGCGCTCGGATTAAGCCTCTGGCAGGGAAACCTTAAGGACTTCTTCAGCCACTCCCCATTCCCAGCGAACCTCGGACCCATATCGCAACAGATTTTATTGTGGATTTGCCTGTCTCCATTGGAAATAACACCACATGGGTCACTGTCAACCGCTTCTCTAAGATGGCACACTTTGTGGCTCTACCGGGTCTCCCTATGGCACCTCAGCTGGCTAAGCTGTTCTTCAAGCATGTGTTCTGGCTCCACGGTCTTTCCAGACATATTCTCTCCGACTGTGGGGTCCAATCTCTTTGCAAGAAATTTAATATTTCCTTGGATTTTACCTCGGCTTACCACCCTCAAGCCAATGGCCAAACCGAGAGGACCAACAGAACCCTTAAGCAATTCCTGCGAGCCTACGTGAGTCTGCGGCAAGACGACTGGGCTAACCTCCTGCCTTGGGCAGAGTTCGCGCTGAATTCCCACGTGTCCACCTCCATAGGTTCATCCCTTTCCAGCTGGTCTACGTACCCCAGCCTTTGCCACCACTTCCACTCCTGCTGTCATGGTTGCCTACCCGGCAGCAAAGGCAACTGCCCAAGAACTGCACCAACTGTGACAAAATATCCAACAGCTGCTCCAAAAAGCCGCTCATAGATCAGGGCTTTCGATGCCCATCACCGTGCTACACCCCAATTTCAACCTGGAGATAAGGTATGGCTAAGCACTAAATTTATTCACCTTAAGCTGCCCTCAGCCCGTTTTGCTCCAAGATACATTGGACCCTTTCCAGTGTTACGTCATCTGGGTCCTGTTACTTATCAGCTATAATTGCCATCGTCACTCAAGATTCACAATGTCTTTCACATTTCTCTAAGCAGACTTCTAATTCTCTCCGGATTCTCCAAGACGCCACCATACCCTGTTCCACTGTCTTCTGAGGCTGATGTCACGTACCAAGTTCAGGATGTCTTGGACATCTGGAAGCATGGAAGGAAATGGGAATACCTTCTGTCATGGGAGGGTTTTGGTCCTGAGGAGAACAGCTGGGAACCTATGGCTAATATCCTAGACAAAGATCTTCTTCGGCAGTTCCATGTCAACTATCCCCTCAAACTCAATCCCCCGGGGAGAGGCCTTAAGAGGGGGGGTACTGTTATGCCTGTCGGTCGCAGACGGCTGCGACCGTGAGTTTATTCACTTCTTGTACCATGCTCCTGCTCTCCTGGGGTCTGCTCGCAGTGCGGGCCTGCCTACACCTCCTCACGGTGGCATGGTCACCGCTATATCCTACTTCGATGTCAGGCCTTCCTAGGCGCTCGCGTCACAGACCCCGTCTTGGAAGCCTCTTTGGCGGGCACCTCAGGGGCATCCCTGATTGATGATGGCATCAGACTCCTGTACTTAAGCTCCTTTGCCTTCAGCTAGCTGACTTGGCAACAAGTTCCGTATGAGTCCTCAACTCCTGCCTTGTGTTCCTGAGACATCACTACGTGCCTTGCTCCTGGACCATGTCTGGCACCCACTCCTTGGGGGTCAATGTGCGCTCCTACGGGGACTTGCTCCTCTGGCCTACCCCGCTCCTTGGACTGCTCTGTGCCTCTTGGGTCCTACTCAGCAACAAGCTCCTGCTACTCGGGTCTCCCTTGGAACACTGCGGCAACCTGTGAGTTCCTTGGCTAGCCTTCCCCACTCCTTGGGGTTGCGCCTATGTTCTAGCAAGACTGTCTGAGCTCTCCCACTCCTCGGGCCACACTCTCTGCTCAAGAGACTACCTAGAGTCTCCCTGCTCCACAGGGCTTGCTCCGGTTTATTCAACAACTGTCAGCTGTCCCACTCCTTGGGCCTGCTTCTCTTCTAGACTGACAGCATTCCTCCACTCTCAGGGTTCCTGCCTTCGTCAGTGTCTGAGACTGGTCCTGGGCTTCCCTGCCTCGTGGGTTTGCCTGCGCCTCCAAGTCTTCGCCCACTATGCTGCAGCTCAGAGAACCTTCTGCACAGCTAATCCTGCGCCTACCCCTCTGTGGTCTGTCTGGCGCCTCTCTCTTCAGGGTCTCACTCCAGGTACTACCAATGGTCTGTCACCCCAGGGTGGTCACCTTCTGGTCCCTGGGGATCTCTCCACTACTGTGCTCAGAGCTCCCCGCTGTGCTTGTACCTCACCTCCTGACAGTGTGGACCTGTGGGGCTCCTCCCCACAGGCTGTAACAAATCGCACCTCGGGCCAAGGGTCCACATACCCACAAACCATAACAGGGGATTGAACTGCTCCCCTATGAAATGCAGGCTCTTCAGCTTAGTGAAGAGATAATTAAGAGGGATATTATAGAAGTTTATAAAATCATAAGTAAGATGGGATACATAAATATGGTATGGTTATTTACCCTTTCAAACAGTACTAGGATTAGGGGTTATGCCTTGAAAGTAACAGGTAGCAGATTTAAAACACAATTTTCCACTTGGCACACAATCAAACTGTGGAATTTGTTGCAGGAGAATATAGTCAATGCACCTAGCATTGCTAGGTTTAAAAAAAGTTGCTGGAAGCACCCAGGAGCCTGTAAGATGCAGCCCCAGCTGGGGCTTGGGGGGTCTAGATGGGGTGGTATAGAAGCTGCAGGAGGTGGGGTGGGGGCAGGAGGGGGGCTCAGTGTCTTTGCATTAAATATCTTGGAGCTGGTGGAAGTTATTTCAGATCGCTATGGTCTGCATCTTTATTAAATGTTTTTTGGGGGATTAATGGTAGGTTGAGGGTATCAGGTGTTAGCCCACATATATCTTAATGTTTTTTTGGTGGGATGCAGGGCTGGGGGATTAGACCTAATGGCCAGAAGTTTTTTTGTTTTTTTTAAGGTTCCCAGCTATATTCTGAATATAGCCAGGTAGGGTTAAACTTATCCAAGCAAACTTATACAGATACCTGTAGACCTACTCACTATATTCAGAATATATCCAGTTAGGTTTAAAGTTGTCCAGGTATCAGGTACAATGATAACTTTATGTGGCCCCTGCTTGGCCATTTGAAGTGAACTAGAGTGCATTGCAGTGTGTCTGTGTCTTAACACTGAGAATCTTCCAGCAGTTGAGAGTTCAAAGAGAGTTCAGAGGTGTTCTGGAGAGTTTTCTATGTGCTTCTATTGGAAACCTTCTAGCACAAGAGGTTCAGAGGGAGATAATGGAGCGTATATGAGTATAGTGGCATGACAAGGTAGTTCTTCCCTCAGAGGAGATGGAACAATTTTAGGGAGTAAAAAAAAATGCCTCCCTCCCTCGCCATTTTCCTCGACTGGAGAGGTAATACTGGAGAAAGGAGGCCCCAAGAAGGGACGCCATTTAGTCGCTGCCTTTGGAGAGTCCCCTGACTCAGGATTCTATGGGCCCCACGGTAGCTCTCCATAAGCCTGAAGCTTTGAAAAGTGGCAGAAACCCCATGGAATCAGGAGTAAAGGAATCTAAGGTATGCCCAACGCTGCAGCCGCTGTTAAGAAAACCATCTGTGATAACATTAGATTCTATACGGATTGTTTTGTCTTCTTTAGAGAAAGCCATATTATCCTTAACTCAATTAATGAAGGATACTAATGTTAAGATTTTGGCTATGGTACCTCAAGTGGCAAATCTTGATACAAAAATTAAAATTTTGGAAACAAGAGTTTCTACTATAGAAGCTGCTCAGAGTACTTTGATACAATCAGAGATTATCCACTCAAAGAAATTGGAAAATCTGGAAAATTCCTCAAGAATTTTGAATTTAAGAGTTTTGAATTTCCCCTATCTGCACCTGGTGTCTGCAAAGGATCTTTTTAGGAACTTTCTTATTCAAGTTCTTAAAATGCCGGATGAAGCATTACCCGATATTACAATAATTTACTATATGCCTTCACTTAAGGATGACACACCTTGGAATCCTTCTCAAGAAGGGTCCCTAAATATTAAGGGTATTTTGGAATTAACTCAGGAGACTTCTACTTTAGCAAGAAGGATGTTTCTTGTGACTTTTGCGTTTGTTTCAGAAAGAAACTGTGTTAAGAATCTTTTTTTGTAATCAAAGTCATTTATTTCATGGGCAAAAAATTCAGATATTTCCTTATATAGCAAGGTCCACACAGGAACGACGAAAGAAGATTCTTTTGATGAGAGAAGAGGTGGTGTCATGAGGAGCAAAATCTCCCTAAGATATCTGTGTAAATGTCTCCTTCAATTTCAAAATTCTAAATATCTATTCTTTGAGCCCTCTCAGCTAAGAGACTACCTGGATTCATATTCCTAAATTGTATTGTGTGGGGGATCCGTCTAAAGTTAATAGTAGGGGATATCTTTGGAGATTTCTTTGGAGATTTTCTATTTTGATTGCCTTTGTTCACTTAGTAACCCTTGGTCTGGTAGAGATTTGTATAGTGTCAAAAAGTGAAAGAACTGGAAGGAAGGGAAACCAACAAGGAGAATTTATCCTTGCCTGACTTGCCAATTCTTGGGATAATTTTGTGAAGAAAGAGAATCCTTCCCTGGATTGTCCAATATCTGGTCCTGGGAATTTTGCCGCTAGGATAAAGTGGAAGGATTTTTGTAGGTCATCTGCTAAATTGTGAGTAGTGTGCTAGGATCAGGAGAGACTCTGTTGTGGGAAATATGCGCTTGCCAGCAAGCCATTTCATCAGGGTTTAAACACTTAACTTCCCTTCTCCCTGACCTTTGCCTGAATAAAAGCATCACTTGTGCTTAGGCCTCTCTGCCTAGGAAAGGATACCTGACTGTCATGTATTTCTCTGGCTTATAATTATTCCTGATAGCCTGAAAGTAGGGCTGGGTGTTCCCTAGTCAGAGGCAGGACAAAGTCAGGAGGTATAGATTTCAGCAGCCAATGAGATGATCCGTGCACACCCCCTGAGCCAAAGCCAATAGTGTAGGGACTCGTCTGTTGCTATGGGAAAGTAGCCAATCATGTAATGACACATCATCTGCCTTTGTATGAATGTACAATAAAGGAGAGCGCCAAAGCGTGCTCCAGTCCTTTTTGCTGCCTGCGATGAAAGCTGCCTCAAGTGTCTTCTTTGCCTCCATACTCTACACTCTGTCACTTTTTTTTTTTTTACTGGGAACATAGAAGACCTGGGGTAGAGCAAAAGGCTAACCTTGGGAGTGATTTACAGAGTACAAGATCTGAAATCTGAAGATGTAACTTGGAGGAGTAGCGAATTGTTTTGCTTATTTTGATCTGGACTGTTTATTAATTTTTGCTGTGAACTTTACTTTGTATTAGGTGAAACCTGGTTAACCTTTTTCTAAGTAAACTTCTTTCTCTTTAGAACACAATACTGGTGGGGACATTGCTTTAATGTTTTAGATAACCTTTGCCCAGTTTGGTCTTGTAGGAGATCCTGCCCCCATTTCATGTGACTCAGAGAGACCTTTCCCCACACTAGTTGTTGAGGGTGTCCAGTGCTTTCCAGGGCTGGGAAGATAACCCCTGTCCAAGAGGGTGGGGGTATTACATTTAGATGAATAGATGTAGTGGGAGACTGTACCTGCTGAATATCCATCACAAGTTATCCAGTTAATTTTAGCCGGCTAACTAGTCTGCTCACCAGTTTTCTGAATATAGACATCCTTATCTTTGTGATTTGTTTTCTGTCTCATTTAAGGATAACAAATAAACCAATTGTTCTTTGAAGCTTGTTAAGTTATTCTCAAGATACTGGACTGTTGTTCTTTTTGACATATGTTGGTTTTCAAACAAATGAGCGGTGCAATTAAAATAATTCTTGCAGATTTGATTTCTCCTTTGTTGTGATTGTGCACCATTATATTTTTCAGCTTCATGGTTTGTTGTCACTATATCTTGGTGGCCCAGAGTTTATTTCATTTTTTTTTAATTTACTATACACTATAATTCAAGCATGAGGAATTCATACAGATGTAATTATTTCCTTTTGGGATGTTTCTTTCATTAATCATTCACAGGACTTGTGCTGCATTTTATCTCATGAAATGCCAAATTAGCAGCACGGATTACATTTTAAAGACTTGAGGTTACTTATGAAATTCCATTGTCAAGCTTCACTATGGATTGTAAATATGCTTTTCTTCTGATGCTACAGCTTGGTATGTTTATTCTTTAAAAAAAAAAAAAAAAGAAATTACTGAAAATGGAATAAAAGCATTATACTTCTGATGCTGCAAGAAACATAACAAATGCAAGGTTAAGGAAAAAATGCTTTATTTTCTGGGATGTGCTATTTTTCCATGATCAAAACAACTGTTCAGTAGCCACAGGGTATTTTTCTCAGCAAATGTTTCCATGGAGACAAGGCCAGCTGAATTAAAGCATACAGCGTTGACAATATACTCCACCTTACTTACAAGAGTTCTGTTTTATCGCTTCAAAAATAGGTAAATGTCTTGGGTGGAGGGCAATTTTTCCTGGGCACATTTAAGCCATGTCCACTGAAGCCAATTTTCAAAGGAAAACCACTTACATCTGCAAAATAAGCCTACCAAAAATACCCACGTAATTTACACCTACCATGTAGCAGTCAAGTGAGAGCAAAATATTACATGTATATTTGAAAGTTGTAGGCTTATATATATTAGAGATGAGCTTTGTTTTTCTGGCTCGGGTCAGGTTTCGGTTCGGGCGCTTTGTGGGAAAATTTGTTTTCCCATGGATCGTTTTTTGCCAAAAACGAAACTGAAACCTGAACCCGGAACAGGAAAAACGAATAAAAAATAAAACATGAATCGGGAAAAAAATCCACCCCAAACCCTTAAATTTTACTTTCGTACACCCCCCCCCCCCACCATCCCGATCCCTCCCCAAGACTTACTAAAAGTCCCTGGTGGTCCAGCGGGGTCCCACGAACGATCTCTCCCTCCATGCCATTGGGCTGTTGGGCTCCAAGAGGAGATTTGGGCAATGTTCTCTCCACCTAGCTTGATGGACTCTCTACCTGGGCAACAACAAGCTAGGTGGAGAGAACGTTGCCCAAATCTCCTCTTGGAGTGAGTTTCCTCACTCCGACGGCCAGCAAATCTTCACTAGAGACCACTGTCTCATGTGGAATGCGAAAGTGGCCCCCAACCCCCGACGCTCATACCTAATCCCCACCCCGAGTTAGTAGGTGGCCCTCCCATAGGTGGCCCTCCCATAGGGATTAAAATACCTGTCTAGGGCATAGGGCATAGGCACTATAGTAAGGTTCTCTCTCTCTCTCTGCGATGAAACACCGAAATAATCATTGCACACTGGGAAAACATCGTGTGCGGTGCTAATGTTTTCGCGAAAACATCGCCGCACGCGATGTTTCCCCACTGCACGAAAGAAGCCTCATTTGCATTGGTAACGCCCCCTAATGCGTTACCAATGTGATATTGGAAAATGAGGCCCTTAGTGATGCTATGTGGACCTGATCACCCAGCTGCTTTGCATAGACACTGAGATATGCTAGTGTTACTAAGGCATTGTCTATGGGATGGCAAAGAGTTTTCTTTTTTCTCTCTCTCTCTGAGAGCTGCACTAAACTTGTTTTTACTACTTTTTAGATTGCCCAGAAAAGCCAGTGATAAGTTCCATCATTTTCACAGGAAGAATTAAGGTTACATAAGAACTGGACCTTTAAAATACAGAAAAAACCTCACCAAATACAGAATAGAAACATGCCGACAAAAACTGTACTGCAGACCATAAACCTGAATGTATTATGCAGTGTAAGAATGGAAAAACAGAAACATCATCATTCCTCTCAAAACCTCAAGTAATAAAATCAAGATTATATAAAACATATTAAAACCATGCTAATAAAAATAAATAAATGTCAAAACAGCTAATGAACATTTAAAAATTAAAAAAACAACTTGCATAAACACTAATAAATATTTCAAAACATCTGATGAATAAAACATCCAATAATATTTCTCCAAACAAACAATAAAATATTTCAAAACAATAGAAACATCAAATTACATCAAATAATTAAAACTAATATGGATTTAAAAATCTCTTGTTCTCCATACCTGGGATCTTTTGATTTCCAGTCAACCTGAGATTATCATAGATTGGGGGATGCAGGGCCTCACAAACTATTTTCTCTCTCTCTCTCACTGAAACACACACATGCTAACACATTCATTCTTTCTCACACTCCCTCTCTAATATACATGCTTCAACAGTGGGGGCAAAAAGGAGAATTGGATTCAGATGACAGTCAACGTTGGGCCCTGAATTTTACAGTCCAAGGTTCTGATAATGCTGACATTAGGGAAAAAAAACAGGACTGCTTCTATAGCGAAATCCAAAAGCAAAATGCATTCAAGAAGCATTGTCTGAATTATCAAGAAGACTATTCACCCCTTACAAATGTCACTAGCAGTAATTTTGATATGGGTTTGACAATTGCTTGGTTTTGATAATAAATATTACTACTCTTAACATAAGGCTTAGGGAGTAACCTGCATGGAATGTGGAGGTAATCTGCACAGAGCAGCAGTTAAGAAACATATTTATATATTTTCAAACACTCGCACGTGCATCCACGTGCACACAGTTCTCGGTGTGCACATATGGACGTGCACACATCATCACACGCATGTTATAAAATCTGCTACTTGCATGCACATGCATGCCCAATTTTAAATTGGCACGCCCATGTGTGCACGGTAGCATCTCACGCATGCAAGGGGAATTTTAGTAAAAACCACACAGTGATGCAATCAGGCATTCCCCAATTCTCTCCCAGTCTACTCCAATTAAGCAACATACTGGGAGGGAATTTCCCTTTCCCTCCCTTTTCCCCTCTCCTCCCTGACCCCTAACTCCCCCCTAATTATTAGAATTTTTTTGTTGTAGAACTTACTTTATCTTGGTGGGTGAAGTAAGTTTCGCACACTGGCCAGCTGCTGGCACATGCTTCCCCAGGACAGGGCATAATGGCCACTGTCCCAGCCGGCCACCACCCCGCTCCACCCATGCCCTACCCAGACTCTGCCCCTGGCCCATCCTTTTTGACTAGCCTGGCACTTCTGCACATACCAGGAGATAAGTGAGTGGTTGGGCCATTTTTAAAATGCACTCAGTGTGAGCTCAGCCTGGGCACGTGCGTATCTCCTGATTTTTGTAAACACCAATGTTTGAAAATTCAGCCATTATTGGGCAGACTGAATGTGGTTACAATGTTACTATGATACAATGCTTTCAATACACACTCACACACACAGGATCTCTCTCTCACATACACACATCCACTCTTCCTCACACACACAGACACACAAGCTCTCACACAGACACATACACATGCACACAGGCTCTCACACAGACACACAAGTTGTCACCCATTCACACACACACACACACACATACAGACACACAAGCTGTCATACAGATACATACACATGCACACAGACTCTCACAAGGGCACACAATTTGTCACACAGACATACACATGTACACACACTCAGGCACACAAGTTCTCACACAGTTACAAACACATGCACACAGGCTCATACATGCACACACATATTCACCAATACCATTCTAATAATGATTGTTATACATACAAACCAGTCAACAGACTGAGTGCACCCTGTATTGCACTGCCTAGCAAACTGCCAAGCAAAGTTACCAGCTTAGCAATGGCACAAAACTGTCTGCTGGCTGGCTATGTCTATGTGTACTGCTATACTTACAGTATAATATAGGCCACCCAGCATGCAAAAATGTCTCTCTCCTACACACAGGCAGTGTAAATGTGCTGTTGATTCCTTTTGCACATACACAATAACTCCAAGAAGAAACAGACAAGGCCCAGGGCTCTGGCTGCTCTCAAGACTAGGCTACAATACACTGGAGTGAGATAGAGCCAAATATCTTCCACGTGCACTGTGTCTTTCCACTATCCTTCCCCAGTGAACAGAGATAACAATTCAATGCCTCTGTTTTCTCACATAGTGACCACTGTATATAAGAACAAAGCCCTCCTGTGCCCAATTTCTTTTGTCTTTTCTTTTCCCTTTTTTAAACATTTCATTTCACTCAGAGAGAGCTCCAGAAAATAAAACCTTCCCCTATGAAATCCACCTGAGAAGTAAATCTTAAAATGGAGTTTGCACTTGCTCAAACCTTACATGGGAGGAAGTCTGCATCATTAGATTAAAGGTGCCAGTTATAGACTGGTTAAAAAAAATGTTTGACCTTGACTGGTGCTCCTTCCTGTCTTCTCTGCTTCTTCCACCCTTGCTTCTGATCAGACAATGATGTCATTGGAATCTGCTTGGTTGCTAAGTTTTCTCTCCTTCTCTTGAAGTTATCTAGCTGCTGCTGTTTTACTTGGACCATAGACTTGAATAGGAAGCATAAACAATGGAAACAAACATTTTTGTTAATTTTGAGAGTGCCCTCCATTTGTTACAGGGGATCACAAAGGAAATAAAAATTGCCTCATTTGCTACAATCTACACATTTGTTTCAAATTAATGCCATCTCTAGTAGTTCAATAAACAAAATTCCACCTGCAACTCGAGTGCTGAAATTGAATATTTGAGGCAATATACCAGCTGGTCCTTTTTACTGATGCCATTCACAATGCCTATGTCCTTCACTAACTCTTTTTCACTCCTTTTATTTTGAACCATCAGTGATAGTTCATCTTCTGTACAATGCTCTGGTAAGGTTCATGGAAATGATTTTGAAATGCATTCCATTTGTACTTCAAAGGTATTTGAGTAACTGTCTTTGAAGTAATATGTTTTCCATAATAGTCCATTAAAAACATAAATAATTAAAAGATCAGCAAGCAAATTTTGGGAGAGCAGCTGTATTACCTCAATATATTTGTGATGTGGTCCAAAATTATACTCCTTTCATCAGTTTAGTGCAACCCTGAATAAGAAGTCTTTTTCCAATGAATCTTGCTAGAGATATTGTTGCAATGATCTAGGACTCCTGTATAAATAAGATGAATTTTATGGCAAATATTAGCTGCTAGTTCTAGATATCTGAGCAGCTACTAGGATCTTCTGGAGCCTTCTGAAAAAATATCATTATTTTTCTTATTTTTTTTTTTATTGTATTAAGACAGACTTTTGTCAATTTTTGGGAAAAAAACCCCCAACTTAAATGTTCTCATTATGATTTTTTCATGACTTAACCATGACGATTATTACAATATTCTAGAAGGAACTTTTTCTCATGCAAATACTTTATAGGTTGAAAAAGCTGTTAAATTATCTAAGACAAATGCTTGCTTGGGAATTGAGAAGAAAAAAAAATCAATCATCATTTAAAAGATGGTGACAGGATTAGTAATCAGTGGTGCTGGAAATGGCTACATTCTAGCCAGGTAACTAGCTAGAATTTAGCCAGATAAGATGGGGCCATTCTGGAGGAGGGCAGAAGGCGCTCTGGGGAGGAGAGGAGTTAGCCACATAAGCTAGTCCGATATTCAGAGTTAGCAGATTACCTTCTGCAATTAATTAAGTTAACTTAGAAAATAGCCACTGCTATTACTAGCATCAGTAGCATGGGATGGACTTAGTTTTTGGGAACTTGCCAGGTTCTTATGGCCTGGATTGGCCACTGTTGGAAACAGGATGCTGGGCTTGATGGACCCTTGGTCTGACCAAGTATGGCATGTTCTTAACTCTGGATGAGCTATATGGTGGCATTGCCAGCACCACTGAATATACACAGCTAGTTAGCCATTTATGTATTTCCAGCTAACAAACACAGCCACACAGTGGCTGGATATGGACCTCTCCATTATCTGGTTCAATATTCAAGTCTGAAACATCTTGTAGCAATAGTTTATTAGAAATTAACAAAATGTTTAAATTTATTTTTAATGGCTTGATGGTGGTGTAACATTTTATTATGATTTCTCTGCACTTAAATGTTAATAATAATACTGAGCTCCCTTTCATATTGTACTACATTTTGCAGTATTCTCTAGAGCAGCATTTCCCAACCAGTGTGCCACAGCAGACTAGTGTGCCAAAGCTGGAGTGCAAGTTGCCACGGCTGCAGTCTCATTTCCTGTTTCCCTCCTGGCCTGCAGGATGTCCACCCACCAGCAGGAAGCATCGGAGAGCAGACCTTATTGGCAGCTGCTCCAGCTTTCCCCTTTTCTTGCCCTCCTCAGCAACAGAAACTGCATGGGCTCCTGTAGTCTCATGAAACCTGCTGGCTTCATGTAGTTAAGATTGCAGAGGGAAGCTGGAAAGGAGGAAGAAGCAGCATTAGGTAAGCCTGCTCACAAACTTCTTCTGTACAAGAATTGGGGTCTGCGTGATCTTTTGGCTCTGACCCTGGACTGGACCCTGACACTGCTTGATTCCTTTCTGCCTGCCACTGACCACAGCCTTGACACCGACCTTGATTTCTCTACACCTGCCACCAACCACAGCCTGGACACCAACCTTGATTCTTCTCTGCCTGCCACAACTACTGCCTGGACACCAACCTTGTCGCTTGCCTTTGACCACTGCCTGGACCCTGACATTGCTGGGCTCCGCTTGCTTTAATCTCAACTTGACCCTGGTCTGTTCTTCTCCTTACCTCTCAGCATGCTGACCTGCAGTGCTTCCTGCCTGCCTGGACTTCCATCACCTCAGAGGCCTCCACCTAAGACCAGCTGGCCCCGGCACCTGAGGGCTCAACCTAAGTGGAACATGTGCTGGTATTGGTGAAGCTCCAGTTGAGCCTCTGCTTCTGCCAGCTCTTCCTGCCAGCAACGGTGGCTAACTGTGGGGTTCTTCCTTGCAGGTAGCGCCAACTCCCCCTCAGCCCCTGGGTCCACAACTGCAACACTTCTTATGGGCATAGTCTGCTTCAAATTCTGCATTGGTGGCACCAAGAAGCAGGCACTTTGGCTGTTTAGTGGGAAGGAGATGCAGGCACATGGTCTAGAGTGTCATATCAGTGTCACTAGAGAGTGATCACTTTCACTGGGCGGGGGGGGGTGGGACTTGGAATGCTGCAGGTTGTTGCTGGAGGCCTTGAGACACTGCTTCTGCAATTTTGGAGCTGCTCTTTAATCAATCTAAAATTAGGGTGAAAATTAATTATCCCTTTTGGAAACATCCCGGAATTTATGGATGAAAATTGGTTTAAACTGAAAACGAAGGACCATAAGTAAATATTAGGTGCATGCAAATTACAAAGGGCCAATTTACAGTTAAAAAGTGAACTTAGCAAAATGAAAAACTTTTCCTCTTCATCCTGTAACTGATTCTCCAACTGAAAAGGAAGTTGCTTGTGGATTCAAAAGGCCACCCCACCCCCCCCCCCCCCTTTGACGTCTAGAGAAGGAAGAATAAAAGTGCTGCCCAATCTACTCCCTTTTAAACTTGGTATGCTCCTCATCTGGCAGATGAGTTTCCTGCAGCATAACTACATGAGAATTTAATCTTTTAAACATGTTGAGTAGTTTATTGCGCTTTATGGGTACATGTATTATTCCATCAACATTTTTAGAAACAATATTGACTCATACAATTCATGTTCCCATAACAAGTAAATGAATCAACTCACAATCCACTAGGGATGTGCAGAGCAAAATTTTATGTTCATATTTTTTATGTCCGAAAGGGGGTCCCACTTGCGGCCAATATGGACATAAAAAAAATCCAATGAGTTGAGTATATGTACATATGTGCAAAAAAAAAATTTAAACCCCCTCACCCTCCTTAATCCCCCCCCCAGACTTACCACAACTCCCTGGTGATCGAGCGAGGAGTGAGGACGCCATTTCTGCAATCCTTGGCGAGAAGCATGTGACGTTGGCGGCACGTCGAGTGACGCGGCGTCACGTGATTCCCGGCGAGTTCGCGCCGGACGGCTCGTTCGGCCCAAAAAGAACTTTTGGCCAGCTCGGGGGGGCCTCCTGACCCCCTCAAGCTGGCCAAAAGTTCTTTTTGGGCCGAACGAGCCGTCCGGCGCGAACTTGCCGGGAATCACGTGACGTCGCGTCTGAGTGACGCGGCGCCACGTGATTCCCGGCTCGTTTGCGCCGGACGGCTCGTTCGGCCCAAAAAGAACTTTTGGCCAGCTTGGGGGGGCCTCCTGACCCCCCAAGCTGGCCAAAAGTTCTTTTTGGGCCGAACGAGCCGTCCGGCGCGAACGAGCCGGGAATCACGTGACGCCGGCGTCACTCGACGTGCCGCCAACGTCACATGCTTCTCGCCAAGGATTGCAGAAATGGCGTCCTCACTCCTCGCTCGATCACCAGGGAGTTGTGGTAAGTCTGGGGGGGGATTAAGGAGGGTGAGGGGGTTTAAATTTTTATTTTGGCTCAACAATCGCGATTTCCCACATATCGAACATATCTATGTTCGATATGTGGGAAATCCGATCGTTTATGTCGAATCAATTTTTTAAGTAAAAAAAAAATATGAGTTGCGTTTTACTAATGCGGTCAATCCGAATGCACACCCCTACAATCCACTGCGGTGGACCATGTTATATCTTTTGTATGTTGCCAAATGTTCCCAGCCCTAAAACATTTGGAGACCCAACTCAGCAAAATCGGCACTTCAGAGGCCACAAAATGTTCCTCCAAACTGTTCTACATATGTATTTATGCATCTCTCCTCCCATCAACATTCTCACACATGCCACCATCTGATACAAAATCTTAACTCAAACCCCCCTCCCCCTAAAGAAATTCCATTATCACCACCACTCACTCTGGTGAGTTGGGCAGCAAAACCTCCCATGAATCCAACCATTTGTTGCCCATGCAAGAAGTAGAACTTAAAAAAAAAAAATCCTTGAAACAGATGACATTTGGTAATGCACAGAAGTGCACAAACCCCGTCCCAGAGGAGAACCATATTTTAACTTTGAACATTCCGGCACACAATCTGCAAGATTATGCACATTTAAAACATAAAACTTAATCAAACAAGAGAGAGAAAAAAGAAATGTGATTTACTTCTGTTCCTGCATTTCAACCTACATAACTGTAATCACTAGTCTAGTGGGAAGAAAAAAAAAATGTTTCTACTGAATCAAAATAAACTTTTTCCAAAAATGATTATGTACATGAGTTCTGAGGCCCCATCCGAAGAATATTCTTATATTGTCCCAAAAGTACATGTACAATAACATCTTTGAATAACTCTTATGTTGGTCCAATAAAACATATTTCAGCTGTAACAGAGTTTAAAAAATAACCTTTTCCTCTGAAGAATGGATCTGGGAGACAGAACTGCATTAGCTGTAACAGAGAAAGCCTGTGTTATTAAAAAATATTTGTTTGCTGACCTGTAGAGCTTTCTACAGGAAGGAAAATAAAACATAAAAGCACTTGGACAAAGAGAACAGGGGAGAAAAATAAACAATCAGCTTTGCTGAGCAATACCTTGTACTTATTGCTTCTGCATGTAGGAAAGGAGCCAGATTGGAGAGATTGAATACTTTCTTCAGTAGTTCTAGTTTTAACTTAGGGATTTATTTTCAATTCTTAAAAACTTGCACTTCTGGTTATACAGCAGTATTACAAGTCCAAGTTTATTTATTTAAAAATGTATTTATTTAAAAACTTTTTTTATACCGGCATTAGTGGGTACATCATACCGGTTCACAATTGAACCAAAGGTGGAAAATATATAAAACAGGGAGCTGGGGGGGGGGGGGGGGGGGGGGGGACAACAGAAAGAGGAGGCCGAAAGAGAGCACACAGAGCAGTAATTAGTAATTAAATAACAGGCTAAATAAGAGAAACTATCAATATAAATAACAGGAGAAGATATTATTATAAATAACATGAGAGACAAAACAAAATATAAAATAATAAAAAAAAAAAGTTGGTATAAAAAAAAGCTTACTATTTCCTGCAAAACAGGATCCTAAATTGTGAGAAAGTTATAGACCTATGTCAGAGAGGGCTAGCCATTCTTGGAAAAGCTTATTGAGAACGTGATACCTATCCAGTTATCAAATGTTCTGGAGTCTTGGGGAAGTTGGTTGATAATCAGTTAGGTTTTCACTCAGGACTCAGTATGGAATCAGTGCTAGTGCTTTATCAGAGATGCTATCTTATGTATCTTGGATTCTGGATAATTTGCTTTTTTAATGTTACTGGATTTGTCCAGTGCTTTCAACTTGGTTGACCAGCAGATACTCCTTGAAAGATAACAGGAGGTTAGGTTAATAAAGGTGGTTTATTCTTGGTTAGCATTATTATTATTATTTTTTTATTATTTTTTTTTGCAAGATCAGCCACAGATCCTACAAGTGGGTAATGCTTTTTCTTCCCCAGTGTAATTAAGGTGAGGGTTCCTCATGGCCCCTGCCTTTCACCACTGTTATTTAATATTTTTATGAGACCATTAGCATTGCTTTTGGAGGAACTGTGGGTCATCAGCCATGTTTATGCTGATAACATCCAATTCCTAGTTCCTATTGGGAATAAAATGGATAAAGAAGTTATTTTTTTGTAATTCTTGTCTGGAAGATCTGTCTTACTGGTTCCAGAAGAGTCATTTAATTCAGAATAAGATCAAGACTGAGCTTAGGTACATAGGGAGTAATGTGGTAAGGTTGTTAGCACTGATGATCCAACCTGTTGTTGATGGCCATGTTATTCTCATTTCTTCTAAGGTTAGGAGTTTGGGGGTTGTTTTGGATTCTAGCTTTCATTTGGAGCCTTATATTGGGCTAGTAGCTACAGTGAGCTTATTTACAGTTAAAGAAATTGTGGCAGATGCATCCTTTTCTGGATTTCAAGCTCTAAAATTAGTAGAATATGCCTTTGTAATCTCATTATTGGACTTTACAATGTGCTATATGTGGGGTTGTTGGGTAGGTTAAACCATAAACTTCAGTTATTACAAAATATGGCAGCATAATTGATTATGGTAAATAATCTAAGGCCAGGATTCATCTAACTATTGCATGCAATAGGGGCATGTTTTATGGTAATCACCTATTTATTGCAAAGTGCACTGTCTTAGCACAGGTATTACTGCAGAATATGATAACTTTTTTATACTTTGCAGTAAGTGCCACAATTCCAACCTACAACCACTGGAGAGAGAGAGAGAGAGAAAAAAAAAAAACCCCTAACTATAAGGCCTTTCTAGTAGTTAGGTATTTATACCTCTATATGAGGCCCACCTAGTTACTCAAGGTGAGGTTTAGGTAGTAGTGTAGAGGTTAGGGGCCACTTTGACATTCAGAGTGAGATGTACGAAAAGAACAATATACTCCTATGAAGATTTGATATCCTTTGGAGTGAGGAAACTCACACAAAGATGAGATTTGTACAATGTTTTATTTATTTATTTAATAACTTTTATATACCGACGAACGTTGGGAACATCTCGCCGGTTTACATATAACAGAACTTAGCAACAGGCTTTACAATTATTGCATAATTAAATAAGGAACATTAAGAACATACAAATAACAGATTAGATTATACAAGTAGAAATTAGCAAAGTGGGATACGAGCAAGAGGTTATCTAAAAGGGGGGGGGGGGGCGGGGGAGATTCTGGTATATAGGAGGGTATCCACACTTAGAGGAGGTATATATACACATGTTTGGGAACAAATATTTTATATACAATATGTTGTCCTGATAAAATTCACTTTAAGGGAGGTTTAAGTAGAGGGAGGGGGTAGAAAGGAGTTGGAAAGTAGGTGGGGGGAGAGGGAAGGGGAGAGGAAGGGAGTTGGGGGGGGTGGGGTGAGGGTGAATGTGTGAATATTAGGTGTAGGTGTGTTTGAAGAACCAGGTCTTCAGGTTTTGCCTGAATATTTTTGGGCAAGTTTCTTGGCGGAGGGAGGTAGGTAGCTTGTTCCAAAGAAGCGGACCTGCTAGGGATAGGGCCCTTTCGTTTGTGGTGCGGAGTTTAGTGAGCTTAGGTGAGGGGGTGTGAAGTGTAGCTAGATATTGTTTTCTAATTCTCTCAACCTAGTTTGATGGACTCTCTACCTGGCTAATATAAAGCTAAACCTCACCTCGAGTAACTAGGTGGGCCTCATATAGAGGTATAAATACCTAACTACTATAAGGGCCTTATAGCTAGGTGTGCGCTCTCTCTCTCTCTCTCTCTCTCTCTCTCTCTCTCTCTCTCTCTCTCTCTCTCTCTCTCTCTCGCTCTCTCTCAATGCTATTTGTGATATAGCCATATTGCACAGCTTAACACAAATGAAAAAGGTGTAGTTATTTCCGGTGTTAAAACTGTATGATATGGCTTCACAGTTTGTGAAGCCAGCCCACCTGGACAGAACTCCTCCCCCTTTTCCAAATTAGCATCACACCATGCATTATGTTGGTTTTCGAAGGTGTTTTTCATGTGTGAAAAGGCCATAATGCGGCTTGGAAAATAACCCCCCTAAGAATGAAAGATCCTCTTCTTGCAAAACTTGACTAGCAATCAATTATTGAGAGAGCTAAATTTAAGATGCTGACCATTGTGTTTTGATTGAGGGGCAATGGTTCTAAATACCTATGGGATAGGCTTATATGATATAGGCCAAGTCAGGAATATAGGTCATCACAGGGATACTTTTGATGGCAGCATTGGCCCCAATGTTACAAATGAAGCGGTATGCAGAGCAAGCTTTCTCACAGGTAGATCTTCAGGTTTGGAATGCAATGCTAGGGTATGCTAGAGCAGAATTGAATCTTCTGAAATTTCGGAAACAAGTGAAGATACTTTTTTTTTCCATAAGTGAGGTGGTTTGTAGCTGGGTATATTATGAGTAAGTAATGGTTTTTGTTTAGGAGTTATGTAGTTATTTTGGGGAAGATATTCAAAAGCCATTTAGACGGATAAGTGAAAAGTTATCTGTCTAAATGGCTTAGCCATGATATTCATCAACCTATCTGGCTAATGTCTATCCAGATAACTCTTTATATAGCTAGAATTTAGCCAGATATGTCAGGGTGTTCCTTGGTCGGGCAGTAGGTGTTACAGGGAGGAGTGGATTTAGCCAGTGAGCCTAACTGGCTAATTCTGGCTATGCTGTAGGCAGGTTTAAAGTTAGCCGGATATATCTATCTGAATAACTTTTAAGATAGCTGGGTATATTCAGCAGCATGGCAGCACCACTGAATATCCCAATTAAGTTAGCCTGATAGGTGTATCCGACTAACATATCTAGCCTTTCAGCTGATGAGTATGGTCCCCAAAAGATTTTAGTTTTACTTTATTTTATATTTATTTCATTTTATGTTATTTTTATTTTTATGATGGTTTCATATTTTAATCTGTATTTTGTTGTCATTTTAAATTATGAATGATATGTTGTGAACTGCTTTCATTGTATTTTTACTTTATATGTAGTATATAAGTTAATTAAATAATAAATAAATATATTTGGCAGATGTCATCAAGAAACCTTTATAGATAATATCCATACTTCAAACTTATTTAAGCATTATCAAAACAACTAAAGATTTAGCTGTTTCTGCAGGCCATTAATTTCTGCAATTAGGATGGACATAGGTAGGGGTTTTTATAATAGTTCACATAATGGTAAAGTCTGCATATAATTTTCAATACAAGTATCAAAAGCTAAAAATAGCTCTCATTTCTTCATCCTCCTTAAACTTCCTTTCACAGTATAAGCCACTTAAACTCTTACTATAGCTTAAATTGTTTAAAACAGGGTGGGCTGTCCCACTTTTTCACGTGAGGGGCCAAATTACAATTTTTTTCCCACTCTGGGGATGCTGGCAAGAAATTTTTTAAAAGATAATAATACCACCAAAACTACATTTTTATGAGCAAGTTTTGAATAAAACTAATAGCTTACTTTTTCATTACTATAATGAATGAACACAGTTTTTAAAATGATATATCTATTTTATTTATTTTATTTATTTGTTCTTATATACCAACATTCAAACATGAGTATCACATCGGTTTACACAATAACTTGTGAGATAGTATGACAACAGGTCATATTATCTTTACATTGTAACATTGTAAAACTACAGTGAAGTATTGTTTTAAAAATTATAACATTATAACATTGTAAAAACAAAAGTGACTTATTATCTTAACATTATAACAGATAACGTTATTGAAACAGTATTTATTTATTTATTTATTTTAATTTTTTATATACCGGCATTCGCGATGGGAGTCGCATCATGTCGGTTTACAATTAACAGGGTGTGACAAGAGGAGAAAAACTTAGAACATTAACATGTGATATAAGAAGAAATAGCAGTTACAATAAAACAGGGACATAAAGTAACTTGGAAGTAAGGAAAGCGATAGAAAATTAACAATGTGATAAAAAGAGTAACAAGGTAATATACCGTATATAATAAATTTATATAATATAATAAAATATAATATATAATATATAACATACCGTATATATAATATACCGTATATAATATACCGTATATAATAAAAGCAACATAAAAAACCTGCTCATTTAATGAGAAATAACATTATGGAGTTGTTAGAGTTTATGTTTACCCTGAGGGGAGGTCTTAGTTGATTTGGTTGAGAGAAAGTTCAATTTAGAAAGTATGGATTTTCGATTGGAATATTATGTGTTCTCATTAGTAGGTTATCGCAGTGTTAGAGTTCTGGTTGGTAGGGGTTGTTTATTTATTTATTTTTATTTATTTATGAGGTTTTATACACCGACATTCATGTGGAACATCATGCCGGTTTACAATTAACAATAAAGTTGGAGAAATTACATTGAACAGGGAGGGGGGAAGGGGAGAAGGCTAGAAGGAGAGGGAAGAAGAGTAAAGAAGGAAAAAGCAAGCGATGGAAAATTAAAGGAACAATTATATGGTAAGAAGCTGCTATAAGTGATTACAATATCAGAAAGAGTATAAGCAAAATTACAATATATACAAACTAATAATTACAAAAACGCCATTGAAAATAGCAATGGATAGATCAGAGCAATCTTATACAGTGTACTATCTTAAGTGGACGCAGTGGTCGAATGCTAGACGGGGAGGAGGGCAGGGGGCGTGGAGGGAAAACGGGAAAAGGGGCGGATGGCTAGCTGAGGGAGAGAGGTGGAGAGGTAGGTAAGGGTTAGACTAGGTTTGGTTCGAATCGGGGTAGGCCTGTTTGAACAGCCATGTTTTGATTCCTTTTTTGAAATTACGGAGGGAAGGCTCTAGACGTAGATTGGTGGGTAGGGAGTTCCAGAGGGTAGGGCCAGCGATGGAGAATGCCCTTTGCCTTGCAAATGTATGGTGTGTGGTTTGAGTGTTGGGCAGTGAAGGGTACCTGCTAGGGAGGTTCTGGATGGATGGTTGGAGGTGTGGAAACGTGGCATTTCCTCAAGCCATAGGCAATATCGCCCTCTCCAGAATTCTGTCTTAGAGAACCCAGATCCCTGTAGAGATTTGGAAGCTCCAGGGAGGGAAATGCCACCTAATTTATTGGGAGTCCTCTTGATGAGGTATAGGATGAACAATCCTGGTGTGAGTATCATGGGGTTAGGCTAGTTCCACTGTTAGTGAACCTTAGAGTTATGAGCAACATTACCTGATGTGGATTCTCAAATAGCATCAGGCAGCATTACTATCCCTTGATACACTGGCAGATTTGGGGATTTTATTGAACCTTAACACTACCTCTGAATTGGGTGCTTTGTGTGCTGTACTATATGAGTGCAAAAAAAATAAGTGAGAGAACTGGAATGAATACCTTGGTTTTATTTTGGATTTGCACAAGCGCATGGAGAGTGGAAGGACTGGGAAAAAGAGGTATCATGACAATGTAGTGACGGTTTACATTTGTGTTTTGGTTTGTCCATCTGTTTATCCACAATACAAATGTTACTAGTAGGGAGTAATGGCTAGAAGGCAGGCAAACCTAAAACATAAGGAGATAATCTCCTTTCATGTAATATCCAGAGCCATCAATCACATCTTTCTGGGCCTGCCTTGGCTTCAGCAGCACCAACCTCATATTGAATGGGCCATCCTGCATTTGGCACACTGGGGTTCCACATGTACCACCACCTGCCTTGACTGTGGCCAAAACTATACTAGGTCTACTACCCCAGTATGCTGCCTATGCAGATGTATTTGATAAGCAGCAAGCAGAAACTCTGCCCCCACACAGGTCCTATGATTGTGTCATAGAGCTCCTGCCAGGGAAGATTACTCCATGGGATAGAGTATACCCCCATCGGTTCTGGAAACTGTGACCATATCCCACTATATAAAAGAAAACCTGGAAAGAGGTTTCATCTAGCTGTCCCCCTCCCCAGCTAGGGTGGTCTTATTTTTCATTGGCTAAAAAGATGGATCCCTCAGGCCCCTTATCGATACAGGGGCTTTAATGCCATCACCAAAAAACAATATCCATTGTTACTCATCTCAGTTATTTGGTTGCCTGCAGGGGCGAGTATCTTCACCAAGCTGGACTTAAGGGCATGTTCAATCTCATATGAGTTTGCAAGGGAGATGAATAGAAAATGGCATTCAATTCTAGAAATGGCCACTACGAATATTTAGTCATGCCATTTGGGCTTTTTAATGCCCCTGCTGTATTCCAGAATAGAGATGTGAATCGGAACCAGAATCTGATCGGTTCTGGTTCCAATTCAAAATCTTAAAATTTTTATCGTCCGGCTCGATTTTTTTTTTTGTTACCAGCTGCGCCCGATCCTATAACAAAAAAACCCTCCCCCGCCCTCCCGAACCCCCAAAAACCGTTTTAAAATTACCTGGTGGTCCAGTGGGGGCACGGGGAGCGATCTCCCGCTCTCGGGCCATCGGCTGCGTTAATAAAAATGGCACCAATGGCCCTTTGCCCTTACCATGTGACAGGGAATCCGTGCCATTGGCCGGCCCCTGTCACATGGTAGGAGCACTGGATGGCCATCATGTAAAATAGATCCTCCAGAAGCTCAGGGAGCACCACTTCTATGCCAAGTTAAAAAAGTGTACTTTCAAACAGGAAGTGCTTCCCTTCTTGGGATATATTATCTCTCACCAAGGCTTCCATATGGACCCAGATATATTAAAGGCCATATTGGAGTGGCCCTGACCTCTGGGCCTCAAGGAACTGCAGGGCTTCCTGGAGTTCACATATTATTATAGGCAATTTATTCATGGTTACTCTTCCTTGGCAGCCCCTCTCACAGCCCTGACTAAGAAAGACTCAACCACCAAAACCTGGACCAGGGACCCTATACAAGTTTTCCAGTGTCTGGAAAAGGAATTCACTCTGGATCCATGCCTAAACCACCCAGATTGCTCAAGTCATTCACACTGTATGTAGATGCATCTACCTTCAGGTTAGGTGCTGTCCTCTTGCAGCATTACCATGATGATACATTTATGATCTACTCCTACTTTTCAAAGAAATATTCTCCAGATCATGAGCTATTAGTGGTCAAGTTAGCCTTGGAAGAATGGCAACACTTGCTGGAAGGAGCCAAGCACTTAGTAACTATCTATACTTATCACAACAACCTTGAACATCTAGCGCAAGATGCAGAAACTGAACCCCTGGCAAGAGTGCTGGTCATTGTTTTTTAGTTGGTTTGATTTTGAAGTGCAGTACTGCCCTGCTGAGAAGAACTGCTGAGCTGATGCCCTCTCTCACTCCTTTCAACATTGAAGGCTTGCTGGAATTCCCACAACATATTATTGACCCTACAAAAATTGTGGTTGCTGCCACATTCATAGGTCCTCCAGGGAAAAACATGGTTCCCTGTTGCCTTTGATAAAAGGTTCTTCAGTGGGCTCATGACTCCCTCCTGGTATTACCCAAACCTTGGAATTAATCATATGACACTACTGGTAGCTCTAGATGAATACCACCATAAAGCATTATGTAGAGTCCTGTCTCACATGTGCCATGAATAAAAGTGTGCAAGTTCAATCTAGCAGGCTGTTACAGCTGCTGCCAGCCTCCAAGAAACCCTGGACCCCTTTGGCCATTGAACTTCCCCTCTCTGGTGGCAACAATACCATGTGGGTGGTAGTTGATAGATTTTCTAAAATGGCTCATTTCACGCCCCTCCATGGCCTCCCATCCATGCCTGAGATGACTAAACTCTTTGTACAACATATCTTCCATTTGCATATCTTCCCATTCATATCCCCTCAGACCGAGGAGTTCAGCTCATGGCCCAGTACTGGAAAGGATTGTGCAGGAATGTGGGATTACATTGGATTTCATCTCGGCCTATATCCTCAGAGCAATGGACAAACTTAGCGAGTAAATCAGACTATCAAGGCTTTTCTATGAGCTTATGTGAACTAATGGAAGAATAACCAGGCATCCTTCCTCCCATGGGCCAAATTCTGCAATAATAACCACATGAAAATTTCCACAGAGTCATTACCCCTTTACATAATGTTCGGGCACCATCCAAAACACCAAGATCTGTTCAATTTCTGTTCCTTGCCCAACAGCTAACCTTGCCCAGGAGCTTTGGCAGAATACACACCGCACCTAGAGCAACCAGTGGAGTGTTTCAATAAAAACACAGACAAGAAACGTCATCGATGAAACCTGGTTTGGCTCAGCACTAAAAGCATACCATATCCCACTGAGTGACAACTGGGTCTGGTGAATTACAATCTCAAATTACCAGCATCCTTATGGAATCATAGAGACTTGTTCCACATCTCTCTGTTGAAACTTGCAATTCTCTCTTGGCTGGGCAGACAGAGTCTCCACACCACTGAAGATGCTATGGAGAAAGACACTCAATTCAAGGTCCAGGAGATTTTAGATTCTTGAAGAGTCTGAAAGCATTTCAGTATCTTATCTCCTGGAAAAACAATGGACCTTATGAGAATTCTTGGCAGTCAGTCTCCAGTCTGCAAGTCCCTCAACATATATCTGAGCCCCACAAGAGATTTATTTACAAGACAAAAAATGGGTGTGTAAAGTTAAGTGCAATAGCAGATGCCATTTATATTCAATTGCACATACCTTTGAAAATGTAAGCTATATCCATATATCTAATCCCACCCTCCTTTCTTCAAATTGCTTCTTTTTTTAGGTGGCCAATTATCTGCACATTATGGAATTGATCATGTATGCTTTCAGGTAGCGGTAAATCACTTATCTCCATATGACTGATTTAGACACTCTGAGATCTATCCATATTCAGAGGCACTTATCTGGCTAAATTATAGATGGATATCTTATTATCTGGCCAAAGTGTAATCAGATAACTTAAGGGCATTCTGGGGGGTTTTCAGGGAGGAGTAATGTTAGCCATATTTATTTATTTATTTATTTATTTATTTATCTATCTATCTATCTGCCTTCTTATTTATTTGCTTAGAATAATTTATTTATTTAAAACAATTTTATATTCCTCCACTTCCACATTCAATGTACAGGGCAGATTAACAAAATATAAGTTATCCAGCTATTTCAGATATTCAGAGTTACCTGGCTAACTTTAAGATAACCGGCTGTAATCAATAGTACAACTGCAGTATTGAATATATATCTTCAAAGTTAGCAGATAAGTTTATCCGGCTAAGGGCCTCATTTTCCAAGCACTTTACCACGTGCGATAAATTCGCAAATCGCGTTAATAGCTGTTAACGCGATTTGCGAATGCAAATTAGTCATTTGGTATACAGGGGGCGGAGTCGGGGTGGGGCATATGTAAAGCGGGAACCTGTGTATCGTGTGCGGCGAAACAGCCGCAGTGTTAGCGCGGCGAATAACTACAACTCCAACCTCGCGTTATAGGCCTGAAAAGGATTACCACCATGAGAGAGAGAGAGAGAGAGAGAGAGAGAGAGAGAGAGAGAGAGAGAGAGAGAGAGAGAGAGAGAGAGAGAGAGAGAGAGAGAGAGAGAGAGAGAGACTTACTATAGTGCCTATGCCCTACATAGGTATTTTAACCCCTATAGGAGGGCCACCTACTAACTCGGGGTGGGGATTAGGTATGAGCGTCGGGGGTTGGGGGCCACTTTCGCATTCCACATGAGACCTACGGACAGAACAGTGGTCTCTAGTGCAGATTTGCTGGCTGTCGGAGTGAGGACGCTCACTCCAAGAAGTGGTTTGGGCAACGTTCTCTCTACCTAGCTTGATGGACACTCTACCTGGGCAACAACATGCTAGGTGGAGAGAATGTTGGCCAAATCTCCGCTTGGAGTGAGCGTCCTCACTCCGACGGCCAGCAAATCTGCACTAGAGACCACTGTTCAGTCCGTAGGTCTCATGTGGAATGCGGAGATTTGGCCAACATTCTCTCCACCTAGCATGTTGTTGCCCAGGTAGAGTGTCCATCAAGCTAGGTAGAGAGAACGTTGCCCAAACCACTTCTTGGAGTGAGCGTCCTCACTCCGACAGCCAGCAAATCTGCACTAGAGACCACTGTTCTGTCCGTAGGTCTCATGTGGAATGCGAAAGTGGCCCCCAACCCCCGACGCTCATACCTAATCCCCACCCCGAGTTAGTAGGTGGCCCTCCTATAGGGGTTAAAATACCTATGTAGGGCATAGGCACTATAGTAAGGCTCTCTCTCTCTCTCTCTGATAAAATTCTGAAAGAATCATCGTGCAGTGGGAAAACTTCACGAATGGCGAAAACATCGCCGCACATGATGTTTCATAAGTGATATACAGAAATGAATGCTAGTATTTTATAAACTATGCAGCAAGAGCTGCACAGTTTATTAAAAAATTACATATTTCTGTTCTGAAAACATGGTTGTATATTTCAAAATGATAAATTGCATACTTTCTTTACCCATTTTGGAAACATCCATATGTATATTTTATATATGAAATCATTGCAACACTGCAAAAAAAAAAAAAAACCCACTCAGAAATAAACATGGAGGCAGGTATTTTATAAAATATGCATGTAGGCTGTTTTGAAAATGTTAACTTGCATTAGTGCTTGGAATCACCAGTTCGCCGATACCTTCACCAGTTCACCCAGTCCTTCTAGCACTTCACCCTGAGCTCCCACCATTTCAACCATTCCTTCCACCCAAAAACTGCAGGCAACAGATGTCTAATTTCACTTGCTCGAGTCAATTAGCAGGTATTAAAGTGTACAAGCAAGTTGCCTAATGTATTTGCTTAAAAATAGTGCTTCCCAAGCGTACTTCTGGAATGCCCCGACCACCCCATTTTCTTAGCTTGGTAAAATATACATGAAAAAAACAATTATGCATACCCTCAGAGGTTATAAAATAGTATAAATATGTGTACACACTATGATACACACTTATACACTATTTTTATGAGCAAAACCATTTGAAAATTCAGTCCATTAACTCTAGTTCTACCTGCATAAACAGTGACTACAGTCATTGAAAAATGTACCCTTAAATACATATCCCTATGTCTGAAATATTTCTCAGTTAAGAATCTGGTTGAATGCAGTCCACTGGGAGTACTTCTTGAAGCATTACTACTGTAGTTTTTGTCATTTTTCTCATGTTAGTAAAAACATCAAGAAAATCAAAAGTGCAGCAAAGGTGTTGATTATAAATAATGCCAAACACAGATGTTCCTATTAATTGCCTCATAGTTTTACAATGAGGAGAAACAGCCTGCTTCACTTTATTGGTGTGTGCCTTGCTGGCCCCTTAAACACAGCACTGATGTTTTCACAACCTATGGGTAAATTAGGTATTGGCAGCAAGCTGTGGCAAGCTGATGTATTGCTTATTAGAGTCGGTTTGGAAGTTTGCAATTATTTCTGGCTTGGCATAAAATTGGCAGCATAACTGTGAATTGGCAGTCAGTTGAAAGGGACAACACTGTCTTGATTGTAGACAATCTGATAAAAGCAGGTATTCATTTTTATTTATGTTTAAACAGAGAAAATTAACCAGGGTATATTCACCTTGCATCTGACACCTTATATAACACATTTCAATGATTACTGCACTGTAAAGCGATATTGTCAGTCTTTGATTAAAGAGGTTTAACAAAACAGCTCTGTTTGCAAACTGGCATAATTATAGTTTTTCAGTAATTACAATACACTTTTTGTAACGTCTCAGCTCAAATTACGTAGCAGGAAATTAATGGTATAAAATTACTCAGTAAGAGAAGATAGAAATGTACGAACAGATCCATAGCACAAAAGTACTGCAAGGAAAAAAAAACAGGGGCTTGCAGGCAGCAGTCCATTTGTTTCATGTTGTTCCTCAGATGGAGTCTGTTGGCAGTGACATCATTCAGAGAAAAGGACTGTAGAGAAAAATGATTTCATTTATCTATTTATCCATAACAAGTATTCTTACACATCTGTCAGGAATTTTCCAACTACTGCAACAAATTTTCCCCTTCCCTTGCAACTGACTTGTAAAATGAATATCCATTTTTTGAAATGAATGGTTCCTTTGCATTCCTTTGCCTTACTTTCTCATTCTCTCTCTCTCTCAAATGCTTACTGCCTTGTATATCCCAGTCCTATATGATATTTTGCTGAATCTTCTAGGGATGTGCGCAGAAAAGATTTCTGTTCAGTTATTCAGTTGGTTCTTTATTTTCATTGGCATATTTTTTCTTTCATTCCTTTGTTTTCAGAGTTTAAAAATGCTGTTTCACATACATAAAATTGATTTTGCAGGTAAATTGTACCTAAATGCATAAAATCTAATTTTATGTGCACAGAACTTAAACACATAAACCGCCAACAATGAAAATAAACAAATGCAGATCCCTAGAATCTTCTATACTAGAGGTGTCTGCGGCTGATATAGATAGAAGTTAAAATGATGTAATAATTGGTCTATGTATAAAAAGCATGTAAGGAATCAAACATGGAATACCACATTAAATACATAACAAGCGTTAATGTCTTTGAAATACTATTCTACTGATGATTTTTTGGATGTAACAAACCTTGCAACTTTTTCAGTCAATAACCCATATATACTTATGAACTAATTATTCCTATTGATGTTCAATGTTTTTTTAATGTTGGCTTTAGCATTTCAATGTAAATATACTTCATACATGTCTACCACCTCCTCCTCAGAACCCTCTAGTAAAATAAATATGCCATCTAAAGAATGATATCCTAGTAGAACAGCTTTAAGAGCCTAAGTCAACACTTTAAGTTGAATTTTCAAAATGTTATGTGTGTAAAAATGATCATTTATGCACGTAAGTAGCCTCTACTCCCATATTCCAGATTTTGTAAAAGTATTTTCACTTTCATGTGAACATATACGTGTGTAAAAAATGGTTGGTGCAGGGTTGTTCTTGGGATGGTCCAATACTTACATGTGTAAGTTGCTTTTTTAAAAGACATGCAGATGTTTGCTAACTTACTCGTGTATTTTTACATCTGCTAATTATCTGGTTTAAATGACATTAAATGTGTTTAGTATGTAATACTGACTGGTTGGGAGGTCTGGATGAACTGGGGGGAGTTCAGGCTGAAGAAACAGGAAGGACTCAATGACCTGAAGAAGGACTGGGTGAACTGGTGGACTAATTGGTAAACTGGTTAATTTCATTTACACAAGCAAATTTTAAAATTGGCCAGAGATCACGTGACACTGTGCAGGGGAACGGATATAGCCTTCCTCTGCTGGCTCCTTGCTGCGCCGATTAACCTCATCCCCATCCATCCCAGCGTGTTCAGTCCGCTGAATTTCAGCTCACCCTCACTGATATTTTCTCAGGACTAGATTGAGCCTGCCAAGATGTCCACCCGCACCTCAAAAAAGGAGAAGGACAAGGATCGCGATCGCGAAAAAGTGAGGCCTATGGAGGGGCTGTCCGAGGATGAGGCCTGCCTGCCGGGTTCGCCCGTGCCTACGAACTGGGCAGATATAAAAACAGCGGTGGTCACAGCGCTCGAACCGGAGTTTAAAAAATTGTCTAATCAATTGATAGAACTGACCTCATCTATTTCGGGCTACGAACACCGATTTCAGGACATGGAACACCGGGTATCGGAGGCAGAAGATGGCCTACAGGCCGTGCGCTCTGACGTCACCAATCTGCAAGCGCTACTCGCTCAGCACACGAACCGGCTTGAAGACCTGGAAAACAGGTCTCGCCGGTCAAATCTATGCTTCGTCGGGATACCGGAGGAGCTGGGGGACCGAGATCTGGCGGTGACTCTGGAAGCCTGGCTAAACCGCGAGCTACAAATCCCGGTGTCACGAGGGCCCCTGAGAGTAGAAAGAGCGCATCGCTTAGGCCAGAGGAGAGCGCAGCAAGACAAGCCTCGGGTAACTATTGCAAAAATTCTTAATTTTTTCCACAAAGAGGCGATCATGCAAGCGGTTCGAGGGGGAAAGACTCTCACTTACGAGGGGAAAAAGATTTTAGTCTTCCAGGACTTTTCGGCAGCATTATCAGCGCAGCGCAGAGCTCTCTCCCCTTTTTGCGCTCAATTACACAATCTTGGGCAGCGTGCGGTTCTGGTGTATCCTGCTAAAGTGCGAGTCACCACTCCTACTGGACCTCGATGGTTCACGGAGGCAGCGGGCCTTAAGGACTACATCGCTTCTCTCGCTGGGTCGGCGACCCCTGAAGGGGAACAGCCTTAAAGTTTTGCAGATTCACGGGACCCTGATGCTTCGGGTTGCGACGTGATCAAGCCTGCGGGAGGATGCATCGCAGTTTTGTTGGCTGCTTAATGTGGCGAATGGCCTAGTTATTGGGATTTGATTTGCAAGTCCCGTTTTTTTTTTTTTTGTTTGTGTGTGTTTTTTTTTTCTCTCTCTCACGTTTTCTTCCTTTTTACAGCCAAGGATTGAGATATGTTGGCTCCTTTTGCTTTACGCGGCGGTGGCCAGAAGGAGGGAGCACAGGAAAAGTGAAAAAAGGAGAAATGCTGGTAACAGAGTGGGACCTTTTTTCTCATGTGGCCCGGTTACTGGGATTTGGCTGGCAAAATTGTTTTTCCCTTGTTTTCTTCCCTTTTACAGCTCCGGATTGAGATTGGCTGGCTCCCTTTGTTTTATGCGGCGGACAACACAAGAAGGGGGACCAACACAATATAAAAGGGAGGCATCCTAGTCATGGAGCGGGATTTTTTTTTTTTTTTCCCTTTCTTTTCTTGCTTCTATGTCCCCCTTCTCCTACGCAGTTGTCAGTTATCTGTTGATATGGTCCAGTTCTGGGCTGATATAGAATGTTGTGTCTCAATGCCCATGACGAAGGGGCCCTTCTGGCTCCTTGTGTGTTTTAGGTGTGACGGGAGACGCTTCGATTGGGGTTGGGTATATTGTTCTGCCCGGGCTGGGGATCAGGGTGGGGGTTTAATCGCTTCTTTGGGAATAAACCACGAAGGGAGGAGGCAGGGGGAAAAAACAAAAAAAAAAAAAAAAGTGGAGGGGGGGAAGAGAAAAAAGAAAACACAAAAAAAATATATTAAAATAAAACAAACAAAAAAAGAAAAAAAAAAAAAAAAACCCAAAACACAAAGGAAACTGAACGAAACAAACATCACGGATGAGAAGCTTTACTTTTCTCACACACTGGGGGTGGGGTTGGCTGGTGCTGGGAGGAGCCTAAGCGTCTCGAGTGATCTCCGTTAGGGGGGTTAATTATAGTCCTAAGGATAGGATGGGGACTTTGATTCGGGGTCTAGAAAGGGGGGGTGGGGATGGGTGGGTGGGCGAGGGGGGGGAGAGACGTGGGGTGGATAGTTGGGAGTTCTCAAAATCCATCTTCCATGATTTGGGGTTTACAATCCGGTTTTCAAAAGCTTCATGGTCCACAAGGTGAAGAGGGACGTGTGTGGGGGGGATGGTTCTTGCTGGGACGGCCATCCCCTCATTCCAATTTGGTATACTATGCTATGCTATTACATCTGGTTTTTGATAATGGTTAATTACGATCCTAAGTTAATATCATGGAATGTATGCGGTATCCATTCTCCCATTAAACGGTCTAAAATTTTGCAAGTTTTAAAGAGGAAATCTACGGATGTTGCCTTTCTTCAAGAAACCCATCTAACAGAGGGGGAACATCTTAAATTGCGTCAGAATTGGGTGGGAGCAGTGCACTTTGCGTCGGCCAGTTCCAAATCGGCGGGGGTGGCTATATTAATTCGGAAAAATCTCATGTTTCAAGTTTTCACAGAAATTAAAGATCCTAATGGTAGATATCTAATACTAGAAGTGGAACTGAATCGGGCCCCCATGGTTTTTTGTTGTGTTTATGCATCAAACACGAACCAAGCTCCCTTCTATCAGGAATTGCAGAAACTGCTTCTTCCTTATTTAGACAGGGTGTTGGTAGTTGGTGGAGATTTCAATGCTTTACGAGACCCGGAGTGGGACAGAATTTCGGCGATGGCCCCAGGTGGGAAACCTAGTAAGGAACTTCAGGCCTTGGAAAAATCCTTGCACTTAGTGGATTCCTGGAGGACCCTACATCCCTTTGAAAAAGATTTTTCTCATATTTCTAGAGCGCATGCGACTCAGTCCCGTCTGGATTATTTTTTTGTAAGTGCCCATTTTTTTTCTAAAATTGCTACCGCTGGAATAGGCGATATTGTAATTTCTGACCATGCGCCTATATGGTTGGAACTGATGGCTAACCCCGCTGATGCTGTACCGCGCCACTGGAGATATCCCTATTTTTTGGCGGAGGAGGGTTCTTTACAGGCCTATATTCGGGAGAGGTGGGAGGACTTTGCAGCACTCAACGCACAACATAGTAGTTACCCGGTGTTATTCTGGCACACGGCCAAGTCCGTAATCAGGGGAGATATAATTTCCTATGTTGCCCATTGGAGGAAATCCCTTGATAAGCGGCTCCTACTTTTGGGTGCCCAATTACAAAAAGCCAAAAAAGCCCTTGTGGCGTCGCCGTCACCTCCACTTCGAGCTACATACATCTCCTTGCAAACAACGTTGAATTCTCTCCTTCATCAGAGGGCAAAAAAGAGTGTCTTATACTATTGATTTCGGTTGCATCAGTTTGGGAACAAGTCGGGGAAGATGTTAGCTAACTTGGTCTGGTCAGCCAAGGGTTCACGGGTTATTCCGGCTCTCCGAAATTCCCAGGGCCAAATAGTTAATAATACGTGTGACATTTTAAAGATTTTTCAGGAATATTATACTTCCTTATAACAATCGGAGGGGTGGCATCCAGATAAGTGGTCTGACTTTTGCACAAAGTTCAATCTTCCTTCGATTACTGTAGCTCAACAGCGATGGTTGAATGAACCTATCACGAGAGACGAGGTTCGGTTAGCCATTCACCAAGCTAAAAAGCTTAAGACGCCTGGACCGGATGGCTTTAGCTCCGAGTTTTTTAAATGTCTAGTGGACCCTCTTAGTGACCTTCTCCCATTGGTGTTCCACCGATTGATTGATCAAGGTTCATTTCCCACTCATGGTAATGTAGCCCATGTCACCTTGATCCCCAAGCCGGGTAAAGATCCGTTGTCGCCATCCGCGTATCGCCCTATTTCATTGTTGAATGTTGATCACAAACTTTTAACTAAAATTATGGCGGATCGTCTGGGGACTATTTTGCCAACATTAATCCAGGCTAATCAGGTGGGTTTCGTTAAGAAACGATACGCTTTGATGAATATCAGGAGGGTGGCAGCCGTGACGCTGCTTTGTCGGCGTTCGGATATTCCATTCTTGGTGGTGAGCCTCGATGCTGAAAAAGCATTTGATCGGGTTGAATGGAATTTTATGTTTCAGCTACTTGCCTCTATGGGATTCCAGGGTTTCTTTCTCCAGGTTATTCAATTGCTTTATCATGACCCTGTGGCTTCCATCTTGGCGAATGGGATGCTCTCTTCCCCTTTCTCAGTGCGGCGTGGTACACGTCAAGGCTGCCCATTATCTCCTCTTTTGTTTTTGCTTACTATGGAACCCTTGCTTTTGGCATTACAGGCATCCACGAGTATCCGAGGAGTGCAGTTCTATTCCCCGACGCAGAAAGAGGTTTTTAAATACTCTGCGTTTGCAGACGATGTGTTGGTTTTTTTGACTTCCCCGGAGAATTCTCTAGCGGCACTCTTGGATTTGTTTCAGGAGTTCGGCTCCTTTTCTGGTCTGAAAATGAACTGGGATAAATCAGAAGCTTTGGCATACCCCTCCACCCTTAGGGAGCGATGGTCGGGATGTTTTCCCCTCCAATGGGCAACAGAATCTCTCAAATACCTGGGGGTTTTTATTTCCACCGATGTGCAAAAGACCTACTCCTTAAATATTCCTCGTCTAATTACTCTTACCAGGGATAAATTGGGCCAGTGGCATGATCTTCCCATCTCTCTTGGGGGCCGTATTAACTTATTCAAAATGGTTCTCTTGCCTAAATGGCTCTATGTGCTGCAGAATTACCCACTTCTCCTTACCAGAAAAGACCTGGGGGCGGTTGATAAACTACTTCATATATTTTTGTGGAAGGGCAAGAGGGCTCGAATTCCATTGCGCTGGCTCAAACAGAAATGGGGTTTGGGTGGCATGGGGGTCCCAGACCTACTTCATTATAATATTGAGGCCAATTTGCGTATAACTAGGGACTGGATCTCCCCAGATTCACAGTTTGTATCCACAGTGGCGGAGCATACGCTGGTAGACCCTCTAGACTTACATTATGTACTTATGTGCCCGGGTAAAGCCCTTCCTAGGGAATTGAGGCTGGATCCGCTCATAGCGCCAATACGCCATGCATGGCGTTTTTTCACTAAGCAAATGGAATTGCCCACCTTCTGTGCTTTTTTGGCGCCCATTATTGGCAATCCTGACTTTTCACCGGGTTCCCAATCTTGAGTATTTAGAGACTGGCGAGCTAAGGGCCTCAATTTATTAGGCCATCTCTTTGACACTTCAGGGAGGGTGTTTAATTTCCCAGAGTTAAAAAATATGTATGGGCTATCGGAGGCTCATATATTTAGTTACCTACAACTTCGGCATTATGTCACCTGCATCCCCTCGCATCATAAACTAACATCCCATCTTCAAACTCTTGTTAGTTTTTTTTGTTGGACAACCCGCGTGGTCCCTCCTTATCCCATTATTATCAGAGGCTGCTTAGGAGGCTGGCGCCAGATTCCTACCAAATTTCAGTGGAACGCTGGAATAGGGATGGAGTGTTTCAGGTGCCGGTAGCAGTATATAAGGCTTGTATGGCAAATTTGACCAAGCTCTCTAGTGCAATGTATTTCAGGGAAATGCAGTTTAAGTTGCTTCGTAGGGCATACGTGACTCCGCAAATAGCCTTTCATGCCCAGCTGGCTTCTACTGCAGCTTGTCCAAAGTGCCAATCCCCCTCAGGGACCCTTTCCCATGTTTTTTGGGCATGTCCGGGCATTCAAAAGTTCTGGGGGAGTGTTGTGGGATATTTGCGACGATTGTTGGGGATTAATCTTCCTTTATCTCCCTATATGATCTTATTTGATTGTATGCCTCGCCCGCTGATTCGTGTGCAAAGCTTGGGGGAGTTCTTGAAAAAAGCCTTCGCAGTGGGAAAGAAAGTTGTGCTTATTACTTGGAGAGACTCAGCTGTCCCCTCCTTTTGGGTGTGGCGCACTCAGCTACATCATCTGCTGCAAATGGATAACCTGGCTTCTAAAACTAGTCCACAGAAACGCCGCCGCTTCCTTCTGGTTTGGAACAGCTACCTACAGGCTCTACCGCATCAGGCACGAAGTCTGATCGTGAATGACTGATGTGGATCTTGGACCATATACCCTCGTTACTTGTGGACACTATGGGGTTTTTATATATAGAAGACTTCCTAATCAAGGGGCGGATGGTTGGGTTGGGGGGTTGGGGGGTGGGAAGGGGGGACAGTAATTCCTAATGGCAGCCTAGTATGAATACTGTTATTGTTTGCAGTATTGGGGATGTATAAGGACCAATATATCCCTGATAAATGCTTGTTACTTAAATGTTTGATTTGGGGATTCATACAATTAACTAAAATGAGTGTTTCCAATGAGATGATGCTTCTGATAGTACTCCTTGTGCGATTTGCTACTGTCATGTGGTTAGTTTTGTGTACTTCATGTTCTCCTGTTGTATGGTCTGCACTCAATAAAATTGTTTAAACATAAAATTGGCCAATTTACGCAAGTTCTACTATACTTTTGCATGTTAAATACACTCAAGTATATTTTTAAAATAGGTAGGAAAATTATATGCATTCAGTCAATTGATATATGTAGTTTCAATGCATTTTATGTATTTTATACGCCCATGTTGTAAGGTAGAGATACACATATTTTATAAAACGAACATAAATCATACATGCAGATAATAAAATACATATATCTGCTCATAGCCATATACATGCGTATATGCTGTTGTGCACATTTGTCTTTAAGTTATTCTCCCACTGTATGCCCATTTGTGAGTGTTCAAAAATTTATATGAGGTCCATATTCAAAAGCCATTTAGATGGATAACTTAAAAATTATCAGATGAATTTTAATTCCCTGGCATGTGCCAATACCATCAGAAACATGTGTGGCCAGGCCACATGCATGCTGAGCGCATTTTCATAGTGGGTTCCTTAGAAGGGGAGGGCTGGGGGGTTCTGGGAGGGACCTGGTGGGATGGGGCAGGGGACGGCCAGGACAGAGCCATTAGGCCCTGCCCCGAGGAAGCGTGAGTCGGCAGCCGGCCGGCTCATGGAACTTACTACTGCTCAGGAGAGCAGGTAAGTCCTATAACAAAAAAAAAAATAGGGTAGGTAGGATAGGTAGGTCAGGTTTAGGGGTCAGGGAGGAGAGGGGGGGAAAGGAGGAAGGTTAGTTACAGGGAGAGAGAAGTTCCCTCCCAGTCCGTTCCTTTATTGACGTGGACTGGGAGGGAACTGGGTAAAGGCCCAATCGTGTTGCTTTGTGTGTTTTATAAAATACCTCCCCCCCTTGTGCGCATGACATGGAATCAGCGTGCACATGTGCACACCAATATGAAATTGGACATGCATGTGCGCATGGGTACCCGATTTTATAACATGCACGCATTGATGCACATATGTTAGAAAATTGGTGCGTCCATGTGGGCGCACGCCGGGAATTGCATGCAGAAATACGCCCACGCAGCCCTTTAAAAATTTTAAAAAACTGGCATTTTCAGCCACTTATCTAGCTTAATTCTAGCCAGATAATTTGGCAACCTTCTGATAGCTAACTTTAAGATAGCTGGGAATATTCAGTGGTGCTGCCATGCCCTGAATATCCCGGCTAAGTCAGCCTAATAAATGTATCCAGCTCTATTGCCAAGCCACACAGAGGCTGAATATGGATCTCACATGTATTTTATAAATGATGTGAACACAAGTCACAGTTTATAAAATATGCATTTCTCTACACACAAAATCACATTTGTTTGTTCTAAAAGTACATGAATATGTTTTACAGACACAGAAAGTATGCATGTATTATATGAGGATACCAGTTCTTCTTCCAGTACTGTTAGTGTTAAGCAACATTGTTAACATGGAACCCATGACCTGCAAGCTCAGTTTTATGGAGGGGATTGTAAGATGGCTTACTAACCTCATCATCGTCAATGAGGGCCAGTTGACCCTCAACCTGAGATAAGGTATGATCAGCATAGGATGTCCTGGATCTGGCTGGGTCTATGCCTGGAATTTAACCACAGGGCTGCCTACCCATGAGAAGTAAAATCTTTTAAGGACGTAGACTCAGGAGCTAGTCTGTATAGCATGGGGAAGATGGGTGCTGTTAGGAAATTAGTGGGTAGCGTGGATGCTCTTCTACTCAACATGGTAGAACACAGAAAAGGTAGACAAAAATATTGTTTGGGATAGTGAAAAATAAAGAAATCTGGCACCTAGGTATAGTCTTCTAGGCAGGTGGGAGATTACCTTAGTAGTGGGGATAGGAGAACGTGGCAAATTGCAGGGTCATGATGATGCTTTTCTGCTAGCATATAAGAACATAAGAACATAAGAAATTGCCATGCTGGGTTAGACCAAGGGTCCATTAAGCCCAGCATCCTGTTTCCAACAGAGGCCAAACCAGGCCACAAGAACCTGCCAATTACCCAAACACTAAGAAGATCCCATGCCACTGATGCAATTAATAGCAGTGGCTATTCCCTATGTAAATTTGATTAATAGCCGTTAATGGACTTCTCCTCCAAGAACTTATCCAAACCTTTTTTGAACCCAGCTACACTAACAGCACTAACCACCTCCTCTGGCAACAAATTCCAGAGCTTTATTGTGCGTTGACGGGCGGATTTAAAAGCCCTGCTCACGTAAATCCGGGTGGATTTACGCGAGCAGGGCCTTGTGCGCCGGCGCGCCTATTTTCCATAGGCCGCCGGCGCGCACAGAGCCCCGGGATGCGCGTAGGTCCCGGGGTTTTTCGAAGGGGGGCGTGTCGGGGGCGGGACCGGATGACGCCGCGTTTCGGGGGCGGGGCGTGGCATTTCAGGGGCGGGACCGGGGGCGTGGTGCCTGCCCGGGGGCGTGGTCCAGACCTCCGGACCAGCCCCCGGGTCGGAAGACGGCGCGCCAGCAGTCCACTGGTGTGTGTAGATTTACGTCTGCTTCTCGCAGGCGTAAATCTAGGAACAAAGGTAAGGGGGGGTTTAGATAGGGCCGGGGGGGTGGGTTAGGTAGGGGAAGGGAAGGGAAGGTGAGGGGATGGCGAAAGGAAGTTCCCTCCGAGGCTGCTCCGATTTCGGAGCGGCCTGGGAGGGAACGGAGGCAGGCTGCCCAAAATCGGCAGCCTTGCGCGCATGATCCAGGATTTTAGAGGATACGCGCGGCTATGCGCGTATCTTATAAAATCCAGCGTACTTTTGTTTGCGCCTGCTGCACAAACAAAAGTACGCGATCGCGCTTTTTAAAAAAATCTACCCCTGAGTGAACAAGAATTTTCTCCGATTAGTCTTAAATGTGCTACTTGCTAACTTCATGGAATGCTCCCTAGTCCTTCTATTATTTGAAAGTGTAAATAACCAATTCACATCTACTCGTTCAAGACCTCTCATGATCTTAAAGACCTCTATCATATCCCCCCTCAGCCATCTCTTCTCCAAGCTGAACAGCTATGTTGCTATGTAATTATGAGACTGGAAAAGGTGGTGGGTGCATGGAATGGGCTCCTAAAGAAAGATCCTCAAACAGAAATGGTTACAAAGTTACAGAAAGCATGGAAAAAGCGCACAGGATTAACAGATGGCAAAAAAGATAAGGTTAATTCCCACAGCACTTGGGTTCTAGGGTTAGCCCCTGGATAGAAATGGGGCACATTGGATGAATGTTTTGGCCGATATATACTCTCACTTCTTATTGTAAATTGCCCTGCCAGGGGAAGCCTCTCTCACTATGGTGTCTAATTAGCTGATGTGTAAAGTAGAGACTTAAGATGTTGCTGACAGGGGACACGCTCAGAAGCTCTCTCTCCGATTGTGTGCTGCAATAATATAGCTTCCCGCAGGTAGGGAGGGAGAGCAGTGGTAAAAGAAAGAATGGTAAGAGGAGTGTACCAAATAACTGGATTTCTTCTGCTGAACAACAAAGATTTATTAGCTTAACCAAACAGATAACTGGTTAAGCAAACAGAAAGCAAGATGCTAATTTTCGTGAACAATTTTGTTAACAATAATGAGAATTTCTTTCTATAAATGTGATTACTTCTGGAATGTCAGTACTCTCAGGAACAATTATCTAAAAAAGTACTTCACATACACTCTCAGTTATACTCTTAATTGCTTGATGTTTTGCAAGTATTATATAAAATATGAGTAGTAAAGCATGGCCAAGAATTTGATTCGTTGTTTTCATTTCCCTTTGCAGGTGTTCCTGTTTCCCTGCTTCCAGGCAGTAAAATAAAAGTTAAATTTAACAATTATTCAAAAGGCAATAAATTGTGTCTTGTAGTCTATTTTATCTTTGTCAAACAACCATGTTTTTCTAACTGTGGCTTTTCTTTGGTCTCTCCTTCTTTGTGTAGGTGTATTCCTTTGTTTAAGCCTTCATCTCTCTTGTACATTGGCCCAGCTAGACTGTGGTGCAAGGATACTGTGCTCGGTCCTTCTAGCTTGGTCCTGGTTGCAAACGTGTGAATGGCATATCTCCTCTCCCATTCTCACTCTCTCTATGGATTCTCGGTCTTTGGAACTTCTTTTCTTCTTTTTTCTTTTCTTCACAAATGTGTTACCTATTCTTTAATTAAAATAAAATGGGATGAAACTAACTATGCTGTCACAAAATTCTTCTGAAGATGTTCTAATAAGGCAATGTTCCCTCAGCATAGTCCTGAAGGATTGTTGACACTGTATATGACTAATGGGAAAAAATAAAATGATAAACAATATTCCCATTTCTCAGTGTTTCAGAGAGAAGAGGACATAATATCTTTCAAAACAGCAGTTGCAAAAAAATTGGCATTCACACTGTGCTTTATCCTCACACCCTCTGTCTCTACAAAAGTTTCCTTTCCTAGCACATAGGTTTGGACGCGTGTTTTCGATGCGCTAGCTTTACCCCTTATACATCGAAAATGCGCGTCCAACCCCCCCGAAACTAATAGCGCCCACAACATGCAAATGCAAATGCATGCTGATGGCCCTATTAGTTATTCCCGCGCGATACAGAAAGTAAAATGTGCAGCCAAGCCGCACATTTTACTTTCAGAAATTAACGCCTGCCCAAAGGCTGGCATTAATTACTGCTGGCGCCGGGGAAGTGTACAGAAATGCAGAAAAAAACTGCTTTTCTATACACCCTCCGACTTAATATCCGCGGGTCGGAAGACGGATGCTTAATTACGCCGGCGTCCATTATCCGAACCCGTGGCTGTCAGCAGGTTTGAGAACCGACGCTAGCAAAATTGAGCGTTGGCTGTCAAACCCGCTGACAGCTGCCACTCCTGTCAAAAAGGAGACGCTATGGACTCGCTAGTGTCCCTAGTGCCTCCTTTTACCGCGGGCCCTAATTTGCATAGGCCACCCTCTTGAATCGCGCGCCCAGGAGAGTGGCCTGTGCGCGCGCCGGGAGAGCGGGCACTCGCCAGCTCTCCTGCGTGTTTTTCTGTATCGGCCTGACAGTAACTGTGGTTCAGGTTAGTTCTGCAGTTACTTCAGTTAGTTTGAATTTCCTTTGGTTGGGACATAGAATAAATCCAGGGGTTCTCCTGCTTAAAGTCTGATATAACCTACAGCTGCTGCCTCTGCAGTTAGATGGCTGTAGTAAGGTTCAGCAGACTGCATCAACAGACAATTCAATAAGTTCTCACAGTCTCAGAGGTAAAACTCTTCAATAACACTTAACAGATCTGTTTAAGCAGATTAATCTCAGATATCAAACAATAGTAGTCTCTTTTGGAGTCAGCCCTGGATTTGTCAATAGGCACCCTTTATGTCTATGCCTAGGGCAGTAAACATTTAGGAACAGCAGGCTGACTAAGATTTGCCATCTTCCAGCTCTGCTGAATCTCCTTTCCCTACAACATAATAGATCCTTACAGGAGGTGTATATGGGATGGGTAGGGGCCGCTGAAAACACCAAAATTGCCCAGTGGCAACAAAATCCTAAATCCTGTTTGGAGTACTACCATAGTTCATCATTAAACAGGACAATTTTCTATCAAATTAAATATTTACTTTCAAATTCTTTCCAAAATATTATCTATACATTTCTGTCATCAATAAGCTGAATCAAAGAAAACCCAGCATCTTCAGCTGCGTATTACATTAAATAAACTCTTACTTTTCACTCTCAGGAATACTAGAAAATAGAGTCCAATCTCTTTCAAACAGCGTATACAATCCAAGTTATGTTTACTTATTTTCTTTCTGTAGCTTTTGCATCTTAATGGTACCAGAACAAGCAGAAACGATGCACTTCTGCTCAGGGCCGGTGCAAGGGGATTCAGCGCCCTAGGCACCTTCAGCCTTGCCCCCCCACCATTGTGCTGCCACCAGCTTGTCCCCGGTCGCAGCCCCGACTCCAGGGGCAGGGACCACATGCCACCACTCCCCCACCCTCCCAACCTCCCCCTCCACTCCCATAAAAACTCACAAAACACCTGGTCCAGCGGGGAGCCCGGGAGTGATCTGCCACTCCTGGGTCGTCGGCTGCCACTAACCAAAACAGCGCCGGTGGCCTTCAGCCCTACCATGTGACAGGGGCTACTGGCGCCATTGGTTGGCCTACTGTCACATGGTAGGAGCTAAAGGCCACCGGCGCCGTTTTAGTTAGTGGCAGATGAGGTCTCGGGAGTGGCAGATCACTCCTGGGCCCTCCGCTGGACCACCAGGGGGGCGTTGGGAGGGTGGCACGATGTGGGGGGGGGGGTGAGGTGGGGCTGGGCAGAATTTTGAAGGGACACTTTTTGCCCTTTCAAAATTCTGCCGCCTGAAGTGGCCACGAGCAGCGGCGGTGCCCCTGAGCCTCGGCACCCTAGGCACAGGCCTAGCTCACCTAGTGATTCCTCTGGCCCTGTTTCTGCTCCTAACCTATATCAGCTGCTTCTCAGCTCAAAACACCTGCAACCAGAACCTCTCTCTGATCAGGGGTATTCTTCCTCTGCTGATGCCTTATGGCACCTGTTAAGATCTTAAGGACACCTGTTTAGCCATAAAGGATAATTTTAAAATTATAGTTTTGATGGGAGAAATATTTATAGTAATTGCACAAATAGTACAGGTATTTTTAGAAATGAAAAGTACAGGAAAAGTTAGGAATAAATATAGGGAATAATTTTATAAAACATGACAGTATTTTAGAGACATAAAAACGTTGCACTTCCTGGCCATGTACACTCCGCGGCCGGGCCTGCTTACCTCACTATGCCTTCTACTAGCTCTGGGCACGTCCCCTCCACAGCTGCTCCCAGTTCGTGGCGTCTCTGGTCCCCCTGTGCTCCTGCTCTGGACCAGGCCTCACGGCAGGGCTCAACGTCCTCCGTGGCATTGGCCCTGCCCCTAGGCACGCGCGAGTGGACCGCCCAGCCTCCTAAAGGGCCAGGGGCAGGACCCAGCTCCACGGCACGCCCTAATTGATTGCAGCATAAAAGGAAGTGATCTGACCCCACTTCCTTGCCTTGGCAATTGGGTCGATCATGTTGTGATAGCTAGTTTGCCTTGCTGATCTAGTGTCTTGTTCCAGGCTCCTGTTCCAGTGTCTTGTTCCAGTCTTCTGATTCAGTGTCTTGTTCCAGTCTTCTGTTCCAGCATCCTCCTGTTCCTACGTCTACCCAGGTAGTATCATTTGGACTGTCTTCTCGGTTCTGACCTTTGCCTGTTTTCTTGACCATGTCTGAACATTGCCTGGAACTGACCTCTGCTTTGTCCATTGACCAAGTCTGAATGCTGCCCAGGACTGACCTCTGCTTTGTCCATTGACCACATCTGCATGCTGCCTGGAACTGACCTCTGCTTGTCCACTGACCATGTCCATACGCTGCCTGGAACTGACCTCTGCCTGATCAATGACCTTGTCTGACCGCCGCCTGGAACCTAACCTTTGCCTGACTGACCATCCTCAGACTGACCACTGGTATTGACCCCTGCTTTGGCTGACCATGCTATCCTTGACTCTGGCCTTGATCCTCGCTCTTCATTCAGAGACTCTGTTCTGGCCTTCTCTGGCTCCTGGACTCCCTGACCTGAACATCGACTGCACACCCTTGTTCGTGGTGAGCACACCCTTGAACTTTATCTCTCGGAGATTCTGCGAGGCCCACCCAAGACCAGGCGGCCTGGGTAACCAATGGCTCAACCTGAGGGAACCCCGGGTTGCTATTGGTGAAGCTCCAGCAAGCCTCTGTCTCCTCCTGTGCTCTGCCTCCTGGTAGCAGGCACTTTCTGGTCCGACCAGGGAGCCTACCAATCCTGCACCAGGTCAAGGGCCCACCTCCCTGTGCAATAAAAAACAGCAAAGACATTGATTGAAAAGTAACTTGGTACTGCCCGAACACTCCTAATTGGAATGGTCCACTCCATAATATCTAAAAAAAAACCAGGAATCTCCATAGTAACCAGAGGATAAAGCAAAGCTATAACCATGGAGCCTTGATAATGGCTTCCCTAGGGACCAATGATGGGGCAGGTGCAGCTATACTATTCTGAGCTGCAGCACAGGATTCAAATGGAAAATAAAGGTCATTATAACCAGTAGGAAACTTACTAAAATGTTCTAATGTTAAAAATAATAAACCCATATAGAAATTGTCCCAGCAGTAGAAATTAAAGGCAACTGCTGACTGTACCCATTACTATTTAATATGATGACATCAGCAAGAGAAAGAATCTACTAAGCTTAGAAAAATAAAAGACAATTATAGAATTCAACAGTTGTGGGCCTGAAATTCAGGAGAGCAGAAGTGCTGTCAGAGTCCTCTGTCCTCAAGGCCTAATAAAAGTGCAAAAACACTTACGTTTAATGAAAAAATATTCAACACTGAATGTTCAAGAATTCAGGACAGTTCAGAGGATGGATGCTAGAGTCACTCAGAAAGAGCTACTAGAGTCACTCTAGTGAGATAGTTGACAGCAACTTTGATAAACAAATGAAGAAGTTATTTAAAAAGAAAAGGTTAATATATTGAAGACAAGTGAATAATCCACTGACTTTAAAGAAGATTCTGCCTATGCGTACCTTATAGCAGTAAAAAAATTACACTATGTAAAGCTGGTGTAAAAGAGTGAAAGATTGAATGCAATTAATATTTTTTTGTATTTAATGAACTGTTCTTTCATATAAAAGAAAGGGATATTGCAATTATCCTTTGATTTTCTTTAGTTAGAGACACAGATACAACAAGTTGAAGACATTTACACCCAGGGAACATACTGATTAGACTGCGGAAGATCCCAGAGCTGGTTGAGGGAGAGAGTTTTCTTTTATTGATTTATTTAAAGTGTTGGTTAGGTTAAAGGAAGAAAAAGCCAAAGCCACCAAAGGAAAGAGGAGAAGAAGAGAAAAGAACTGGCTAGCTCCGACAGAAGAAGAAAGACTACAGATAAGTTCTCATTATAAAGGAAAAAATAATTATAGGCAGGCCTGAGCTTATAAATTCAACAGCACTGAGTTATTAAAGACAATAGAAAGAAAGAGACACTAAGAGAATAGGAAAGACAAAGAGAAAAGAAAAGACTATACAGAAAGTAAAAAGAATAGAAAAATTAGTTACCTGAATACAAAAAGAAGAATTGGTCTGGACCTAAAGTAAAAAAGAAAATCACGAAGAATCAATTCTTAACAGTCAAAAAAGTCAGACATTGATCATAGCTTCTTAAAGGTAATATAATAACAAAATTAGATTATAAGGAAATACTTATCTGATAATTGCCAAAAAGATGGGTTTTTTTGCTGTTGTTGTAATTCCTTGCTTGTTTTGTGTAATAATTTCTCTAAGGGAAAACAAAAGAGGGAAAACAAGGAAATATTAATAATATTGAAAAATGTTTATGTATATTATATACAAGCAAAATTCTCTTCTTTATGTGCACGTTGTTATTGGTGAGAAACAATAGTATTGTTCTAAGTATTTAAAATAAAATAGATAAATTAGAATATACTGGGAGTGAAATAGATTTTTGTCCTTATTAACCTTGCCTCACCTCTTTACTTTGAGAGACTTTACTGGGTGGGGTGTGGACCCTTGTCCCTGTGTCAGACCTAGTTAGGAGGAAGGCATTAAACTGCACCTTTGTGGGTCACACCTGAGAGCTTGCTGCCCTGGTCATATGACTACACTCTTAACAACAACTTCGGCCACGACAGCAATCTTCACCCCGCAGGGGCAGCGGTTTACAATGAATACAGCAAAGAACCTAGAAAGTAGAAGAGGCAACCTAACAGCTACATTTCAGCTCTAATGTTAAAACTAATGCCAGCACAACACTGTTGGCAAGAGAAGGCCCAGGCAGTCCATGTTGAAAGAGTGCATTGAAAAGGGACTGTAAAAGGGCCATGGCAGAAAATTTCAAGTAGCAGCCAGCAGGATCAGGACTGGAGAGCAGAGTATGGAGGCAGCAGCAGGATGAGATGAGAAAAGACACCAGCATGGAGGCAGCAGCAGGATGAGAAGAGACACCAGCAGAAGGACCAGGAGATGAGACATGATGAGAAGAGACACCAGCAGGACCGTGACTGGAGACTGCATCAAGCAGGCAGGACTACGGGCAGAGCATAGAGGAGGGCATATCAAGTATTTATTTATTTATTCATTTATTTTAAAAGCATGTGTTACCCATCCTTCCTATGTTCAGGGAGGGGTACATTATGCACATACATAGATAAGAACAAAATCATACAGCACAATACAAATCATTACAACTTTTAAATAAGGGAACATAGCTTACCAGATAATAACATATTAAGACATAGGTGTTGACCAACAACATAAAAAAAAATTGTAGAGTATCACAAAAAGGATACGGAAAAGAAGCATAAAGACCCAAGTTTTGCAGTTCAAAAACACAGACTTTGATGAAATGGGGAAGTACCTGGAGGAAGAACTAAAAGGCTGGGAGAACGAGAGAGATGTGCTCTCTGAATTAATGGTGGGGGTGAAAGGGAAATAGAACCAAGGGTTGCTAAGAGCCAAGAGAAACAGATAAGTATGAAAGAAAAGAAGTGTGAAGCTTGCTGGGCAGACTGGATGGGCCGATTGGTCTTCTTCTGCCATCATTTCTATGTTTCTATGTTTAACAGTGGACCAATCTAAAAGGAGCAGTTACCAAGGCAACTAATCTATATGTTAGAAAAGTAAAGAAAAGCAAAAGAAAAATGAAACCTATCTGGTTCTCAAAGGAGGTGGCTGACAAAATAAAGGCTAAAAGAACAGCGTTCAAGAAATATAAAAGATCCCAAAGGGAGGAGCACAAGGAAGAATATCTGGTAGTACTGAGGGAGATGAAGAAAGTAATCAAGATGGCACTAAGTCAAGCAGAAGAAAGGATTGCCAAAGAGGTAAAGAGAGGTGACAAAACATTTTTCAGATACATAGTAGCTATACATCTCTAAATGTCTAGTAATTTGTAAATAGCTGTTCCTTACAGGTAAAACTTTCTTATTATATTTCATACTTGTTATACTTGTTTCCAAAGAAATTCAAACAGAACCTCAAGACCTGGCTCTTTAAACAGGCATTCACCTGAACCCTCTCATCCACTACCCCCCCCCCCCCCCCACACACACACACACACCAATACATCCTCCTCTCCCTCCTCTGTGATTCCTCTCCCTCGAAATCCTCTCACCTCACTGATAATACCTTTCCATGCAGCTCATCTACCTTGCAGTTAACCCCTATCACCTTGCAGAATACCCCTTAATACTCTGATAATCCCCTTCCATGAAGATCAACTACCAAGCAGATCAACTACCAAGCAGATAAATCCTATACTTTCTGTTAAATCATAACTCGATCTCCCTTACTGTAATCCCAAATTATTGTATTTCCCGCCTCTAGATCACAATGTATCCTCCTAACCATAATTAACCTTCCCTTCTAGGTTCTCCTTATGTACACACACCCCGCATGTCATTACACCCCACGTCTGAATGTATATCAATGAATGCATATTATTATCTTTGTCCCCCCCACGTGAATTTCACGCTATTCGTACATAGTTAATCAGTTTGCAGTTACTCTCTCTGTTTTTTGTAAAGCCTGTTGCTTTGACATGTTTTCTTCCTCCCCCACATGAAACTCACGCTTTTATTACTTGGTTACTCAGTTTGCTGTTACCCCCTGTGTTTATTGTAAAGCCTGGAGCTGCGTTTTGTTACCTGTAAACCAAGGTGATGTTCCCAACGTGCCCCAGTATTTAAAAATACTTAAATAAATAAAATAAATAAATACTCCTCAATTTCCATGCCCATTCATTTTGTTTATTGTTAACTATGTATTATGCCAAGGGATTTGAGGCTAAAATTGTTTGTTTTCTTTGTTACGGTCTTTTGTTGGTCTATATAGTGTTTCATGTTTTTTGGACAATGCAATATTTGTCAAGCATTAAAAAGTTCTTAAATTAAAAAAAAAAAGAAGTGTACATGTACTGTTTTCTACAAGATGTGCACTTTGCATCATTCAATGTGAGCATCCTATGCAAAAAATTGTGGACATCTGTAGCAGACTTCACGTTGACAGGTGATGTGACTTACCAGCCCCGGCTTGCATGGCATCCAGGGCCTTCTTCATCCCTTCGAACATATCCAATCCCAGCCATTGAATCAAGTGCTCCTCCATTGGTGTGAGGACAGTCGGGCAAGATGCTTCTCCTTCAGTATGCCACATGTATTTATTCTGGCTTGCCACCTTGTCCTTTAAATGGACCTCCATGTCCATGTAGTGGTGGTCCACCCACTCTCCGGTCCTCTTTATTCCACTTGCACTGGGATATGGCCCGTGCAATAATACACCATATCTGAGTTTTGGAAACCCTGGAGGTGCTCCCAGCCTGGTTGCAGAACAACAGGTGGTAATTTTCAAGGATGCCGACAGTGAGCTGCTCATTGTTCTCTATGCTAAACTTGTAGACAGGCAGACATGGCCGAGTTGCTGTCTGGCTGCCAGAGGATCGGATTGCCACTTCCACTTCTGAAAAGGTGTCACTATCCTCACTCTTGCTCCCACTCCCCACACTCCTCCCTTCTTCTCCCCTCCTCCACATGCCCTGACAACTCTCCACCCCTCTGTCCTCTCTGTATTGCCTTACCCTGCAATATTCCTCCCTCCACACTCACCTACCTAAACTCTTCCGCCTCCTATCCCTTCCCTATCACTACTCCTACTCTTCCTCCTACCACTCCTGCCCTCCTCCTCTCTTTTCCTCCCTTCTCCTATCCCTCCTCACCTCTCCTCTCTTCCCATGCCTACTACGATCCATCTTCTCCTCACTATTCCTCACCACAGTATTCCTTCACTCCTCCACCACTCCTCCGCCATTCCTCCACACAAAGGAACAGACAAACTAGACAAATGCACAAAAACTTCCACACAGAGTTAAAGACAATAGACAAAGGTAAAGGAAAACAGATTAAAACACTAAACAGGACAACTCACTCAGGTAATGAATAGAAAAAGTTCCTAAACTACCACTAACAAACTCATCTCCTCTCCTCTCTCTCCAATGCATGACACACCCTCAAAGAGGCAGCTGCAGGAAGCAGGTATATATATAGAAAGTAAAAAATAATGTGTGATGTATAAAATGATATGCAATGCCTAAAATGACATGCAATGTAATAGTGTATCGTGTGACAAGATATTTGCATACATGGTGTGGTATGTCCTCAATTTTCCTAACCCCACCCATCTTTTTATCGCAGACTGAGAACACACTGTATTTCAGCTTTATTTACCAAGAGTTGATGAATTTAGGCCTAAGTCGAATCAGGCCAAACATCTGTCCTAAAGTTAGGTGGCTATAGTTAGGCGGCTAACTTTAAGATGGCCAGCTATATTCAGTAGTGCAGTTTCACCGTTGAATATACCTGCAAAGTTAGCCAGATAAGTATATCTGGCTAGCTGGGCTATTTCTAAATATGGACCTCATGATTGTTATAAACACATTCCATAGAACAACATAATGGAATAAAAATAAACACAGTATTTGGCAAGCTAGGCAGCTGGTAAGAAAAAAACAAAGAAAAAATGAAATTAATAGGATTACAAAAGAAGAACAGATTAATTGCAATATCATACATGTCTTCTATGAAATAAAACCATACCCCAAAAATGAAAATTAATTAACACTGTTCTAAGTCATCAATTAAGAAGTGTGGCTGAGAAAGAAAATATAGCTAACATTTTTTTTTAAAGAGAGATAGCATTAAATGAGATAGTTCAAAATAAATATATCAACCCCATGAATTAGTTGTTATCATTAAAAATATTTATTTTTCCTTAATTTTCATTTACTTTTCATCTGATTCTTTATGGTTTGTATAGGGTGATTGTGTTGCATGAAATCCATAAACAAAGACACAGTCCCTTTTATGACAAGGTATGTATTGGCTCTTTGGGAAAGCATTTTCCCAGTTGGGTGCAAAAGGGAATGATTTCTTGTTTGTGCGGCCGGCACCCATGTGCGAAGTCAATACAGTATTCTGAGCAGTCTGTTATCCTTTATCTTGTATGTTTGTAGGTGATAACAAATATCTCCTGTTTCCAGGGCCCTGAACTCATTTTCTGTACCCAAGGAATGCCTCAGAGGAGCACTGTTTATCACTCAACCAGGACTTTTGGAAATGAGCTTTCAAGGTTTGGACCAAATTGGAAGTTGATTTTTTTTTTTCCTCTGTCTGCCTAGTTTAAAGGAGAATCAGACTGTTTTGCATTTCCTTAGTGGTCAACTTCTGACAAAATCACCTCATGCTTTGAATTCTACATCTGTTACTTTTTGGTTTGTTTTTTTTAAGGGTAGGCCACTTTAAAGAAAATAAAAGTACAAAGACAGCAATCACTGGCATTTTAAAGGACATACATTATATATGACTCATTAGTATTGTATCTTGTGCTAGATAGCTTGAGGCATATATTCTAGCTGTTATTAAGCTGAGAATACTTGAAGTGAAGAATTTTTTTTTAAACAAATAATATTTCACTGATGCTCCTTAAAGCAGTGTTATTTTTTTTCCTGTTTTTTTAATGACTGCAATTTTCTTGAGCAAGCTATATTACCTTACCCTGCCCAAGTTTAGACAAAAGTAATGGGATAAAAAATATCACCATCATTAACCTCTTAAAATAATTTCTAGCTTTCAGAATCAGCTATAGTTGCTCTCCTGCTTTATTTTAGTAATTTCTGTTTTAAAATAAATAACATCCATAATAAAATACATTAGTTATTGCTTTAAACATTGCATCTGTTGTATTTTTATGTCAGAGTATGATGCTCTAAACCAGGCAGTTCATGATCTATAACATATTTCATACTGCTATACGATGCTTTCTTGACTACATTATAGCCATCAAGGATGAGTTGCAACTAACTGCTGAAAATGTCATCACAAATGTGCAGACACAGAGATCTCCTTGAAGCTGATGCACAGATGTTTTTCAGTATAGTTACATTGCCAGTAAATTAGTAAATCAAAAAATATTGAAACTGACTGTATTGTATAGCAATAGCCAATGGTTTACCTCATGGAAGATCCTGAAGTGAGTAAATTATCAAAAAAACAGTGTAAAAACTGGGACATTTTTAGCAGCTTTAACAATGGTCCTAAAGCACAAGGGTCCCAAAACGTTTTAAGTGAAGTGCCACATATATATAGAAACAAAGAAACATAGAAATGACAGCAGAAGAAGACCAAATGGTCCATCCAGTCTGCCCAGCAAGCTTTCACTTTTTTTTATTATTATTTTATTCTTAAATTATTTTTTTCCCCATACTTATCTTTTTCTCTTGTCCCTTGTAAGTGACGTTTTGTTCTATTTCCCTTCCACCCCCGCCATTGATGTAGTTAGCAATGCTGGAGCTGCATCTAAGTGAAGTATCTAGCTAATTGTTTAGGGGTAGTAACTGCCGTCATAGCAAGCTACTCCCACGCATGTTTATCCAGCCTGTGCAACTCATTCCTTGTTGGTTGTTGTCCAAATATAAATCATCTTTTCATCATTCCCCCTGCCGTTGAAGCACAGATCTTTTTATCATTACCCCTGTCGATGAAGCAGATAACTATGCTGGATATCATTGAAAGTGAAGTACCAGGCTAATTTGGTTTGGGGTAGTAACCACCATATCAAGCAAGCTACTCCCCTGCATTTTTGTGGATTCAAATACTTTTTTTTCCATTTCTTCTTGCCGTTGAAGTATAGAGCAATGTTGGAGTCACATTAACCATGTGTATGTTTATTTAATTAGGATATTAATCTCCAGGTAGTAGCCGTCATTCCCACAAGCCGCCCCCATGCCTCTTCACTTCATTCACATCCTCTATACTTTATGGATCAGTGTTTATCCCACGCTTCTTTGAAATCCTTCACAGTTTTGGTCTTCACCACTTCCTCCGGAAGGGTGTTCCAGGCATCCACCACCCTTTCTGTGAAGAAATACTTCCTGACATTGATTCTGAGTCTTCCTCCCTGGAGTTTTAAATCGTGACCCCTGGTTCCACTGATGTTTTTGCAACGGAAAAGGTTTGTTGTTGTCTTTGGATCATTAAAACCTTTCAAGTATCTGAAAGTCTGTATCATATCACCTCTGCTCCTCCTTTCCTCCAGGGTGTACATATTTAGATTCTTCAATCTCCCCTCATAAGTCATTTGATGAAGACCCTCCACCTTTTTGGTCACCCTTCTCTGTACCGCCTCTATCCTGTCTCTGTCTCTTCGGAGATACGGTCTCCAGAAATGAACACAGAACTCCAGGTGAGGCCTTACCAAGGACCTGTACAAGGGGATAATCACATGCCTTTTCTTACTCGATATTCCTCTCTCCATGCAGCCCAGCTTATGGCTTTAGCTATCACCTTGTCACATTGTTTCGCCAACTTCAGATCATTAGACACTATTACCTCCAGGTCTCTCTCCTGTTCGGTGCACATTAGCCCTTCTCCCCCCATCGAATACAGTTCATTCGGATTTCCACACACCATATGCATGCCTCTGTACTTCTTGGTGTTGAATTTCAGCTGCCATATCTTCGACCACTCTTCCAGTTTCCTTAGATCCTTCAAAAACTGGAAGAAGGATCCACCTGAAGAAAATAGAATAAAACATAAGCATTGTCAAGTTAAGTGTAAAACATTGATAAGACAGGCGAAGAGAGAATTTGAAATGAAATTGGCCATAGAGGCAAAAACTCATAATAAAAACCTTTTTAAATATATCCGAAGCAAGAAACCTGTGAGGGAGTCAGTTGGACCATTAGATGACCAAGGGGTTAAAAGGGCTCTTAGGAAAGATAAGGCCATTGCAGAAAGACTAAATGAATTCTTTGCTTCTGTGTTTACTTATGAGGATGTTGGGGAGATACCAGTTCCGGAGAAGGTTTTCAGGAGTGATGAGTCAGACGAACTGAACGAAATTATTGTGAACCTGGAAGATGTAGTAGGCCAGATTGAGAAACGAAAGAGTAACAAATCACCTGGACCTGATGGTATGCATCCTAGGGTACTGAAGGAACTCAAAAATGAAATTTCTGATCTATTAGTTAAAATTTGTAACCTTTCATTAAAATCATCCATTGTACCTGAAGACTGGAGGGTGGCCACTGGCCAATGTAACCCAAATATTTAAAAAAGGCTCCAGGGGCGATCCAGGTAACTATAGATCAGTGAGCCTGACTTCAGTGCCGGGAAAAATAGTGGAAACTATTCTCAAGATCAAAATCGTAGAGCATATAGACAGTCATGGTTTAATGGAACACAGTCAACATGGATTTACCCAAGGGAAGTCTTGCCTAACAAATCTGCTTCATTTTTTTGAAGGGGTTAATAAACATGTGGATAAAGGTGAACCAGTAGATGTAGTGTATTTGGATTTTCAGAAGGTGTTTGACAAAGTCCCTCATGAGAGATTTCTACGAAAACTAAAAAGTCATGGGATAGGAGGGATGACCTTTCGTGGATTACAAACTGGTTAAAAGACAGGAAACAGAGAGTAGGATTAAATGGTCAATTTTCTCAGTGGAAAAGGATAAACAGTGGAGTGCCTCAGGGATCTGTACTTGGACTGGTGCTTTTCAATATATATATAAATGATTTGGAAAGGAATACGATGAGTGAGGTTATTACATTTGCGGACGATACAAAATTATTTAGAGTAGTTAAATCACAAGCGGACTATGATACATTACAGGAGGACCTTGCAAGACTGGAAGATTGGGCATCCAAATGGCAGATGAAATTTAATGTGGACAAGTGCAAGGTATTGCATATAGGGAAAAATAACCCTTTCTGTAGTTACACGATGTTAGGTTCCATATTAGGAGCTACCACCCAGGAAAAAGATCTAGGCATCATAGCGGATAATACTTTAAAATCGTCAGCTCAGTGTGCTGCAGCAGTCAAAAAAGCAAACAGAATGTTAGGAATTATTACGAAGGGAATGATTAATAAAACGGAAAATGTCATAATGCCTCTATATCGCTCCATGGTGAGACCCCACCTTTAATACTGTGTACAATTCTGGTCGCTGCATCTCAAAAAAGATATAGTTGCGATGGAGAAGGTACAGAGAAGGGCAACCAAAATGATAAAGGGATGGAACAGCTCCCCTATGAGGAAAGGCTGAAGAGGTTAGGGTTGTTCAGCTTGGAGAAGAGATGGCTGAGGGGGGATATGATAGAGGTCTTTAAAATCATGAAAGGTCTTGAACAAGTAGATGTGACTCTGTTATTTACACTTTCAAATAATAAAAGGACTAGGGGGCATTTCATGAAGTTAGCAAGTAGCACATTTAAGACTAATAGGAGAAACTTCTTTTTCACTCAATGCACAATAAAGCTTTGGAATTTGTTGCCAGAGGATGTGGTTAGTGCAGTTTGTGTAGCTGGGTTCAAAAAAGGTTTGGATAAGTTCTTGGAGGAGAAGTCCATTAACTGCTATTAATCAAGTTTACTTAGGGAATAGCCACTGCTTTTAATTGCATCAGTAGCATGGGATCTTCTTAGTGTTTAGGTAATTGCCAAGTTCTTGTGGCCTAGTTTGGCCTCTGTTGGAAACAGGATGCTGGGCTTGATGGACCCTTGGTCTGACCCAGCATGGCCATTTCTTATGTTCTTATGTTCTTAAGCAAAAGCCCCTAACAAAGAAGAGACCCAACAGGCTGCTGCCAGACCCCATCCCATGCCGGCAGTGAAAAAGTAGGCCTGAGATGCCACCAGCGCACCCTATCTTGCCGGCAGCTGAAGACATAAAAAGGCCATGGGCACCCACCGCACCCCATCTCACTGGCGATTGAAGAGAAAACTGAAGGAGCTGAGGACCACTAGCGTATCCCATCTCGCCCGCAGCTGAAGATGGAAGAAGGCTGTGGGCAGCCAGCACACCCTATCTCACCGGCGGCTGAAGACTAAAGGAGGCCGCATGCTGCCAGTGCATCCCATCTTGCTGGGGGATGAAAAGAAGATTGAAGGAGGCTGAAGGACACCAGCACACCCCATCTTGCCATCACCTGAAGACAGAAGAAGGCTGCAGGCTGCCGGCACACCCCATCTCACTGGCGGCTGAAGACAGAAGACCGTGGGCCACCAGTGCATCCCAACTCGCCAGTGGCTTAAGAGTGAAGAAAGCTGCTGGGCTGCTGGCAGCAGAAGGTGAAGGAGGGTATGGGACACCGGCATCCTGAGTGAAGAGCAGATCATGAGACCCTCTCTCTCCTGCAGACTCCAAAACAAAATTAAGGAAAAGCCCATGTGAAAGAGATGGTGCATGAATAAGTGTGTATGAGAGAGAGCCTATGTGAATGAGAGAGGGAGTTTGTGTGTGTGTGTGTGTGTGTACGTGAATGAGAGATAAAGCACGTGCATTTGAGAAAGAAGGAATATTTGTGTGTGAGCATGTGTGTATGAGAGAGAGGGAGCATATTGTATGAGAGAGAAGGAGTGTATGTGTGGATATGAGTATGTATGCGTGTGTGAGAAAGAGGGAGCATGTTAATGAGAGAGAGAGCATGTGTGCATAAGAGAGAGGGAGTGTTTGTGTGGGTGGTAACAAGTTTGTGTGTGTGAGAGAGTGCATGTGTGAGTGGGAGCATGTGTGTGGGTGTGGGTGTGAGTGGGAGCGATTGAATGAGAGAGTATGTGTGTGTGAGAGAGAGCATGTGTGTATAAGAGAGAAGAAGTGTGTGTATGTGTGAGAATGTGTGTGTATGAGAGAGAGGGAGCATGTTTGTGTAAGCATATGTGAGAGTGGGTATGTATGTGTGTGTGTGTGTGTGTGTGTGTGTGTATGAGAGAGAGGAGAAAGTTTGTGAACCCTCTTCCACATCCCTACTATTCTGTAGCAGTCTCATGGTGACTGAAAATCAAAAGTTCCCAGGAATGGAGAATGGGGAAATTTTAGATTCTTATTAGTTTTAATTTTTGACTGTTTGATGTATCTGATATTTTGAAATATTTTATTGTTGTTTAGGAAATTTAAAAGTAATCTTTATACTCACAGGGGAGATCTAATATGGCGGCCTGAGCGGTCATATATTTCTGTTGCTCCTTGCTTACCAGTTTATTTGTTCTATTCTTCTTTTCAAATGTCTCATAAATGGAAAAGGAGGGTGAGAGTTTATTCTTCCGAACCCTCAGTTCCTCTGGACCAATGGACCATTCTTGAATGCGCTGTTCCTTCCACCAAATTGAGCATGTTGAGCCCCATTGGGGAAACATAGAGAGGAGACCTGTTCTCATCCAGGGATGTTTCTCTTAGCCTGCCAGATTCTCATTCCTTGCTGCTCATTTCATCTCAGATGAACGCCAAAGCAGTGGGGGCATGATTTGATGACCTCATTGCTTTGCCCCGTGTGGAAGGTATCTTCAGCGTTTCACTAGGAGAAAGGCGGAACTTCCCGCCATTGCAGTGCTCTCAGGCATCTGTTGAAGAAGACAGCTTTTCTGTCCCGGACTTACCTCCTCTGGGGGCTGGAAATGCTTCAGAAGATGAGCAGTCCGCTTCTGGGGTTCTCCCCTTGATCTCTAAACCAGCAATGGTTACCCTAGACTCCCTCTGGGATTTGATTGCAGGTTTGTCCCAATCCTTTGGAGTTCATTCAACGTTTTATTTAAAGTTGGACAAGGTTGCTTTGGAACATCAGAATATTCTGCAGTAGCACTCAGAGACCTTGAGATCCCTGGGGAGGGATGTTGAATGTATTAAGGTCATTAATGCCACTATTATTCAGGAACAATTTTGTCTCTTCAAAAGGATGGAAAAATTGAAAAACCAGAGCAAGAGTTTGAATTTAAGACTCTTAATTCCCCAAAGTAATGGGTGAACTGCCCCGTGTAATGCTTTGGCATTATTTACATGAAGTCCTGAAGAGACCTGCAGAGAAGATACCCTCCATAGATAAAGTCTTGTTTCTACCTTTTAAACCTTGTCCTAATCAAGAAGCTCATCTTCAACTTAATGCTTATTTTTCAAATTTATCATCTTTTGAAGAATTCCAATAATGAAGTGACTGATAGGTCTATAATGTTGATTTCTTTCTTTCATCACCAGGATGTTGCTTTTATAATGAAGTCTTACTTTTTGAGTTTTAATGTTCTTTTTTTTTTTTGGGGGGGGGGCTAGTCAGAGTTTATCCTGACTTAGCCAAGATAATGCAAATTCGATGTAAGGTGTTTATTTCAATGCAATTTGATATGTTAGCCCTAGGTGCCTCATTTATCTTAGATATCCTTCTAAATGTGTTATAAAACATGGAGCTAATACCTTTATCTTTTTTGATCCTGATCAACTGAAAGAATTTTTGTGCACTAGAATGACTAATTCTGTAACAAATCCATAGTTTCTATAGGGATTTTATTTTAATTTATTTATTTAACATTTTTATAGACCAACATTCGTTGGGAACATTACATTGGTTTACAGGGAACATAAATGCAGCAAAACAAGGCTTTACAGGGAACTGAGTTTAAACCTTATACTAACTTGGAACAATAATATAAGCTATCATTGACTAGGTTTTGAAATAACAAGGCTTTAGAGGGGGCTGAAATTGAACCATGTTATAGTTAACTTAGACCATTGACATTGAATGACATGGTGTAGCAGTTACACAATTCGACAGTGACATTGACATTGAATAACATTGTCTGAGTTTTATAATAAAATAATTATTACATTCTGCTAGCATGTAATTTCTATATAGGGATCTATAGCAGCCTGACTTGATCTGTTTCCTAATAGGAGATGTAATTGTGTTTTAGGACTTGTTATAATATTTGCAGTGCTGCCGTTTCATAGGTAAGGTGGTTAATGTTTGAGTCTGGTAGTTAGGGTATGGCAGATATCCTATAGATTCTGAGTAAATGTTTTGCAGGATTTTATATTATATAGTGTTAATGGTAGTGGAGAGAGTTTGCTTTGCTGTTACTGACGTGACAACAGAATTTGAATACTATATTTTTTTGTAGTGAGTGATAAGGGGAAATGTCCTTATTCTGCTGTCATAGGTGATTTTCTTTAAAAATAGTAATAATAATTTTCAAAAAATACCATGTTGATAGGGTGTAGGCTGGGTGGTAAATATGTGTCCCAAACCTCTTTCCACATCTCCCTTTTTGTGATGGGGACTCTCTCAAACATCCCTCCCTTGCCCTTCCCAATCAGTCTCTCACTATCTGTTTGTGATTCACAGGCCATCCCAACCAGTACCCTTCTTTCCCTCTACCAGTCCATTCTCCCAGTCACTCCAGATCCAGCTCTGTGGGTACCTGTAGTTACCATATAAGTTACTGAATATGAGTACATTCTTCCATATTTATTGGGTGACTCGCCAGAATGATGGCTACTGCCTGGACACAATACCCTTATTCAATAAACATACACATGCTTACTGTGACTCCAACATCGCTCTAAGCTTCAACAGCAAGAGGAAATGTGAAAAAAGGATTTGCACTTACAAAGAGGGGAGTAGCTGGCTTGTTACGGCGGTTACTACCCCAAACCAAATATGCCTGATACTTCACTTTCAATGCATATACAGCATAGCTCTCTGCTTCAACGGCAGGGGAGAAGAAAAGAGGGTTCGCACTCACAAAGCGGGGAGTAGCTGGCTTGTTACGGCGGTTACTACCCCAAACCAAATGTGCCTGATACTTCACTTTCAATGCATATCCAGCATGGCTCTCTGCTTCAACGGCAGGAGAGAAGAAAAACTGATACTTCACGCATATCCAGCATAGCTCCCTGCTTCAACGGCAGGGGAGAAGAAAAAACAACCAACAAGGGCTGTACAACATAGTCTGGGTAAAACAAATAAGCATGGGTGTAGCTTGCTTATTGCGGCGGTTACTACCCCTACTACCCCTAACTAATCAAGCTAGATATTTCACTTGGATGCAGCTCCATCACTGCTCTCTACATTAATGGTGGGGGTGGAAGGGAAATAGAACCAAGAGCTAAGAGAAACAGATAAGTATGAGAGAAAAAAATGTGTGAAGCTTGCTGGGCAGACTGGATGGGCCATTTGGTCTTCTTCTGCCGTCATTTCTATGTTTCTATGTTTCTATGTTATTGCTGTGCTTTGCAATTATATGTATTTTGTTTATATCAGTAAGCATTATTTAATAAGTTTTATATATTATGAATGAGTCTGGTGTGCATATAATTATTTCTTTGTTCTATATACGGCACATAACTGCAGGTAAAAATGAAAGAGAAGCATGTGAGGTCCATGAAAATTTTGGAACTTGAAAAGGGGTCCATGTTTCCAAAAAGGTTGGGAACCCCCGAAATATATGATCCTATCAACTCACATCTCATCAAGCACAAGGGGCTAGAAGAGCTACATTTAGCAAAAAAGCGAGGAAATCTGTATGTTCAGTACAAAGAGCGGAACCATTAAATCTTTATTTTTATTGTAAATAGATATTTTAGAAATTGAAGTTAGATAAGCCAAATAATTTAAATACTTTGTGCCATATTTTGATAGAGTTTGAAACAATGTGACATCCCCTATAAATCCTGGTGGGTGCCAAAGAGGCCGATGGGTACCAAAGAAGGGAGATGAGTTTGTGCTCCTTTACCTGCCATTCATCGAGTCTTTGCCAAGAACATGAGGTGACATCTTCACCAAACCATCCCCTAACTGCCAAGAGCCTGGCTGATAGCTAATATAGAAGTAAATCTGGAACATCCAGCCCATCACAATCTGGTGGCTGTCTTAATGTATGTAGTTTAATAGAAGGGACTTTCCCCTTTACAAAAAAAAAAGAGATAATAGCTCCTCTAAGGGATGTAAAACCTTTCCAGGGGACTGTACATGGAAGATGTTTCAATAAGTATATCACCTGTGGAGCTACCATCATCTTGACCCTGCCCAATAAAGATAAGAGAAAAGGAGTTCACTTTTCCTGGTCAGTCTTCAATTTCTTAATTCTTAATAATGCCTGGGGTAATAAATCTTGAAAAGTTCTGTTATAGCGCATACATTTCTCAACCTGATTGCGCTGGAGAGGACTTGGTTTGCTCCCACCAAGTCTAAGTCCTTATACACCTTTTATGAGCCCCATTGATTATGCTTAAGTTCCAACTTTTGCAGTCTAGCAAGGAAGTGAGTCTATTCCATTAATTTCTGTTTACTGAAATGATTGGTGAATGCTATAATATGGCCCCCAAGAATGGTCTTAAAAGTTTTCCAGTGAAGCAAAGGATTAAATTTGTCTCCTGGATTAGGGAAATTAAAATGAGCAATTGTCTCCCTGATCATGTGGCAAAAGGTTTTATTTTTAATAATAGAGAGCTTCTGTTTCAAACCTCCCCTCCGGCCCTCCTTATCCAAAAAGGAGACCATAATTCATACCGGGTAATGATTTGACAAATAACTAGGCAAAATATCACAGTCTATAATTCTTGGAAACAAATTCAAAATGCATAAGAAGTAATCCAGTCTGCTATATGTCCTGTGACATGGGGAGAAATAAGTGAAGTCATGACAACTAGGATTTTCATTCCTCCAGATATCCTGCAAAGAAAACATTTGCAATCCCAATTTTAAACTACCCGGAAGTCCTGATAAGAACTACCTAAACTAGATCTGTCCAGTTTAGGATTGACACATACATTCCAATACTTGCCTATCATCAATTTAGAACTGTTAAAGGTACCAAGTTTTATAAGAAAGGACTGAAAAAATCCCCAGAGTTACTTTTGGGCCCATATACATTTGCCAAAGTAAAGGATTTGCCAGATAAGGTCCCTTCCAGAATGACATAGCGGCCCTCAGGATCCCTAAATGAGTTACCAATTGTAAAAGGAAGAGCTTTATGAATCAATATACAAGTGCCACGACTCTTAGACCTATATGAGGATGCAAAAACCTGTCCCACCCAATCTTTTTTGTGTAAGATTGGTCTCCTGAAGAAAGGCCCCCAGGGCATCCTGCTTCTTAAGAAAATTCAGAATCTTCAATCTTATGACTACACTTGACGTTCCTCTGACATTTAGCAAAACATGTTTCATTCATTAATATTAAGATAAACACTTGTATCCACTCCCCTCCAGGTATCAGAATAACATCAAATAATATGCCTTTAATTTCAAAAAGAACCAACTATGCCACAGTCCTTCCTCTGTCTAGATTTGTCCTGTGTGATATGTTTTATAATAACAAAAACAAAAACTCACCAACATACAACCCCCTCCCCCCAATAACCAAATCCAAGCTACATTTTCCCTCAGAATTACCCATATCAGTACTAAAACAAAGCTAGCATTGAAATGTACTATCACAAAATCCATAGGCTGTCTAACAATCCTTCCCCACCCAACCCCCAATCCAACCTCCACCTCATACAACTCCCTCTCAAAGAATCTCCCAAACCAACCCCACCATTCCCATTCCTGCACAACACCCAAAAACACAAACCATGCAATATTACCAGCAGAAATACTAAACATAGTGATTGCAAAATAGGGAGTACAAAATTTTTGAAAACATTGGCAAAGATAGGAAAAACCCCAGTCCTCTGATTTGCAGCAACTATAAATAACTTGATGAGACCAGCAACTGCAGCAAGTAACAAAGAAAAATACAAAAATAAAATAAAAAACATTAAATAGTAATAAGAAAAGGCATAATAGTCCAATCGACAATTATGGCAGAATCAACAGTGCTATTCTGCTTGCAAAAACGCTCAACATGGTGGGAAAATGCCCTTGTTTTCCGCTCAGCAAAAATCTATTGTAAAGAAGTGAATCTAAGCATAGTCCAGAAAACCAAGAGCTGAATATTAAAAAAAAAAAGGATAAAAGAACAGCAGAAAGTAAGTGCATAATAAAAAGTTATAGTCAAGATTCATCGTGGCTCGTACAATATTCCAGTGGTCACAACAAGAATAACATTGCACCAGTATATCACAGTCCCACCACAAAAGAAAGTGAAGAATTAAAAGAAGTAGGAAATAAACTAAGCCCTTCTTGAGAGAATTAGATGCTCCACACATCTAAGCTTTGGTGTTCCACCCAATCTCTCATATTTACTCAGGTGTTGGCAGTAGCGCTCAGTTTTTGTTGCATAAAAGCACTCACTTCCTCATGGTTAGCCCTACCATTATCCATAATTCAAACATTTGCAGGGTAGACCATAGCATATGTGAAGCCATGCTGTCTAAGCTGTTGCTTCACCTCCACGAAACTCTGCCGATGTTTTTGCACATGCCGTGAAAAGGCTTGAAAAATAAAAATAAGTTTATCCTGCTAACTCAATTCACTGAAGCAATGAGCAGCTTCCATAATCCTTTGTTTGTCCTGGAAATTATAAACGTGTGCGATAATGGCTCTCGCTCTCTCTCAGTTTTGACAGGCATATGAGCCAGGGCCCTGTGCGCATGATCCACCTTTATTTTGGCGCCCTTCGTTTCCTGCCGCAGGAGCTCAGGCAGGCATTTTCTCACGATTCCAGTCAGATCTGTGCCATCCAAACGTTCCAGGAAGCTGATGATTCAAATATTGTTTCAATGGTTTCTATTCTTCAGATCATCATTTTTCTACTCCAGGTTCTTCATTTGTCATTCTAATTATCAGTTGTTTTCCCATAGGAAGTATAATCAACCTCCAGATCACTCATTCTTCAGGTTCCCTTACCGAGGCAACTAACTGAGCCACCATCTATTCTATGATGCCAAATGTGACTCTATTTTTTCGGTAAGCCGTGAGGAAACATGATCCAAATACCTTTTAACATAGTCAGCTGATTCTGGGGGGGCCATCAAAATCATTCCAAGTGTCCTTCTGAGAGGATGAGTTCTCCTCCGGGCCTGCAGAAGTGATCGACGTAGCTGTTTATCCTTCCAGCCGTTGAGACTTCGCTGCTTTTTCAGCAGTCTAGAAAGAAATAGGTTTTTATGGAGGTCTTTGGAAACTGAGGACATAGCCATAATTTACAGAAATGGGAGCTGAGTCACTGAGCTGCTGTCTGCTCAGAGAATCACATGGTCTCCCGCAAGCCAAATTATTTGATTTGCATTGTTCAGGGCAATAAAGAACTTATTAACATGCATTTGCATACTAATCATCTCATTATAATATGTGCTGTTCTGGGGCCAAAATAACTCAAGGTATTTCAAATACCTTGCGTTATCTCTGCATTAGGCTATTTAGTATTTACCATGCTGTAAACAGTGTTTATTGTATGGCAAATGGCCTAACATGGCTTTTGTGACTGAGCCCCGTAAATTGTGGGTGCAAGGGGGTTGCTGGGGATCTGCTAGCTCTTCTGGAATAACAATTTTAAATTACGAGTGTAAACAATGCATGCTATTTGCAAAATAGTGCAAACTATTTAATGAAAATGAAAAGAATAAAAAAAAAACCTTGAACAAAATGAACTGAACCAAAACTTCCCATGGAAATGAGTGAAACCCAAAAAAAAAAAAAATTGTCTGCACATCCCTAGAACTGAGGGAAACAAACTAATTGCAATATCATCATTCATGCACTTTACTACAGATCATTAAGAGGATTTTGTATTAACTTAAAGTTGCATTGAAGTTAGAAACCGGCCTCACATTTAATACCTATTCTGGGCCACGGACGTGCAGCCCAGTGTGTTTCTAATCTCTGATATATCTTCAGCTCCTTATTCATTCCTCATCCACAGAACCAGCCCAAACAAAATATAGTAAAAGCCCCATTATCCTGCTTGCATGGGAAATGGGCAGTGCCAGGTAATCAAATATTTGCTGCCTGTCATTTCCCCTCTCCTCGCCTTCCTTCCTGTCCCTTGCAGGGAGCAAGAGGGGGAGGGGCGGGGGGGGGGAGGCTGGAGTGGACAGAACACAGTACATAGCTGAGAAAAACTACTTGCTGTCTAACCCAGCCCCCACTCCTGTCATTTCCTACTAAAGTACTCCTTGGGCAAGCTGCCTTGAATATTTTGAATAGTCAAGTACAAGATAATTGCCATTTTACAGTACAATTAAGCAGACTAACAGGTTGGAAGAAAATTACATTTTAAGTGTTTTGTTTTTTCCATATTCAGAAAAACAAGAGATTATATGAACCTCCTACCTGATTAGAAGATGCAGCAAAATTTAGCTTATCTCTTTCTGATCCTGGTAGCAAAGACAAGGAAAGCAATAGGGGATGGAAGAACACAGAACCTTTTCTCACACACAAACTCATTACTCAAAATTAATTAAAAAGCGACAGAATAACATGGCACTTTTATAGTTATATAACTTCGCATCATGAGACAGAACTGCACTTAATTCCTGCCTCGAGCTGTGGATTAAATGTGGGTTAAACATTTTTTTTTAAATAAATAAATTACACATTTTAGAAAAATAGATATATAAATCCACGACAACAAACACTTGCATGTCCCCATATCCCCTGCAGTTTTCATATTGGAAGAGTCTAGCAACCCTCACACAAACATGCAAAATTCAAGCTTGGATTTAGCCTGGGCCAGGTAGGCAACCGCTTCTGGTGGCAAATTTCAAAAGTACTGGAAGGCCTCCACCGCCTTGTTTTGCCGCCAGTCTGGGCCTGTAGCCACACCATTGTCCTCCATACAGGCACTAGCTGGGAAGGAGGAGCAGCAACGTAATGCAAAAAAAAAAAAAATCAGCATAGGGCCTGTGAGCTCTCTGTGAAGCCCTGCCACTGGCATGGGTTTCCATGGTAACAAGAAGCTCCTGTGAGAGGAAGGTGTAGGCAGAGCACGGAGGGATCTCGAGTCCTGTACTGAATTTTTTTCCCCTGAATTTGCCACTGCTATTGTGCTGGTTTCTTTATGGAGGAGAGCAGTGGCAAGGACTCCAAAGTGTGTGTGTGTGTTTGTCGGGGGGTGGGGGGTGTTAGAAACACCATGAGAGGGGTTAATCTAGACAAGGGCGATCAGAAAGGAGGAGATTCCCCACTCCCTCCTCATTGCATATTGTCATCCACATGGTAAAGCTGGCCCTGGTAAGATTGAAATTTAGTTTTTTTTATAGCACCTAAAGGATATTCACCCAGATTAAAAACAAGAAAAATTCTAGCTGAATCACTCAGCAGAAGTAATGTTTTGTAAGAAGAAATGCTATTTTTCAATTCTACAGTTAAGGCATACGAGAGATTATTCTTGTGAATGTGTAAAATGTGTTCTGTATTTTATCAGTTCATGGATTCTATTTTATGACATAGTGTGTTTACTTTGGCTTTATCTGCATAGCAGAGACACATCGCTATTTTCCAAATCTTAATTGGCATATTCATTTTAGAGAGGGATATTTTAATTATTGCCTTTCCTCAAAGATGACAATTTTATATATAGATCTGGCTGCAATATGTAATGATTCACTTCAATATCATATTTAAGATACTGGCACTAATAGAGGTAACTCAGAATTATGGAATGAAATGTGATATTTTCACTGACTACATTCATCTTTATCTTGAGATCAGAAGGGAACATGTAGCCATGATGGAGAAACAGGATGCCTGTCCTGGTGGGATACTGAATTGGTTAGAACAACAGAAATTTAAATTGAATCCCGCTGTGATGAGGTAGACTTCTCTCCACTCTCAGGAAGATGTTCTCTTGAGGGATACTGGAGACTACAAGCAGCAGACAACAAGATTGCTAAGAGAGAAACCCCCAAAACATGTACAAATAATAGAGAAATAGCATGCAGTAAATCGTTGTTTAAAAGCTTATTATTTATAAGTTTGGTGCTCGCCATCCTGCTCAATACTATATGCTATTTATATTTTTTGTTTATAGATTTGCACAGTGTCTGGTCCCCCTGACGCAGCGCTGATGCAAAACACGGCCGTGTCAGGGTCCTTGCTCCTACACCATTAACCACAACTTCCTTGATCTATGTGTACCACTGATGTGACTGTATCTACAATAAAGACTTTTCTTGTTAAGACGAGTTGAACAGTGATTTACACTTGCCACATATTAACTACATTGCACGTAATAGAGAAACCACAACTCCCAGGAGCAAGTGGAAAGAACTTGACCACTGGGGCTTTGAAGGTGAAGAACCTGAGCACAGAGATGGCAAGGACTCTGATCTCACAAAGGAGCAGGTGAGGTACTGCAGAGATCATTTATATAAGAAAAACATGGTTCACCAACATGTCCTCTTCCATATCTTTTATAATATAACACATGCGCCTAATAAGATAAATTTTCGGTTTTCCCCCTTCTATTATATTCCAAGTTTTTCCACACATACTCTGTCCCAAGTTTTATGCCCTGTTCTATGTAATTAGCATTCTCTCATGCTTGTTTTTCAGTTACAATGTAAACTGAGACGATATGCAAATTTTTGCATGAATCCCGGTATATAAAAATGATAAATAAATAAATAAATAAATAGATAAGAAAAGGGAAACAATTAGGGGAGCCAAAGGAGCAAATCCTAGTAGAGAGGATACTGAAGCTGTGGAGGAACCAGCTAGTGAGGAGATGGAAGTAAAGAAGCTTGGCTAGCCTGAGGTGCAGTAAATGGAAAAAAAAAAAACCCTGAAGTTTGCAAACTCCAGAGACTTCCTATGAACTGTGATATGTTTTTGCTGCATGTTTGTTTTTTCTGAGCAGCAAATGCTCAGCTGTGCTACAGGCATGGTTCATAAACCCTAGAGTCTGTGCTTATGAACTGTGATATATTTCCTCCACGTATTTGCTTTATTGGGCAACAAATATTCAGCTGTGCTATAGGCATAACCAATTAAGAACAGTGGTATATTTTCTCTCTGTATTTGTTTTTTGAGGAACAAATGCTCGGCCGTGCTACAGGCATGAGCCATGAACCCCAGAGACTGTGCTTATGAACTAAGACAGGCTTCCTCATTTCTGTTTTCTTTTATTATTTTTGAATGAAATCAAAATTCTAAGAGACTGACCTTCTACCTTATTGCACAGGAGAATGGGTGGAGCAGACAAAGCAGTGCAACCAACCCCCTTTTCAGTGCAAAATGATTGGGACATGACCCCCAACAAAATCAGAGTTGTCCTGGATTATAAAATGGTGCATATTATTTAAGAGCTAGCCAATGCTTCTTGGTACTGAGTTTAAGCCAAAGAATCTCATTCACAGCCTCTGAATCCAGCTGGACTCAGCGTTTACTATGGAGAGCCACATATCTCTGGTTCTGAGAAATTACTAAATCCATCTTTGGCAGATAAGACAACTGCACCCAAATTTATATATGCCTGATTTAGTACCTGCAATCCATGCTCTGATTACAGGTAAAGTTGACTACTATAATTTGCTTTACCAGGGATTACATGGCTATTTAAATGTCTGCAGTTTTTGCAGAACACCACTACTAAGATATTGGTGAGGACTAACCTATATTGGTTGCTTGTTTCTTGGGGAATAAAATGTAAAATGTTGTTGGTAGACTTCAAATGCCTCTATCAAGTGAAACAAGCACATCTGACAGATCTTTTGGATCAGTATTCACCAGCACAAGTTCTTCAGTCTTCTCAGAAGGCTCTGCTTGTTAGGGGGTTCAGCAAGATTAGTTATTACTAAACAATCTGCTTTTAGCTTTTATGCACTATCTCTGTGGAACAAGTTGCCTTTGGAACATTGTACTGAGACATATTACTTTCTTTACGCAGGATTTGAAAGCATGTTTTTTTCACTCAAGCACTTTTTTCTGATTTAGTAGCTGTCGGAGCTGATATACAAACATGTAATTTTTCTGGCTTGAATTCAGCAACTGAGACCTTATTTTGAAGGGGGGTATTGTTTCTTAATTGCTTTCATTCATTATATTTTTTAAAAAGGGATTTTTTTATTGCTTTTTTGGTTGTTGGTTATTATTACTGCTTAAGGTTGAGAAAGAGTAGAAGGGAAGGAGCTCCATCTCCCCCGCCCCAAATCCTACCCACCACTACCTTCAAGTCTAACTTTATAGACTAAACCACCAATTAAGGGGTTGGACTACATAGAATAACTTGACATTGGTTGTCAGAGTAACACAATTTAGATAAATTTAGTTATTTGTGGAATCAAAACACTTAAGTGAGGTGCAGGGGGAGCATAATTAGTAATACCATAGTATATACTTCAGGCAATTTATTTTTAGCTGGTCTGATCTTTAGTAGCTAGGGCAACAGAATTCTATACAGAATGCATATTCAATAGATACAAAAACATTTTATTTCCATTTAATTTTTATTGACATTTAAATCATTAATGTCAAATGAATTAACACCAAGCAATCATGAATATGCAAAATAAAAAAAGTTCAGAAAACATTCAAATGCAACAAATTTAGCATATTATTGGGGTAATTTTCAAAGGAAAATGTAAATTAACATACTATCATAGCAAAATATCAAAAGCTCATTTACCTACTTTAAGTGCACACAGACAGTAACTTTCAAACTGGCGCACAAGCACTCATTGGCACGTGTCCGTCGGTGTGCACCCAAACACATGGCTATTTTATAACTTTGATATGTATATATGTGTATATTATAAAATAGCCTGACTGTACGCATATATGCACCAAAGTTTAAGTGGGCACATGGTTATGCACGTATATCCTGCTTCTACTATATAAGTTAGGGGATTTTAAAAGGGCACTCATACATGCCATTGCCAATTTCACCAGTTTGTCCACCAGTACCCCCAGTTAACAGTTATAACAGTTAGATCCTCCAACTCCCCTGGTTTGATAGTCTGAAATCCCCCCCCCCCCCCCCCCCAGTTCCCCCAGACCCTTTAAACCTCTGAGAAATGGCTTTATTTTTATTTTTTAACTTACACCTCGTTCCTAGCTGAAGTAAACTTATGCAGCAGGGGATCTGGGTGCACGTGCAGATGAATAAGAATTTACACACACATCTTGGGTTCATCCCCCCAAATGTCTATGTCCCACCCAGAACACGCCCATGCCCCACCCCTTTTTTAAATCTTTTGAGATGTGCACCCAAAAGGAGATACGCGCACATCTGGGAGCTCTTAAAATTTGATGGGCACACGCAAGCCCAGCTTATGCATATATCTCCCAATTTTGTCATGCACCTCTTAATGCGGGTAAATCTATTGACAAATACATAGCATATATTGTAGCAATTTTCAAAATCCTTTGAAAATCGAAAGCTGCAGGCTCAACAACTACTGTGCCTAGGAGGCAGAGGGTGCAGGTTGGTGATTTGCTTCTGAGGGGAATGGAGGCATCCAGTTGCCAACAGATATGTTGTCCTGAGAAGGGTGCTGTCTTCCAGGTGACAAAATCCAAGACACTGAGATTGACAAAAATCCTCAAGCCTACTAACTACTGTCCGATGCTACTCATCCATGCTGCCACACATGATACAACTAGATACCACACACAGATCATATAAAAAATGACTTCATGACTCTGGGAAAGAAGGCAAAGCAGATAGGTGCACAGGTAGAATTCTCCTCCATCCTCTAAGACTCTAAGTCAAGGATAAAAATCCAGACAGGGACGCTTGCATTCTGGAGTTAAATGAACGGCTGCATAGATGGTGTCAGTGAGAGCATTATAGGTTCTTGGATTATGGAATGATGTTTCAAGGTCTACCTGTTGAAGATGGGATGTGGCATTTTCCAACACAGACTGGTAAACCTACGGAGAAGGGCTTTAAACTAGGATGATTGGGGGATGGGTGAATAAAACCCTAAGGTTAGTAAAATATTAAATGTTTCTACAAAAATGGGGAAAAGGGCAATATCTGGAAAGCTATGTAAACTAGAGATGTGAATCGGAACCGGAATCGGTTTCAGTTTCAGATTCTTGGACCATCGGGAAATTATTTTTCCCACGGTCCAATCGTTTTGGTTTTTTTTTATCGGCTGTGCTGAGCCGATAACCCAAAAACACAGCCCGACCCTTTAAAATTAGTTCTTTAGTATCCCCCCCCAAAAAAATTTTAAGTACCTGGTGGTCCTGTGGGAGTCCTGGGAGCGTTCTCCCGCTCTCGGGGCGTCGGCTGCCAGTAAATAAAATGGCGCCGATGGCCCTTTGCCCTTAGTATGTGACAGGGTATCCGTGCCATTGGCCAGCCCCAGTCACATGGTAGGAGCAATGGACGGCCAGAGCCATCTTTAAAATGGCGCGGGCCATCCAGTGCTCCTACCAAGTGACAGGGACAGGCCAATGGCACGGATACCCTGTTACATGCTAGGGGCAAAGGGCCATCAGCGCCATTTTGTTTACTGGCAGCCGACAGCCTGAGAGCGGGAGAACGCTCCCGGGACCCCCACTGGACCACCAGGTACTTAAAAAATTTTTGGGGGGATTCTAAAGAACTAATTTTAAAGGGTCGGGCTGTGTTTTTGTGATACTTTTAAGTGCCCTTTCTTCCCGCCCCAATAACGATAAGAGAACCCACAAAATTAATTGTGGGGTTTCCTATCGCTATCGGGGACCCCCCGATATATGAAATGATTGAAAATATCGTCCAATATTTTCAATCGTCAGATAAACGATTCACATCCCTAATGAAAACTAATGCATATAGTATGGGAAATAAAATCCTGGATCTAGAGGAAGTCATGGAAAAAGCTTATTTAGATGTAGTGGAATCATACATACATAGACAACTATGACTGCGATATAGTTATAAAAGGCTACAGTCTATTCAGGAAGGACTTGGTAGGAAGGTGTTGCATCCGTCGCTGCTCGATGCCCTCACTCTGCCCTATCTACCTTTGTGGCGACTCCCTCCGGGTCTGATGGACATTTGCTGCCGCGGCGTCTCCATGCTGTCTCCTTACGGCATCCCTGGACCAGCACAATGCTGCGGATCCGCCATGTTCCTGATGACATAGGGCGCGCACTCGTTCTCCCATTGATGTACCAGCAAGGGCGCGAACCTCAGGGGCGTCCCCCGAGATGACGTCATCCGCTTCCAATATAAAAGGTCTCAGTATTCCCTAACGATTTGAGTTAGCAAGGGGGATTGATTGCGGGGATTCATCTGGACCCGCTTCTCTTTACGCTACTCTGCCTCCTCGGACTTACCAGGGGTACCGACTCCTCGGGGGCCTCGTTCTCTTTTTCTATTTCAGGTTGCAGATAGGAACCAGTACTCACTCCTCGAGGGCCCATGTTCCTAAACCCTCTGAAGATTCTCTATTGCCTGGAAGCGATCGCAGATACAGACATTGTGAGTTACTATTTCAGATTATAGATAGGAACCGGTACTCGCTCCTCGAGGGCCCATGTTCCTAAACACTCTGAAGATTCTCTACTGTCTAGAAGCTATTGCAGGTACAGATATTTGTGAGTTACTATTTCAGATGGCATATAGGAACTGGTACTCGCTCCTCGAGGGCCCATGTTCCTGAACACACTGAAGATTTTCTACTGCCTGGAAGCTATTACAGATACAGACAATTGTGAGTTACCATCGCTCTCTCAGAGCTTTCCCTGGAACCAGGTACTCGCTCCTCGAGGGCCTAATCCTTTCCAGCTACTGAGCTTTCTCAAGACCTTATGGGGTAGATTTTCAAATAGCGCGAATTGGCCTACTTTTGCTGGCACATCAGGCGCAAGCAAAAGTAAGCTGGATTTTAGTAGATACGCGCGGAGCCGCGCGTATCTGCTAAAAACCTGGATCGGCGCGCGCAAGGCTATTGATTTTGTATAGCCGGCGCGCGCCGAGCCGCGCAGCCTACCCCCGTTCCCTCCGAGGCCGCTCCGAAATCGGAGCGGCCTCGGAGGGAACTTCCTTTTGCCCTCCCCTCACCTTCCCCTCCCTTCCCCTACCTAACCCACCCACCCGGCCCTGTCTAAGCCCCCCCCTTACCTTTGTCGGGGGATTTACGCCTCCCTTCGGGAGGCGTAAATCCCCGCGCGCCAGCGGGCCTCTTGCATGCCGGGACGCAACCTGGGGGTGGGTACGGAGGGCACGGCCACGCCCCCGGACCACCCCACCCCGGGCCATAGCCACGCCCCCGTACCCGCCCCCAAAACACTGCCGACACGCCCCCTAAACGCCGCGACGACCGGGCCCACCCCCGACACGCCCCCCTCGGAGAACCCCGGGACTTACGCGAGTCCCGGGGCTCTGCGCGCGCCGGTAGGCCTATGTAAAATAGGCTCACCGGCGCGCAGGGCCCTGCTCGCCTAAATCCACCCGGATTTGGGCGGATTTAGGCGAGCAGGGCTCTGAAAATCCGCCCCTATGTGAATTATCATCTAAGTACTGGCTATGTATACAGCATACCCTGTCTACTCACTATCTATAGTTTCTCTAAAGCTCAGCAACCCTGGGATCGTGGTTCCAGTACCTGAGGGACTTCAGCCCTGACAGGCATATCAGCTCACTACTGCCACCGCTGGTGGTTCTACTAACCTGTCTAATAAAAGAATTATCTGTGTCTGTCTCCATACCCAAGCCTAGCTGGTGGTCCCTCTCAGGATATCCTCCTGGGGGCGCTGTCAACTGCCATTGGCCCAAGGATCCACCATTCTACATTCTACTACAGCCGAGTGCCCTCTCTAAGCACTCCGCCGGTAACAGATTGTTATCTACTCCCTCTACAGGAGCTGAGCATATCAGATGGCTACTTTCTAGCAGATCCATTACAGATTAGAGATGTGAATCGTGTCCTCGATCATCTTAACGATCGATTTCGGCTGGGAGGGGGAGGGAATCGTATCGTCGCCGTTTGGGTGTTTAGATTATCGTGAAAAATCGTTAAAATCGTGAACACACACTAAAACCCCCTAAAACCCACCCCTGACCCTTTAAATTAAATCCCCCACCCTCCCGAACCCCCCCCCCCAAATGCCTTAAATTACCTGGGGGTCCAGCGGCACACTAAAACCCCCTAAAACCCACCCCTGGCACACTAAAACCCACCCCGACCCTTTAAATTAAATCCCCCACCCCAAATGCCTTAAATTACCTGGGGGTCCATAGCGGCGGTCCGTAGCTTAAATTACCCCCGGGTCCGTAGCTAAATCGGGGAAAGGGGGAGAGCAGGAAATCCGGCACAGTAAATTGTGGTGTCTTCAGCCGGCGCCATTTTGCAAAATGGCCACCGCAAAATGGCGGCGGCCATAGACCAATATGATTCGACGCAGGAGGTCGTTCCGGACCCCCGCTGGACTTTTGGCAATTCTTGTGGGGGTCAGGAGGCCTCCCCAAGCTGGCCAAAAGTTCCTGGGGATCCAGCGGGTCCCCTGGAGCGATCTCCTGCCGCGAATCGTTTCCGTACGGAAAATGGCGCCGGCAGGAGATCGACTGCAGGACGCGCGGGCGTACTTTATTAAAATCTACTCCTAAGTGCATTTAATGTGGGTAAAACCTATTGACAATTCAATTGCATTTATTGTAGCAATTGTCAAAGGTTTTGAAAATTGCTACTATATATGCTATTGAATTTACATTTTACTTTGAAAATTACCATGATGGCAATATTAAATAAGCTAGTGAGTGGACAAGTTATCTGGCTAAAGGTGGACTCTCTACCTGGGTAACATCAAGCTATGTTGAGAGAACATTGCACAAATCTCATCTTTGGGTGAGTTTCCTCACTTCGAAGGTCATCAAATCTTCACAAGAGTGTACTGTTCTGTTTGTACGTCGCACTCTGCTAGGGATGTGAATCGTTTTTCAACGATTAAAATTATCGTCCGATAATGTTTATATCGTCTTAAATCGTTATAGAACACGATACAATAGAAATTCTAACGATTTATCGTTAAAAATCGTTAAATCGTGTTAGTGCGCACTAAATCGAGTTAGTGCGCACTAACTCCCCGTTAGTGCGCACTAACTCGATTTAGTGCGCACTAACTGAAAATGATACAAATAAACACTTTCCAGGTCACTGAAGGTCAGTTAGGAATGAATATGTGTTCCTATTGGCTGGCTGCCCTCTTATCTATTGATGTTACCAAGGTTACCACTGAGGTGATGGTTGGGGGGATGGGAAATGGAACTGGAAACTAACGAACACCAACAGAAAATGAAACAAAGTGTTCACACTTCCCAGGTCAGTAAAGGTCACTTAGGAATGAATATGTATGTATGTATTCCTATTGGCTGGCTGTGCTCTTATCTATTGATGTTACCAAGGCTAATACTGAGGTAATGGTTGGGGGGATGTGAAATGGAAACAGTTGGAAGCTTGACAAAAAAAGTAATGTAATGAACAGCACTCACGTGACTAGAACTTGTTTGTTTATTATTTTTGTTAGCAGGCACCTGAAATGCTAGTGCATGTTGAATTTGCCAATCACTGTGCATTTTAGAAAGGTGGTCCTGGCTGGAACTGTACACAGTTCAAATATATGTAATTGATTGTTGGTAAGTGTATTTTTTAAGTAGCCACACTGGCACAAGTATGTTTACTTTTCCTCCTACTTAACTCACTAGCTCAGCTTTGTAAGAAGGGCTTCTCTGCTTGTGTGTTGTTTTTGTTTGGTGTGAGGAGAGCAGAAACATCAGATCTTTATTCAGTCTACTACAGTCATCTCTTACAGTGCCCTATCCCTATTAATACCAGGAGTGTTGTGATCTTCCTGCACACAGTGCCCTAACCCTGATACCAGTCTGAGACAGCTCCCTCCCTGCATTACTAGTGAGAGGCTGGCTTCACAGACAGGGGGGAGCTGCCTGACCCTCACTCCTGACTTCCCCCATGTCCCAGCTAGTGAATGGTGTGTGGGTGAGGGGGGGGGAGGATGGTGAAGTCTGAGACAGCTCCCTCCCTGCATTACTAGTGAGAGGCTGGCTTCACAGACAGGGGGGAGCTGCCTGACCCTCACTCCTGACTTCCCCCATGTCCCAGCTAGTGAATGGTGTGTGGGTGAGGGGGGGGGGAGGATGGTGAAGTCTGAGACAGCTCCCTCCCTGCATTACTAGTGAGAGGCTGGCTTCACAGACAGGGGGGAGCTGCCTGACCCTCACTCCTGACTTCCCCCATGTCCCAGCTAGTGAATGGTGTGTGGGTGAGGGGGGGGGAGGATGGTGAAGTCTGAGACAGCTCCCTCCCTGCATTACTAGTGAGAGGCTGGCTTCACAGACAGGGGGGAGCTGCCTGACCCTCACTCCTGACTTCCCCCATGTCCCAGCTAGTGAATGGTGTGTGGGTGAGGGGGGGGGAGGATGGTGAAGTCTGAGACAGCTCCCTCCCTGCATTACTAGTGAGAGGCTGGCTTCACAGACAGGGGGGAGCTGCCTGACCCTCACTCCTCCGGGGTATTGTGATCTTCCTGCACACAGTGCCCTATCCCTGATACCAGGGGTGTTGTGATCTTCCTGCATGCAGTGCCCTATCCCTATTAATACCAGGAGTGTTGTGATCTTCCTGCATGCAGTGCCCTATCCCTATTAATACCAGGAGTGTTGTGATCTTCCTGCATGCAGTGCCCTATCCCTGATACCGGGATGTGTGCAAGAAGATCACAACACCCCCGGTATCAGGAATAGGGCACTGTGTGCAGGAAGATCACAACACCCCCAGTATCAGGAATAGGGCACTGTGTGCAGGAAGATCACAACACTCCTGGTATTAATAGGGATAGGGCACTGTGTGCAGGAAGATCACAATACCCCTGGTATCAGGGTTAGGGCACAAGTTCTAGTCACATTGACTGATCACATTACTTGTTTTGTCAAGCTACCAACTGTTCCATTTCCCATCCCCCATATACTGTCAGTAGGAAACTTGGTAACATGAATAAATAAGAGGGCAGCCAATAGGAATACATATTCATTCCTAAACTGACCTTAACTGACCTGAAAAGTGTCAAATTGTATCATTTTCAGTTAGTGCGCACTAACTCGAGTTAGTGCGCACTAATCGGAAAAAACGATTTTTAACGATTTTTTAACTAAAAAATTGTGCCTAAGACGATTTTCTTGCCCTGCCACACGATTTCTATCGTTAAGACGATATGGAAAACAATTCACATCCCTACACTCTGCATGTCAAAGTGGCCCCTAACCCCTACACTAATACCTAAACCTCACCTCGACTAGCTAGGTGGGCCTCCTATAGAGGTATAAATACCTACCTAGTATGAGGGTCTTATAGCTAGGTTCTCTCTCTCACTCTGTCTCTCACTCTCTCTCTCTCTCTCTTTCTCTCCCCCCCAGTGGTTGTAGGTAGGAGTTGCAACAATTCTGGTACTTACCACAAAGTGCAAAAAAGTTATCGCAGTCTGTGGTAATAGCTATACAAAGCGCTAAGATAGCGCACTTTCTGATAAACAGCCTATTACCATAAAACATGCCCCTTTTCCTATCACATGCGATATTTAGTGCATTTTGATAAATCCAGGCCTAAGGTAGCATGAAGGGAGAATGAAGCAGAAAAGGTGGTAGAAAAACCTCCAAGTTAGGCACTGATAAAGGGGTCAAGCAGCACAAAGAGTGGCTTCAAGATTCCAAAGCACCATGAGAGGTTCAAAACAACTCCACAGACTGGCAAGATGTTATACCTGGGGTATGACAGCAAGGGGCAGTGGCAAAGATAACTCCAAGGTATCTTTGATGATGTTGAGACGGACAGTGAAATGCTAAGAGAAATTAGGGAAGCTAAACAAATTGGTAGTGCAGTAATAATGGGAGACTTGAATTACCCCAATATTGACTGGGTAAATGTATCATCGGGTCACGCTAGAGAGATAACGTTCCTGGATGGAATAAATGATAGCTTTATGGAGCAACTGGTTCAAGAACCGACGAGAGAGGGAGCAATTTTAGATCTAATTCTCAGTGGAGCACAGGACTTGGTAAGAGAGGTAACGATGGTGGGGCCACGTGGCAATAGTGATCATAATATGATCAAATTTGATTTAATGACTGGAAGAGGAACAGTGTGCAAATCCAAGGCTCTCGTGCTAAACTTTCAAAACGGGAAACTTTGAGAAAATGAGAAAAATAATTAGAAAAAAACTGAAAGGAGCAGCTTCAAAGGTAAAAAGTGTGCAAGAGGCGTGGTCATTGTTAAAAAATACCATCCTAGAAGCACAGTCCAGATGTATTCCACACATTAGGAAAGGTGGAAAGAAGGCAAAACGATCATCGGCATGGTTAAAAGGGGAGGTAGAAGAAGCTATTTTAGCCAAAAGATCGTCATTCAAAAATTGGAAGAAGGATCCAACAGAAGAAAATAGGATAATGCATAAATGTTGGCAAGTTAAATGTAAGACATTGATAAGACAGGCTAAGAAAGAATTTGAAAAGAAGTTGGCCGTAGAGGCAAAAACTCACAGTAAAAGCTTTTTAAAATATATCTGAAGCAGAAAGCCTGTGAGGGAGTCAGTTGGACTGTTAGATGATCGAGGAGATAAAGGGGCAATTAGAGAAGATAAGGCCATCGCAGAAAGATTAAATTATTTTTTTTTTGCTTCAGTGTTTACTGAAGAGGATGTTGGGGAGATACCCATATCAGAGAAAGTTTTCATGGGTAATGATTCAGATAGACTGAACCAAATCATGGTGAGCCTAGAAGATGTGGTAGGCCTGATTGACAAACTGAAGAGTAGTAAATCACCTGGACCAGATGGTATACACCCCACGGATCTGAAGAAACTAAAAAATGAAATGAAATTTCAGACCTATTAGTAAAACTTTGTAACCTATCATTAAAATCATCCATTGTACCTGAATACCTTGGTCTGACTGAGCATAGCATGTCTTATGTTCTTATGCTCAGATGACTTGGCCTTGACACAGCTAGGTGGTGCTCTGGGCCTGTTGATGACATTTTTCAAAATGCCACCAATCTGACCTTGCCCTTATCATGTGATGGGGTAAGGTCTGGGGATCAGACCAAAGTCTCGTGGCCTAGGTTTGATCCCAGGACCTTTCCCTATTATCTAATAAGGGCAAGGTCAGGACAGCACTATTTTGAAAAATGGTGTCAATGGGCCTGGAGCTAAGGGATGCTCCGGGCCCACCACTGGATATCGAAACCCCATTTTAGAAATAGAGGGATTTAGGGGGTTGGGGGTCCATCTGCCATCTATGACCACTGGAGTCATTTTTGTTTGGTTTGGGGTGGGGTACCATAGACCCTATTTACCTCAAATCTTTGTCCAATTGTCTAGAATTATATAACCACAGATATCAATGACAGAATCTGTTTAATCATTGATGTTATCAATGACAAAGCAGAGCAGCAAAGACATGTGTTGCACTGCGATGGAAGGGAGTGCTAGGGGGCGCTCCCCAGTGTGGGATGAGACGTGTGTGCTCTTGCGGAGAGACGGGTCCTTGTCTGGGAATTTGGAGGCCCTGACCCTCTACTGGACCTGCACGCTTCCATGAGGCCACCAATGCAATGGTGGTCTCTGAGTGGTCCTCTGACCACTCCAAGCCCTTTCAGACCTGCTGCTGGGTAATGGCAAGAAGTGGCAGGCCGGACTGAGGTCAAGGGTGGTCAAAGACATCTTGGCACAGGATGAGGAGACGAAGACTCAAACGTTGAGAAAGATGAAGACTCCGACAAGACGAAGACTTGGAACTGGAACACAGGAAATGAAGACTCTGGGCCTGCACTGAGGTGAGACTCAGTGCAGGAACAATAAGAAACGGAATCCTCTGAGAGCTTCTGCTGCCGAGACGAAGGACATCTGGACATCAGGAACAAGGTGGAGGTCTGACAAGGGACGAGAAGACTCCTCGGCACCGACTGATGGAAAAGATCCACCAGCGCCCTACACACTCCAGCGTGGGTGTCCATGGACCACTGGGACACAGGAGCAGGGTTGACATGGGAGGTAGAGCAAGGCAGCGTCCCTGCCGCTGCAGAGCAGGCCTCCAGGCCTGTCGGAAGACGGCATGGTCGGCGGTCCCAAGCCATGAAGAGGAGTTCCGGTGGGCGGCGTCTGTGGCCTCCTGGCCATGGAAGGGATGGCGGTCTTTGGGCAGAGAGGAAGCACGGAGGCAAGGCCCGCCATGCAGAAGTTGACGGTGGCGGTCACCGGACCGCGGACAACCCGGCAGCGGCGCGCAGGGCCACTGGAAAAACGTAAGAGGCCGCTTGTGGGGGTGGCCCACAAGCAGAATCACAACAATATGCAGGAAATATCAACAACCTAATTCTTTCTGCTCACTGCTATACCCTAACCCAAAAATTAAATTCATAATATCAAAGACTATATTAGACACCTAGGTCTTAAAACAATTTCTTATTAATGCCCTGAAACCATCAAATCATACAATAGGGGTGCAGAATTTCCTACAAAGAGGATTAGCTTAGACCTCTGGACAAATCCACACCTGTACCTTCTTTCTAAAGGCCAGTCAGTCAGTAATGATCAGGATTTTCAAAGTATGTTATCCCACACCCTTGGGGCTGCTACTTAAAATACCTGAGCTCTATTTTGCTGTTTTGTGCGGATGGCATACTTTTCAAAAAGCTATTGTAGGCACACCGTTTTCTTCACCTGTCATAAACATGCATCTGGGAAAGCTATTTTACAATTCAGTTGTAAGGATATGCTGTTTGGGAACCTGCACCTGCTTTTAGCTAGATAGAAGAGCATAATTTTCAGCCAAGTTATTTGATCCTCACATTGCCTTACTGCTGTTGGATTGCTGCCAGAAGTCACAGATTAGGTAGGAGAGCTGTTTAGTCCAGGAGAATTCTTTCAGCTCATCCCCCAGCCTGATTAGTAAGGCAAAATGCAAACATCTCACATTGAAGGACAGCTAGATCATTCAGAATTCTGAAATGACTCACATTAGAATCCAAGACAACTCAATTTAAAAAATCTGAACTGAGGCCAGATGGGCAGATCTGCATTGACCCAGAAAATTGGAATTCTGATCTATGCTGCCTATGATGTGACACTGCAAAACAAATGACAATCCAAGTCAGGTCACTCTAACCATAACAGGCAACTGAGTCACTGTCAGTATGCAATATATACATTAAAATAATATTATAAGGAATATATCAAACAATGGTTTTGGTCCCCCCCCCCCCCCCATTCCCTGCTCCAATGCTGTGTTTTGCTCTTGGGGTTAATAAAAATAAAAAAAAATGTGCAGAACTTGTCTCAGATTTGTTGAAAAGTCTCAAACTAGGCCTTTCAAATTCTTTTATCCTTATTGCCAGTCAAAATATGGAATCAAAAAGTGAACCTTTTTGTTATAATAAATTGACCCTTGTTCAAAGGAGACTTTCCCCATTCTTTGCCTATGAAAACAATGTTTAAAACCCATTGTATCATGAAATTAATGAATTATATAATGTTCTTTCACATTAAAAATAATGGAAATAGATGTAAATTCCATTGTCCATTATCTCAAGAAAGGGTGTTGGGGGTTCTTCTCCATCATGGGGAAGCTACACTCTGATGAGAACAGACAAATTCACTTTAGCTATCTCCAGGAAGATTCCAAACTACAAAGAGTTTTGTTCTCAAACAGATCTCTTTACTAGAAAATGGTGGTCATTAGAAACTCTTTACAGAAGGCAAACATATTTACAAGTTAATTTCATGTCCATTGAATGAACATTTGTCTGACTTGAACTCAAACCTTCCTCTCATCCGCCGGACCCAATACCTCCCAATCTTCTCTCCATTCCGAACATCATTTCTAAGCCTATTGCAGATATCATTAATTGCTCTTTGGCCCAAGGGCAGGTGCCTGGCCAACTAAAACTTGCTATACTTAAACCCCTATTAAAAAAACCCAACCTTTCAACTACGGACCCAGGTAACTTCCGCCCCATAGCGAACTTCCCTCTGATCGCCAAAATTATGGAAAAAATAGTAAACAAACAACTGTCTGAATACTTGGAGGACAACAATTTTCTCTACCCATCTCAGTTTGGCTTCCGCAAAACTCTAAACACAGAATCCCTCCTATCTTCCCTTTCGGACACCATCCTCCTTAACCTGGAAAGAAAACAACCTTATCTCCTAGCGCTTCTCGATTTATCTGCGGCCTTTCACACTGTGAAACATACAATCTTATTAGAGCGTCTGGAAGATATAGGTGTTAAGGGAGTAGCGCTCAGCTGGTTCGAATCCTTCCTCGACAACAGATTCTTCAAGGTGAAGATCAACAACAGGGACTCTATGCACAGGGCGATGCAGAAGCTAGCTCCAGCCCTGCTTAAATGCACATCTTGGCTGCACAATTTGTATTGACCCTTTATAACTCATTAAGATCATTGTGGGGTGGAAAGAGGAATCAAGGGTCAGAACTTGGATGGAAGAAAGTGAGACCACAAATATAAAGAACAGCTCTGATTGACTTAACACTAGAGGTGGGAAAAGGGGAAAATTTCAATTTGTTTTTCATTTCTTTTTGGGGGATTTTTCCTCTTGAATTTCATTTTGTAATGTTTATTTTGTTTCCAGCAAAGAAACTGGATGTCTGGGACTGGAATAGGCTGCTGGTTGTGCGGCAGGTCCTGAGGCCTGTGGGGAGGAGGAAGCCTTGTTGAGGAACAACCAGCAGCAGCTGACAGCCACAGTCAGAGAGCTGATTGGCAGGGTCTGGCTGAGATTGGGAAGCTCCGTGGCACCAAGGAAAACACCAAGGAAAACATGCCAGCAGCTGTGAGCAGCAAATTCAAAGTGCCACAGGAATGAAGAGAATCCTATCACTGAGGAAAGTCACTATCTGCTCCTGGGGGGTGGGGGCAGGGCCAAAGTAAACAGCTGGGCATGAAGTCACTGTCACTGTTGGTCCTTCCGCTGCAAACATGGCTACGGTGATGAGTAAAAATAAAAAGCATCACTGTGGTTTTAAAAAAGGAGAGCTGCAGGAAGCATCAGGAGCCCCGGTAAACCCCCAGCATAGTGATCAAGTGCGGGCCACAATTCCACTGACGTCATAATGATGTCAGTGGGCATCCATGGATCCAAGACATGGACCACAAAAGTAAGTAAAAATAAGAAAGTAAACAAAAATGTATAAAATTGAGATAGGGGTCAGATGGAGAGACCCTGGTGCTGGGAATGCCCCTGCTTAACCCAAAAAGTGCCTTTTTGAAATTAAAATTGACCCATTGGAGGCCCTGGAAATTTTGGGTTAAAAACCCATAAATGCTTTCAGTTTCCATGGAATTTTGAATACGGCCACCAGGGGAGGACCTGGAGACCTTTGTTCAGGAGTTAAATTTAAGAGGTGGGCATCAGTGCCAGTGGGCAATGTGTGGGTCATGTGGATGCCCATGTCATCCCAGATTGGAGTTGATGCATGTGGGGCATGCTTTTTTGTCACCTGAGAGACCCATTTTAAGTATTTTTGGGTTTCAGAGTTGTTGGTTTTATTTTTTATCAAGGTGGATCCATTACATCAGGTCCAGGTTTTCCCTAATGGAAGAAACTAGTTCCGGCACAGCAGCACAGATGAAATTCTGAATCTGTAATCTTGGTAACCTGGACATGGATTTACTAGCAAACAACAATTAGGCAGGCCTAGCTTTACAGAGGTTGAAGCACAGCAGCTTATAGAGTATCAAGAGCACTTCAGGAAATGTATAATAATGCCAAAAATCCTTTAATAGAAAGAATGTCAGTAACAAGGCTCAAGGAAAGCTTATTGGAGGCTATGATATATAACGTTCATATAGCATATGGACTAATTTAAACAGTTGATCACCAAATAAAGTCCAATGGTAGAGAAGCGTTACTAAACATGAACGAACAATGTTCGATGTACACCCTCAAGATTGTACTTGGTCTAATGTGACAGATTTACGAGTCTATACATATCGGTGATTGTTCATATATGTTGCTCATATTATCGATTTTTTTTTTATAGATGTTTTTATCGAATCAACATTTTTTCAATATTTTTCATACATATTGGAGTTAGTTCAATAATGTTGCTGTTTGATCGATTGCAGGTCTTTTTTAACATACTGGATCTGTGCTAGTAATGCGAGATTCTGTAAGCACCACATGGGATATATTAAGTGAGCCGTAGTTGGCTGCTCACAAGCCTCATTGAAACACGGACATTAATTACGTTTCATTACACTTGCTGAAATATATAGTCATGAAATATTTATTGTTTAGTTTTCCTGAAGCTGGAAGTAGCAAGTTCCAAAACGTAGCCCTCATTGGAGCATGGTGGCATGGAATGCTTTGAGATTCTATGGGACAGGATGTCTTCACTACAATTGGAGCTGAAGATATTTTTCACATAGTAACATAGTATGACAGCAGAAAACGATCAAACTGGTCCATCCAGTCTGCCCAGCAAGCTCCTTATGGTAGTAACTGCTGCTCCATACAGGTTACCCCAAGCCTTATGTTAAGAGTAGTAATATTAAAAATCAAAACTAAGCAACAGTTAAACCCATAACAAAGTTACTGCTAGCGACATTTTTACAGAGTGAGCAGCCTTTCCAATAATTCATACAATGCTGCTGCTTGAACGTGATTGTTTCTTCAGTTTGGCTTTGAGATGTGGACCTTTTTACTTACATATTTAAAATAATTTACAAAAATTTAACAGAGCAGGAACACTGTTAGTGTGCTCAGCTCTCAGGCCTAGTAAGTAGAGAAAGAACAGTGTATACACATTAGGCGTGAGAGTGAAGGGTGAATGTGCATAGTTATTAATAAGGTTTCCTGGCATGGTAAAGAGAACCAGAATCGAATGAAAATAATTGAACTGCTGTAACACTGGTATAGTTACAGCATAGTTATCTATTGTATACAGTACAAAACTGCATGCATTATTCATAATAAAGTCTATGGCTCAAATACTGAATGGTTGAACACAACGGTACGTTTACACGTCCCGCAGAGAAACCTACGGTCAGTCAATAAAGGACTGCTAACAGTACCAACAATCAGATCGGCCAAACTTAGTCAAATTCGTGAACGAGCAATTTCTGTAGCAGACCCAAAACAATGGAACACTCTGCCTGAAGAAATAAGATTACAAGCTGATATTAAAAAATTTAAAGCAGAACTTAAAACCTGGTTATTTAAATGTGCTTACAAATCACAACGACAGGAAAAATCAGTTTAACGTAGCACATTTTCACTTTGTATTTTACTACTTCTTTTATTCCTCTTTTACTTTATTAATTTTAATGTTTAATTTTAAGTTCACATGATGTTTTTTTATGATGCTTCATTTATTATCTTATTGTTATTAACTGTTTTAGGAATTGATTATTATTATTATTGTATTTTCATGCCTTAATTGATTATTCACAGTTATGATGGTTTTACAGATATGACGGCATAAAAATAAATAAACCTTAAACCTTAAACCTTAGAAATATTGAAAGCCTGGCAAAAGAGAGATTGGTTGGAGAAGTGAGACTTTGGAATTCTGACTAATCTGGGATAGCTGAGGCTGCCTCCCAAAGTCAAGAGGAGTACATAACTCTTTTGAGTTAAAATCACTGAAGTTAGACTGACCAGAGAATGGAGAGATTACTCAATGCATAGAATAAGATCACTGCACGTTAAAGAAAATGCTACCACTGAGTCATGCCTTGGTGGTAGCATTTGGGGAAAAGGAGGCAGAGGAACTCTATGGAGTCACTCCTCAGTGGTTGCATTTGGGGAAAAGGAAGCAAAGGAACTCTGGAGTCATGCCTTAGTGGTGACGTTTGGGGAAAAGGAAGCAGAAGAATTATGAGGAGTCATGCCTTAGTGGTGACGTTTGGGGAAAAGGAAGCAGAAGAACACTGTGGAGTCATGCCTTAGTGGTAGCATTTGGGGAAAAGGAGGCAGATGAACTCAGTAAATTCAAGCCACAGTGGCAGCATTTGGGGAAAAGGAGGCAGATGATCTCAGTAAATTCATGTCTCAGATGTGGCATTTGGGGAAAAGGAGGCAGATGAACTCAGTAAATTCATGACTCAGTGGTAGCATTTGGGGAAAAGGAGGCAGACAAACTCAGTAAAGCCATGCTTCAGATACGGCATTTGGGGAAAAAGAGGCAGAGGAACTCTGTGGAGTGATGACCCATATGTGGTGCTTGGAGGTATGCAGGCACAGGAACTCAGTGAAGTCATGACCAGGCTGTGGTACTTGAGGGGATGCATGCAGGGCAACTTAGTGGAATCATGACACAGCTGTGGTGCTAGAGGATATGCAGGCAGAGAAATATAGTGGATTCATGATGCAGTTCTGGTGCTTGAGGTTATGTAGGTAGAGGTACTCAGTGGAGTCATGACTGGCTGTGGTGATTGAGATTTTGCAGGCAGAGAAACTCAGTAGAGTCATGACCTGGTGCTTGGAGGTAAGCAGATATAAAAAGTCAATAGATTTAAGTCCAGGCATTGGTGCTTGGAAGACGGCAGACTGAATCAGGAATGGAAAAAACCCTGTGGTAGTATTGGGGTATGGTGGTGGAAGGTTGTTTCTGGATGCGCTGCCAGACACTTGTATTATTGGAGTTGGGACATAACAGTGGAAGGCTGCTGATGGATGTGCTGCCAGAGCCCTGTAGTGTCAGGAACCAGTGTTGTTGTTCGGGATATAAGGAGGAAGCAGGAGGAGTGAAGCCTCACTGTTCTTGTTGGGAATGTGTAAGGGAGGAATCAGGAGGAGTGGAGTCCCAGTGTTGTTGTTGAGGATGTGTAAGGAGAAAGCAGGCTGAGTCAAGTCCCACTGTTATTGTTGAGGATGTTAAAGAAAGAAGTAGGAGGAATGAAGCCCCAGTATTGTTGTTGGGGATGTGTATGGAGGAAGCAGGAGGACTGAAGCCCCAGTAATGTTGTTGGGGACATTAAGGAGGGAACAGGAGGATTGAAGCCCCAGTACTGTTGTTGTTGTAGACATGTAAGTTGGAAGCAGGAAACATGAAGCTTCAGTGTTGTTGGGAAAGTGTAAGGAGGAAGCAGGAGGAGTGAAGTCCCAGTGCTGTTGTTGGTGATGTGTAAGGAGGAGGAGTGAAGTCCCAGTGCTGTTGTTGAGCACATGTAAGGAGGAAACAAGCTAAGTCAGGTCCCACTGTTGTTGAGAACATGTACAGAGGAAGCAGGAGAAATGAAACCCCATTGTTGTTGAGGATGTGTAAGGAGGAAGCAGGAGGAATTAAACCCCAGTGTTGCTGTTGGTGATATGTAAGGAAGAAGCAGGAGGAGTGAAGCCCCAGTGTTGGTATTGAGGACATGTAAGGAGGAAACAAGCTAAGTCAGGTCCCACTGTTGTTGAGAACATGTACAGAGGAAGCAGGAGAAATGAAACCCCATTGTTGTTGAGGATGTATAAGGAGGAAGCAGGAGGAATTAAACCTCAGTGTTGCTGTTGGTGATATGTAAGGAAGAAGCAGGAGGAGTGAAGCCCCAGTGTTGGTATTGAGGACATGCAAAGAGGAAGCAGGCTGGGTCAGGTTCCACTGTTGTTAAGAACGTGTAAGGTGGAAGCAGGAGACTTGAGGCTCCAGTGTTGTTGAGGCCATGTAAGGAGGAAGCAGGAGGAGTGAATCCCCAGTGGTGATACTGAGAATGTATAAAAAGAAACTAGGATGGAAGCCTCAGTGTTATTATTGGAGACATATAAGGAAAAGCAGGCAAAGTGAAACCCCAGTGTTGAGTTTGGGGATGTTACTTGAGTGGAGGAGTAGCCTGGTGGTTAGAGCAGCAGGCTATGAACCTGGAGACCAGCATTCAAGTCCCACTTTTGCTCTTTGTGACTGTGGGAAAGTTGCTCTACTCTCCATTGCCTCAGGTACAAGCTTAGATCATAAGCCTTTTGGGGATAGGGAAATACCTACAGTACCTGAATGTAATCTGCTTTGAAGTGTAAAAAACAGAATATTAAAAAAAACAAAAGAGGCAGCAAGATTCGACAGATACCAGGGTTGACATTAGGGACATGATAAGAGGCAGCAGAGTATGACTGTCCCCAGTTTTGTTGATGGGGACAAATCAGGAGTTAGCAGGGTGTAACAGGCCCCAGTTTTGTTGATGGGGAAAAGTCAGGAAGCAGCAGAGTGTGACATAACACAATTGTCTTGAAAGGGAAAATTCAGGAGGCAGGAGGCTGTGATAGGCCCCAGTTTTGTTGATGGGTACCAGTCAGGAGGTAGCAGGATTGGTCAGATCACAGTGATGGAATACAAGGCAAGGCATCAGAAAGTGTCAGTGCATGTTAGCCCCTTTATTGTTGCTAAGGACAAGACAGGCAGAAGTTGTCAGTGCATGTTAGGCCCCAGTGATGTTGCTAATGGCTAGGCAGGCAGAGGGTTTCAATGCATGTTGGCACTTGTGATGTTGCTAAGGGCTAGCCAGGCAGAGGTTGTCAGTGCATGTGGGCCCCAATGATATTTTTGGAGAGATGGCCGGAGGAAGCAGGATGTGTGACCCAAGTGATGGTGTTGAGGACACAACAAGACTCAGTTTTCGGGGTGGTGCAGCCCCAAATCTGGCATCTCAGGCCTGGGCAGCAGCAGCAGGATGTGATTGTGGATATGCGACCCAAGTGACAGTGTTGGGGACACAGTAGGATTCAGCTTTCAGGATGGTGCAGCCCTCGATCTGCTATCTCGAGCCTGGGTGGTAGCAGCAGTGTGATTGCAGAAGTGTCACCTAACTGACAGTGTTGGGGACACAGTGGGACTCAGCTTTTGGGGTGGTAAAGATCTGGCATCTTGGGCCAGGGTGGCTGCAGAAGTCTGATTGCAGAAGTGTGACACAACTGATGGTGTTGGGGATACAGAAGGATTCAGCTTTCGGGGTGGTGCATCCCTCAATCTGGCATCTCAGGTCTGTGCAGCAGCAGCAGTGTGATTGTTGATGTGTATCCCAACTGATGGCTTTGGGGACACACCAGGACTCATCTTTCAGAGTGGTGCAGCCCTCGATCTAGCATTTCAAGCCTGGGTGGCACCAGCAGCAGTGTGATTGCAGATATGTGGCCAACTGACATTGTTGGAGATATAGCAGGACTCAGCTTTTGGGGTGGTGCTTTCAGGCCTGGGAGGTGGCAGCAGCAGTATGATTGTGGAAGTAGGACCCAACTGGCAGTGGTGGGGACACAACAGGCAGATGCAGTCAGTCATTAGATGTGGATGTTGCTGGATGCTGGATGTATTGTAGGCCCCATTGCTGGTATTTGAGGTATCCTCAACCACCGTTGTATAAGGGAACCCCCTGATGCGTGGTCTTGTGCGGTCGCTATCTTTAGGGCAACCACTCTGTGGCTGTCCCACTTTGTAGCTCCTGATTTTATTCTTTATTTGCTTAAATCAACATATTATTTTTTGTTTTTTTTTATTATTTTAGCTTTCTTTGTACTTCTTTTCTACTCCCCGGCTGTTGGTCCGACCCACTGGGTCCGACCCCACAGGAGCGGTAACAATTAAATGATGACAGGTAGAATTTATGAATACCTGTTCAGTGAAGTGGGAAAGTCCCAGGCGGGTCGGACAAACAGCCGGGGAGTAGAAATGAAGCACAAAAAAAGCTAAAATAAAAAAATAAAAAAACAAAAAATAATATGTTGATTTAAGCTAATAAAGAATAAAATCGGGAACTACAAAATGGGACACCACAGAGTGGTTATCCTAAAGATAGCGACCGCACAAGACCGCACATCAGGGGGTTCCCTTATATAACAGTGGTTGAGGATCTTTGACACAAGTGAACGAGGTTGGTAGTTGTGTAGGGTATTTGAGGTATAGCAGGCAGACAGGCAGAGCGGCTTTAGGACCTTCAAATTCCTTTCATTCGTCTTGCCACTCGCATCATAAATCTGAATACCCAAGCAAAGGTTGATTAATTTTCAGGAACACTAGCTTTTCCATCAAAGGTATTGACAGCCTGGAGCAATAATAGCTGATGATATCCCCTGTTATCGAAAACACTCTTTCACTGGGGACACTCATTGTTGGACAAAAGAGATAGCACTGAGCCACTCTTGCTAGGTCTGGCCAGGTGCTGGACTTGTGGGACCAATATGCCAGCACATATCTGTCTAAATCCTTGATGGGCTTTATGTGTCACTGAGATATGAGCTGCCATCTCCTTTGCTCATAATGGACATGTGTGTTTTTTCACAGCTTCTTCTGCAATCGCCTGGGATAGAAGTGAGGATTCTTTCCATTTTACTGTGGAGGAGGGAGTGCTAGGTGGCGATGACAGAGTGCTGCTCTGACATGCACTACTGACCCGGCCAAAGATGATATTTCCTCCTGTGCTCTAGTTGACAGACCTCATCTGTCAGCATGCTTTTCATATGTGTCAGATATTTGGCTTCCATTGTGAGTCTCCTTTTCACACATGAATCACATAATGTAGCAAGCATATATGTGGGGTTTCTGGTCAAAGGTCCTAGTCTCTCTTTCACCTGCTTTTCCTAAAATGCCAAACAGCACAGTACTTCAGCTCTCATTCCCTCTTCCTGTTGAAAACTCTCCAATTTTTCTAACAGGATGTTTACTATGGGGATGACATCTCCTAAGGTGGCACTGTGGAACTCATCTCCTTTGTTGCATCCTTAAAGGGCTGCAGGATTCTCACAAGCTGTCTCATGACTGACCAGTCAGGTGCCCTAGAGGAACCTGCACGCCTTATCTCCATTTCCATAGACAGATCATGCAGGAGTGTCTGCTGCTCCACTAGCCTTTGCAGTATCATGTAAGTAGAATTCCAGCAGGTGCCCACATCTTGAATCAGATGCTTGTAAGGTATCTCTAGTTCCTTCTGCTTTTTCACGGAGAATGTCCCCCACCTTCACACTTCTATGAAAGTGCCCAGCTATTTTCTATACTTCTCTAGTGAGCCATGCAGGTATGTATGCTCTGGAGCCATGGACCCTAGGTCAGAGGCGGTCCGCCCCAGATGACGACAAGGAGGGGGGTGCCAGCGACCAATCAACCACTGTGAAATGCACCTGTTGGCACAGCCACAGAAGGAAAAACAAAGCATGCACTGAGTTGGAGGCATACAATTCAGCTGTACTTGCTTTGGTTCCCGGTTCCATTTAGATTCCTTGCTGGCTCAATCTCCTTCGAGGCTGATGCTGCGAAGCCGACTCCGAGTCCTGATTTGGATAGGATGCTGCAGGCAGCCGCCAACCGGAGATTTTGATGGTGAGTCAGTGTAATGGGTGTTCCTTCCATGTTCGTCTCTCTCTCTCTCACTGGCTCTAGGGAAGTCAACGGGTGGGAGGCAAAATGAAAAGGAACGGCACCAGACGCTGCTCTCACCACCCCAACCTCTCCTCGGAAGCCCGCGGCTCCCCCTCCCCCTCCCCCTTTCCTTTAACCTTTTTATTAGCGGCAGTGCTGCTGTGCTGACCTTAATTCAGAATCTAAAACCCGAGGCAGGCCATGGCATTGTCACCTGCAAAGTTTCAAGGCATCACAAAACTGCTGAGGGGAGGGGGGATTTAAAAAAAAACCCAAAAACAGAAAATTTGACCTTAACAAAAGATGCAAACCATATTATCTTTTAAGTGTAAAAATATAAAATATACTACATTAAAAAAAAGAATTAATTAAAAGGAAACAGAAGGATACGTCTTAAAAACTCAATACAGCAAAGAAACTGGGAAATTTGAAGACCTTGGGTAATACTGCTGCTTCAAGAGTCAAAATCTTGCATAAGTAAAAACAGGGACAGGAGCTGGATATTTATTTGCAACCACTCCACCTTATGTTGCTGCGGGGTACATGCTGATCTGCATGCAGTTAATACTCAATAGGTTCAAATTCCCACTAATAATCCGATCCCATGTGCAGTCCTTCCCAGCCCCAGTTTACCCTTCTCACTTCTGTTACCACGTACACACAATGCTAAATCCAGACTTGGCTGGCTCATTCAGAATGGGGAAGACACCCTGAGGGCCCCTGACCCAGCAGGCCTCTTCTGCATAAAGTCAAAGATAACTTAAAGGATACAGTGAATTCTGCTCAGCGTTTTTCTAAAGCTTTTATCTGAAATGAGGAAATATATTTGATTGCACAGTTTCTTACCTTTTCTTAAGTTTTACCAAGGGCCTGCCTGATCCCTAATGAACTGATTGCTCACTGGGTAGGCCCCTTGTGACTCAAGTTGACACTGATTAAAGCTACAAGACTAAATTATAAAAGCAACACTAGAGATTATAGATAAAATAATCCCATATTAATGTGGCGCTGCTATTAACAGAAAATGTATAGATGTATGAACAGGCAGACTAATTGTTATATCACCCAAGGTGACCATTTCTCGGTGGCCATTATGTCATGTTTTTAAAATAAAGCCTCCCAAATTTACTGCGTTCAATGCTAAAGGTCACATTGTGAACAGGAGATGTCTGAGTTCTGTGCTGTGTGGCTTAGTTTAGTTACTTTTGCATGCTCACAGTTCGACTTGAAAATGTATTGCACAGCTCAGTTTGTGTTTCCCCCAGTCACAGCATCATCAGAAAGATGTCAGTCCATTGTCCAATGACAAGAATCAGCACCTCATCCTGGGTCTACTAAACAGGCCAATCCAGTCCTAGTTTTGCCCCATTTCATGCCTGGATTTATAGTTCAGAATTTCCCCTTGATTCCCCCCAAGAAAACAGAACTACAAATCCATGCATGCAATGGAGCAAAACCAGGACTGCCCAGCCTGTGCGGTGGGCCTGGGGTAAGGTAGTGACCCTACTTAATGTTGTTTTGAGCAAGGAAAACAATACTAGAAATGAATAATCCATTTTCATTCCATGATAACTAAAATGTTGGGTGGTGGGGGCAGTTTTTAACATACATTTTACCTGCAGGCCTGAAAGCAAATTTCAAAGGTAAACTCTCTGTGGATTTCTCTTTGAAAATTCAGGCTGTCAGGGGAATGTGGCTACTTTCTATCACTTATTTTGATTTGAAACAGATGCATATCATGTATGTATAAAAGTACACATAAGGATTTCAAAATTAAATCCCTGCGCCTTCCAGTCAGGGCATTACATTGTACAGATTAGATTTCAACATCTTGTTTTTCTGCTTGGATTGTATACTACTTTCTTGTGGTGTTTTTATCTTGTTGGAGTTTAATAAAAAGTGAAGGTTAAAAATGTACTTCCAAACATATTTTTATGTGTATGTTATACATTTCGGGGGTGCCAAAGGAGGTATCCATCCCAGATACCAAATACTTTAGGTACGCCTCTCTCCTAGGTGCAGGGTGTGAGCGAAGCATTGTACACCCTAATATCCCGCGTTGTATAATGCCTTTATTACCCTGAATTTATACTTCTTGCTCTCTAATCCAGTTGCTAGCCCTCCAGCCAGGGCCGGCGCGTCCATTAGGCGAACTTCAACGGTTGCCTAGGGCACCGAGCCGTAGGGGGCACCGAAGAGCAGCCACGTGGTGCCGCAAGCGGGGCCTATTCCACTCGCGGCAAACAGAAATAGAGACTGTGTGCTTCTCAGGGCTGCTCGTGGCCCTGAGAAGCACACAGTGTCATGTCATGCCCCCCCTCCCCCCCACCTGTTTTGGCGCCGACTGTTTCTATTTCTCTTTGCCGCAAGAGGGATAGGCCCCACTTGCAGTACCACGTGGTTGCTGTTCGGCACCCCCTACAGCTCAGCACCCTGAGAAGCACACAGTCAGTGCCGAAACAGGTACGAGGTGCGACCAGGGAGGGGGCGTGACCCGGGAGGGGGGTGCAACCGGGGGGGGGGTGGGCAGCAGCGCCAGGGTCGCCTAGGGCGCCCAATATCCTTGCACTGGCCCTGCCTCCAGCATTCCTCGAATGGCTGCAAAAATATTTGCCGAGGTGTGGGCCCTGTCCAACAGTTGAGTGTGCAGCAAAGTCCATCTGCACCCTCTTACTCCATCCACTATGGATCTGCTGCCTGCCCCTACCTCAGCCAGGTCCCACCAGTGTGCCCTCAGAGAGAGGAAGGAGTGTGAGGCGTTTGTGGAAGTCCACATGTTGCTAGTGAATTGCAACACTGCTCCCCTGTGACTTTGCCAGCAGCACCTGAATCAACTACAACACCGCTTGTACAAACTGGGGATGACCTTTCTGCTGAAAGTGGTCCTGGAGGGCACTTTTTAAGCTTGGTGCTAACAGGTGAAGTAACCGCCTGAGACCCTTGTTTTCCAGTACCTGCAGGGCCGGGTTGTTTAAAACGATCATCTCAACAATAGTCCTAGTCACCACTTTGGATGCTGCCTCCTCTTTCCCTGTGACAGTGCCACCAAACACAATCCCATTTCACCCATTGTGGACTGTCACTCCCTAGGTATAGCTGGGGTCTGCTGCTGCTGCTGACCTGCCACCTGACTGGTAGAAGAAGCTGAAGGCTTGGAAGCAGCCTGTGGAACACTTGCCATCTTTTCAAATAGTGTCCTGACTATCCTCTGCTTTGCTTCTACCACCGTCCACAGGTGCATAATGAAGGGGATGCTGCTTCTTCAGGTGATGCTCCATCCCAGAATTACTTAAATGGCCCACTTGCCTCCCTCGGCTGAAGTCCTTTGCACAATAGTTACAACGCGCAAAGAGTGGTTCCTCCCTCATTTGAAAATGGCTCCAGATCACAGATTTCTTTTGTGATCCCTTGCTTCTGTCTGCATCCTTTGGTGTGGATGACGCTGCTGGCAGTGAGGTGGAGGTGGTCTCATATGGAGCCTGAGGAACTGCAGCAGAGGATTCATTCATCCTCAGTTCCTGCACTGTCAGTATAGCCTGCTCTCCCTCACCAACATCAACTCCTGCCTCTCTCTCCTCCATCACCGAAGTGAAAAGGCTAAAACAGTACTTATTAATCCTCCTAATTCAGGGTCTGTAGCTAACAGCTCTCCCATCTCTGATTCAGGAAATTCTTTAAAGGGAGATTCTTCAAACTCTGATTCAGAGGAAGAGGATGACAAAACTGCTTTTAGAGCCTGTGCTGCTCCAATAGTTGATTATGCTGTCAGTGCTTTAGATTTTACCACTTGCATTTCAGCATCCACAGGCACTGGTAGTGGCTGTATCCTATGGCTGCTGCCTGTCCTTTCCTTCTCCTCTGATATTTATTTATTTATTTATTTATTTATTTAGAGTTTTTCTATACCGGCATTCGTGATTAGAAACCACATCATGCCGGTTTACATATAACAAGGGGGTGGGAACAAAAAACGGAACATAAACAAGTGTAAAGAGATCAAAAGTTACATTACAACAAGGGTCATATAACTGGGGTGAGAATTAGAGTAAGATAACAATAAAAAACAGCAATAAGAAAGCATAACAAACGCTTAAGATAACAATAAAAAACAGCAATAAGAAAGCATAACAAACGCTTCAGAAATATGCTTATCATATAACTAATATTCAAATATCACTATCAACCAGGTTTTGATATAATAGGGTCTGGCTGAAATACAGCTGATGCTGGAATATCCTCCTCCCCAAATTGCAATTTCTTGTGGCTTGAAGTTGACTTGCCTGTCTCTCCTGCTAATATTTTGCATTTTAAAAAATCTCTCTTTTTTTGGTTGGGGGACTCACCGCTGTCTTCTAAAAGAATCCTTTTCCAAATGTGGGCTTCCCATAGCCTCTATCTTTGCCTATCATGATGTGATTTTATCAGGTGCTGTATCTTACTTACTGGGGTTTAAATGATGGACTGGACAAAAGATGTTTTAATCTTTATTATTTTCAGTCATGTGAATGTGTGGGACACTGATGACTAAACTGAATGATCACTCTGGGGTAGATTTTATAAATTTGCGTGAGCAAATGGCGCACCATCACCAGACCCGGGGGCTGCTCCGGAGGCCTCGACCATGCCCCCGGGGCGGTGCCACGCCCAAGGCCCCGCCCCGAACCACCCTTGACCCCGGACACACCCCAGACACGCCCCTCCCTGCCCCTTTTACGAAGCCCCGGGACTTACGAGCGTCCCGGGGCTCTGCGCGCACCGGCGGCCTATGCAAAATAGGCGCACGAGTGCCCTGCGCACGTAAATCCGGCCGGATTTACTCATGCAGGGCTTTTAAAATCCGGCCCTCTGTGTGTAAGGTTGAACAGCACACAGAGAGAATGCACTATAATACAATTTTAATATACTATATTTTCCTCTTCAGACTAGTGCACTGAACAATAGAGATGTGCAGCCGTTTGCAATGAAATAGGAAATAAAGACGATATTTCCTATTTCGTTGCATTTTGGGAAGTAAAAAAAACAAAACGAAAACATGAAATTTCGTATGGTTTTCCTAGAAAAAAAAACCCAAACCCGCCCCAACCCTTCAAATTTTGATTCAGGGGTGGGCCATTTCGATCCACCCCTGGATCAGAAATTATTTTTTTCATTGCCAATTTCGTTAAAAAAACAAACAACTGAACCCTTCAAATTTAATTAAATACAAACCTCCCCCACCCTCCCAACTCCCCCAAGACTCACCCAATATCCCGGGAGCGATCTCCAGCTCTCGGGCCATCAGCTGCCAGTAATCAAAATGGCGCCGGTGGCCCTTTGCCCTTACCTTGTACCATTGGCTGGCCCCTATCACATGGAAGGGCAAAGGGCCACCGGTGCCATTTTGATTACTGGCAGCCGACAGCCCGAGAGCAAGAGATCGCTCCCAGGACCTCTGCTGGACCACCAGGGACTTTTGGCGAGTCTTTTGGGAGGGTCGGGAGGGTGGGGGCATTGTATTTAATTACATTTGAAGGGTTCAGGTGTTTTTTTGTTTTTTTTAACGAAATTGGCAATGAAAACAAAATTTCCCATCCAGGAGTGGACCAAAATGGCCCACCCCCAAACCAAAAACGAAATGGGAAAGAAAAACATTGTATGCACACCTCTACTGAACAATACACATGTACAGAGCAGAGAATGATGATTAATGCTATAATATGTACATCAGTGCAGCCATGTGTGCACTAATACTGCAGTAACAAAATTAATCCACAAAGAGACTGGCTGTACCTGTGACAGTGACTGCCTGTTTTTCTTTGTAGTTGCACTGACTCTGGTGCACAGACCCAGACAGAGAGAGAGCATTAGAATAAGCCTCTCTATCTTGGGCACTATGTCAAAGCTAGCATAGCACTGTCTAGTGCTGTCTGCCTGCTTGGCATAGCTGTTGGCTCACTGCAACAGGCCCAAACTAAAGTCAATCACTGCACTTCAGAGAGAAGCTACAGTCTTCAGCCTTTCCCCCACAAGGGAGAAAAGACTTAACACACAAACATTCCTCTTCTGTGGCAGTGACAGTGAGATATTAACATAAAATAAAATTCAAAAGCTGTGCAGATGAACACACACAGCGGCCAAAAGGATTGGAATGCAAAGTTTCTGATTTTGAACAAGAGCACACCTTTGATTAAATAAACACTGTGGAATATGGAACAATACAGCTCACATAACAGCTTGCAATGTTTCTTCTTCAAGAGAAAGATTCACAAGCACTCTCAAACAATCTGCACATACTATCAGAATATTCTTTACAATGCACCTAAATGCAGCCAATGCTTTTCTATGGGTAACGTAAATGAATGACATATGTTTCATTCATTGGAAATGCCCATTCTAATTCATGGGCCCATGAATGAAATGAATGAGTCATTCATTGCGGACTGCATATTTGCTTTAGACGAATGTACATCCCTATTGAATATTGGCCTCCCTTTTCTTCGTTTGCTTGCAAGTGCAAGCACATCATCCTCGAGTAAGGAAACACGACCCTCCGTTTCTTCCCTCCAGGATTAAGATCAGATAGTCATCTTCAGGTCATGTATTTGCTCCAAAATGCTACTTAGCTTTTTGTCAAGAGCCGCATGAATCACTTCTTTAATATCTGCTAGCATAGACTCCACCAGCTGACGAGATTCCTGGTCTTCCTTTGCGTTCACCATCTTAGCTTCTGTGCCACGCTGTTTATCTTTCTTCTTTCTTCCAGCCTTAGCTGGCATAAACATGGGCAATTTTTGCATAAATCAGACTATTGACTAAGCCCAAGATAGGAAAGAGTAAGGAGAGAGCTTGAGTAGCTCAGGGGGGTCGGATTCCCGGCGATTGCAGGAGCATGGCACCAAGAGCTGAGAGAGACACATCTATCTCGGATAACCTTATCATGTGACCCCCTATAATTTTATTTTATTTATTTCTTTATTTGAATTATATCACACCTTTCAGGACCTTCAAAACTATCAAGGAAAGCCACAGAAAAATAATAATTTTGAGGTATCTTTTCAAATAGGTATCTTTTCCATTGAACATTTTTTTCATGCTCTATTTTCTAGTGAATAAGTGTTCTTGAAATAAGATGTCTGACTGTACGCACTGAAATTGGAAGTTTTCCATTCAACCAGAGAACAGGTGAAGTCCAGGAAAAGATAGTGCAGGATTCTCCACATTTCACTGCTAGCATGCCTTCAATCTGTATTAATAGTACCATTTCAAAGAGCTAAGATAATAATTCAGACCCCATACCAATTTAGTTATTGATTTCTCTTTTTTGGCTGCCAAAAACAGTATGCCAGTAAGCAGCAAGTGATGATTAATTTGAAATTAGTAATTTTATTTATCATCCCTTCCTAAGTCATTCCCATTTCCCTCCCTAAAAGTAGGGTTGGTTCAATTAAAGGTATCAAAATCTGCAAATAGTTCATTTCTGTGAGGATCAATATACTACTTGAACTCTGCATGATAATGTCTTTAAAATTCAAAAGGAAATGCATAAGAAGCATATTAAAGAAAAAATGTAATTAAAACTAAAACAATTGCATAGGAAAGTTGCTGTACATAGGATTTAAATTAAACACATTCCAATATAAGAAATGTAAATGAGCTTTAACTTTTGCACAAACTATTACCCTCTTGTAATAGTCATTTGTAGTTCTTTCCATCTAAGACATCAATTGATTGATTGGATTGATTTTAATCATGGTTTCATATAATGATAAAAATAAGATGTGCCCCATACTAACATCAGTCTCAGGGAGAATGGACAATCAATCAAAAGTTAATCTCTAAAAGCAGCAGATTAGAACAGCCAAATAAAAGGACAAATGATTTGTATTTAAAGAAATAGGATTTTGCTGTAAAACTGAATTTATCATGAAAAATTGAAGAATCAGGCTTCAAGAAGCTAATTCAGTTTTAAAATACACTTATACATTTCATAACTCCTTAAAAATCAAAGCATAACTTCTTCTATATATCTAGACATTTTTACAGGAATTCTTTTCTGTATTTTTCACACTCTATCAAATAGGAATACATTAGCATCTTCATCATGAAGCAGCAATTCTAAAATTCATACTTTTAGGCAAACTATTTAAAACATGCAAATGGATAGACTGGTACCATAACTTAGGATACAGTATTATGTACCATGGCTTTGGAAATCTGGGGTCAGATCTCCTATTTGATGTTGTTGTTTGGGCGAGGGATGGCATTCTTAGACCCGGTGAGAGAGGGATGTGTGTAGTCGCTATAGCTGTGGATTTGACCAACCAATTAACAGTATTGAGGGTGTGCCTTGGAGGAAGTGTCATTTCTCTTCTGGTGCTGGCCAAGGGTTCCTGGTCACCCAGGCATTACTGTCTGGGGAGGACTGGGGGCAGTCCTCCCCAGACAGGTAGGGGGGGGGGAGTTTAGATAGGGCCTGGGGGGTGGGTTAGGTAGGGGAAGGGAGGGCGAAGGAAAATTCCCTCCGAGGCCGTTCCGAAATCGGAGCAGCCTCGGAGGGAACAGGCAGCGAGCGCTGGGCTCGGCGCGCGCAGGTTGCACAAATGTGCACCCCCTTGCGTGCGCCGACCCCGGATTTTATAAGATATGCGCAGCTACGCACGTATCTTATAAAATCCAGCGTACTTTGTTCGCACCTGGTGCACGAACAAAAGTACGCGATCGCGTATTTTTTTAAGATCTACCCCAATGTGAGGTGTTTAAGGTCAATTGAGCTCCAAGCCATGTCTGATTGCTGACAAATTTATATTTATATGATCATATTATTCCAGTTTCAGACAGTCTTCACTGTCTTCCAATTTCAAAATGCATTAAAAGCTGTATTATGTAATTTCATAGTTCTAAAAAAAAGGGGGTCCAGAATATTTGCATGATTGATTTCTTATACTCCTATACCAATATTATGTTCATCACAGCAAGAGTTATAGTCTATCACCTGGAAAATGAAGTTGCTTCAGAAATAGAATCTGCAGTAGCAACCAAAAGGAAAGAAGATACTCAGGGGTAGATTTACAAAAAATGTGCGTTCGCGTACTTTTGTTGGCGCACCAGTCGCAAACAAAAGTACGCTGGATTTTAGTAGATACGCGCGTAGCCGCGTGTATCTGCTAAAATCCAGGATCGGCGCGCGCAAGGCTGCCGATTTTGGGCAGCCGGCGTGCGCCGAGCCACACAGCCTGCCTCCGTTCCCTCCAAGGCCGCTCTGAAATCGGAGCGGCCTTGGAGGGAACTCGCTTTCGCCCTCCCCTCATCTTCCCCTCCCTTCCTCTATCTAACCCACCCCCCCTACCTTTGTCTGGGGATTTACGCCTCCCGGAGGGAGAAGTAAATCCCCATGCGCCAGCGGGCCGCTAGCGCGCCGAGACGCAACCTGGGGGCGGTTCCGGAGGGCGCGGCCACGCCCCCGAACTGCCCTGGGCCGAAACCACGCCCCCGGGCCCGCCTCCGAAACGCCGTGTCCCGCCCCCAAAATGCCGCGTCGATCGGCCCCGCCCATGACACGCCCCCGACAAAAAACCCCGGGACTTACGTGAGTCCCGGGGCTCTGCCCGCGCCGGCAGGCCTATGGAAAATAGGCGCGCCGGCGCGCAAGGCCCTGCTCGCGTAAATCCGGGCGGATTTACGCGAGCAGGGCTTTTAAAATCCGCCCCTCAATGCACACACAAACCCAGAAATACTATCAAATGACCTCAAAACTGCTGGCTGACTATTATCAGAGCTACTAACTTGGGAACACATTTTGAGGGAAACACAAAACCTATATGCCCCCAGGATCCTCTGCTAGCAGAAATGCAAATCAGAATATTTGTGCTATCAGAGAATAAAATAAGGCCTCTAAAATTGATATTATAACTCATTGGTGATCGATGACCTGGCTCAAAACAATGTTTCTATAGTACAGAGTGTTTTCCAGAATCAGGGTGGAGGGACTTAGACAGATGATAAAGACCATAGCATTTTCAGAAGGCTATGCTATACAGATGACGTCAGTATACGGCTCAAAACCTGATAAAAAAAAAAGATTTTTAGATATATAGGAAGCTGGGGCCAAGAATGGAAGAGTGAAAGGCTATATATGTCTGTCTGTGGCAAGAAAAATGGATCATAAATGAAACATTCAGACCATATATTGGCAGTCATTTAAACTAGAAGGTGAGGGTAGCAAATGGAAGATGATGAAATTGGGATGTCCCTCAATACTGTATATACTGTGCAGATGATGGGGAAAACCAAATAAATCAATGCAATAGTCCACTTTTCGGCATATGGGTTGAAGAGAAGATTGGGAGGATCAGCAAGCAAAGCAGAAACAGCTGGAATACTATGAGCACAAATGATCATAGTCTAGGTGCTACAGTTTCAGATTTACAAACAGGATGTGAATTAGTTTTAAACAAATGAGCAAAAAAGCCATGAATGAGGCTATTTTTGGTTTGTTAGAATGAAATGAATTGAAAAGTAACCTCAGGTGAAAATACCCCCAAAATTCATGCATTTTTTTTTTAAATGGCTTTTAGTGGGACCAAGCCTTAGTCTAGACCTGTCAATGGGGCCCGGCCTAAGGCTAGGACCCATCACCAAGGCCCAGACCTGAGCTTAGGCCTTGGCCTGATGCTGAGGCCTGGTCTAAAGCCAGGTCCCATCATCAAAGCTCAAGCTTAGGCGTGAGGCCCAGGCCCAAGTATAATGCTGGATCTTGTCACTGAGCCTGGATCAAGTCCCTGAGGCTTGATGCTGGGGCTCAGCCCAAGACTGGATCCTGAGACCTGGGTCCTATGCTGGGGCCTGACTTAGGACAGGTCTTGTTGCTGAGGCCTGAAACAGTTTCAGGCTTAAGCCTGACACTGAGGCCTGGGTGGGGCTGGTCAGCAAGGTGCAGGCCTAGGCCCAAGGATCAAGCCCAGGTCTGACACCAGGGCCTGGTCGAGGCCAGGTCCCATTGCAAAGGCCCAACAATGGGGCCTAGCCCGAGGCTGAGTTCTGTTGTTCAGGCTCAGGCAAACATCTGAGGCTGTGTCTGATGCCAGGACCATTTTTTCCTTTACAGTGAAGTCAATGGAGCCTTCTCCTATTGACCTAAAGATAAATTTAAAAAATGAATAAAATTAAAGAACAATTTTTTTTTCAAGCAAACCTTACCTGATGAATGATTGTGACCTACAAGATGAATGAACAAACCAAAATGAATTTTTTGTCCTTACACATCCCTAATTTGCAAGTACTAATGGCAGTGACAGAATTAGACTTAATGCTATTATATAAACATGGTTCAACAAGTCTCATAAATGGAATACAGCCATAATGAGCTAGAATCTGTTTATGAATGATAGAAGGGAAAGAAAAGGAGGAGAAACCTTTTCTGCCAAAAGTAATATCAAGGCAACTGAAATGCATAGGAATTGGGGAATAGAGGTGGCGCTGTGATCCATCTTAGAAAGAGATGATGATACTCCCATAAATGCTAGTGTAGTCTAAAGACTTTCTACTCCAATGGAGGAAATAGACACAAGTCTGGCTAAAGACATCCAAAAGTTGGGAATGAAATGGTAGTGGTGGTGTACTTGGACTTTAACCTGCTTTATGTGGACTGGAGTATGTCATCTGCAGAATGGGTAAGTATTAGAGACATTGTGGAAACACTTCAAGAGTATCTGCTTAATCAAATGGTGGTAGAACTCAAAAGAGGAGGGGAAAAACTGGACCTGATACTCACAAATGGAGACAGTCTCTCTAATTTCTCGGAAGGTGCCTACCTAAGGACTAGTGATTATCAGACTGTATATTTTGCTATAAAGGCCAAGATGGAGAGAAGGCACATGAAGCCTGGATTAAAAAAAACAAAACAAAACAGACTTTGCTAAAATGGGGAAGTACCTTGAGGAGGTGCTGAAGGACTGGGAGGAGTTAGGTGACATGGAAGAACAATGGGCTAAACTCAAATGCTATAATAGAGGCAACAAATCTTTTCTTAAGAAAAGTAAATAAGAAAACAAAACCAAAATGGTTTTCCAAGGAGGTAGCTGAAAACATATAGGCAAAAGGATCAGCATTTAAAGAGTATAAATGATTTCAAGAAGAGTAACACAGAAAATAATATCTATGGCAGCTAAGGTGGTGGAATAGATTAGAAATTGATTGATGGACAGATCACAGAGGGTAGTGGTAAACTGAATTCTCTTAGAGGAGAGAAAGGGAATTAGTGGCATGCTTCAGGGATTCAATCTTTGTGAGCAATAATGTAGAGGATTTACAAGGAAAAGTTTGTCATTTTGCGGATCACACTAAGATCTACAACAGATTAGACATCCCGGAAGGAATAGACAGAATGAGGAATGATTTAGAAAACTTAAAGAGTAGTTAAATGTTTGGCAGTTAATGATTTAATACCAGGGTTTGAGGTGCAGAAATCCAAAGAAGCTGAATTTGATGGAGGATGAGAAAAATGATGAACATGGAGAGGGAGAGAGCCTTCGGGTGATGATCTGAAGGTAGTAAAGCAGTGTGTCAAGGTGGTGACTAGGGCCAGAAGGATGCTGGGCTGCACACAGAGAGGTATAACTAGAAGGAAAAATGAAGTTGTTATACACCCCTATACAGGTGATTGGTGAGGACACACCTGTAGTACTGTGTTCAGATCTGGAGGCTATATCACAAAAAGGATAGGGAGAGGATAGAAGCAATCCAGCGAAAGACCACCAAAATGGTGCAGGGTCTGCACCAAAAGACATATGAGACGAGACGCGAGGATCTAAAGATATCTATATCTAAATCTATCTATCTATAGATAGATTTAGATATAGAAATCTTTAGATCCTCGCGTCTATCTATCTATCTATCTATCTATCTATAGATAGATAGATAGATAGATAGACAGCCTCTGGAGGGGATAAAGAGACAAGGAGGATATCATACAGACTTTTAAATGCCTGAAAAGAATGAAAAATGCACAATCGACAAACATTTTTCAATGGAATGGAAGCTGTTGAACTAGATATCTTGATACGAAACGTAAGGGGAGTAGACTCAGGAGCAGCATCAGGAAATATTTTTTTCATAGAAAGTATGGTGGATGCCTAGAGGAGGTGGTGAAGACAAAAATGGTGACGGAATTCACAAGGTTATAGTATAAATGCATAGGATTTTTAGAGGCAAGAGGATATAAATGAAGCACTGGGATAACATGTGGTAACTTTTCTGTAAGGGAGTAACCTGCATGCATCGGCAGATTCAACCATTGAACATGAAGATGAGGTGGCAACCTGCAGGAAGTGGAAGTTATGATCCTTGAACAAGAAGGTGAGGGGATAACCTGAATGGAGCAGCAGTTACGATCCTGAACTAAATGGCAAGGAGATAACCTGCACAGAGTGACAGTTACAATCCAGAATATCTTCCCGAATAGACCAGTTGGACCAGTTTGGGCTTTATCTGCCGTCATTTATTATGTTACTGTGTATTTGTTATTGATGGTATGATTTACAAGTTTTTTGAAATTGAATTGATTTCATTCATCTGTCGTTGGTAAATACAATGCATGACTGAAACATTGAGTGGTCAAGTTATCTAAGAGAAGTTGTGCCAGTCCACAGACCAGTCCTTGTTTTCACTGGGAGGCTGGAGCTTTGCGGTGTCTGTAAAAGGTTTAAGATATATATTTGTGACCCAGTTCCTAAAAGCAGCCTCCACTACCCCCTGAGCTGATACTATATCAGGACAAGGAACTGTGACAGGAAGCCGATCTGGGTTTCTCATAAGAACATAAGAACTTGCCATGCTGGGTCAGACCAAGGGTCCATCAAGCTCAGCATCTTGCTTCCAACAGAGGCCAAACCAGGCCACAAGAACCTGGCAATTACCGAAACACCAAGAATATCCCATGCTACTGATGCAATTAATAGCAGTGCCTGTTCCTTAAGGGTTGGATTTTAAAACTTATGCACGGGCATAGGCTTGTGAGTGCAACCCGGCGCACACAAATCTACGCCCAATTTTATAACATGCACGTGCAGCCACGCGCATGTTATAAAATCCCGGGTAGGCGCGTGCAAGGGGGTGCACCTTGCACGAGCCGAGCCCTAGGGGAGCCCCAATGGCTTTTCCTGTTCCCTCCAGGCCGCTCCGAAATCGGAGCGGCCTTTGAAGGAACTTTCCTTCCGCCTCCCCCCACCTTCCCCTACCTAACCCACCCCCCAGCCCTATCTAAACCCCCCAACCTTTGTTCAATAAGTTGCTCCTGCCTCTGGGCAGGTGTAGGTTGCACGCGGCGGCCAAGTACCGCACAGCCACTGTGCTGGAGGCCTCGGTCCTGCCCCCGCCCCTCCCCCCCCCCCACCCCTTTCACAAAGCCCTGGGACATGCGCACGTCCCGGGGCTTGTGCGTGACGCTTGGCCTCTGCAAAATAGGCTCGGCGCGCGTAACCCCCCATCACTGGATTTACGCACGTAGGGCTTTTAAAATCTGCCCCTAAGTAAACTTGATTAATAGCAGTTAATGGACATCTCCTCCAGGAACTTAGCCAAACCTTTTTTGAACCCAGCTACACTAAATGCACTAACCACATCCTCTGGCAACAAATTCCAGAGCTTAATTGTGCGTTGAGTGAAAAAGAATTTTCTCCAATGTGCTACCTGCAAACTGCATGGAATGCCCCTTAGTCCTTCTATTATCCGAAAATGTAAATAACCGATTCACATCTTCTCATTCAAGGTCAAGATCATGAGAAGTCATTCAAGACCTCTCATGATCTTAAAGACCTCTATCATATCCCCCTTCAGTCGTCTCATCTCCAAGTTGAACAGCCCTAACCTCTTCAGCTTTTCCTCACAGGGGAGTTGTTCCATCCCCTTTATCATTTTGGTTGCCCTTCTCTGTACCTTCTTTTTTGACTGCTGCAGCACACTGAGCCAACGATTTTAAAGTATTATCCACTATGATGCCTAAATCTTTTTCCTGGGTAGTAGCTTCTAATATGGAATCTAACATTGTGTAACTAGAGCAAGGGTTATTTTTCCCTATATGCAGTAACTTGCACTTGTCCACATTAAATTTCATCTGCCATTTGGATGCCCAATCTTCCAGTCTTGCAAGGTCCTCCCTCTTAGGTGGTGCTTCATACTTATTTTACTTAGCTGGGGTCTCTAATTGCCCTAGTACCATGACAAGAAAGAATTAAGGAATTGTGGCAAAAAATTAAGGTTATGCAGCATGTAGCTTTAAATTCATGCAAGCTGTGAAAAAAAAGTTGGAGCTTTTGTTTCTTTGAGCTGCTGTCTACCAAACCAATTCCTAAAAGGTTAACAGACAGAAGAAACTAGCCAGAAGGGAGAGGGGAAGCTACATGGAGAAACAAGCAGTCAGCTGACCCCCTGGAACCCATGGGAGCTGTACATTTTTAGCATCAATGAGAAATGACAAGAAAAGAATTGCTTTTTGCAGTTTGTATTCCCCGGGCAGCTAAGGATAGAGAAAGAGGAAGAGCTTTGCTATGAAGGACCAGGAGAGTCTTTTTTGTGATGGTAGGAGCTACTCACCAGTTCTTCCAAACAAATCCAGAGGGAAGTGTGTGCATCCAGCCACCTGTTTAGACTGACAGAGTATATGAATGCTGCATTCTGCCAAGTGTGAAAACAACAGCTAAGTAATCAAAGTTTCAAAAGAGGGGAGTGTACGCACTATAAGGTAGTTTTGTGCCTTTCTCTGCCTGGTTGAGTAGAGGGACAGCTGTGAGAGAGAGGAAAATAACTCCGCTAATTCTAACTGGGCTCACAGACATCCTGACTCTGCTGCATGGCTAAGGCAGACTGGCACTGTCCATGTGAGCATGTTGGGAATTGTCCTTAGGGACTAGTGAGATGGATGAGAAGTGTGTATCAAAGACATGGAAAAATAAAACCCAAGCTTGCTACTAAACCACTTCAGAACAGGCTCCAACGGTGACTGAATGCTAGGTGCACATTTATAGACTCTAATAGGGCAGAAGTTCAAAAAAAGCTGAGCTCCTAAATTCAGACCTCTAAAATAGGTGCCCAAATTAAGCACCTAGTTTCAGCTGATCTTAGATGCCTATGTTTTCAGCTGGAAATTCCCATTAATTTAGGGACCTAAAAGTTAGGCTCCTAATTTTAGGCCTTCTATATTTATTTGCCTTGACTTAGGTCCCCAAATTTATATGCCTAGTCTGAAAATCAGTGCTAAATTAAGCTTGTAACTTTGTTTCACCACCCTAACTTTGCCCTGTAGCCACCCACTTTTTAGGGTCTTAAATTTAGGAGCCTAATGAAACTAGGAGCCTAAATTTAGGCATTCAGCCCTAATACATTTTCAAAAGGGCTAATTTAGGCTCCAAAAGTTAAGATCCTAAATTCCTTGAAAATTGGCCCCTAACAATTTTAGAGCACCTAGCATTTCCATATTTATGCTAAACATTTACTAGAAAAATTGTTAAACAATGTAATCAACCAGTTGCTATAGGTAACTGATACTACTGCACATTTGACTGTTTTTGCAGAGTGTGTTTCATTGGATTGTGTTTTCCCTTGACCTCTCTTTCAGTTCAAGATAATTTTATTGATTTATAGTAATGCAAAGAGCAATAAATATTCATCTGGAGTTCAGTGGTTCTTATGCACACCAAGATGAAGTGGGCGGGGTGGGGGGGTCTGGAAACAAGAAAGCAAGTAGAAATACAATACGCAAAAGCAAAAGAATGTCTACATGAAACACATGAATAACAGGTCAAACTGCAGAAAAACAAAAGAAAAAATATAGCACACGTTACCAAGCATTGGGAGCATCTGCAAAAAAGTGGTCTACCGGTTTCCACATTGCGTCCAAACTGCGCATCCATTGATATCTTCTGGCCAATTCTTTTTCATAGCAGTAGTATAAACAAACAAGATGCCACCAAATAAATAACATTCAAACAAGCAGGTTATTTCCAATGGAGTAAAACCAATTTAACAGCTACAGACAATATAAAATCTAGCAATTTCCTTTAGAAAATGCGAGAGGGGGCAATACAGCGAAGGGTTTAAGAATAATTGTTATAATTGCGATGGAGAAGGTACAGAGAAGGGCTACCAAAATGATAAGGGGAATGGAACAGCTCCCCTATGAGGAAAGACTAAAGAGGTTAGGACTTTTCAGCTTGGAGAAGAGACGGCTGAGGGGGGATATGATAGAGATGTTTAAAATTATGAGAGGTCTAGAACGGGTAGATGTGAATCGGTTATTTACTTTTTCGGATAATAGAAAGACTAGGGGGCACTCCATGAAGTTAGCATGGGGCACATTTAAAACTAATCGGAGAAAGTTCTTTTTTACTCAACGCACAATTAAACTCTGGAATTTGTTGCCAGAGGATGTGGTTAGTGCAGTTAGCATAGCTGTGTTTAAAAAAGGATTGGATAAGTTCTTGGAGGAGAAGTCCATTACCTGCTATTAGGTTCACTTAGAGAATAGCCACTGCCATTAGCAATGGTAACATGGAATGGACTTAGCTTTTGGGTACTTGCCAGGTTCTTACAGCCTGTGGCCACTGTTGGAAACAGGATGCTGGGCTTGATGGACCCTTGGTCTGACCCAGTATGGCATTTTCTTATGTTCTTATGTTCTTAAGGAATAGAAACATGTTAAATCTAACATCTTAGAGATCATATTCCAACCAGCATGCCAGAGTAGATTGGGAAGTGGTCAATAAAATAAAATATGAGACAAGAAGGTCTGAGGTGTGTTACATGTCCAGTAAAATTGTGAATTTGAGAGTCAAGCTTTAAATTTGGTCCAAGGCATCCAAAATTCATGATGAGCACGAAAGAACATAGATTGTGTGAGGTGGGAAGAAAGAGAAGCACATATAGTTTTATTCCAAAATGTATTCCAAGGAAACTCATCAGGAGTCATCAGTTCATGGGACCAGACCATCACTAAACCAGTGCACGAGGGAAGGAAATGTAATTTAAAATATTTATAACTTTGTAAGGAACTCTGACCATTAATGGTCAGAATATGAAGAAGCGTTCTCGCTTGCGGTAATTGAGTAAGCAGGTGAAATTGGGACAGAGGAGGAGTGTACATTTTCAGAAACCCAGGCAAGACCCTGTTGGAGTATAAAAGAGATATGATAATACCTAAAATCTGGGAAATTAACTCCTCTTGACTGTCTGGGCAGCTTAAGCATGCGGAGAGCAATATGAGGAGACTTGACTTTCCATAAAAAATGAGATAGCAAACAGTTAATTTGATGGTAAAAGCGAGAGGAGAATAACATCGGCAGCATACCAAGCATAAAATTAATCTAAGGTGCCAATACCATCTTATTCGCTTCTAAGCAGCCCCACCAGAAGAGATAAAGTGGCAACCATCTGGATGTGCGATGGTATATGAAAGAGTCAATTCAACCTTCTGCTTTGGACAGAGCTAAGGACAAAAAGTGTAAAAATGTATGACAAGATATTTTAGACCCTCAGGAAGCCATCAAAAAGGAGGAAGTAGGCTTCCCATACCAAATGCTTGACCATTCAGCAACATCAACTCTGACTCGGCCCAATTGAAATGATACCAGAAATAGCAGAGAATGAGGATATATGCTCCATTATTTTGGAATAGTGATGAGAGGAGGCTTACTAATGAACAGAAGGACATCATCAGCATAAGCTGCAAGCTTAGATTCTTTTTTTTTTTTTTTGTTACTGATAATTTTATTGTAGTTTCAATAAAACCACAAAAGATGAAACAACACAACAATACAAAGCTGCAAACTCAAGAGCATCATCTGTGCCGTAAACCCCCCCCCCCAAGTAACCCACCCGACATCCATGTGCTCACAAGAAAAGGTAACAGTAGCCCAATTCCTGGTACAAAATCAAAGAATAGAAAAGGAGGTAAGATCAGCAGGCAAAAGAAAAGAACATAAATGATATACATCAATGCGTACGTGGTAAACTCAAAGGTCAACCCAACTCAAGACCTTATTTGTTGCTTCTCCCATTGAAGGTATGGAGACCAAGCGGCTTGAAATTTGGAGACGTCCGCATGTAGCGCCGCCGTAACCGCCGCCAGCTGACAAGAAAGATGAACTTTATGTTGTATGATTTGCAGCGAAGGTACATCCGCTGATTTTCATGCTTGTGCGATTGTCAACCTGGTTATAATAAAAACTTGATGACAAAAATGTGTGTGTTTCTTTCGGAGGGTCAAAGGTGGGTGATGAAGGAGCATAAAACTGGCTTTGTAAAATCCAGAGGCTCCGAGAAGTGTCTCCAACCAGTTAGCCACTGCTATCCACAAGTCCCGTACCTTTGGGCATTGCCACCAGATGTGAAAGAAAGTCCCCGTACAGCCACATCCCCGCCAACATTGAGCGTCCAGTGAGGGGTATCGCTGATGCAGAAGTTGAGGGGTAAGGTACCAGCGTGTAATCATTTTATAACAATTTTCTTGATAGAGGGCAGAGACAGAGCACTGGCGTGCCTGCCTATATATATTATACCAGTCTTTTGGGGTCAATGTCAGGCCCAAGTCTCGCTCCCAGTGTCCCACATGAGGAAAGGGCGTCCCAGCAGGCTCCGCCAGAAGAGCATAGAGCTTAGAGATCATCCCAGTAGTTTTATCCACTGCAGTACATAGTTGTTCAAACTGTGACTTGCCCCTGCGTATGGAATCCATCATTCTGGGGGTGCGTAGGAAGTGAAGCAATTGATTGCCCGCTAGGAAATCGGAAGAAGGTAACCGATAAAGAGTCTGCAGTTCTGGCCAAGTCATCAGGGTCCCTCCCTGAAGCACATGTTCGATGCGAGTTATCCCTTTCTTCCGCCAAGTGTGAAACACCCCATGCTGGCATCCAGCGGGAAATTGTAAATGATTATAGAGTCCAGTAGTATGGTAATAATAACGATCACCCGCCAGTTTCATCTTCCATCGATCCCAGAGACGTAGCATAGTGTCCAGAGCCCCCGTTTTCAGACCCATCGGAAGCCAGGTGGAGCGCGGCTGCCAAATAAGAGCAGTCAATGGGATGCCCCCCAGAACCTGCTCCTCGAAGGCGGCCCACTGTTTAGGAGATCGGCGACTATGCACATCGGGAATCGCCTTCAGTTGGGCAGCAACATATAGCCAAAGTAAATTCGGAACTCCAAGTCCCCCGCGGTCTCGAGGCTGAAACATCAATCGTCTCGACACCCGGGGAGGGCGCTTACGCCAGATGAAATCGAAAAGTATTTTCTGCCAGGAGCGGAGTATCGCAGTGGAAATAAAGATGGGGATGGTTTGGAAAAAATACAAAAAACGAGGAATAACATTCATTTTAATAATGGCCACCCTCCCCAACCATGAATATTGCCCCCTGTCCCAGAGATGGAGATCCTGTCTAATCCGTCGCAACAGCGGCGTGTAGTTAAGGCCAAATAATTCAGAAGGATGCGCTCCGAGGTGAACCCCTAGATATTTTAACACCTTTTGGGATACCCTAAAGGGGTATAAGCGCGCCAACTCGCCCATGACCGCCGGGGAGGCGGTAATATTTAGAATTTCCGTTTTGTCCATGTTGACCCTAAAGCCAGACACTGCACTATAGGCCTGCAGCTCCTCCGTGACTCCAGCAATAGAAGCCAGGGGGTGTGTAAGCGTGAGAAGGACGTCGTCCGCGAATAGGGAAATCTTCATAGGATTGGGCTTCATGGGTATCCCAGTAATGGAGGGGGAGTTACGCACCCTAATCGCCAGCGGCTCCAAGAATAACGCGAACAGTAATGGTGAAAGTGGGCACCCCTGACACGTTCCCCGTTGGATCGGAAAGAGGTCCCCATACTGGCCATTAACCTTAACTCTAGCTCCCGGATTCTGATAAAGACATTGAATCCAGCGCAAGAACCCCGGGCCAAAAGACATTTTTTCCAATGTGGCAAACAGAAAATCCCAGTGTACCAAGTCGAATGCCTTCTCGGCATCGATAGCCATTAGTACCATAGGGGCTTTTGCCGTGTTGGCCCACCAAATCGCATCAATCACCTTACGGACGTTGTCAGCAGCCATCCTACGGGGTATAAAGCCAACCTGGTCACTATGCACTAATAAAGGGAGTACCGTATTAAGCCTAGCGGCCAGCACTTTTGCCAAAATTTTTAAATCCACGTTGAGCAGTGAGATAGGGCGGTAGGAACCGCACTGTGTGGGATCCCGACCAGGCTTTGGGATGACAGTAATGCCCGCCACATTGGAATGAGGGGGCAGGGAGGCTCCCTTCTGTAGGCCATTAAAGAAGTCAGTCAATGGACCCTCTATTTGAGTAAGAAACTTTTTATAATAACTGCCCGAGAAACCATCCAACCCCGGCGATTTACCAGCCTTAAGGTCCCCAATGGCCGCCTGGATCTCAATAGCCTGTATAGGAGAGTCTAAGTAAGCTTGTTGGGATTTAGTCAAGGTGGGTAGGGGAAGCAATTCAAGGTAGTGATCCACTTGAGCAGGCGTGATGACAGGGTCCGCCTTATATAATTGGGTGTAGAACTGAGTAAAACAACGGCGGATATCCTTAGTCGCCGTCAATATAGTTCCCGCCTTGTCCCGTATCTTGGCTATAAGAGTTGCGTAGGTACGTTGCTTAAGCAACCTCGCTAGAAACCTGTCCGCCTTATTGTGTCCCTCATAATATCGTTGCTTGGCCCGGAGCATAGCATGGGATATCTGCTCCGTGTCTAGCAACTGTAATTCAGTGCGCTTGTGCCGAAGGCATGCGAGGGTAACTCGCGTCGGGCGATGTGAATGCTCGCGTGTCAAGAACGCAATGTCAGCTAGAAGAGCATTGCGCCTTGCGTCCCTAATCTTCCGCAAGGCTGAGGAGAGTGTTATCAAGTGCCCTCTCATAACCGCCTTGGACCCCTCCCAATAGATCCCAGCATCTCCCACCGTCCCCCTATTCAGGGACAGGTAATCCCGCAAGTGAGCAGCTAGTTGTTCACTATGTCCTGGGTCTCGGAGTACTTCTTCTCTAAGTCGCCAAAATCTACATCCCGGTTCAGGGTCCCGCAGGCCAATCTTAAGCCATACCGGAGCATGGTCAGACCATGTTATGGTTCCTATATCCGCGTCTAGCACCTGGTTCTGAAACCCCTTATCCACTAACAGAAAATCCAGGCGAGAGTAGGTATTGTGAGGGTTAGAATAGAACGTATAAGTTCTGGCCGTGGGGTTCCTCTGCCGCCATATGTCTAGAAGACTCCATCCATGCATTATAGCCTTCAAAGAGGCGGTAGCTTTCCAGCTCCCTGCCTTACGGGGGTTGGAGGAATCCAACCTAGGGTTCCGCACTACGTTGTGGTCCCCCCCCCCCAGATTAGTATACCCTCTGCATACGAGGATAGTACATCCTCCATCTTTGTAAAAAATAGATGTTGATCTACGTTAGGCGCATACATACTAACAATAGTATATAGACGGCCGTCCAACTGCATCTTCAATAAGATATAACGGCCCTCAGGGTCAGCAATATGTGATTTATATTCAAAAATGACAGACTGAGCTACCAAGATGCCCACCCCCGTATATTTAGAAGTAGAGGTACTAGAAGCAAAATAACCATGGGGGTACCCAGTAAAGCACAACAGGTGTTCATGTCACTTCCTGGTGTGCGTCTCCTGAATAAGGGCAATATCTACGCTTTGGCGTCTGAGATCTCTAAGGAGGTACTGATGCTTCATAGGGGTATTAAGTCCCTTGACATTCAGGGACCATATTTTTAACGCCATTTGTCAAACCGTTTAGAAGGATGTACACCACGCTGCTGTAATAGACCTCCATCTCCATCTCGGGCCACCCCCGCATATAGAAAGAACCAAGCTTTACCCCCAGAGCACATGGATGAAAGAAACCCCTCCCCCCCCCCTCCATAACCCTGTTTATCCCCCATTGGGATAACTCCAACAAACCGGGGGTCTTAGCAACCAGCGAGAAGAGTCGCTCCCCGGCCAAAATATATGTAATGCCCACCTAATATGGACCAAACCCACATGCAATAAAACAGTGCTTACAGATCCCGAAAATGGTGTAGAAAAAGAACATGTCGCCCAGTATCCAAGTGTTAGTGGGAGAGATGATCAGTCCCTTCAGCCTGTAGGGCCAGTAGAGGGAGCCTTCCATGCTCCCGGCGGTGTCCGACCCTGCCTTTCCAGCCGACGTTTGTTGCCCACGCGCTGCCAGCGTGGTGTCTTCGGCAAATTGGACAGTTGTGGCCCGGCAGGCATGGAAACCGAAGGAACAGGCAGCTGGTTCTTTGCAAATACCTCAGACGCTTCTTCGAAAGTACGGACCCGAAAAACGGCCCCATGATATTCAAACTGAAGGCCAAAGGGAAAGGTCCATTTATATCTGATGTTCCGGTCCCGCAGGGTGCCAGTAATTGGACGAAAGTCAAAACGCTTGCGTAGCGTGGAGGCCGCAAGATCGTTGAAGAAGCTGAGTTTATGTCCTTCCCAGACCCACTCACGCTGTGTGCGAGAGCGCGCATACAACAGCTCTTTTTCTTTAAAGGACTGGAGACATACCAAAATGTCCCGGGGTTTTTCAGACGTCTTAGGCCCCAAGGTCCTGTGCACACGCTCAATGCGAAAATTAGGGCCTCCGGCCGCGGGCCCCTCCCCCGCAGGTACATTTTCCTGCATAATATAGCGGAAAATTTTTTGCACCACGGACTCACAGTTCAGGAAATTTTCTCCTTCAGGCACCCCCCGAATGCGCAGGTTATTGCGGCGGGACCGATTCTCGAGGTCCTCCACCTTGTCAGCCAGCTGTGCCTGATCCCTCATACTTAGCTGAAGTGCGTCGGCCATTTTGTGGATCGTGTCAGCATGGCCCTCCACCTTAACATCCAGCTCATCCACGCGGTTACCGAGTGCGGCTAAATCCTCACGCAGCTCGTCCATGTGCTGCATCAGGTCAGCCTTGTGCTGTTTCATGTCCGCCCGCAGTCCTATGAACCAGTCCCGCATCTCCGCCCGCGACGGCAGGTCAGAGATTACTTCGGGAGCCGGGTGGTGCACCGCGGTCTCGGCGCCAAGGCCCGCCGGCGCGCCCTCCACAGACTCCGTTTCACCCGGTCCCGGTTTCGTGTAGGTAAAACGCTTTAAATCACAACCCGGTTTCAGATTCGCCATCTCTGGGTAATGGGCGTCGAGCTGCGCAAAAAGCTGCGAAATTTCGGGTGCATAAAGTGTGGGTTTGATCGCTCGCAAATTTAGGAAGCCAGGAGCTCTCAAGCTAGGCGGCCATTCCCGCTGGTGACGTCAGCGCGCCCCCCTGCAAGCTTAGATTCTGTACCATGATACTGAATGTCGGTAACAACAGGGTCTTGCCGCAGGGCCAGAAGGAGGGGTTCCATGGAGATGTTAAACAAGTATGGGAAAAATGGACAGCCTTGACATGTCCCCCTCTGTAATAAAACCTGCTGAGAAAGAAAACCACTGATACAGAGCAAAGAAAGTGGGGAATGGTATAGCAGTTTAGTAAGGGAGATGAAAGAGTCACCACAGCCAAATCAATGCAGAACATCAAAAAGGTAATCCCACTTGATATGGTCAAAGGCTTTCTCAGCGTCTAATGAGAGTGCAACTAAGAGCTCTAGAATGCCTTTGGATACATGTAAAAGATGTAAGAAAAGCCACACGTTAGCTGTAATAAGATGGCCTTTCATAAAACCAGACTGAGAAACATGTAAGAGCTTATACACTACACCATCAAAGCACAAGGTTAACAGATTAGCAAGAATTTTGTAATCTACATTAAGTAAGGAAATAGGACTATAATTGGAGACCAAAAGAGGACCTGTTTGGGGAAAACAACTATCTTGGCCTCATTAAAGCATGGAGCCACCAAGCCACATGTCTGCATGTTTACATAGAGTGACTCAAGATGAGGAAGGAGCGGGAAGAGATATCCCATCTAAACCAGGTGATTTCCCAGAGTGGATTGATGATACAGCACTCTGGATTTCAAATTGGGTAATTGGCCTGTCAAACTTTTTTCAGTCCACCAAGGTTAAGGTAGGATGGTCCAAAGTAGAAAGAAAAGCAGAGATAAGAGAGGGATCATGACGAGATTCCGAGGCATAGAGAGAAAGATAGTAATTCCAAAACTCATGAAGAATCTCAGTTTGAGTGGAAAGCATCATTCCAGAATGAGATTTGAAAGCACCTATCCTCTGGTGTTCCTTGAGAGAGTGAAGATATTTGGCCAAGAGCCAACCAGACTTATTTTGCTCTGAGTAATATCTAGACTTTTGGAGAAAAAGAGCCTTACACGCTTGATTGCTAAGAATGCTGTTATATTGATACTTCAGTTTATGAAGTTAAAGGAGAAAGGAGTTGTCCAGAGAACAAATATGAGCTAGTTCCAAGCAAGACATTTGACTCTCCAAATCTAAAAGTTGTGTGTTAAGGACTTTTCGAGAGTGAGCAGAGAAATCAATAATTTTGCCGCGTAAGGTAGTCTTGAAGGCTTCCCAATGTGTTGGGAACTTTTGCAGAGGTATTAAGTGTAAAAAAATATTCAATAAAAGTAGAGATTTTAGACTTAAATGATGGATCATCCAATATTTATTTATTTATGTAGTGTTTTATATACCAAACATTTGTGTGAACTTCATGTCAGTTTACAATAAAATGAGGACTGGGCATTAATCCTTGTCCTATAAAACATATTGATTAACTGTATCAAAGAACTAAAAAATAATACAAATTAACTAATAAAACACACTGTACTATAAATGTTGTTAAAAATTAAAAAATTTCCCTTTTTAAAAATTACTAAATAAACCAATAGATAAAAAAAATAGAGCCGCATTAAATTTCCAACTTGGAACACAAGAAGACGGGCGATCCCAATGAATGGACAGGGAAACAATAGCATGATCAGATAGTAGAATCAGAGAAATCATGGAGGAGAAGGCTGAGTACATTAAGGAAGATTAGAAAGTAGTTAATACCGGAGTAGGAATGATGAGGGAAAGAAAAGAAGGTGAAATCCTTATTGGTGGGTTGTAACAGTCTCCAGGGGTCAACCATAATGGTAAGTAAAAATGAGATTCCAAAGAGCCGCATGAGACATAGAGGGCCTGGAAGGGGCAGCAGGCTGGCAATCCAGGATTAAATCAACTGGCTAGTTAAAATCATCACCCAGAACAACCAGAATGTGAGCATGAGTACATAACATGGTGGAAATCTCAGTGTAAAAAACTGAAATATCTACATTGGAAGTATACACATTCAACAGAAATACCTTAGTATTATGAATGGATACAACTGCAGCTACCCAGTGACCCTCTGGATCCAAATCTTGTTCAATAATTCGCAAAGGCAGAGATTTATGAATCAATATGGCCACTCCATGCTTCTTGCAAACTGCTGGAGCAAAACAAATGTGGCCAACTCAATCTTGCTTAAGCTTGAGTGATTCAAGATAGGACAAGTGGGTTTCCTGTAAATATACAATATCTGAGTGCAGTGATTTAAAATGTGTGATCACTTTCTTGTGTTTGATACAATGATTGAGGCCATTAACATTGAAGATAAAAAAGTTGTAAATTGCCTGCCATCGTGAGCTAGAAAAGACATGGGGCAGCTGCAGTGTGACAATACAAAAAAAAGAGAAAGCAGAAGTAGGCATCAATGAAAAGATATCCAGAAAAAATGGTAAAAGTAGAAGGGGAAACTTCAAGATTCCGGGGGATAAAAAATAGAAAAGAGAAAAAAAAATAGCACACATAAATAAGTGCGCCAACAGTCTCCATGAATGGGGAAAATCAGAACAGAGATGGTGGTGCAAGGCAATAGGAAGCTCAGTCCTCTAGCATACCAAGGAAAAAAACCCCATAAAACTATTGCCCTCAATTGGGAGGGAAAAAATAAGAGTAGATGGAGGACACCATAAAAAAAAGTATCTTCTTGCATCTGAGCCAGATATCAAAACTTTAGGGCCATAAGAAAAGTAGACCCCAAATGGAGAAGGCCAGGTGCCAGAATGCACAATAACAAGAGCCTTGGAAAAAAAAAAAAGATACCCACAATGTCATATAGCATGGCAAAGATAAGCAAGGTGCAAACAAGAGTCAATAGAATAGCGGGAGTCTAAGCAGTAATCGAAAATAAAAATATCAAAGTCAGTGTCCCGTTATATTTAAACTTTGACGCAGCTTGAAAAAAAGCAGGATGACAGAAGACAAAAAAAAAAGGCTTGGGTGTCAACTGGAGTAAGAGAAAACAAAGAAAAACATCGTCTATATACCATCAGGGAAAAAGCGAACATATAAAAACCATTACGAGGCCATAAAAGGAACAAAAAGGTAAGCAAGAAAGAAAATTATGCAGTCAAAACAAGATGGCTGACCACTGTCATTTTGAGTAAGGTGCCAAAGCACTGCAAAGGAAGCAGAAAAAAGTGAAGGCACAGGACTTCATCAGGTAACCATTGGGGAAGACATTCACAGGCTATCAAAGTAAAAGACCAACTCCGATGGATCTTCATAAGAATGTGTGGAGATTTATGAGTCACCAGCATCCGAGCTGGGTACAGGAGGACATATTGGGGTTGATTTTCAAAGTGTTATGTGTGTAAGATTTGCACGTAACCTCCGAAAACCTAATCCTGCGCGCGCCGAGCCTATTTTGCATAGGCTCGGGACGTGCATATATCCTGGGGCTTTGAAAAATGGGTGGGGACGGGACGGGGGCGTGGCAGTGGTCTGGAGGTGGGGCCGGGGGCATGGCAGCGGTCCGGGGGCAGAGCCAGGGGCAGGGAGGCGGTCCAGGAGCAGTCCCGGGGCGGTCTCGAGTCCTCCGGCACAGCGGCCTGTGTTGGGGGATGGCGCGCCGGCAGCTGGCCGGCGTGCACAAGTTATGCCTGCCTCAGGCAGGCATAACTTCTGCAACAAAGGTAGGGGGGTGGATTTAGTTAGGGCTGGGGGGTGGGATAGTTAGGGGAAGGGAGGGAAAGGTGGGGGGAGGCAAAAAAAAGTTCCCTCCGATTTCGGAGTGGCCTTGGAGGGAACGGGGCAAGCCATCGGGGCTCCCCTTTGGCTCGGCGCGCGCAAGGTGCACAAGTGTGCACCCCCTTGTGCGTGCTGACCCTGGATTTTATAACATGCACGCACAAATGTACCCCGCGCGCGTAAAATTTAAAATCGGCCCCATTGAGCGCCCACTTTACGAAGGCATGGTTGCAGGCACAGAAAGGTTTTGCGGCAAGCAACCATGGTTTTTGCTAAATCCGGCACATAGATAAGGCACATGGCATCAAAGGTGTTCAAGATTTAGCTTTTGCTGCCAAGATCGCCAAAACTTGCGGATAGCACAAAACCTTGAAGATAATGGGCTGCGGTGCAAAGTATGAGAAGGTTGCCACCAAGGAGTGTAGTGCGCCCATTCAGTTTCTAGAGGGAGGTTGAAATGTAGAACCAGACTCGCAGGGATCAGGTGTCTGAGGAATGGTAGCATGTTCGAGCCTTCTTTGCCCTCTGGAACACCGAGTAGTCAGATATTGTTGCGTTGGTTGTGATTTGATAAGTCCTTGAGGTCGTACTGCAAGGTGTTGACTTCTGAGATAGGGCCTGTACATCTTCAACTACTACTCCACAAGCATCTACCTGGTTTTCCAGCGTATCAATGTGCGGCGACAAGGTCGCAGCATTAGCAACCAGATCAGAGAGTTCCAATTTTATCGCGCAGGGTAGTTACAGTATTATCACGCAACATGGTCTTCAGTCGTTGCAGCTCTGTGAGGAACAGGTCTGGATTAGAAGGTGTTTTGCTAGCAGGTACTTTTTCCGGGGAGGGTGGATCATGTTTTGTTCTTTTGGTCCAGGAAGAAAATGCGAAAGCTGCCTCAATCTTTCCAGATTTAGAGCTAGACATCTTAAAGGCAAGTCCAAAACCTCAAAGGAGTTATAAAGCAGGATGGGCAGCAGTAAATAAAAGAAAATGCAAGGATTTCTGAGAAGCAGAAAAATTAAGCAGCCATCTTCCTTGGTGACCACCAGTGCCCCCCCCCCCCCCTCTCTTATTGTTACTTATGGGTGTCCACGTCACAGTGTTATTTTAAGTGTTTTATTTTGATTTGCTTCCAGTAAACGTTAGAAGTGTTACGCCTATTTTCAATATATTTAGACCGGCTGAACCAAGGGGACATGTTACTGCTCAGAGAATCTGGGTGGGGAGACCAAATCATGTTATTTGGGGGCTCCTGGGACACTGTTTTATCTCCTTCCAGGCAATCGAACCTGCAAGAATTTATCATAGCATTTCTTCTATGGTTAACTGCCCCTCCCTTGGCCCGGGTAACTTAAACTACTTCGGGGGGGTGAGGGATACATAGTATCCCCTTCTTTCTTCCATCATCAAATAGAGCCATGCGGCCCAGAAACCCTCCTCTCAATGATCAAAATCTCCCCACCAAAAGGTCTAGTGAGACTCCCACCCATCATCCTGATGCCTGTCAAGTTGTGAAATAAAAAATGTAAAATATAATAGTGTTGTGTGCTGATGCCCTGCCCCCTATGCAAACCCTCCACTTTTCAGCAAAGTGTACCCCTTGCTCCAAATATCCCATATTCAACCCCCCCCCCCGACCTCTAGAAGCAGTCCTCCCCCACCCCCAAACCCCTTAAACACAACAGATTTCCTGGTATTCTAGCGGGCCCCTGGACTCCCTTTACATAAAAGAAGATGCCCTGCTGGTCCAGAGGTGGCCCAAAGCTTCCAGGCCAGTGGTCCAGAGATGGCCCAAAGCTTCCAGGCCAGTGGACATAATTTTCCAAAATGGCAATGGCTGGCTTTTGTTCCTAACATTTTGGACATGGTGTCAACTACCAAGGCCTAGGCTTTTGTAAGATCGAGTCTTTGACCTGGACCTAGGCATCAGGACAAGCTGGGCAGCTAATTAAATTGTGTCAGTTGCTGAAGATGAGCCAAAGAAAGAAGACATTGAAGAGGAGTTCCGAAGCCTGGGGCTGACACTGGACCAAGACCCAGTAGTTGGGATCCAGCCTCTTGGTTGGGCCCTGGCATTGGGCCTATGTCTGGGCCAAGGTCCCAGTGTTGAGACCTAGCCTTCAGGCTGGGATGCAGTGTCAGGCCTGGGCCTGGTCCCTGGCCTAAGTCAAGGCCCAGGCATCAGGATCCGGCCTCTGGGCCTGGCCCTGGCATTAAGCCTGGGTCCTAGCATTGGGCCTGGGTCTGTTACAAATCCCTAGTTCTGAGATACAGCCTCTAGGTCAGGCTTCAGCATTTTGGTCCTTGACTTAGGCCAAGGCTCAACATTGGGATCCGGCCTCTGAGCTGGACCCTGGCATCAGACCTGGGTTTGGGCCAAAAACCCAACATTGGGACCCAGCCTGCAAGCTGGGTTGTGGCATGGAGGTTTGGCTTGGGCCAAGGTCCTAGCATTGGGATTGGGCCAGAATGCAGTGTCAGATATAGTAAGAATGTGGGAGGGGTCATCAGGATATTTTCTAGGCCTGAGCCATTGCTTGGGTCTTTGCCTGGGCCCTGGCCAGTGACTTTTAAAAAAAATAGTTTTTCAAATTGAAACAAGATTCTGACAAAAGGGAAGACATTGGAGTCATGCTTAATTCCTGACTTCCTATTCCTGTTTCACACCAAACAGTTGTTGAGGCAAAGCAGGCATGGGAGGACAGAGGAAACAGGCCTCAGTGAGTGATTTGACAAACACGGAATGATTCCACTGAGATCCTCTGCCACTTCTACTAAAAACCAACACTTAAGAATAATTTATCCTTTATCAGCCTGGCTTACTCCAACCCTAACCACTGAGGCCTGTCACAGCCAAGGCATGGGATTTTCAAACCCTAATCTCTGAGACCTGATACTTACAGGTACAGCATGGCATGTTCCAATCATTACCAATGAACCTCTCACAGTTACAGCATGCCATGTTCCAACCATTAACACTGAGGCCTGTCACTTAGAGCTACACCATGCCATGTTGCAAACATTATCAGTGAGGCCTGTCACTTACAGCTACAGCATTCTATGTTCCCAAACATTACCAGTGATGCCTGTCACTTACAGCAACAGCATGCCATGTTCCAACCATTAACAGTGAGGCCTGTCACTTACAGATACGGCATGCCATGTTCAAATTATTACCAATAAGGCCTATCACTTACAGCAGCTATGGCATGCCATGTTCCAACCATTACTAATAAGGCATGTCACTTACAGCTATGGAATGCCATGTTCCAAACATTATCAATAAGGCCTGTCACTTACAGCTATGGCATTCTATGTTCCCAAACATTACCAGTGATGCCTGTCACTTACAGCAATAGCATGCCATGTTCCAACCATTAGCACTGAGGCCTGTCACTTACAGATACGGCATGCTATGTTCAAACCCTAACCATTGAGTCTGTCACTTACAGCTATGACTAGTCATGTTCCAACCATTACCAATGAGGCCTGTCACTTATAGCTATGGCATTCCATTTTCAAACCATTACCACTGAGGTACTAGCCATTAGGGATGTGAATCATGTGCCCGATCGTCTTAACGATCGGGTTCGGCTAGAGGGAGAAAGAAATCTGATCGGTGGTGATGTGAATCGGTTCCGATTCACATCGTTAATTTTTTTTTAGTGAGGCCCGACCCTTTAAAATTGACCCCTTACCTTCCCCCACCCTCCCGAACCCCCCCAAAACGTTTTACGAGTACCTGGTGGTCCAGTGGGGGCGCGGGGACCAATCTCCCGCTCTCGGGCCATCGGCGCCATTTTGGCTGCCACTCAAAAATGGCGCCGATGGTCCGATAAAAAAAAAAACCCACCAAACCCACCCGACCCTTTAAAAATGACCCCTTAGCTTCCCCCATCCTCCCGAGCCCCCCAAAACATTTTAAAATTACCTGGTGGTCTAGTGGTGATCCCGGGAGCGATCTCCCATTCTCGGGCCGTCGGCTGCCACTCATAAAGATGGCGCCGATGGCCCTTTGCCCTTACCATATGACAGGGTATCCGTGCCATTGGCCGGCCCCTGTCACATGGTAGGAGCACTGGATGGCCGGCGCCATTTTTAAAGATGGTGGTGGCCATCTTTACGATCGGGCCATCAGCGCCATCGGTGCCATCGGGCCATCGGCGCCATTTTTGAGTGGCAGCCAAAATGGCGCTGATGGCCCGAGAGTGGGAGATCGGTCCCGCGCCCCCACTGGACCACCAGGTACTCGTAAAAAGTTTTGGGGGGGTTCAGGAGGGTGGGGAAGGTAAGGGATTAGTTTTATAGGGTCGGGGTGGGTTTAGGGGTTGTTTTGGTGTGCCAGTTTCCCCCCCCCCCCCCCCCGATTTATGATTTTTCACGATAAATCGGGGGAATTTCTATTGTATCGCGACTCTTAACGATTTTTGACGATTTAAAAAATATCTGATGATTTTTTTAAATTGTCAAAAAGCGATTCACATCCCTACTAGCCATACATTGCATTACAACCTTACTGAAATACTCCTCAGGATTTTAATTCCATTCTTTATTTATGGTATTCACCTTCTTGTCATCTCTTGCTCTCACCACGGCTATCCATTCTTTTGCACACTTGCGGCATTACTTCATGAACCATAACTGATTTCATGGCCCACTGTACTGCACATTTGGGTACTTACCTACTTCTTAACTATGACGTATGTGGCTTACTCCATGACACAAATATATCCTACTGGACTGGTTGATCAACCAGGTGCAACTATACTTTGACAAGAGAGACATTCCCCCATCTCTATGATTCTCTGTGTGCACCAACGGAATGACTGGTATCTCCCATGCTACTCTGCCTTAATGCTGTGCCCCTCATCCTACAACTTCAGGTCCTTGTGCTGCTCAGTCTTGCTGCCATGTGCAGATTTTACACTTTGATATTCTTACTTTCTGCCTGTATCTTCCTGGCATACTTCAGCTCTTACACTTTGAGGACTTCTTGCCAATCTGGGGTGCTGCTGTGCACCTTATTCTTTTGATTTCTTTATGTTGATACCACTCTTTCTGATTCCTAGTCCCTTTATCTGTACCTTGGAATTTTTTTCTGCCACTTTTTCTGCTTCCTTCCTCCTTCATGGTGCCTTAAGGTCCTGATACCACTTTTGGTGCCAATTTGCCTCTCGTGATGCCACCAACTGTTCATGACATTATTGCTGGGCAGCCATCCTGTTTCTAAACCTTGAGGTATCTTTCCTCCTCTTACTGTTTTTTGCTTCACTTACATTGCATGAGAGATCTTCTGCCAATCTCATAAGCCTCATACCCCTTTGTGGAGCCTTAGGCTAATTTACGACACTTTTGTGATGTGACTTTGCCATGTTCTAAGGTACCGTGTGGCTCCTTCCCCATTTTGATGATTTCCTCTCTCAAGTTTCATTACAATTGATATAAAAACTCACTATGTTAGAGCCGAATATAGACCAATACTTTGTCCATGTTTTAAAGGAAAATAAATGGAACTAATGAAACAAATAAACAAAAAAAAATTGTATTGAAACTAAAGAAACAAATATGGGTCCCAAAAAAATGAATTAACAAATAAAAATGAATTTCTTTTTCCTACACATTCCTACAAAGGGCTATGCAGAGGTGGGAGGGCAGGGTGCATAGCACTGTGTTATTGTCATCAGCCGAGCACACCAGTCTGCTGCCTTTTTTTTTTCTGTAATACTGCTCAGCTACTACTCATGAATGTGCATATCGATTGTCTTATAAAATTGAAATGTATTTCAATAAAAGACATAAAACTCCATACACAAAAAACATTTACAAAAAGATGAAGAATATTACCCTATAGAGAACAAAAATATGCTCAGTAAAAAAAAAAAAAAATGTTATTCTTTTCTATTCCTATATGGATGAAAACAACACAGTAAAAGTAGAGTTTGCTTAACAAAACATTTTTTTCTGATTGATAGGGTGTGATCCTTTTGTTCACAATTTGGTGCCAAGAACATCAAATGGCATTGTTTGGGAATTCATTTTACCTTTTTTCTGTAAATCCTGCATAAAAAGACAACTTTATGTGGTCTTTTTAAGAAACATCTCTTGCATTGTTTTATCAAACTGAGAAAAATGTCTCTCCAGAGTGCTTCTGAAAAGGAATGTTAATCCATCGGGTACCTAAAATAGCAATAGGAAATGGAAGTTTGACTGCTGTGAACATTATAAAACAGTAGTAAGTGGCAGCCTGGCTCTGGGTTGTTATACTGAAAAATGCTGGTTTTTGGCACGGAGAACACCTATGCTATTTTGTATTCTATAATAACCTTTTCTTTCCTGTCAACTGCTTTCTGAAAGCTCCTGCCAAATGTCCAAAGGTCACCTAATTTGTATTCAGCCCAAGTTTATAGAATGCTTGCTACAGTATAGGGGAATAGCTGTAGTTCAGCACTGAAACACAGATGATGAATAGCAGTGTTAGTTTGAATTGTGCTAAGCCAGGGCTTCCCACACCTGCCCTGATGAGCCTGCAGCCAGTCAAGTTTTCAGGAAAGCCACAATGAATATGCCTGTGATACATCTGCATATACTGAGTCTCTAATGTATGCAGATTTTTATTATACATTATCATCAATATCCTGAAAAAAAAAATGCCTGGCTATGGGGTCTCCAGAACAGGTTTGGGAAACCCTGTGCAAATATACACTTTTTACGTACAAACTGCTGAAGAAATTTCATGTTATTTCTGAAGGGAATTAAATATATCATCTCCTATTGTATGAATATAGGCTATGATTTATGGAGTACTGTGCAGTCCCAAAATAATAAAAAGTTACTTCTACAAAATTGTTCTCACTTGAAAGATAATAAATATTGTTTAACAAATAACTTTTGTGACCTGCAATCTTATTAATCGTGATCATGATATTTAATTTGAGTTTTATGAATCATGGATTGATTTAAGAGGAATACAACTTTCAGTTATAGTTTAATTGTTAGTCACCTTTTAACAGACAAAGGCGTTTTCGCATGCAAAAAACAACTTTAATGCATGCGAAAATGGCATTAGCGCATGCGAAAGCACCATAACGTTTGGTACGATGCAAATGAGAAAAAGGGGTGGGAATTTTGGCCAAGTGGGCTGGGCTCACACTTTTGTGAAACTGTATTGCATGGCTTAAACTATACTTTTTTAATTTGTGTAAAGCTATGCAATAGGGCTTTATTGTGGTTGTGATTTTTTTTGCATATGCTGTTTTAAGCTCCTGGAGAGCCAGCCTAGCCACAATGGGTAATTGGTATTTATTAGAGATGTGAATCGTGTCCTCGATCGTCTTAACGATCAATTTCGGCTGGGAGGGGAGGGAATCGTATTGTTGCCGTTTGGGGGGGTAAAATATCGTGATATATCGTTAAAATCGTTAAAACCCACTAAAACCCACCCCCGACCCTTTAAATTAAATCCCCCACCCTCCCGAACCCCCCCCAAATGACTTAAATTACCTGGTGGTCCAGCGGCGGTCCGGAAAGGCAGCGGTCCGGAACGGGCTCCTGCTACTGAATCTTGTTGTCTTCGGCCGGCGCCATTTTCCAAAATGGCGCCGAAAAATGGCGGCGGCCATAGACCAACAGGATTCGACGGCAGGAGGTACTTCCGGACCCCCGCTGGACTTTTGGCAAGTCTTGTGGGGGTCAGGAGGCCCCCCCCCAAGCTGGCCAAAAGTTCCTGGAGGTCCAGCGGGGGTCAGGGAGCGATTTCCCGCCGCGAATCGTTTTCCGTACGGAAAATGGCACCGGCCATACGCGTATGGCCGGCGCCATTTTCCGTAAGGAAAATGGCGCCGGCAGGAGATCGACTGCAGGAGGTCGTTCAGCGAGGGTTCCGGCGCCTCGCTGAACGACCTCCTGCAGTCGATCTCCTGCCAGCGCCATTTTCCGTACGGAAAACGATTCGCGGCGGGAAATCGCTCCCTGACCCCCGCTGGACCTCCAGGAACTTTTGGCCAGCTTGGGGGGGCCTCCTGACCCCCACAAGACTTGCCAAAAGTCCAGCGGGGGTCCGGAAGGACCTCCTGCCGTCGAATCCTGTTGGTCTATGGCCGCCGCCATTTTTCGGCGCCATTTTGGAAAATGGCGCCGGCCGAAGACAACAAGATTCAGTAGCAGGAGCCCGTTCCGGACCGCTGCCGTTCCGGACCCTCAGGTAATTTAAGTCATTTGGGGGGGGGGGTTCGGGAGGGTGGGGGATTGAAGGAGGTAGGATTTGGCAAGGAAATGTTTAAGTTATTTGGGGGGGTTCGGGAGGGTGGGGGATTTAATTTAAAGGGTCGGGGATGGGTTTTAGCGGGTTTTAGTGTGCCGGCTCACGATTCTAACGATTTATAACGATAAATCGTTAGAATCTCTATTGTATTGTGTTCCATAACGGTTTAAGACGATATTAAAATTATCGGACGATAATTTTAATCGTCCTAAAACGATTCACATCCCTAGTATTTATATCTCTATGGGAGGTATCCCTCGTCACTCGAGGTGAAGTTTAGGTATTAGTGTCTCACTTTGATAGTCAAAGTCAACCTAGCTTGATGAGGTTGAGAGAACACTGCACAAATCTCATTTTTGGGTGAGTTTCCTCACTCCGAAGGTCATCAAATCTTCATAAGAGAGCACTGTTCTGTTCGTACGTCTCAATTTGAATGTCAAAGTGGCCCCTAACCCCTACACTGATTACCTAAACCTCACCTCAAGTTACTAGGTGGGCTTCTCATAGAAATATAAATTCCTATCTCTCCATAAATCAGACCCCTTTTCCTATCACGTGCGATATTTAGTGCATTTTGAAAAAGACAGGCCTAAGAAGTCAAACTTTTTGAATTTAAGGTAGATATACGGTATGTAAAGGAAATATGAAATATACAATCTTGAAACCTCACAAACTTTCTAAAGAATCCAAAAGTTTAAGATAAAAATGATGGCCTACTGAAAGAAACCAGCATAGCAACATAGATGATATTAAAAAAAATCCTTAGTTGACTCATCCCATCTGCCCACTTATTCCTGTCCACATTACAAGGATATATCCTAGCTGCCAGTTGTAGAAACTTAGCTGCTTGAAGGATATTACTCTTATCCAAGTTAATATTTGTTTTCTGTTTCATTGGTGCTCTATTATCCTAGGTAGATGAGTATAAAACATATCACACTTAAGCCAAAACCCAGGCTGGTCTCCCACTCCCCAAGATTATGCCCCCACTCACATAAAATTTTTTTTGCCTGTTTTATTCAGTGAACCTGCTTTATATTCTATTTTCTTTCATTCTATATCTTTGAAAAAATCTTTTATGATTGAGGTAAAAAAAAATAGTCAAAGAACATAAATGGTATAAGAACCAAAGAGTGGGTTGTAGTTAGTATCAACATTGCAAGCATGGCTCTATAAGACAAAAGTTTCCTAAAAACAAGACGTAGACTTTTTCCTCACAAGCAACCTATTGCTGCGGACTTGGTACAGTGACACTGATCTTGAAGACTGAGGATGACAGATTTGCTCTACAGTGCTTCTGAAAAAATTGTCTGTGTGAAAGTATAGCTCTGAGCTCTTTCTGAGTTCATGGTAAAGTTTTTTGCTGTGGCATATTATATAGGCTCACTGTACCAGCCCATCAACAGCCCATCTCACAAGAGAGGAAAGCAAAGTAGTGAGGCAGTGCTGCATCACAATATCTGTGTCTCATTGCAGATTTGTGTTGCTTTCCTTGAGTTGCTGTTCTGTTTTTCCTTTCTGGTGATTGAAGCCTTTTACTTGATATTAGTTATTTATTCTCTGTTTGTTGCCTGGCAGCAGGCACAATGTGGCAATATAAGTGAGCAGTGAGGGTAGGACAGAGAGTTCAGCATAACAGGCTGTACTGTGAAACCTGTCTGTGTCAGAGAAGACAGTGTCACCAAAAATATAATAATTATCACTTTTTAATGTGTAGAAAACAGTCTTAAAAAACAATTTTTATCAATTATGTCCCCTGCTAAGGGTTATATTTTTTTTATGTATGTTGAAAAATAAAGTGTACACAAAATACATTTTTGTAGAGGGAAGGAAAGTTTCATATCATCGTGTAATAACCCCAACAAGGTAACATTCAAGCATTATAATCATCAACAATCCACTGTCACATTTTTTGTATTTTTTATCTACCTTATAAATGGGCTCTGACCGACAGCCCGCAAATGCGCAGTAGAGAGCAGCTCTACCGCGCATGCGCGGGCAAGCACATCGGTCAGAGCCGAGCGTGCCCGAAAAAAAAATGGCGCTGGGGCCGCAGGAGCGGCGGCGGTGAGAAGCAGGAGCGGCGGCGGCGAGAAGCAGGAGTGGGAGGAGCAGTAGCGATGGCAGCAACAATAAGCAGTAGCGGCGCCGCGCGCGTGGGAGGGACCCCCCCGGATATCTTCCGTCTGCCGGTTGTGGATGATCTGAAAGGGGAGGGGATTGAGAGAGGGGAGTGACTGAGGAGAGGGAGGAGAGAGTGAGGGGAGGAGAGAGTGAGGGAAGGTGAGGGGAGGAGAGAGTGAGGGGGGAGGAGAGAGTGAGGGGGGAGAGGGAGGAAGGGGAGAGGGAGGAGGGGGAAGAAAGGGGAGGGGGGAGAGGAAGGAAGAGGGGAGGGAGAGGGGGAGGAAGAATAGAGGGGGAGGGGGGAGGGAGGGAGACTAGAGGGAGGAGGGAGAATGAGGGGGAGGGAGTGGGAAGGAAATGGACCGAAATTTTTTTTTTTTAAATGTAGCCCGTTGTTACGGGCTTAATGGCTAGTATATATATATGTTGTTCGTGTAGTGTGATAAATTGTGATAAACTTTTCTTTAAAAAACAAGCTTGTTACTGGTTAATAAAAAAGAAGAATAATGTCCCGACTTATCTGATTCCAAATAATGACCCGACGAGGCCACGTTTCAGATCCAAGTAGGATCTTTCCTCAGGGGATATTTCCTTCTTTATTCATTGTTGGTATGTCGATGCTATCAAAAAGTTATTTGTATGAACCAGTGATCTTGATCGTCAATTGACGATTAAGATCATCGGTTCATGGAAGTTCCTGCTTCTTTCCGGACGTCCATGATCAGAGGGGAGGCCCCACTGCCTACCATGGCCGGTGCCTTGAGTGCCCGGCCGGACGTCCAAGGTCGGGGCCTCCAAGCATGGACACCCAGAAAGAGACAGGAACGCTGCATTCCAACGTCCATGGCTGCTGCCTTGAGCGCCCGGCTGGACGTCCAAGGTCAGGGCCTCCGAGCATGGACGTGCAAGGATGTCCGGGCGTCTGTGAAGGTTGGGGCCTCCGAGCATGGACGCCCGGAAACAGACGGGAATGCTGCCTTCCAATTTCCATGGACATTCCTGCCTCTTTCCGGGCGTCCATGAGCAGCACATATAAATAGTTGAACAGTACATACATGGATATGCAACACTATGGATTCTCAAGTTTGTATTCTTAAATGAGCTATGCGTTCTTAGCTAAGCTTTTACTATTCTTAATGAGCTATGTGTTCTTATTGAAACTTTTACTACAATCAGCAGCCTCAGGGATGCCTAATTCTAGACACCAGAGGAAGACGTTTATATAGGCGTCCGTATAGGCGTCCGCTGCCCCCCCCCCCCCCCCCCCCGAGCCTCAGGACGCCTAGCAGACGCCGGAAGGCCTGGTGCGGCTCCCATCTCTCCGGCGTCCGTAGAAGCGTCCATGTCTTTGTTAAACCCCCGGAGCCTCAGAGATGCCCAGAAATGGATGGTACCGTTGAACACATACCTCCTCCGGTCTTGCTGCTGGGTTCTCCAGTTGGCTGGGTTCTCCTTGCTGCTGGGCTCCCCTGTTGGCCTCTCCAATCTGCCTTGTTGAATTCGCTTGCCAAGCATTTCTTATTCTGCTTCTCAACCGAATGAAAAAGATCGCCAGAGTCAATATATACATGTTGTCCGTGATGCTGTCCGCTCCGAAGCTGACTGAACACCACACTAACACCAGGGTCAGGATAGGCGGTAAATATAGAGGTTAAAGATGCAGTAAATAAGCTGATTAAAAACGCAATAATTTGGGCGCGCGTTACTGTATTGGGGGGAATAGCTAATCCGATCATTAACATATCATATACATGCGGCGGGCGGAAATGGATACTCGTCTTTTTCGGCAAGCGCTAAGGACGCGTAAAAGCCGATACTGAATCGCGCGTCCATCTTATGCGCTCAAAACGTGCATCCAAAGCGGGTTAAGAACCGCACAACTGTGGCCGCGCTTTACTGTATCAGCCTATAAGCTAGGTACTTCACTTAGATGCAGTTACAGCACTGCTCTCTACATTAATGGCTGGGGTGGAAGGGAATTGGAACCAAAAGGTTACTAAGGGCCAAGAGTAACAGATAAGTATGAGAAAGAAACAAGTGTGAAAGCTTGCTGGGCAGACTGGATGGGCCGTTTGGTCTTCTTCTGCCATCATTTCTATGTTTCTATGTAACTGGTCCAATGCGTCGAGTAACCATAAAAGGTCCGATGTACCTTGGGGCGAACCTTTAAAAAGGTATTCTGAGTCAGATATACTGAGTACTTAACCAGACTTTCTGGCCAGAAAGGAATTCAGGAGCCGAGCATCGATGATTGTCAGCATTTCTCTTGGCCCGGGAAGCAGCTTGACGTAAGTGAAGATTCATCTGTTCCCATAAAGTGTTGAGGGCATCCGCAGTAGCCTGCACCACAGGGGATGGTACAGGCAAAGGTATGGACAGTGGTGGTCATAGTTGTTTTCCATAGACGGAGAACGGTGATGTACCTGTATCAGTGGCAATGTGGGAGTTGTGAGAAAACTCCGCCCAAGGGAGAAGTTCAGACCAATTGTCTTGGCAGACATTGATGTAAGCCCGCAGGAAGGCTTTTAAAGAGTGATTCATTCACTCGGCTTCTCTGTTTGCTTGGGGGTGATAAGCAGTTGTTAGACTGATGTTGATATCAAATTTTCAGCAAAGAGCACACCAATATCTAGCAACAAATTGTGGACCTCTATCTGAGACAATGTTCTTGGGTAGGCCATGTAATCTGAAGATGTAATGGAAGAATAGGTGTGCCAGTTCTGGAGCAGATGGTAGGCCCAGTAGAGGGACAAAATGGGCCACTTTTGAAAATTAGTCTATGGTTACTCATATAACGGTATGAACCTTAGATGGAGGCAAATCCACGATGAAATCTGTAGACAGGTGGGTCCACGGTTCCTCGGGAGCTGGAAGTGGTTGCAGTAGACCCCCAAGATCGACCGACTGGGGGCTTTTGATGCACACAAGTGTTACAGGATTCGACTTATGCTTTAGCATCATAAACCATAATAGGCCACCAGAAAAACTGCTGGAGCAGTGCCAAGGTTCGTGCTCACCCTGGGTAGCTGGAAAACTTAGAATTATGCACCCAGCAGAGGACTCGTTCTCTGAGTCATCGGGGCATGACAGTCTTCACAGCAGGGACTGGGTGAATAGCCGACAGACAGATACAAGCTTGGTCTATTATGTGAACGGGTTCTTCCAGGGTGTCTTCAGGCTTGAAGGAGCGTGACAGGGCATCTGCCCAGAGGTTTTTTCAGCTGGACGGTAACGAAGCTCAAAATTGAACCTGGAAAAGAACAGGGCTCATCGGGCCTAACGGGTGTTGAGACGCTGGGCATGGCTCAAATGTTCCAGGTTCTTGTGTTCAGTGAACACGATGAACTTGTGTTGTGCACCCTCTAACCATGGGTGCCATTCTTCAACTCACAATCTCCAATACTATAGTTCTGTTCCACAGCTGAGAACTTGCAGGAGTAGAACGAACATGGTAAAACACAAAGGAATAGATGCCTTGATCTTTTTCAAAGACTTTTATTAAAGCAGAGATGTATAAAAATGCCCGACTCAGGCCGAGTTTCGCAGCTCAATAGCTGCTGCCTCAGGGGCTACAAACAAAACATACATTAGTCATACTTATAAACAATAACATCCAAAAAATTAATTTGATAGCATCATTAAGATCTTATAAGTATCAAAAAGTTTTCTAAAAAAACTAAAAACATTTTTAACATGTTAAGATCTAATGATTAATGAATAAATAAATCGATTAAAAAATATTATCTAAAAATTATTATGATGACATTAGTAATTCAACAAATAAAAAGTTATGGTCAAACATAACATACCAAAACAATTCACTGACCTAATTCATAATTTTTATAAAAATTAATAATTAACCTCAAATCCCAGACTACTTAAATAAATACAGTAATGTAATACCATCAAAATCAATGATTTACCATAACACTCCAAAATCTTGAAATACAGTGATGTAGAATCATCAAGTAACAAATAATTGTATATCAGCAGTGCAACAACAACTAAAAAAATGCAAACCAATATTTAAACATTATATTCCATTGTTATAAAATGAAATCCAATATATTAAAAAACAACATAAGCTTCTTACAACATCATCAGTACTCATTCAAGTGGCAAGGACTGATTTCATAACGTTAATAAATAAATTTGAATTATAGAACATATTATTATAAATTCATTATAATGTAAACTCATATAGTCATTTAAGTGCCATACATTTACTTTAAAAAAAATATACACTAAATGTGAAAGATAGTAAATTAAAAATATTAAAATATTGAAATATAGTTTTCTATTAAATATAAATAATGCACAACTATCCGATCACATATTGAAAATATAGAACTTCATTAGATGAATATCATTTATTTCATTCCTGGGTCCCCCTTCATTCATTTCGGAGGCCCACGAATGAATCAAATTTTTTATGATTTACCCATTCATTTCAAATGAATATATATCTCTACTGGCAAAATGGATCTGAAAAAACAAAAAAATGCATCATTAATGTATAAATACTTAATGTGTTTCTCCATTTTTATATTAATCTTATCAAATGAAAATTCATTGATGAAAATATATATCGCTAATTCTAAATGAAAGAAAGATTTTTGCATAACAGATTGTGATGACAATTTTGAAAGTGGCCAGGAAAGTTGCAGATCTGAGGGAACTGCAAGTTCATTTTCAAATGTGAAGATGAGAACCACAGGCATAAAGTTCATCCTGGAAACCACCCATGAGGAATTCAAAATGGAATCCCTGTGGTTCTTCCCCATTACCAGCCCTAAGCCCTTCCCAGCCCCAAACTTTTCCCAGCTGAGCCACGCAGCCTGCCTCTGTTCCCTCTGAGGCCACTACGAAATCAGAGTGGCCTCGGAGGGAACTTTCCTTCCACCTCCCCCCACCTTCCCCCTCCCTTCCCCTACCTAACCCACCCCCTGGCCCTAACTAATTCCCCCCCTACCTTTATTCCAAAAGTTATGCCTGCCCAAGGCAGGCGTAACTTGCGCGCGCCGGGCCGGCTTCCGGCGCGCCATGTTCTGGTCCGGGGGCTTGTCCGGAGGCTGCGGCCATGCCCCCTGACACCCCTCCCCCCCAAGAAAGCCCCAGGACTTATGGGCGTCCCTGTGCTTTGCGAGTGCCAGCAGCCTATGCGACATAGGCTCGGCACACGCAGGGGGAGCTTAGAGCAGGTTTTTGGGGGGTATGCGCGTATCTTATGCGCATATCCCTTTGAAAATCTGCCTCTTAATGTGCATTTACACATGTGAAACCCAACTTTAAGCCTGTAAGTACTTTTGAAAATTACCCCCAATGTGGATATTGTCCCTTTCTCGATCCACATCCATCCCTAGGACAGGCCATTTTTGCTATTGCTGAATATAGCCACCTAGTGAAATGAGGCAGCAAATTTAGCTGCTCTGAGAAGTGTAATTTTCATCTGAGGGGGTCTAGCCAGCGATCATTACTTAACCAGGCTAGGTTCCTTTAAAAATTGTCCTCATTTAAAATCAAACTATAAATCATTTAGATTAGAACTAATGAGGACTAGCAAAAACCCATCTCATAACCTGTTCCATTTTTACATAGCTTGTGGAGATACAAAGCAAAGAGATAGCTAGTTTTGGCTATCAATTAACGTTCAGGTAGAAGAAAAAAAATGTTGTGTCCTCAGAGTTCTCAGGAGAATCTGAAAATCTATTGTGACAATTTATTATTACTGTGAGAGACATCCAGGGCTTTCCAGTATACAATGCTTTTGCTTTACATAGGAAACTGACATGAGGGATTGTATCACAGCTATAATATCTTTATGGTATATTGTAGACAAGAAGACTAGAAGCATAAAAACATAAAATATGATGACATACAATGACAGCAAGATGCATTTAATCTGCTGGGATATCTCAGATCATACTTGATCTTTAGTTTTACTTTAACTCATACCTAAGGAACCATTGTGCTTGCCTCATGCTTTCTTGAATTCCTACTCAGTTTTTGTGTACCACATCTGGTTCATTTGCTTTCATAAATAAAGTTATAACTGCAGCTCCAACCAAAGATCTGAGGTTGCGATGAAGTGGGGCATGTGACAGAAGCAAAAAATCCCAAAGGACCAACAGAGGGTAGGGCTGGAATTGGAGGTGTGCAGGTGGTAGAGGCTGGGAATGTTGCCACCCCCTCTTTTTTCTACACTAAGCATAGCCTTAGCCTGACGGGGCATAAATCCTGTCCTGCTGGTAGGTATTTCTTAATGACCCAGACTGGCCACTGCCAGAGACAGGATGCTGGGCTTGATGGACCAATGGTCTGACTAACTTTGTACTTTTTATAAAGACAGTACATTGGAAGAACAGGGCAGCTGTGAGATCTTTATTCACAGGTAGAGGAAGTAGGTTGAATCACACTGCAGCATGACCTTTTATACTTGTAGGGTGGGAAGGCTGGAGCCAAGACATCAGGGCTGACTTTATTGCAGCTGGTAATACAAATGTGTTAACCACCAATGGAAACAAGCATTCATTGTCCTCTGAGGTTAAACATTCTATAGCTCCCAATATACTAAAATCATTATGCCCCTTAGTTAATCAAGTGTTAAACCAGGCACTAACACCTGCATTAAAGTAGTGCATTAGCTTGAATTAAAGGCCAATTTTAACAGAACTTAGTATATTGTCCTCTCAATCATGTTTTTAGTATTTCATTTTAAGTAAAAAATCATGTCCTCTCGAATTTGTAAAATATACAGTATTTCCCCTTTGTCTTAAATGATACTCTTGTTTTGTTTATTGTTCCTAGGATACAAGAATTATCTTAAAGGTCTCGCTAAAGACCTCTGATATGTTTGTGCAATGTAAGTGGATCCCAATGCTATCATCTTTTCTGCAAGAGCAAATGTGATACTTTTAGGAGCATTCAAGAAATTAATGAATATGGTAAAATAGGTTAAATAAATAACCATAAGTTTAAACCTGATTGGAACAAGTATTTTTTATCAGTCTAAAAATATCTAAACAAGTTATAGTATTCTATTTTATAGTTATCATCTGTTGAACATTCAGTGGATACGATTTGCCATTCTCTCCTCAGCCCAACCCAATGAATCTCATCCTCCCCCCTAGCCTGACCCAAACACTTCTAACCTTATTACCCTTCCACTCATCAAGCTCTAGCATCCTCTCTCTCCCTCTAGTCCCTCAGCTTGGAAATAGAGGATGCTATAGTCCTTCCTCTTCCACCTACCAGTCCCTGTGCCTCCTTCTGGTAACATCGGCTGTTTGCAATCTACATGTTGGACAGCAAACAGCAACCCCTCATGCCAAAAGCAATAACAGCACATCCCCAACAGATAGAAATCACAGACAGCTCTCAGCGTAACAGAAATATTTTATAAAAAATCTTGATGTACACTCAGTGGGGCCAATGCAATAAAGGGACGTAGAAAGCGGGCGCTGAACAGTCAGTGCCCGCTCTCTTAATGCGCGCATGGTGCCCCAATGGGGGGCGCCATGCAATATTTAAATTAGGGGGTTGCGTTAGCAAAGATGCACTAGGGATGGCAAGTGGAAATATTTTTATCTGCAATGACAGTTTTGCCAATGAAATAGTCTACTGGGTGAAGAAATACTTGTATTTTTACAGTTGTAAATTAAATCTGAAAAGGGGAAAACCTTTTCGATTTTTCATCTGTTGCACCAAACTTCAGTATTCCTCTCACCCACTTATCTTTCTTCTGCCCTATGTGATGCAGGTCACTGAAACTGACAATGTATGTAAAACCTGTGTCATGTGGAAACAAGAAAAAGGACGGAAGGTGAATGCTTAAGCAAATCATATTTCATTTCAAAGCTAAGAACAAACAACCTTTTCCCTTTGCTATAAAACCTTAAAATCAAACACTACAGATTTCTATTCAACAAAGTGGTAAACTAGAAAACCATGCTGATAATAGACACAGTATATAAGCCTGAATATTGTTGTTATTGACTGAAAAAAAGGAATGAATATGTAGCTGGTTACTCAATTTTATTTTCTCAAAATGTATGTGACCTCCTAAATCAGGCTACCTTACAGTAAATTGCACAGATGCAGTGCTTGGAGAGGCTTACAATCAATTTGGGTAACGGAAGAAATGGAAGATAAAATGAATTGCCCGAGGTCACAACAAGTATCAATGACAGAAACAGAAATGGAGCTCAAGATTTCTGTTCACAGCATCACTCTTACCACTAAGTTACTCCTCCTCTTTCTTACCAGCAATGAGTTCTGTCCAAGCTAGTAGCTAGTAGCTACTGCAGAAAGAAAATGTCTCCAAATGAAATTCACCAAGAAAGTTGTCTTCTAAAATCATGCAGTTTCAGTGAAAATACTCCCAAGTATGTACATATTGTAAAGCATTGTTCATATTTATTTTAGCTCAAAATCTCTGCAAATCTGGATGCACATACAAAGGCAAGACTCAAATATACTCATAATAGAAAGACAGTATGAATTCATTATTCATTCAGAATTCTCCCTTACATTAGTGCCAAGTCATTCCAAAATGTCTGATGCACAGTTCATGATTGAAGAAGTTTTAGACTGGGGTTCTCAACTCATTTCAGTTTTTATGATGTGAGCATGTGACTTATAAATTATGGATCTCAGTTAATAATATATAAATCATTTTTGAAAGTGTGCATCTTAAACTTAATTAAAGTAGATATGCAGAGAATACAAAATAGGGAAATTAAATAGTGCTTATCTAGCTTTACATGATACGTTTGTCATTTAAAAACTGCAAATCAAAATTTATGATCCAAGGGCACTAATTAATTAATGAATCTCCTACTGGAGATCTAACAATTGTTTTAATTTTTGCAAGCTGTACAAGGGCTTGATTCATGACCAGAGATTTGGGACTACTCTTGGTGAAGAATGCCAGATATGTATTTATTTATTTTAGAAGAATTTACATGCCATCTTCCTGACACAGAAATCATTCAAAGCAGTTTACAAAAGCAACTCCAAATATTCAGCTATTGCCTCCAACATCTGTTGTAAAAGGGATTATTTGGGGGAAATTTATGACCATTCTGGCTGGGCAAAAATGTATTTAGCATCATCAGTGTGTACAGAGGTGTTTAGCAAGATTGCCTGACATGATCCGTGTTTCAGCTGAAACCTTCTTCATGGGGCCATATTTCTGTGAGAATAAGTACAACATATTATAAATATTTCAGTAAAAACATTTTTTGAGGCACATTTGTAAAGGTACTGACGTGTAACTTGTTTCAGCATCTGTTCGTCGGCCATCCGGTAATCGTTTCTTCTACCGGAGGAGCCGCACGTACGCCATTTTTAAAGGGCTCTTAGCTAATGTGAAGGCACCACGTAAGATGGGATGCTGACGTCATGATCTGTCAAAATGGAATCACTCATTAAAGTATAGTATACCACTCAACTGATGCATTTAAACCAGCGGGGTGGACGCAAATTAAAAGATATCCATCTTTGCTCATGGAAATTGAGTAATCTTTGTGGATCACCCCCCCTATTAGACATTACAATTTTGTCTATAATATGCCACTTTAAATCCACAAAGGCATGAGAATATTGCAAACAGTGTGCAACTATAGGTACCTGTATTTTACTTGTCGTAATACAGCTGCGATGTTCCGTTAGTATGGTACGTATCGATCGTTTAGTTCTCCCGACATAGTATTTGTTGCACGGGCAAATTATTAAATAAATAACCTGTGATGATGTACAGTCAGAATATGAATGTGCTGTGTACAGCATCCCATCTTACGCGGTGCCTTCACATTGGCTAAGAGTCCTTTAAAAATGGTGTACGTGCGGCCCCTCCGGTAGAAGAGATGCATTACCGGATGGCAAACAAACAGATGCTGAAACAAGTTACACGTCAGTACCTTTACAAATGTGCCTCAAAAAATGTTTTTACTGAAATATTTATAATATGTTGTACTTATTCTCACAGATATATGGCCCCATGAAGAAGGTTTCAGACAAAACACAGACCGTGTCGGGCAATCTTGCTAAACACCTCTGTACACACTGGGTCTATAGTGTTTCTTCGATTAAGCTAAGTAGCTTGAAATTTATTGAAACAATTGCATGAAGTTAGTAGTAAAAAAAATGTCACAATAAGAAAAAATGTTTGATGACCAATGATTAAAATATTTTGCAGAAGTAATCAATGATGCTACTCTGCATGTAAGAGGTGAACGACTGTGCTACCTTGCACTTCTGAGCCCGGTATGAGGTCATTCAAATGCACAAAAAATTCCTTTTGGAAAAATATTGACTGTGAATGATTAGAGGTATTTGAGCACCTTTAAGTTACCATTTCTTATCTTACTCCATGTAGGTAGGGGTGCATATCTAGCTTCCATAGAGTGAGGATTCCTCTTGAAGATAGCAATGTCACAGAAGTGCTGAGGTGCTAAGAATCGGATCCATGTATGAAGGCCTTCTCATTGCTTATATAAACTTATATAAGAATAAGAGGGAGTAGATAGTTTCTAATAAGATCTATTCATCGGTTCTCCACCTACTGTAGTTTGTAGTAGTATGAGTGAAATTACATGCCCGAATTGACACAAGTGGACATGGCACTTAATTAACTTGTTAGACCTTTTCTAACATGAAAACAGAATGGTTTGAATCAGTGCAGTTTTTTGTCTTAAGGTCTGAAAACCTAGATATCACTCAGATTGGTTCCCTTAATTAAATGCTGTGTCAAATCAAGGAAAGAAAATGTGCAGCAGCAAAGTGATAGTGACTTTTTAAAATATAATCTGATTCTAAATGGAAATAAATCTACAGTAATAAAAATTGTCAGTAGTAAAATATTTTGGTTATTGAACACTGCAAATACTAACATTTTGAATACATTTTCCTTATATTCATATATGATCAACAATGATTGGCTTACTAAAACTAATCATTAGATAGATGTGATAAAACTTTCATTTGTTATAGATGTGTTTAAGATTTGTAAAATATAAAGAAACTTTCATATAACTTGAGAGACACAAAAGCACTGGAAATACAATCTTCAGTTTCACTGAAACAGATCTGATATGAAAAGGGAAATTAGAATTATCTTTCTCAAAACTTTTCTGCCATTTTTGTTAGGGATGTGCACGGAAAATGTTGTTATTTCAGTTCTTTCATTTGTTTTTTGGATCAATTTTTGTTGTTTATATTTCATATTTTTAAATCACTTTTTGGTTTTTTTTTGTTTTTTTCAGAAAAAAGCATGCACTATTTGTAAACAGTACACACTAAATCATGAGCAATTTTAATGAAAAAGATGAATCCAAAATTTTTGGGGGTATTTGGGAACACTGGTCATTGATATTCATTTTCAAAAATCCAAAACATATCTACCTGATTTGGTTCAGATTCCTTACACATTTTAATGAATGCACGCCCCTATTCTCTATAAAGGTAATAATGGCATACATGGTATGATGTCTCCTATTTGTCTGTTTGAAGAGTTCATGCTTACTGTGCCTGGAGGAGGAAATAAAGGGGAGTCTCAAAATGAGGGGAGCCCTGAGGAGAATGAGAGTAAGAGTATGGAAGAGACCAGGCAATCCTGCACATTGTCCGAATAAGAAGCCCATGAAGAAGTAAAGGGAGTTCTCTAGGGCATGGGGTTGTGAGTAACCCATGGGACAAGGTGTGAGTGACCGAAGGAGTATTTGGGATATTCATTCTGTGTCCTAGGAAGAGGTATTGAAGAGGTGATTCTCATGTCCTACAATTGGAGTCCTGTCTTTAAAAGAAAGAAGAATCTGGGAGAATTGGTATAACTTGTCTTTATGGCAGGAGTGAGGAGTGTAGCTGGTATTTCTAGAAAATAAAAATGTCTTGGTGCATGAGTACTAAGGGATGTAAGCGCTACATTCCAGTTAATGGTATTTGGGAAAGCATGAAGAGATGAGGTATGGGAGAATCGGAAGATTTAATTGCTGTTCAAATGAAGACTGGGAGACTAGCACCTCAACCCTTAGGCACCAGATCGTATATTACTAGTGATGTTTACTCTGTTTATCTCATTAATTCTGAGTTTTTAGCATTAACATGCCTGCTCAATATGGAAATGTACATAGTAACTGGCTGTAAAACTAGAAATAAAGTTATGAGTTTTGTTTTATGTGAGACTGACATCTATGTTTTCAAGGCTTTAGTGGTGCCAGCACTGATGGATAACTACAGGGACTGGGTTCATGGAGGGGAGAGGGTCAATGCTCTCTCTGATCCGTCACAGGAAAGGGGTTTAACCCTACTGTTCCTAGCCAGGTCTACTTTGCCATCTTCATGACCCACATCGTTGAAACCACTAAAAATATGTGAGGACCTGTCTTCCTTGTTCCTTGTACCAGGGACAGAACCCCTCATCATTTTATATAGCCTAGAGGCAGGGATACATAATATACATAGATTTAGAAAGTTTAGAAAAACTGGTAAAAATACTGTTCTATAGTAGGCAGTGGAACAATTGTAAATTCCTGCTAGACACTACAATGATGGATTGCTTCAATTTCATCTACTATAAAATCAATATTAGGTGGAAATGGAGCCAGTTCCAAGTTAAGTTGACCTAACAAAAAAATGTTTAAATGATAAATTACTAAAATAATTTTACAGTCCAATGCTAATAATAGATTGGATCAACCCAATTTAATTTTGGCTACTAGAGGGCGAATATCAGAAAAAAGCTTAATAGTAACTGTCAAAAAGCTGACAATTGGTAGCTGATCTGAAAAACAAAATTGAAACAGTCTCAGAACTATATTTGGAGCATGCAGGAAGAGGAAAAAAAAATCACCAAAGATATTCCAGAAATGTCCTTTGTGCTGCCCAGAAACTTAACTTTTATTCCCATCTGGAAGTCCTCAGGTCTGAATATATGTTTTCCTTATAAGGGGGCCAATTTACCAAGCTGAAATATTGAAGAAGGTGTTTATTCTTTCAGGCTCCAACCTGAAACATATACAGCAAATCTTAGCAGAAATCAGGCTATCACAGTCAGGTCTGTTTGGCTGGCTCTGATGATTGAATTAATGAGCATCTGGACCTGTCTGGCAGGATGCAATTTGAGTAATAATCACCAGAAGCTGAAGCTGAAAAATATTAGCCAGGTATGTTTGGATAGGAAATGCAGCAACCTCGCAGGTGTTGGGACTGTTGGGATTATTACACATGTAATCCCCTCCTTGGAAAGGGGGTCACACTTCCTAGCCCCTGTTTAGTAGAGATGTGCATTTATTTAAAATGAATGGCCAATCCACAACAAATATGTTGTATTTGTTTGAATCATTTTCCCCCCAAAAATGAATGAGCAAGTCCTAAGAATGAAACATATGTCATTTGTTTCATTCGTTTATGTTCCCATTGAAAAATATTGGCTGAATTGGAAAGATAGAGCCTGAGGCTGGGCAGGTCATATGAAGTTTCCATAGCAACCAGCCCTGATGCCTATGACTCATGTGTGAGGTCAGAAATGAATTGAGATCTGTTGTCAAGGAAACTAGACTGACAAAACAAGGAAATGTATCAGAGGGAAGCAATTTTCAAAATCAGCGAATCACTATTCTATCTATTCTTCTTATAGTATTCCTAGATTGTTACAGCTTGCATTTGGATCTCTCTCTCTCATGAAGGATGCATAGGGGTAAATGTTCAAAGGGTTATGAGCATAAGATACGCGTGTAACCCCCGAAAACCTACCCGTGCATGCGCCGAGCCTATTTTGCATAGGCTCGGCAGCGCGCACAAGCCCCAGATGCGCGTATGTCCCGGGGCTTTCGAAAATGGGTGGATCAAGGCGGGGCGTGGGTGTGGCGGCAGTATGGAGGGCGGACTGGGGCAGGCCCATGGCGTGGATGCGGGCCGGGGGTGGGGCTGGTTTTTGGTTCCTGTCACCCGACGTCACGAGTGCAGGAGATGGCTCCCGGACCCCCGCTGGACCCCCAGGGACTTTGGGCCAGCTTGGGGGGGCCTCCTGACCCCCACAAGACTTACCAAAAGTCCAGCGGGGGTCCGGGAGCGACCTCCTGCACTCGGGCCGCATTGCCAATATTCAAAATGGCGCCGGCGCTACCTTTGCCCTCACTATGTCAGGTCATATGACATAGTGTCAGGTCGTATGACATAGTGAGGGCAAAGGTAGCGCCGGCGCCATTTTGAATATTGGTAATACGGCCCGAGTGCAGGAGGTCGCTCCCGGACCCCCGCTGGACTTTTGGCAAGTCTTGTGGGGGTCAGGAGGCCCCCCCAAGCTGGCCAAAAGTCCCTGGGGGTCCAGCGGGGGTCCAGGAGCGATCTCCTGCACTCGTGACATCGGGTGACAGGAACCGAAATGGCGCCGGCGCTACCTTTGCCCTGTCATATGGTAAGGGCAAAGGGCCACCGGCGCCATTTCTATTAACGCAGCCGTGGCCCGAGAGCGGGAGATCGCGCCGGGACCCTCCCACTGGACCCCAGGTAATTTAAAACATTTTGGGGGGGTTCGGGAGGGTGGGGGATTTGTTTTAAAGGGTCGGGTGGGTTTTAGGGTTGTTTTGGTGTGCCGGTTTTCCCGCCCTCCCCCCTCCCCGATTTACGATTTTTTGACGATAAATTGGGGGAATTGCTATTGTATCACGGCTCTAATGATTTTTGACGATTTAAAATATATCTGACGATTGTTTTAAATCGTCAAAAAACGATTCACATCCCTAGTAACACCTAACTTTGTGTAACTACAATGTGGGTTACTTTTCCCTATGTGCATCACTTTGCATTTTTCCACATTACATTTCATCTGGCATTTGGATGCCCAGGCTTCCAGTCTAGCAAGATCCTCCTGCAATTTATCACAATCTGCTTGTGATTTAAGAACTCTAAATAAGTTTGTGTCATCTGCAAATTTGATCATCTCACTCCTCATTCCTCTTTCCAGATCATTTATAAATATTTTAAAAAGTACTAGACCAAGTACAGATCCCTATGACACTCCACCATTTACCTTTCTCCACTGAGAAAACTGACCATTTAATACTATTCTGGCCTGGATTTATCAAAATGCGGTAAGTACTGCATGTGATAGCAAAAGGGGTGTGTTTTATGCTAATGTAGTATTTATTGCATATTGCAATAATTACCTGTGCAAAGAGCTAAGTTAGTGTACATTGCAATACCATTTCATATTCTGCAATAAGTGCCAAACCTGATGTATTTCCTGCATTCAACCACTGGGGGACCTGTTTTTCAATGATCCTGAGAGAGAGAGAGAGAGAGAGAGAGAGACTGGCCATAATAGCATGTCCCATATTTGGGCAAGGGTCTCTCAACCTAGGTTGAGAGACCCTTGCCCAAATCTCATCTTTGAGTGAGTTTCCTAACTCCGAAGGCCAGCTAATCTTCACAAGAGACCACTGTTCTGTTCGTACGTCTCATGTAGAATGTGAAAGCGGCCCCTAACCCCCTATACTCTTACCTAATCACATTTGAAAAGGTGTAGTTAAAAATCTGCATTATGGCTGTGCGATACTCTTCACAGGGAGCCCAGCCCACTCTCCTCCCATTTTTGGAATTTGCATCGCACCATACGATATGGTGCGATCGCATGCAAAAACGGGGCTTTTCGCATGCGATAAGCCCTTAATGCATGCAAAAACGCCTTACCGCATTTTGAAAAATGACCCCCTCTGTTTCCAATTTTTAGCCACTTTGCAATCCACAAAAGGACATTACCTCTTATCCCAAGACCTTTTAATTTTCTTAGGAGTCTCTCATGGGGATCTTAGTCAAATGCCTTCTGAAATCCAAATACACTAAATTTACTCACTCACCTTTATCACATGATTATTAATTCTGTCAAAAAACTGTAGTAGATTTGTGGGGCAAAACTTCCCTGGGATAAATACATGCTGGCTTTTTCCCATTAATCCATGTCTATCTATGTTCTGTTATTTTGTTCCTTAGAATAGTTTTCCACAATTTTTCCTGGCACTGAAGTCAGGCTCACTGGTCTATAGTTAAGGATGGCTTAGAGTCAAACAGGATGAAAATCTTACAGGAAACAAAATGCACTGAGGAATCTCTATGGCTGGAGAATTCCTTGTGTGATGGAGAAGAGAATAGCAGTGGGGTACTCTACCATTTGCCTGGCCAGGATGAAGAGACAGAGAAATGCTAACCGAAAGAAATTAGGAAAGGTAACAAACTAGGCAGCACAATAATAATGGAAGATTTAAATTACACCAATATTGACTGGGTAAATGTCTCATTAGGACATGCAAGCGAGGTAAAGTTTCTAGATGCCATAAATGACTGCTTCATGGAGCAGCTGGACCTGGAATTGATAATAGGGACTACTCTAGATCTAATCCTAACTGTAATGCAGGATCTAGTGAAAGAGGTTTACAGTGGTGGGAACACATGGCAACAGTGATGATAACAGAATCAAAAACTAGAGCGTAAGAAAGGATTGCTAAAGAAGTAAAACAAGGACACAACATGTTTTTCAGGTATGTCAAAGAAAGGAGTAAGGCCAGAGATGGAATTGTAAACTTGAAAGGTGACAGGAGCTATGTGTAGATAAAGACAAGGACAAAAAGAAATATTAAGCAAATACTTCAGTGTTTGCTAAGGAAGATTTTGGAGGAGGCCACTGCTGGCTGGCAACAGTACTGATGGGTGTGGGGTAGTTACAAGCCTATTTACAGAAGAGAGTGAATGGAATTAGCAAAACTGAAAGTGGATAAGTTCATGGTGACAGATGAGATACATTCCAGAATACTAAAGGAGGTCAGAGAGGGGTTATAGAGTTCACTGAGGGACCTGTTCAAGAGATTCTTGGAGAAAGTAATGGTGTACCAAGATTATAGAAAACTGTTGTAGACCCACTTCACAAAAGAGGTAGCAGAGAAGAGATTGTTAACTATAGGTCAGTTAGCCTTACCTCGGAAAATTAATGGAGATAATGTTGAAGGAAAGGATAATGAGCTACCTATAATGCAGTGATTTGCAGGATATGAGACAACATAGTTCTACCAGAGGAAATATATGCAAAGAGAAAGTTCTTGCATATTCCAATTACAATTTTAATTACAAGATAAACTGCTTACAAAACTTACAAAAGCTTATAATCTACATAATACACCACATACCACCCTCAGTAAAATCTCATTCCAACCACACACATCATTCATCCATTACATACTACTTATCTCCCACTCTACATGTAAAAACACATGATCACATAAAACATATCTTCAACGGATCTTCTTTTAACAATAAACATGTATAGTATTAATAATACATATTAACAGTCTTTATACATATCGATGTAGCTGTGTTTTCAAATTCCTCCAAATTTATTTCCCTTCTCTTGCTGCTAATCAATTCCATTTCTTCCTTCTTAACTTCCCCTCTTAATACTCTTGAATTTCCCTTCTTAATTGCCCGACAAAGAATTCTTCGTTTCACCCTTCCATCGAGGGCTTCATCAGGGGACATCAATCGGTATTTAAACCACCTATAATATACAAATAATTCCTTATTAAACAAGCTCCTAAATCAACCCCGCTACTTAAAAATTCCAGGGGAATATTTACTTCATAAACATGCATATCCACTTTCTCCAAATCTTTCAAACATGCACTTGATCACTCTATTTATTTATGCTCCTATTTCATCTTCCATTTATAACAATCCACAATTACCCAAATAAAATAGTATCCAGCAGTATCAAGTTGACTAATCACTATTCAAAAACCAAAAAGAAAACTAGACTTAAATCTACATTCAGTATCATACAGGACAACACTATCATAGGCTTGAGAAAGGATATCATTCCAAAATTGTACTGAATCCTCAACTGGAGTGTTTCTGAGTCTTCTCTTTCCACTTCTCAGTGAATTCACAAGAATATTGACTCATGGACACACTAATTTCCTTTTGTATGATTTCATGGTACACCTAAGCGTGTAGGTGATTAAATAATGATCCTTCCACAGCTGTTTAGTATATTAGCAGTATTTATTGCCCTATGTGCATCACTTTGCACTTGTACATGTTAAATTTTATCTGCCATTTGGAAGCCCGATCTTCCAGTATTGCAAGGTCCTCCTGCAATTCATCACAATCCGCTTGAAATTTAACTATTCTGCATAATTTTGTGTCCGCAAATTTGATCACCTCACTCATCATACCCCTTTCCAGATCATTTATAAATATATTAAAAAGCACTGGTCCAAGTACAGATCCCTGAGGCGCTCCACTGTTTACCTTTTTCCACTGTGAAAACTGACCATTTAATCCTACTCTCTGTTTCATGTGGTGCATTTAAAGGATACATCTTACAGTTAATGTATGGTTTAGCTTAGAGTATTTGACTATTTATATTGCTTCAGTGAAGTTAGATCAAGTTCACTCAAGATGGCAGTAAGGATGGGACAGTCCACTCTTGTTCTTCCATGGCCAGGGCAGATCCTCTGAGCACTGCGAGAAGGAATGAATAAATAAATGTTGGGTCAGAGAGGTGTGGTCATCACTTGCTTTTACAGCTTGGTCTGGGTTCTTCTTCCTTTTAAGGAAATCTGCACAGAATGGAAGTTACAAATCTAAATATCTGGGTAGATGGGATTGATCATATCTGGGTAGACAGGATTGATCATTTTGGTCTTTATGTGCCATCATTTACTATGCTACTATGTTTTGCCCTCAGCCCTTAGCTGTATGAAAGATTTTTTGCCCTTGATCCAGGGTCTGACACACTATAAGCTGCTCTGAGCCTCTTCTCCCTGATATTATGATGCTGGGGGGGGGGGGGGGGGGGTGTCAGCCAAGAAGGAGGGCAATTTGAAACAGCTGAGGCATTTCTGCCATCTGTCTGGACCCCATAGGCTGGAGGGGAAGGGGCAAAACATACAGCTACACCCACCTCCCTAGACACAAAGGTTCAACATACTTAAGTTATGGGTTTGCCTACCTATCTGCTAATCCCTGCTTGTGATGCTAGTATCACAGATGAACAGACAAACTGATAACATAAGCACAGTTGACAACATAAAATACACTAAAAAAATTAGAGATTAAACATTTCACCAACAAAAAGCATAGTAAAAAACAAACAAGATAATTTCTGTAAGATAAATCACTTCCTCAGTGTGTTGTATGCCTGATAATGGCTGGTTTCATAGTCAGATGCCCATTCTATTTCAATTCCTATAAATATCCCTCTTTGGCATAATTTGTTATGGATTATGCAGTTTAGAGAAAAACCTGAATGCTGTCCAAGGAAGGTAGAATGGAAAATGAAGCATTTGAGAAAAATTAAGCAGAGATGTGTTGTTTATAAAGGGAATGATGCTGCTTGATCTGCAATGCTGGTCTGAAAGGAGTGATGGCGAGGCAGTGTACAATGAGCAAAAGACAGAAATTCTGTTTGTTTGACTTTTGCATACATTTCAGCCTTACCTAACTCATACACCATTCTCAGTAGCTTCATAGTAAAAATATTTTAAGCATTTTTGTTCACCATAAAATTTAGACTTCTATTTTTATTTTTTAATTTTCCTTCAATTTTTTCTCTATAGAACCTTGCAGAGTTGGGGAGTGTAAGCGTTTCTGAAAAAAATTCAAATGTGGCTGTGTAATGAATGAACTGTCAGCAAACATTTTTAATTTCATTCTCTTATTTTGCACTGGCATCATGGAGGGAGAATGCTGAATATGTTTAATCCACTTAGAGCAATATGCAATAAAACTCATGCTAAAAAGCTTTAAGTATCAGCTCTTAAAATGTATTTACATTAGGGGTGTGCAGAAGGCACAGATTCATCCAATTCAGTATTCGTATTCGTCGAGTCTCAAATACGATGCATTTGTTCAAGGGAGGATCCGATCCGTTGATAAGTTTTATTCGTTTTCCGGTTTCCATTAAAGTCAATGGGGGAAGTATATGCAGCCTATTTTTGGCTGCAGAATTGGGGTTTTATCATCAATTCCGATGAAACCTCTGGGGAGCAATCATCAGAACAAGAAAAGAGCTCCAAGATACTTAGACTGTGGCAAAGTGGCACCAAAGTGGCATGAATAGCCTTAGGCACTGTAAAGGGGGAAAGGGGTACCAGAAGTGGCAAAAGTGCTTTAACAGAGGCACAAAGCATAGTAGTGAGAGTGTCAAAAACACACCACAGCTTCAAAAGAGGGCACCGATAACAGATGCATGAATCCTCAAAAGCAGCACATCAGGCAAAGTGGCAAGACAAGTGGCATCAACATCCTATAGCACAATGAAGGGGAACATAGCAAGCAGAAAGACTAGCACCAATACACTGAGGAACCATGATAGTGGCAAGAACACTACAAGGAGCTGAGTGAGTCATCTGGTGTATGACAGCAAGGCAGAGTGGCAGAAAGCTGATAGGGGCAAGACAGGTTGGCAGATCGGAGGTAGTCTTGTCCCTGTGGTTTTGATAGAGGCAAGACAGGCTGGCAGAACTGAGGTAGTCAGATCCCTTGGTTTTGATAGGGGCAAGACAGGCTGGCCCCAGGGAGAGTTCCCTTTCCTTTGCTCAGGAAAGGGCTCCCGGGAATGGGTTGGCCCCTAGAGTGTATAATGGTACAAATTGTTAGGATTTAAGCATGTGCAAAGAGATCATGACTTCATGAGCAAGATGGAGGAGGTTCTCTGCTCTGCCCTGAAACTAAAAGAAAATAGTTTGTTTTATTTAAGGATCCATGCTGTGAAGGATTAATATTTTGAATTGCCGGAGACTGAGGTTTCCCTTTGCAAAGAGGGTTTAGCCGTTAGGACCAAAAGAAGCGCTGACGTCATCTTCCACCCAAATCTACAATATCTACCTATGTTGACTTTGTACCCTACAGTGCCTCTGTAAACTATGGGACAGAGGATGAACTAAAGTGAAACTACCACCTTTTCTATAGTACTAGAAGAAACATTAATGTTGGCACCTAAGAAAGATTTAGGGAACATGGCTCCCATATTATAAAGATCATGAAAACTATTGAGCATATGAAATACGCAAGCTCCAAACATCTTAAGTCAACTTTTTATGTTTGTACATTCCAAATGTGGACGGACAGGCACAGCAATCGAGGATAAAGGTCAAGCCCTTTTAGGGACATAAAGCCTGGATGGACAGGCATAGCATTTGAGGTCAAACTCTTGCAGGGACATAAAGTCTGGATGGACAGGCACAGCATTCGAGGATACAGGTCAAGCCCTTGTAGGGACATAAGGCCTGGACAGACAGGCACAGCATTCGAGGTCAAACTCTCATAGGGACATAAAGCCTGGATAAACAGGCACAGCATTAGAGGATACAGGTCAAGCCCTCATAGGAACATAAAGCCTGGACGAACAGGCACAGCATTAGAGGATATAGGTCAAGCCCTCATAGGGACATAAGGCCTGGTCGAACAGGCACAGCATTAGAGGATACAGGTCAAGCCCTCGTAGGCTCTGAGAGATACCGTGTCACTGACAGTTGTGCTGGTGTCTCCTTTGCTTGGGTGGCCTCAGAGTCACTAATGCCAGCTGCTATCTCTCTAGCCCATAGCACAAAAGATGAATCTTTATGGGCAACATCCCTTTGGCAAAATGAAGTGGAGGAGGAGGAGGTACTAGCTGTCAAGGACAGAGTACTGCTCATGCTTGAGCTAGCACAACTCTCTGAAGTGCCCGCTGTTTCCTCCTCTGCTTCACACCTAATCTGTCTCTGCCTATGGTGCTCCTGTTCACCGACTTTTGCTAACAGCAGGACTTTCACCAATAGGAGACAATCATACTGAAGGGCGAGTTTCCCTTTCACTCGGGGATCATAGACTGTGGTAAGCATGTATGTGGGCTCTTCTGTTAAAGGCCTTGATCTCTCTTGCACCTGCAGCTGCAAAACGTCCAGACAATGCAGCACCACAGCTGTCATTCCCTCTTCCTGTTTAAAGGCCTCCAAATTTTTATCCAAGAAATTAATAATAGGGATTATGTCAGCCAAGGTGGTACTACTGGAACTCAGCTCCTCCATGGCATCCTTGAAAGGCTGCAGGATTTTTACCAGCTGACTAATGACTAACGAATCATGATGCCCTAGGGGATTATGCACACCTATGTCCATTGAACCAGAAAGTTCATGAAGGGGTGTCTGCAGCTCCACTAATCTCTGTAGCATCATATAGGTGGAATTCCACCGGGTGGCAAAGTCTTGAATGAGATGCATGAGAGGCATCTCCAAATCAGTCTGCTTTTGTTGGAGGACCTGCCCCACCTTCACATTTCTGTGGAAGTGCCCTGCTATGTCCCAGCACTTGTGTATTAAGTCCTGCAGGTATCCATTCTCTTGGTGCTTGGACTCCAACCCCAGAGCTGACTTTACTACCAAGTGCAGAGTGTGTGCAAAACATCTGATGTTTTTAATGTGCCTCTCGTTATTGCCTTAACCATGTTTGCACCATTCTCTGTGACAAAGAACCCTGCCTGAGGATTCCTTTCTTGCTGGTGTAGTTGCCAGTCCTCCAGCATCTGTCTGATGCATGCTAGAATATTGGCTGCTGTTTGGGCCTGGTCCGTCAGGTGGGTGTGCAGTAAAGCCCACCTCCACTCTGATACTTGTTCACTAATAGAGCTGCTGCCTGCCCCTGCCTCAGCCAGGTCCCATCAGTGTGCTGTCAGGGAGAGTTAAGAGTGTGCAGCATTCATGGAGGTCCAGATATCACAGGTGAAATGCACACTCCCCTCTGCCTTAGCTAGCAGCACTTGGATGCGACTGTGACACTGCTTGTACAGGCTGGGGATGACCTTTCTGCTAAATGTGGTTCTGGAGGGAACTTTGTAATTTGGAACTACAACCTTCAGAAAATGCTTAAAACCCACATTCTCCACTATCTACAAGGGCTGGTCATCAAGGGCAACCATTCCCCCAATGCTCTTGGTTACAACTTTTGAGGCTGCCTGCCTCCTACCCCGGGATAGTGTTACCACACTCCACCCCATTTCCTCCATGGTGGGTTGTCACTTCTGCAACATGACAGGGGATTGCTGGCCTGCCACCTGCTGCTAGAAGGGGCTGAGGGCGTGGGTGAGACTGCTCCTTTTCATAGAAACATAGAAACATAGAAACATAGAAGTGACGGCAGAAGAAGACCAACGGCCCATCCAGTCTGCCCAGCAAGCTACGCAGTTTATCCATTTTTCCCCCCCTTTTTTCTCCCTCCCACCCGTCTCTATTGGCTTCCAGAACCCTCCGGCCCCAATTCCCTTCCACCCCTCCACCAATGCAGAGAGCAGCGCCATCCTAGTGAACATCCAGCTCAATCAGGGGTAGCAACCGCCGCAACCAGCAGGCCACACACCTGCCCCTTACCCACCCCTGTTTTGTTTGCTTGTTTGTTTTTTTTTTATTTTTTGAGATGGCAGCCCTCCATCCTTCCACTCCGTGAAGGTGGAACACCAACCACTGGCCACTGGCATCCCGCTCCGTGAATGCCTCTGTGGCTACTGCCGCTCCATGCAGTGTTTTGCTGCCTGAAGGTGGAACACCAACTACTGGCCACTGGCATCCCGCTCCGTGAATGCCTCAGTGGCTACTGCCGCTCCGTGCAGTGTTTGCTGCCTCCTCTCTATTTAAGCCCACTAGACTTGATGGATCCACAGTGTTTATCCCACGCCCCTTTGAAGTCCTTCACAGTTTTAGACTTCACCACTTCCTCCGGAAGGGCATTCCAGGCATCCACCACCCTTTCCGTGAAGAAATACTTCCTGACATTGGTTCTTAGTCTTCCTCCCCGGAGCCTCAGCTCGTGACCTCTGGTTCTGCTGATTTTTTTCCTACGGAAAAGGTTTGTCGTTGTCTTTGGATCATTAAAGTTTTTCAAGTATCTGAAAGTCTGAATCATATCACCCCTGCTCCTCCTTTCCTCCAGGGTGTACATATCTGGATTCTTCAATCTCTCCTCGTATGTCATCCGATGAAGATCCTCCACCTTCCTGGTCACCCTTCTCTGTACCGCTTCCATCTTGTCTTTGTCTCTTTGTAGATACGGTCTCCAGAACTGAACACAGTACTCCAGGTGAGGCCTCACCAAGGACCTGTACAAGGGGATAATCATTTCCCTTTTCTTACTCGATATTCCTCTCTCTATGCAGCCCAGCATTCTTCTGGCTTTTGCTATCGCCTTGTCACATTGTTTCGCAGACTTCATATCATTAGACACTATCACCCCAAGGTCCCTCTCCTGCTCCGTGCACATCAGCCTTTCCCCACCCATCAAATACAGTTCATTTGGATTTCCACTCCCCATATGCATGACTTTGCACTTCTTGGTATTGAATCTCAGCTGCCATATCTTCGACCACTCTTCCAGTTTCCTTAAATCCCGTCTCATTCTCTCCACTCCTTCCGGCGTGTCCACTCTGTTGCAGATCTTAGTGTCATCCGCAAAAAGACAAACCTTACCTTCTATCCCGTCCGCAATGTCGCTCACAAAGATATTGAACAGGACCGGTCCCAACACCGATCCTTGCGGTACACCACTTAAAACCGCTCTCTCTTCAGAGAAAGTACCATTTACCATCACACATTGTCTTCTGTCCGTCAACCAATTTGCAATCCAGGTCACCACCTCGGCACTCACTCCTAAGCTTCTCATTTTATTCACCAGTCTCCTGTGCGGAACTGTATCAAAAGCTTTGCTGAAATCCAAGTAGATGACATCGAGTGCTCTTCCTTGATCCAATTCCTTGGTTACCCAGTCAAAAAAGTCAATCAGATTTGTCTGACAGGATCTTCCCCTGGTGAATCCATGTTGCCTCTGGTCCATCAATTCTCCGGACTGTAGATATTTCACTATTCTCTCTTTCAGCAGTGACTCCATTACTTTTCCCACCACTGAAGTGAGGCTAACCGGTCTGTAGTTACCAGCCTCCTCTCTGTTCCCACTCTTGTGAAGCGGGACCACCACCGCTCTTCTCCAATCTCTCGGTACCACTCCCGTTTCTAGGGATCTATTGAACAGGTCACACAGCGGACCCACCAGAACATCTCTGAGCTCCCTCAGTATCCTTGGATGAATCCCATCAGGCCCCATGGCTTTGTCCACTTTCAGATTCTTTAGCTCTTCCCATACATTTTCTACTGTAAAAGGATTTTCATCTATTCCACTTCCCTCCAGTTTCTTGTTGTGTAGAGATGGTCCTTCTCCAGGGTCTTCTTTAGTGAACACAGAACTGAAGTATTCGTTTAATAACACAGAACTGAAGTATTCATTTAATAAATAAATAATAATAAATAATAATAATAATAAAGTTTCAACCACTTTATGCTGCTCGGAAGGGGTCCCCTGACTGGTACTGCCACCATCCCAAGATAGCAGTACTGTTGTTGGGTGTTGCCTCTTCATTTGATGCATCATGCCAAAATTAGATAGATGTCCCATTTGCTTGCCTCTGCTAATAGCCCTGGCTCAGTAATTACACTGAGCAAAACGCGGGTCCTCCATCACTTTAAAGTGGTTCCAGATCACAGATGTCTTTCGTGTTCCCTTCTCTATAGCCTTGGGGGTGGATGCTGGCACTGGAGCTGAAGTAGTGGGTGCACCCTGAGAAGCAATGCCAGGGGCATCAGTCACACTGTATGCCTGCGCTGACTGCTCTTCCTCCTCATCATCATCAGTTTCATCTCTCCCCTGCAGCACTGAAGTGGAGGCTAAGACAAGACTAACGAATCCTCCTAAACCTTCATCAGCTATTACTTCTTCCTTTTCTGATGAACAGAATCCCACACAAGATAATTCTTCATCAGAATCAGAAGCAAACAGTGCCTGCACTACGTTGTCAATGCTAAGTCGAGTCTGCTGTCGCACTGCTGCTTTTGGGTGTCACCATTTTGTCTTGCATGACTCAGCCTCCCCTTCCCTCACCTCCAAAACTACAGGGTCAGAAATAGGTGGTGGCGATGCATTATCTTTAGATTTCATTTTTTTCCAGATGGAACTGCCTGCCCCTCCAGAGATTTTAGATTGGAACAGGTCCCTTTTTAACTTTAATGAGGGACTGGCACTCCCTTTTGAGGCGCCTCCTCTCCCAGTCCCAATCACTCGACCATGTCTAGCTTTCCCTGACATTATGGATTTAATGTTACTGCCTACTAGGGATTTCAATTAAAAGAATTATTTCCAAAAGAGGCCCACTGAGGATTTGGCTTCAGAGATCACTACTGTCCTAATATACTTGAGTCTGCAAAACTGGCTGCCCACAGGCACAGTGCCTTGATGTGCACTAATGTACACAACAAAGTTGTAACTACAAAAGAGGCCCACTGGGGATTTGGCTTCGGAGACCACCCCTATCCCAATATATGTGAGTCTGCAAAACTGGCTGCCCACAGACACAGTGCCTTGATGTGCACTAATGTAATGTATGTGCACACAACAAAGTTGTAACTACAAAAGAGGCCCACTGGGGATTTGGCTTCAGAGCACTGCTGTCCCAATAATATATATGTGAGTCTGCAAAACTGCCCAGTGCCCACTGATGCCCAGTGAGTGCACTGCATGTCTTCTTAGCTTAAAAAAGCACAAAGAGGCAGCCTGAGTTCAATAAAAAAAACAAAAACAAACTGCAGTTAAATAAAAAGGATGCTTTGCTTGGCACAGCAGCAAAAAGGAAGAAATATATTTTTCAATGGAAATTTCTATCAAAGTAGCTAGCAATTTAATATATCTCCCTCCCACAACACCCAAATCCTGCTTGCAACCTACCCCAAGAGGTAAAATAAGCAGAAAAATGCCACTGCTAGCAGCTTCTCTCAGTGTCACAGAGAGACCATCTCAGATCAATAAAAAAAAGTACGGTCAAAAAAAGCATGGCATTGGCTATGCTAGCTGGCTGGTGGCAGCACTGTAGCCAAATCGAACAAATATGTTTTTCAGTGGAAAATTCTATCAAAGTAGCTAGCAATTGAATACAGATTTCAGACCCTCAAAATAGCTCTAAGTGCAGCCACGTCCCTGGACCACCTCCCCTGACCATCCCCGCCAAGAAAGTGCGTGGCACGCTGCGTGCTTAACGTATAAATAGCGCTGATAGGTTGCATTCTGGTCTCCTTGCCAACCTATCTGTCCCACTCTATGACAAAGCTGTGAGGTCACTTATGACTCACAGGAAAGGGCTGGTTTTTGCTATCTTCTATTTCAAACGGCAGCTAAGAAATCACTGCGAGCCAAAAGAATGAAACTAATGATATGTTTGTATTTGTGGGGGATCGCGATAAGTTTCGCGAACCCACGAATATAACGAATAGGGACGTATACATTGCGTATTGTCAATGCGTTGAAAACAAATGCACATCCCTAATTCTCTGTAAGGATCAATGTGGCTTCAGAGTAGGACATTCTACTCTTTCCTCTTCATGACTATTTGTTGAGTGAATGGATTGGAGAAGATCTGTGATTCTGATTCTCCTTGATATAACATTGACATTTGATACCATTAACCATTCAATTCTAGCAGATAGACTTTCTCATTTTGGGATAGGGAGAACAGTGTGAACTGGTTTCATTCACTTTAGTCTAGTCATCAGGAGCAGGTTAGGGCTGGGTACAGTTATTCCAAATGGTAAGGCATTAATAGGGGCGTTCCTCAGGGGTCTTCACTATCCCAATATTCTTTAATATTTATCTCTAGCCATTGTGTATTCTGATAGAAAGTCTCACCTTAACTCTTAAAATCTATGCTGATGACATCCATATGGGGGAAGTAATTTCATATATTAATAGAGTTCTGCAAACAATCAAAGACAGGTTAACTCTAACAAAACAGAGGCACTATGGATTAGTCACTGTCTGTTGCTAGGGGATTATAGGGGGCTAACTTTATAGAGAGTGCACATTTATTTTCTTGGAAGCTGTTAAGGGATTTAGGGGGTCTGTTTTGACTCCATTCTAACCTTTATACCTTACATGAGAAGTGTTTTGAAATCGTGTTTCTTTAAATTAAGGCTCTTATGCTGGTTAAAGTATATCTTTTTGCTGGAGGATTTCCAGTCAGTCGTGCAGACTTTCATCTTAACCACCATCAGCAATTGTAACTCACTGCATGTCAGTTTACCTGGTCATAGGATTACAGCTCCCTAGCTATTACAAAATGAAGCCGCCCATTTAGTGTCAGGACATCTACACTTGAACATATGACACTTCTGCTTAAATCACATCATAGGTTGCCTGTTAGGCACAGGAGATGGTTTAAAATTCTGTTTAGTTTTTAAAACTCAGAAAATATCAAGACACTATATAAATCTGGAAGACTGTAATAAAAAGGATCAGGTGACATATATAGAGACACTGATGACATTCACTTACAGAATGTATATGTTATGGTTTTGATAAAAGTTGTGAATCCCGGGCTGAGATGAGAGATGTCTCTGCCCACAGGGAGGAGCCCCATTGGCCTCACCATCGGTAGGAGTGGTCTCAGCGACGTAGGACACAGCTGTGAGTGAGACTTTATTAGGGAAAAAAGATAATGCATAACCCGAGGAGCGGGAAATGCAAACACACAGTTCTTGAGCAGATAAAGTAGATAAGATGGTATTGTAGATAAGAAGATCCGGTAGTGGACCACAGTGCGGATTACACCAGGAGATTCCTGCAAGCTGATGGAGATACCATTGAGTGCAGATTCGGTAGAGGCCCGCAGCGTGGGGTATGCCGAGGAAACTGTACTGTAGGTGCCAAGGAGGCAGAGGTCAGTGCTGCAGGAACCAGGCTGTAGATCTTGCATAGATGGAGCAATACCCTGAGGTACAGAATGGGTAGAATCGAGATGCTGAAGAACGGTAGTGGCCCGAGGCATGGGATACACCGTGGAGACTTCAGCAATGTTCAAAGAGTTGAAGAAGGTACTCACACAAGGAAGTTCCAGCAGAGATACCTGAGGAGCGGATCAGGAAAGTCCAAAGCAGAAAGGCCCTCCGAGGAGCAGATAGCCAAGACGCAGAAGAGCCCCCTTGGAGCAGGTACTCAGAGTGTACGAATGCCACGAGGAGAATCTGAAACAGAAGATCCAAGTTAGAGTGGATTTAACAATGAGAGAACTCCTTGCTAACTCATCTTAGCAATTGGCCAGTTGGTTTAAGTACACTAGCGTGCTGACATCATTGGGAGGGATGCCCTCGAGGTTCCCACCATGACGTATACATAAGGAAGCCCTGCGCGCGCACATGTGCCTAGGTGATGCTGGAAGTAAGGTGGTGGTTGGCAGCGCCCACGCCATCCTGGAGATGCCGGGGAGGTCGGCGTTGGTTGGCAGAGGCCACCATTCTCCTAATGATTGATGGTGCAGGGAAAAAAAGAGGTGAGAATGAGAGGTCGCAGCCATCTGCGACCGACGGGTGCAACAGTATACATTATGTTTCTCAACCACGTCTATTAATTATAATCACTGGTCATCAAATAGTCCATATTTTTTTATTTTTTCACGTTCAAATAAAAAGTGACTTATCTTGTAAGAAAGATTTGGTTTTGTGCCTCTTCAGTACTGAAAGTTCCTGCTGCACACATTAAAAGTTCTCATCACTTGACACTGCTCCAGAATTTCTGTTATCTGCATCAGGGGCATGGAAATCAAACAGAATTAGAAACAGTTTCACATCTCTTCTTTTATGAATACAGTATGTAACTTAGTATCAGTAAAACAAATTCATATTAAGAAACCTGAGGTAAATTATGTTATGAGCGCAAGGAGTGTGGTCGCCTCTAAAGCAGGTGTTGTGAGCCCTTGGGCCACAGCGCGACTCAGGGAGGAGCCCCAAGCCACACCATGGGAGGTAAGCTTGTGCTAGTATGGGTAGCCAGGAGCAGGACAAGATAAAAGACAAGAACTGAAGGTCCGACCCTCAACCGAACCTGCCTGCCTCAGGATGACCAGCAATATAGTGTTGGTCAATGAACAGTCCTCCAACCGTTCCAAGCCCTTTCGGACCTGCCGCTGGGTAATGGCAATAGGTGGCAGGCCGGACAGAAGATGAGGGCAGACGAAGGTCTTAAAACATAGGAGACTCCGAAACAAGGCACTGAAGACGAAGACTTGGAACAAGGTACTGTAGACATAGGCTAGGGTCAGGACGAGGACTTGGGAGGATTAGACATTGGCAATGTCCCTCAGGGCGCCCTACATAGCCAGTACCACTGGTCTGGTCACGGACCACCCTGTCCTACACCTGAAGGAGCGGGACCAGCGCAGGAAGGAACCCAGCCTGATGAGAAACCAACGACGGAAACAGGAACCGACTTCACGGATTTACCCTCAGGAAGTCATCTGGCAGACTTGCAGCGCTGGAGAATCAGAGGACTCGGAAAACTCAGGAGCAGCAACAACTGAAGCAGGAGCGGAATCTTGAAACACCAGGAACAAGCAGACACAGGACATGGAGCCATCAATAAAAGAAACCAGTGGAAACCTGGATCAGCACAAGAGCATGACATCCGATCTGAAGGCAAAATGGTACTGAAGTGAAGATCCTTTTATACTGCTGTATGCAGGCAACTCCCTGGGAGAAGTCCAGATGGGCCGCCCCTGGCTAGCCCTATAAGACTGAAGAGAAGCCGCGGGCCCGCCCCTAGGGAGAAGGGCGTGGCCCAAACCAGAACATCCAGGCTGCAGTGGAGCAGGCCTCGAGTAGGCCCTGAACACCATCGAAGGCCTCCCAGGCCGTGGAGCAGGATCCGGATAATTGCTCAGGCGAGGCCCTGGCTTCAGAGCGGCCTCCGGAGAAAGGTGAGAGGCCTCCTGTGGCACATCTACAGGAGGAATCGTAACAAATTATATCTCCATGCACATTATCATTGATAAGAAAGAACTAAACAAATGTGACAGGCTCAACCTTACAAGTCTGTATATATATATATATACACCTTAGTGGATTTGTTTTTGTTAGTTTTTAAAGCTCTCAACCTGGGATGCCCTGCTTATCTTGCTGGACTGCTGTCTTCTTATGTACCACAGCGAGGCCTTTGCTCCGCAAGTGAGCATCTACTTTCAGTTTCCTCAGTGAAATCGGCTCATTTACAGTCCATTCATGCCAGGGCCTTTTTGGAATCTGGCCTGTATTGTGGAATGCTCTACCGGTAAAGCTCTGTTTATTTATTTACTATTCCTTATTCTGGAAATAGCTAATGGCTGTTTTATTTTCTGAGGCCTTTCCATAGGCCATTTTTATTTCATGTTATTAGTTTTTTTTAATTTAAATCCCTTTTATGTCAATTTTTTACTTTTTGAGCAGATATTGTGCATGATATGTTCTGTGCTTTGTTAAAGTGTTTTTAATGTTTATTTATTTATTTAAATGATTTATATACCGGAGGTTCCTGTATAGTATACATATCACCCCGGTTTACAAAGAACAGTAACTATCGCTAAAAAATATAGCGGTTTACATAGAACATAGAACATAATAAAAGAAGTTTTTACATTGAACAAATCTAAGTAAGCAAAGTTTTTACATTGAATAAATTAATTGAAGCAAATAGTGTATGATATTTAACCGTTAATAAACAAGCAGTTAATAAATCAATGAATAACATGGAAATATGAAGTCAATATGAGTATATGTATGTAGTATGTATGAATTCAGCATGTGTAAATTTCTGATTGAATAAAATAATAGATCTGAATAAAACGTTGTGGGCTTGAAAATACTTTTCTTCGTGTTCTTGGCTCTAGGGGAAAGCTTGTTTGAACAGCCAAGTCTTAAGTTTCTTTTTAAATGTAGGGTGGCATGTTTCCAAACGAAGGTCTGGAGGGAGCGAGTTCCAAAGTGATGGGCCAGCTGTGGATAATGCACGTTTCCTCAAAATGGATTTCGCCGGTTGTGTGATTAGTCTGTTTTGATAGGCGCTTCTGGTTGGTTTCACGGATGTGTGTAATCAAATTTGAAATGTTAGGTTGAGAGGTGCGATGTTGTGTAAGGCCTTATGAATCATCATTAAAGATTTGAACTGGATCCTGTATTTAATCGGAAGCCAGTGGAGATGGTGGAGAATAGGGGTGATATGATCTCTTTTTTTGGCATTTGAAAGAATTCTTGCAGAGGCATTCAGGACCATCTGAAGTGGTTTGATGGTACATGCTGGAAGGCCTAGGAGGAGGGAGTTACAGTAATCCAGCTTTGGGAGAATGATGGCTTGTAAGACCATGCGGAAGTCTCTGTAAAGGAGGAGAGGTTTGAGTTTCTTTAATGTTTGAAGTTTAAAGAAACATTCTTTTGTTGTGTTGTTGACGAATTTGTTGAGGCAGAGTTTGCTGTCTAAGATGACTCCCAGGTCTCTAACTTGTTGCGAGGTGGAGAGCCCTGCGGTGTCCGGATGTTGGTTAGTGGTAGAAAGTGGGGAGAGGGTATAGTTTTCCGGTGAAATGATGAGGATTTCAGTTTTGTTTTTGTTTAGAACCATGTTGATGCTGGTGAGTAGATTGTTGATAGCTAACAGACATTTATTCCAGAATGATATGGCTTTGTGTAGGGAATCTTCTATAGGGATGAGGATTTGAATATCATCCGCGTATAGGTAATGTCTTAGCTTAAGGTTAGTAAGAAGTTGACAGAGTGGGAGCAGATAAATATTGAAAAGGGTCGGGGAGAGGGATGATCCTTGTGGTATCCCCCTTTTGGATTCGATGGTGTGGGACTCTTTGTTATTTATCTTGACCTTGTATGATCTGTTCTCCAAAAATGATTTGAACCAGTTAAAAGCTACTCCTGTAATACCGATGTCTATTAGGCGTTGCAAGAGGCATGAGTGGTTAACAGTATCAAACGCTGATGAGAGATCCAGGAGAGCGAGGAGGCAAGGTTGGCCCTTTTCTAGGTTGAAAATGATAGTGTCTGATAATGATGTTAATAATGATTCGGTATTCATAGTCTTACGAAAGCCAAATTGGTTTGAGGTGAGGATATTGTTTTCGTCAAGATATTCTGTAAGTTGTTTGTTAACAACTTTCTCCATAACTTTGGCAATCAAAGGGAGGTTTGCTATGGGTCTAAAGTTAGCTGGGTCTGAGGTGGGTAAGTTGGGTTTTTTGAGGAGCGGCTTGAGCATGGCTAACTTGAGTTGGTTCGGGACATGTCCTTGGTTGAAAGAGCAGTTAATAATGTCTGCTAAAGGTTTGGCTATGGTGTTGGTGATAAGACTAAGTTTGTTGGATGGAATATGGTCTGATGGATGGGAGGATGGTTTTATCTTCTTGAGAATGTTCTCTATTTCTAGAGTGGATGTGAGCTCAAAAGTGTTGAGCATTGTTAGTGAAGTGTTGTGTTGATTGACATTTGGGTGCGATGGTTGTTGATCTGTTGGGAGTGGAGGTTGTTGAGTGGTTGAGAGTGGTGTTTGTTGAGCGGGTGAACTCGAAGATTGAGGGGTGAGGTTGATTACGTGTTTTGGATGTGTAGATGGTCCCTTGAGGGGGGCTAGGAGTGAGGTGATTTTGTTGTCGAAGAAGTCTGCCAGTTCGTTTGCTTTATTGAGTGCTTGATCGTCTGGAATGATGGGTGCCGGGGGTTTTGTGAGGGTTGATACATAGGAGAAAAGAGCTCTTGAATCAAAAATGAGGTGGTGGATTTTTTTGGAGAAGAATAGTCTCTTTGTTGTGTTGATGTTGTTTCTGTAAGAGTTAAGGCATGATTTGTAGGTGAGGAGGGTGGTTGAAGATGGGTTTTTTCGCCAATTTTGTTCCTTGCATCTCAGTTCGTGTTTAAGATTTTTTAGCTCCTGTGTGAACCAGGGTCTCCTGTTGTCTTTATTTGGATTTATAGATTTAATTGTCATGGGGCAAATTTGATCTGCAACCTTTTTAGTGATGTTGGTCCATGATGAAGTTGCTGAGTTTATGTCGGATAGGTCAAGGTGCTCAAGTTCCTTGGCCAAGTGTTCACTGAGTTGGTCTCCAGAGCACTGTTTCCTAAGTGATATAGTTATTGGTAGTATGGATTGTGGTGGAAGATCTTTAATTTTAAAACTGATGATATAATTCTATGGTCTGACCAAGGTATTGGAGTGCAAGTTGGAGTGGTGTGGGTTGTGATACCTTCATTTATGAAGATAAGGTCCAGTGTATGGCCTGCTTTGTGTGTTGGTTCAGTCACTATTTGTCTGAAACCCATATTGTTGAGAGAGGAGAGAAGAGTTTTACAGTTGGTAGAATGAGGTTGAATATCTACGTGCAGATTAAAATCTCCCATGAGGATGGTAGGTTTTCTGGAATTTAGGTGTTTTGCTGTAAGTTCTATGATGGGGGATGGGTCAGCTTCCAGTATTCCGGGGGGAGCATAGATTAGGCCGATCGTCAGATGTTTTGAGTTGAATAGGGCAAATTCAATCTTTGATATGTTATTGGAAGTCTGCAAAGTCAGACCCAGTGTTTTTTTGGCTGCGAGGAGAAGTCCACCTCCTCTTTTTTTGGGTCTGGGAATAGAGAGAACATCGTAATCCTGTATGGGTAGTTGATTGATTAGTGCTGTGTCGGAAGGTTTTAACCAGGTTTCTGTGATAGCACAAATGTCAGGTTTTGTATCGAATAGGTAGTCGTTGAATATATGACTTTTCTTAGCGATTGATTGCGCATTAATCAATGTGAGTGAGAATAGAGTTAGTCCAAGGAATTGAGTGGCTGGTGTCAGCAAAATGGGCCTGAGCCTCTGTTGACGATTGTGATATGGGGGGGAAGGGGGCTTTGGTGTTCTCCATTTGGAATTGAGGATGATGGGAATTGAGAGGGGGTGCATGTTGGGATGTAAGAGGCTGAAGTGGAAGACTGTAGGAATCGTTATGGTCAGAAAGGAGTGCTAGGTGAATGCTGTCTGAAGAGTGCTGGACGAATGTGGTTTGAAGAGTGCTAGATGGATAATGTTAGAAGAGTGCTGTATGTATGAAGGACGTATGTTGGGCGAGTGCAGTCCGGAGAGTGATGGGCGAGTGCAGTCCGGAGAGTGTTTATGTGCTTATGTTATCCACTTAGCACAAATATAGTCTTATAGACAGAATCTACATTTTTAAAAATAAATAAATAAATATTGTATATGACATTTCATGGCCACATCGATGTCACATGAAGATAAAAAGCAATAACTATCTTGCTATCTATTACAGCTCAAGACTGATAAGGTACTTTAGGAAGCTGAGATCGCAACCATTTTTTAAATCTTATTTTGTAATAAAATTATTATGGTGGGATCAAGTTATATGGTCACTAAAGGGGAGGGCCATAAGGAGTTACTCTTTTGGGACTTCCTTTGGGAGTGATGGAGCTTGATTTTTTTAACAGTGGGAAAAATGGGGTTAATTCTTTCCTAGCCATCTGTGAGAAAGAGGAAGGGAAATTTAATGTAATTAATTACAATTTTATTTGCAATTGACTACTGTTGTATTTAAGATGTAATTGATGTATTTTTTTATGTTTTTGATATATTAATTTGTTGTATTTTATGGCATAATTTCAGTGGCAATAGATTGAACCTTTACCGTTTGGTTCTCTCATTGTTTTATTGAAGAGATCGATAGATGATATCTTAATTAATCAGTTATTTAATTACTATAAATGGTTGAACACTTGCAATGAGCCTATTCAATTTACCATGAATTTTAGTTCATCTGAAATTCCTTATTCGGAGGTTTTGATTGATTTGGATAAATTGGGTAATTTTGTGTCTAATCTCTATAGAAAAATTGAGTGATTATAACATATTTCTTCACTGTACTAGTGCTCACCCTAGGTCATTACATGACAGTTTACCATTTTCACAGTTTCTTAGATATAGAGGGCCCGATACTGAAAGCGCATTTAGCACTGGAATAGCCGGATAAGTAAGACTTAGCCAGCTATCTAACAGACCGCTGAAAATCAGCATCTACTAGATAGATAAGTCACTTATCTGACTAACTTTTAGCCAGCCAATTTGTGGTGGGCAGTGGACATATCTGGATGGCACTACATATCCGGTTAACTTAACCGGATAAGTAGCATTATTCATTCTTTTCTGGTTAAACTAATTTGATACGTTGGATCACCCATGTAGCTGATGCAACTTAGCCAGATTTAACTTATCCGGCTAAATAGTGCCTTGACTGCAGATATTCAGCGGCATAGCCATGCTGTTGAATATCCCTTGTAACTTAGGCCTGGATTCATCATTCATTGCTGAATGATGAATCCAGCGAAAATGGGGGCGAAGGGGGGTGCAAAGGGGGGGGGGCTGCAAAAGCCTGCAGCCTTCGCACCACCGCGGTATCTTCGCTGCCGGCTTTCACACCAAATAGCGCCACCGTGAAAGGTGGTGCTATTCGGTGCGCTACTGCCGACGATAACATAGGTAACATTTTTGCCAGCATCGAAGACACCACCAAATCCTCCCACCCCCGCCCCAACTCCTCATTTCCCCTTAATTAGCATTATATCACATGCGAAAAGTCCCTTTTCACAAGCGATATGGCCTTATCTCATGCATTAGGGCCCTAACGCACGCGATAAAGCTTTAGTGAATCACCCTATTAGCTGGTTAAGTTATATCCAGCTAAGTTCCTTACCCAAGCAGCACTGAATATCAGACCCAGAATAATTTGTACCAACATTACTAGTTTTAAAAAGGAATCAAAGACATTGCTTGGACAGTTTTTACAGCAGGGTTATACTATGTCAACAGTCAAGAAATCATATAAGAGAACACTTTTTTTTCCCCAGAGGAACTTTGTTAAGCACTGCTTCTATTCAGAGTAGGGTAGATTTTCAAAGGGTTACACACGTAATATACGCGCGTAACACCTGAAAACCTACCCCTGTGCGCACCGAGCCTATTTTGCATAGGCTCGGTGGCGCGCTCAAGCCCCGGGATGCGCGTATGTCCCGGGGCTTTGAAAAAGGGGCAGTCCAGGGGAGGGTCCATGGGCGGGTCGTGGGCGTGGTGCCAATCCAGGGGCGGTCCAGGGGCGGTCCGAGTCCTCCGGCACAGCGGCCATGCCAGAGGTTCACGCACCTGCAGCCGGCTGGCGCGCGCAAGATACGCCTGCATCAGGCAGGTGTAAAAAATAAAATAAGGTGGGGGGGATTTAGGTAGGGCTGGGAGGTGGGTTAGATAGGGGAAGGGAGGGGAAGGTGAGGGGGGACCGAAAGAAAAGTTCTCTCTAAGGCTGCTCCAATTTCGGAGCCCCGATGGCTTTCCCTGTTCCAATTTCGGAGAGGCCTTGGAGGGAACAGGGAAAGCCATCGGGGCTCCTCTCGGGCTCGGCGCGTGCAAGGTGCACAAGTGTGCACCCCCTTGCGCGCGCCGACCCCAAATTTTATAACATAAATCGGGTTTACATTTGTGCGTGCCGGGTAGCGCACACAAATGTACCCCGCGCGCATAAGATTTAAAATCTGGCCCAGTATGGACAAATCAGAAGCTTTGACATGTGCGTTGAAATATACTCATAAGAACATAAGAAATTGCCATGCTGGGTCAGACCAAGGGTCCATCAAGCCCAGCATCCTGTTTCCAGCAGAGGCCAAACCAGGCCACAGGAACCTGGCAATTATCCAAACACTAAGAAGATCCCATGCTACTGATGCAATTAATAGCAGTGGCTATTCCCTAAGTAAACTTGATTAGTAGCCTTTAATGGACTTCTCCTCCAAGAACTTATCCAAACCTTTTTGGAACCCAGCTACACTAACTGCACTAACCACACCCTCTGGCAACAACAGAACATACTTGAAACTAGAGGAATTTGTTATCATTAAATTCTTACTTACTGACAATTAAGTGTTGTGTACACCAGAAATTAAAATTTGAAAGAACAATTTCTTAAAGATGCTTCAATGAAGACACAACCTGATTTTGGAGATAAAAAATGTGGACATTCTCACACTTGACTTGTCATTTTGTCATTTCGGGGGTTTATACATCCGAATACTAAGAAAATGTTCCCAATTCATACTTCAGCTTGTGCTTCATATTACAGATGCTTACAAAGTGTTGAGTTTAGGCAGAGTTAAAGCATTCTTCCTGTATATGGGATAATTTGAATGCTAACTGATAAATGGGAATGCTGAATGCTGGTTATATAAGTGTGCCTTGTATTGCTATATTGACTGTGGTTACTAAAAATGTATTAGGTGTTTAAGAACTTTGGGAGCAAGGTAGGTATTATTTTATTTTATTATAAGACATTCACAATTTTGATAACCAATATTTTCTGAATTATTTTAAGGAATATCCCTGAGGCAGCCATTTCAGGGAAACTTAGATGATGTTGGAGTAGTATATCAAGCTTTCTCTTTTACCTCTACAATATGAGAATTAAGTTCAGAAACTAATTATAATTTTGATCACAAAGATATGTTTTGATTATTATCACAAGTAATTATTTTTATGAAGGAGGTTTTTATCACTCACAATTATAGTTGAACACCTTAACGGTAATCTTCAACTGGCATGCGAGCATGACGATTTTATAACTTGCATGCTTATATGTGCACATGTTATAAAATAGCTTGGCTGCATGCACATATGTACCACGTTTTAAGTTGGCGTATGCATGGGCATGCAAATCCCACTTCTACTATGTAAGACGGGATTTAAAAGGGACATGCACCGATGCCATTACCAGTTTACCAGTTCATCTACAAGTTCATCCATTTAACAGCTAGGTCCTCCATACCCCCTCTGGATTGATAGCCTGTACTCCCCCCAAAACTCCCCCCCCCCCTTAAACTCCTCTGAAATGGCTCAATGTTTTGTTTTGTTTTTTTAATTTGCCATCCAAGGCAGAAGTTAAGTTATGCAGCAGGGGACTTCGTCAGGCACCGGAGTACATAAGTATGTACGTGGGCATCTCTTGACCAGGCCACGACACACCCATTCCCCACCCAGACCACACCCATGCCCTCAATCTTTTGAGAATTGTTGAGATGTATACACTGCGGGAGATACGCATGTATCTGGATGGCTTTTAAAATCCGCTCAGCGCACACAAGTCCGACGTATTTGCGTAGCCCCTAATTAATGTACATGTAGTGGCTTTTAAAATTCACCTTCTTGAGTGTAATAAGTTTACATTGTGTCATATGAAGTCTTTTTCTCCTTTTTACCATATATGCTTACACATTTAAATTTTGGACAGGATTTATTTATTTTGTTGCTTTTGGTATTTTTATGTTAGTCACTTTGAGCCCTTTTTTTGGAAAGGAGTGGGATATAAGAAGATGTAAACAGCTTGGACTCATTGTGGTACAGGAAGTACAAATAACAGTTCCCACCCATGCCCATCAAAGCTCCAGCAGGAACATCAGAGCATAATAATTGCTATGCTGGATGCCCACTTCAATTAAATTATAAGAGTTCTGTTGTGATCATACTCCCACTTAAAATTTGATAAAGAAGGTATATTTCATAAATGTCAAGCCACAGTGATCAGCATATCTGCTTGATATTACCTCCATTTTAATCATTAACCCTCCTTATCAGCAATTTTATACTTTTTTTCTATATGCAATTAAAATTAAGACAATTAACTGACTGAGCTAGCAGAAAGCTGTTTGTTTAAAATAACAAAAGCCCAGCATCCTGTCTCTGACAGAGACCTATCCAGGTAGCAAGAACCTGGCAGATCCTATATAGCAGATCTAATTCCTGTTACTCACTCCTAGGGCTAGAAATCGTTTTTTTAGTCTAGTCAGTTAATAATGTTTTATGGACTTCTCTAGGAACTTGTCCAAACATCTTTAAAACTCTGCAATGCTAGTCACCTTGACTACATCTTTGGCAATAGATTCCACAGTTTGTGTGCCAAGTGAAAAGTACTTTCTATGATTTGTTTTAAATTTGCTGGTGGCTAGTTTAATGGAGTGTCCCTTTGTTTTAGTATATTTTGAAAGGGTAAATAACCATCCTTTATGTGCATGTTCCACCACACTCATGATTTTATAAATTTTATCATGTCCCCCTTCAGCTGTCTCTTTTCCAAGCTGATGAACTCCAGCCTGCATAGCCTCACATCATAGGATAACACTTCTACCCCCTTTATCATTTTTGTTGCCCTCCTCTACACCTTTTCTAGTTAAGCTATGTCATTCTTGAGATGAGACTGTTGCGGACGTGGACTCTTGGACTGAGGTGAGGTTGACACTACCCACAGGGAGGAGCCTTGCAGGTCCTCACCATCAGCAGGCTGCAGCAGAGGCCCAACAGGAACTCAAACAATATCAGTCCTTGTTCCACTTAGGTTGAGCCCTTGGGTGCCGGGGCTGACTGGACATAGGTGCGGGCTTCTGTGATGAGAAGAATCCATCGCAGAAGAGGTTGTGGCCAGCAGGAAGAAAACAAAATCAGTCCAAGCAAAGGTTGGGGCAGGCAGCAGACAACAGAGACAAGAGCGGACCAAGGACAAGGGCAGGTGGAGAATGGCAAAGTGAGGAGCAAGCAAAGGTCACAAGGCAGGCAGAAGGCAAGATGGTCGAGAAGCAGTCCGAGGTCAAGCCAGGAATCCAAAAAAGACAAACCGGGTATCCAAACTGAGGTCAAGCCAAGAAGACAATCCAGGGGAAAGGAGGCAAAGCAGGACAGTATGAAGACAATGAGGATGGATGAGGAACTACAAGACAGAAATACAGAAACTCCAAAGACATAGGAAGGAACCAGGAACACAAAGACAAGGCACTGGAACAGAAACAGGATCAGGAACAGCGAGGCAATCAGCTACTCAGAAGAGTCCAACCTATTGCCGAAGCTTCTAAGGCAGGTCTGAGCAGGCCTTAAATAGTGGAGAGCCAGTGTTGTCATCTGCGAGTGCCGCGGTGGTTTTCCCGCCATGGGCCCTTTAAATGGGGCTGAGCCGTGCATGCCTGCAGATGCCCCGCTCGACTGAGCGGCAGCCCTAGCGCAGCATATCAGGCCTGTGCAGCAACATTTCCTTTCGGGGGCCTACTGTGGCAACAGTGGCCCCCCTCCAAGTCAGGGCAGGAGGTAAAAGTGGCCAGTCATGGGTCAGTACCATGACCAGCCAAATGCAACAGGGACAACCTGTTGCAGTCACATGGCTCAGTACAGAGGCAATGTGATATTTTATATTTTGTTCTCCATTCCTTTTCAGATCATTCCTGACATTCTATTTACTTTTTTGACCAATGCTGCACACTGTGCAGAGGATTTCAATGTTTTGACAATACAATACTCTAAGGTCCTTTTTCTAAGTAGTGATTCCCAATGCAGAACCCAGCATCATGTACCCATAGTTGGGATTATTTTTCCCTATGTGCATCACTTTGCACTTTTCCATATGAAAATTAAATTTAATCTGCCTTTCAGGTGCCCAGTCTCATAGTCTCATTAGGTCATTTGGCTGTTCCTCGCAATCTACTGCTGTTTTAACAACTTTGAATAATTTTGTGTCATCTGCAAATTTGATCACTTCATTCCTTGTTCCCTTTTCCAGATCATTTATGAATATGTTAAACAGCACAGGTCCTAGTACCCTGTGGTATTCTACTAATGACCTTTCTCCATTTGGAAAACTGACCATCTAGTCCTATTCACCTCATTCGTTGTTCCATTTTCCAGATCATTTATGAATATGTTATACAGCACAGGGTCCTAGTACCCTGTAGTATTCTACTAATGACCTTTCTTCATTTTGAAAACTGACCATTTAGTCCTACTCTTTGATTTACATTCTGAGTACTGCTATATTAACCATTTGATGGTCTTATGATGCATAAATTATATCTCCTCCCTCCCCCCCTCCCCCCCCCCCCCACAACCACCACCAAAAAAGCTTCTACAATCAGTGTGGTTGAGGGGATAATTTATATGTTGGAATGTCGCCTGAGTGATGGCATCAGCAAAAGCCTTGATCATGCTAAGAAAATGAAGTAATTTTTTTTTTTTTAAGTAAACAAAACAAAAGCAACACAAGCAGTCTGGGAGGAAGGAGGAAAAGACAGGTCAGCAGAGGATAGAGTGGCGGATATTGGGAGAGAAGTATAAAGAGGAGACAGGAATGATAAAGGAAGGGGAGAAATGTCAAATTATAAAGATGAGGTCAATGTTCAGTGAGCCAGAGAGCAGAGAAATTATCTGAATTAAGTAACCTGTATAACTTTAGATAAATATTCAGTGGCACTTATCCAGATAAAGGTGCCACTGAATACACTTGGATAAATTTATCCAGGAAAGTCTTTTGCTCACCAGGCTTTTGTATATTGACAACTTTTAGCAGACAGTGGCATTCCAATCTATGTCCGCCCCTGCCACCCAACTCACCTCCAAGATTTAATAAAATGTAGCAGGCCAAGCAGTGCCTTATTTCTACCCAAACCCAAGATTAAAATAAAAAACAAAAAATAGAGCCATCAGTGAATGGTTCAGTCTCCCCATCAGGTATCTAAAACAAATCCTCAACCAAATCCCCACCCCCTCATAAGCCCTCAAAATTAATTTATCAATAAAGTCATTATCCACCCAGGAAAGAGATCTAAGCGTCATAGTGTATAATACATTGAAATCGTCAGTTCAGTCAAAAAAGCAAGCAGAATGTTAGAAATTATTAGGAAGGGAATGGTGAATAAAATGGAAAATGTCATAATGCCTCTGTATCATTCCATGGTGAGACCGCACCTTGAGTACTGTGTACAATTCTGGTCGCCGCATCTCAAAAAAAATATAGTTGCGATGGAGAAGGTATAGAGAAGGGCAACCAAAATGGTAAAGGGGATGGAACAGCTCCCCTATGAGGAAAGGCTAAAGAGGTTAAGGCTGTTCAGCTTGGAGAAGAGACGGCTGAGGGGGGGATATGATCGAGGTCTTTAAAATCATGAGAGGTCTGGAATGTCTAAATGTGAATCGATTATTTACTTTTTCAGATAGTAGAAGGACTAGGGGGTATGCCATAAAATTAGCAAGTAGCACATTTAAAACTAATCAGAGAAAATTCTTTTTCACTCAATGTACAATTAAGCTCTGGAATTTGTTGCCAGAGGATGTGGTTAGTGCAGTTAGTGTAGCTGGGTTTAAAAAAGGTTTGGATAAGTTGTTGGAGAAGTCCATTAACTGCTATTAATCAAGTTGTCTTAGAGAATAGCCACTGCTATACTGGCATCAGTAGCATGGGATCTACTTAGTGTTTTGGTACTCTCCAGGTACTTGTAGCCTGGATTGGCCACTGTTAGAATCAGCATACTGGGCTTGATGGGGCCATGGTCTGACCCAGTATGGCAATTTCTTATGTTCTTATGTAAAAGTCAACGACTTTGGCTTGGCCTGTTTTTCTGTTTTCTGTAAAACCTTCTGTATCCAAACATTGCCTGACCTCATGTACTCTGCTATCTGGATAAACTCTCATTATCTAGAACTTTCATTATGTAGAACAAGCCTTGTCCTAACCATTCCAGATATAAGATACCCTACTCCATATTATTTAGAATAGGCAATGTATATAGAGACATACGGTACAATTTTTTATAAAAATTATTTTTTCTTTACTGACATCCCCCTATTTATTTCAGGATGCAGCTTCAGTTCAAGGAAGGTTATGAAAAGCAAACCTGTTTGCAAGAAAGTTAGGTTATACGAGATCAATACTCAAAAGCCATTTAGATGGATAAATGAAAAGTTATTTGTCTAAATGGCTAGCCAACTATATTTAAAGCCGTATGTGGGTAAATTCTAGCTGCATAATGACTTATGCAGCTAACTCTGGCCTGGCCTGAAACACCTTCTGCCCGAGAAGGAATTTAGCTGCATAAATTTGGGACAGTACTGGGGCAGGCGGGAGGCATTTTAGGGCAGGCCAGAGTTAGCCTCATAAGTTATGTGGCTAACTCCAAAATTCGGAGTTAGCTGCTTAACCAATGTGGCTAACTCTGGTCATGCTGTAAGGCTGTCTTAAAGTTAGCCAGATATACTTATCTGACTAACTTTAAGATAGCTGAATATGCCCACTAAGTTAGCTGGATAGCTATATCCGGCTAACTTAACTAACCGCTCCATGGCTGAATATTGACCTCTTCATTTCTCATTCATGATTTATTATTTATTTAAAAAATGTATAAACTGCAAATTACAAATAAAATTGATAAGATTTGTACTTCAGAAAGCATAATTTTCATGACTTAAAGAAGGGGTAGAATTTAGTTTTCCAGTACATAAGGAAGATAATCAGGGAGCATATTAAATCTACAGTTCATTTAATACATCCCTCTCTATACCATTTAATACATTTTCTGAAAAATAATTTTTGGAAGGATTATTGGTAATTTACTGTTTCTCCAAGAGTAAAAACAGAGGGTCCCAGATAGCCATGAAGCAACATGGTTCTTCTTTTATCTCTTTTCTGTTGAAATACTATGTATGCACTATGTCTTCAAACCCAAGTTTCATTTTCTGAAATTGTGTACAGTGAGGACCTTAGGAATGGGTGGGAATTCTGTTGTGAAGTTTGTTTATCCATATACCTCTTAAACTTGAGTACTACTGCTGAAATGTATTATCATTTGTGTGGATTCATCAGAAGCCTTAAGAGTCCCTATCAAAAAAGGCAAGTCCTTAAAGCCCCAGGACAGGATCTATATGGTAGGTTTAGTAGAATAAGGTTGAAGTTAAGAAGAATGCTGCTGCACTGGACTACATTTCCCAGGTCTCCTACTTGCCAGCTTCTAGGAGAATCTGAGTAGGGAAGAGCAGAAACAAGATGGAGTCTAGGTCTCACCCCCCCCCCCCCCCCATAGGCTAGTAGCAGAAATAAGAGGGGAGGTCTTGTACTGATTAGAGGAGGAGGGCTCCAGAGTAGATGAGAACTTAGCACTTTAGTCATGGAAGTAGAAATGCAAGATGAGAAAGAACCAGAAATTACCCATGGACATTCTGGGCTACAGCAAAGTAACATTTTGAAGTTATTACAAATTAATAGAGCTATATTTCTTTAATGCAAAACAGTATGTTTTTGAACAATGAAAATTTGAACTGTGGAAAGTTGCATTTCTATAAACACTACCCTGACTCTTAACAATTTGGAGCAATTGAAAGCTAACTAAAATGTGATTTATTTTGCTCAAAAACTGTTTTTGCCAGGTTGTGGAAGTTTGCGTTGTTATAAGCCCTGCTGGGACTCTTGACCACTTAAAGCTGTTATAAGCTAATTAGAAGTATGTTTCTTCCATTTGAAACAACTTATGAGCAATCTGGAAGCTGGGCTAGGGAAGCTTCATTGCTACAAGTTCAGCTTTAATTTCTAGCCAACTAAAGCGGGTACTAGTTAACTAAAGGTCTGGGGATTTGTTGAACAACTGGAAAGTAAAACAAGTGACTTTTAGATGACTGCATCATTACAAGTTATCTTCTAGTTCCTAACATACGGAAGTGATTGTAACTGAAGTATAGCTGTGGGATTTTGTTTTTTTGTTTTTTTAATTTTTGAAGTTACAAATAAACAATTAAAGAGCTATTCCATGGAACTTTCATGACAGTATTACTGCCAGACCTCTTTCTTTTCCCAGGGAACGAAAGCATCCCAGATTAATCACAGCTGAGTGTTTCTGTGACAAAGAGGCCAAGCAGCTTTTGCAGGCAGTGGAAAGCTAGGCCACTGAATCTAAATGAATATTTTATTACATATTCCCTTTTTGGACTCAAGGAACTGAGGTCATTACAATTTAAGGGAGTCATTGACTTCACATTCTCCACGCAGACAAAGAATGGGAGAAAACCTTTAGTAGATAGGCCCCTGAGTAAGGCATTGTGCTGGAATCTGGATGGCTGACCCCAGTAATGTAGCCTATTATTAACCCACTCCCATGTTCACATGCTGGTAGTGCGCAAGCCTTTACGAGGCTGATGAAGAGACTGTGTAAAGACCGAACACTGTGTGAAGCCAATAGAACTACGCTACTTACAAGTCCAGAGAGGGAGAGAGAGAGGGATGCTGAAGGGAGGCTCCTGGCTCTTGAGGCACCTCGGAAGCAGCACTTATGATCACAAAAGCGAATCAGAAGCCTGAGGCTGGCACACATTCCAAAACATTACTCCAGAATAAAATAGCTTTTGGAAAAGAAAATTTTAAGTTGGAATGATCTCTCATTCAGTTCTGGAATTCTTATTTTACAGAGTTTCAGAAAATATAGCTGGGGCTGGATATTTTATTATTCAGACACAATGAACACAAGAACAAAGATAGTGGGTTACAGGCTGAGTTATAGTCATTTCTGACCTTCTGCTTCTTTTCCAAATAGAAGCAGTTTCTGCATAATATTCTTCCATAAACTATATTTCTGGAAACTAGACTAAATTAAGGTTTCAAGAATAGAAGGCTGTTATATTCTTTACAAAAGATTTTTTTCTATTTGTACCTTTATAAACTGACTAGCAACTGTACCCGTTCTACGCCCGGGCGGCAAGCCTTTTTATTGGCACATATGCTCTTGTATAGAAGCGTTAGCTGAAAAGAAAAAACTAAATTGTTTTCACCCAGGGCAAGGGACGTGGAGGCACATATGCTAAAGCCAGGGCTGGCAAAGTTTATTTACCAAGCTGTCTCTCGCACTCCACCACACCCCTTCTCCTCTCTCACACACACATTCTCTCTCACCGGTATCCCCTTCCCCTCATATAGGCTCTCTCTCTCTCAAACCCACACCCAAGCATCCCCCCACCCACCCTCTCTTACCTCCCATGCTCTCTCTCACACCCTTCCCACCTCTCTTACCAACCATGCTCTCTGTCACCCTCCCCCCCACACACACACACACACACACATTCTCTCTCACCGGCAACCCCCCCAATGCTCTCTCTCACACCATCCTGCTCTCTCTCACCCTCCCCTCCCCAACACACATTCTCTCTCACTGGCATGCTGCAGGACCCGCACCATTCGCGGCGAAGATGAAGGCTCGGCGCGCCGTTCGCGGTGAAGATGAAGGCCCGGCGCACCATTCGCGGCACGCGGGGGCCTTCCATTTTCTCCTTGAGCAGAAAATAGCAGTGGATACCCCAGCATGCCACGAACGGAGCATGTTCCATGGCACACGTTCCGTTCACGGCGAAGATGAAGGCCCGAGCACACTGAGCGCAGCACAAGGGGGCCTTCTCTTTTTGCCGTGAATGGCGTGCCGGGCCTTCATCTTCGCTGCGAATGGAGCGTGTGCCGTGGGACGCGCTCCATTCGTGGCATGCCAGGTTCTCCTCTGCTATTTTCTGCCTGTCCCGCGATGGCCGCTGTCCTTCCGGTTTTGAATAGTCTTCCAGCAAGGGAGGAAATCGGCGAGGTGAGGGAGGAAATCGGCGGGAAGGAGGAATTCTGCGCAAAATCTGCATTCCGCAGTAGCGCTGAATTCCCCCAGGAGTACCTCTTGTAGCTGGTGTTGTGACATGGCCGCTGTACGGCGTGTTTGAGCCTCCAAGGCAGCCAGGGAGCCACCTGCGCCATCTATTGGCAGGCTGGGGAACATGCGGGAGCACTGACGGACACACTACCAAGCCTGACATATTATAGCGCCATCTATCGGCAGGCTGGGGAACATGCGCGAGCACTGACGGACACACTACCAAGCCCGATATATTATGGATTTATTACTACTGAAAAGTAGTACAGTTCTAGATATATTTCCAATTCAAGAGCAAAGAAAGATGAGGCACCTTTAGGATATAAAGAGCACAAACTGTTCTGAAATTCTATTTTTCCGGGTCATGCATCAAAATGTGTTATAGCATTAATGCACACGATATCTTGTTAACACATGCGCTATTGTTCATAACGCATGGCACGAATGCAAATTTTTTGGAGGGACGGGATTAGGGAGGAGTTTGGGTGGGATTTAGTTAAATGAGGAGTGTTATGGCACTGTGTGATAGCATAATGCATGCTATCACATGATTTTAATGCTGGAAATAACTACACCTTTTTTCCAGGCGTTAGGTTGTGCGATATGCCTGAAATGGCCATAACACAATTCGCAATACATTTTTGGAATTGCATTTTAGCCATTTCTGGGCTTGGATGGGGAAAGGGAAGAGGGAGAGAAAAAGAAGGAGTGGAGTAGGAAGAGAGAGAGAGAGAGAGAGGGACAGCCTTTGGGGAGGGCTTCACTGTGTGCACCTATTTAAATCTTTACAGGAGGGCCATCTAATAGGTCGAAGAGAGGTGCTGGTGGTGGTTTAGGGTTTAGGGGCCAGTTTTGCATGTAAACTGAGATGTACGAACAGCACAGTACACTTCGGTGAAGATTTGATGTCATTTGGAGTGAAGAAAGTCTACAAAAGATGAACCTTTGTACTATGTTATCTCACCCTAGCTTGATGGTACCCTGTTATAGAGTCCATCAAGCTAGGGTGAGAAAACATAGTAGAAATCTCATTTTTTGAGACTTTTCTGACTCCACATGACATCAAATCTTCACCAAGGTGTACTGTGCTGTTCGTACATCTCAGTCTACATGCAAAACTGGCCCCTAAACCCTAAATCACCATTAACACCTCACCTCAACCTATTAGATGGCCCTCTTACATTTCAGGAATGATGTTATAACTGCCCATATTAGTGCAATGTCCATAAGTGCCTTTTTTCCCATAATCTTTAAACTTATGTTTAAAGTGAAATTACTTTATCTTGGAAAACTATCCATACACATTTGCACTTGCTGACATTTGTGAGTAGTTTTTCTGACAAAAATTGCATGCATATTTTTGAAAATTCCAAAGTATGCGTATAAGTGCAACCTCCTCTCTAATTTAACCTCTGGGACTGCCTCCCCCTACTTTTGGTACAGTTATAAGTGAAGTGTCATTGCATGCATAATTTTAGCTGTATCTAGGAAAGGCAATGTTCTAAAAGCCCATTTCCACACATAAAGTACTGTTTTATCCACAGACATGACTTAAAATTATCCTCCCTATAGTTAAAAGATGGGATAGGCTATAAACAACAATGATTTGCATCCCTTTACAATCACAGGTATGTAAAGTAAACAGTGCACCTACATATACTAACTTAACTCTTGTCATCACCCTTTTTTTGTATATATCTAATCCAAAATCTAGGCTCCACTCTATCATTTGTTTAACCTATCTTACCCTCATCAGTGACCTCCCTATGTACCCCAAGCTTGCTTCAATTCTGCGATGCTTTGTGTTTTCTAGGACTTCACCACTTCTCAAATATAGAAATACTTCATTTGAGACTTACTCCCTCAACTTTATTTCATGAATCCGTGTTTCTTTTTCTATGGAAAATGTTCTTTTTCTATGGAAAATACTTTTTATACTTTATTGAAGCCTCCTAGTATAGATATGGAACATGCTAAACAGATACCCAACTATAATTTTACTTCATGCAGAAAGAAAAGCAAACTGGTTATGTGCCTCTTCTTATTAAATACATTTCCATATAATTTCTATTTGAAAACATACTTAAGTACTATTTACATGCTTACTGCAGATTAAACACTGATAAACATATTCACTGAACCACATATCACAGCACACAATTGTACATCTCTGACTTAACTTATCAGGAACAAACTTCTGTGAAAGAGACATTCTGATCTGTGTTAAGAAAAACTGTCAGACTTGCATACATATATGCACATAAATACGCATACTCACAACATATCACAACCCCACTGAAGCACACATATCATTCTCCAGATATTTCAACAATAACTAATTTAGTATAAGAAATATCCAACAAGCAGTATGTTGACGAGACCAAATATGCCTCTTGAACCAGGTAGAATCACTATATACATGGGTAAAAATGAGTATTACATGGGTAAATGCAATTTACCCATGTAAGTGGGCTTTTGAAAATTGCTACCATATTTGTCATTGAGTTATCCATAGGATATGCATAAGTGCACTTTACGTGGGTAAATGGCTTTTGAAAATGCTACAATAGTAGTTACAATTACACATGTAAATCCTTTTGAAAATTACCCCCATAGCTGACCCTAAGAAAATCACACATGTGAGACATTTCATCCAACCATGGCAATCCTGCTTCAAAATATCTGCATGAGTCCTTAAGGAAAATACATTAGGCAAGATGGACATGCCAACCAAAATGTATTCACCATTAGATTAAATAAAAGAATAGACTGAAGACATTGCATTCATGACTAATGATAATACATTTTAACGCCTTCTGTTTATAGTACTGATGAGAAGCTACTTTAACCTCATCTCCTAATTGCATATTTTTAGCATCTCCAACAACTAGGCTTCTGATAATTAATGCTAATCCAAACACTACTTGCCACTTCCTGTAGACCTTATTAAAGTGAGAATTTCCATTTTACAACATGGTCTCACAGTACATATACAGTATCTTTCATCCTGTCACATTTATAGAAGGGACCTAGGTAATCTTGAAAACTCAGGCATATCATCTTTGGCTAAGTTTTACACTGGTTCAATGAAAGGCAGTACCAAGCTATATAGAGGTCAATATTCAAAGGACTTGCCCATTTAATGTTTGGAGCTAGCTGGACAAACCCTGAGACTTAAATTATTTTCCCTTCTACCTAGCTAAATTGTATCCAGGCAAGTCATTGTCTTTGTCTTGTGGTCATTCTTCAGTGTCTTTTGTTGCCTATTCTGTTCACTTGTGCTGGTTCTCACCTCCTTATCTGCCTATCATTCCCACCTTCCCTTAGATGAATTCCCAGTTCTGACTTCAACTTGCCTTGGACTCTGCTTGAATTATGCCTGCCATTGACCTCTGCCTTTTTCTCTACTGTGTCTGAACTCTGCCTACCACCGACCACTGTCTGTTCTCCAACCATGCCTGAACTCCACCTGCCACTGACCACTGCCTGCTCTGGACTCTGGCCTGTAACCCAACCATCTATATAGATTGTCAGTTCATCAGTAGAGGCCCCCCACTCTTAGATTGAGCCCTGACACCCAAGGGCTCAATCTAAGAGGATTGAGGGCTCGCATAAGTGAAGCTCCAGTTGGGCCTCTACCTCTCCCAGTTCTGCCAGCTGATGGTGGGGATCTGCAGGGTTCCACCCTGCAGGTTGCACCAACTTCACCTCGGTCTAAGGGTCCACACCTGTAACTGGTAAGATTTCACTTTTTTGGGCAATATTAAGAGGTTCCATCAAAAATACCCAGTTAAGTTTAAAGTTATTAGGTAAGTTTAGCTGGATAAGTTTAGAGATGCTCTCCACCCTGACTAGACAGGAAGGATAACTTTCTGTACTGATCATGTGCTCCCATATACGCATGTATATGGGTGCATGCAAATTTATTACTTTATTTTATAACCTGCATGCAAATGATATGAACAGGTTATAAAATAAAGATATTTATATTTACATATTCATATACCTGCTCATGTATGTCAAGACCTCAACTCACACAAATTTGGACTTATCCAAAGAAGCAGCAGCACTTAAACAAATAAGTTCCGATTTTATGCAGCTAAGTAGCAGCATTTAGCCAGATAAGTCTGAAAAGCATTACTTGTTCATCTAATTAGCACTTTTCTGACTTATCCAGCTATGCAAGATAGCTGGATAAGTCTAAAACAAAAATGCTATTTATCTTAATAAGTTCAAATTTGTTTGTTTGAGTAGTGGCTGTTGTGTCTGTTGCTGCTCAACACACTCACTTCGCCCTCCTTACCACTGTGGCGACTCCCTCCAGGCCTGATGGACGGCTTGCTGCCGCGGCGTCTTCTTGCCATCTTCCTCCGGCGTCCCCTGAGCGGCACGATGCTGTGGATCCGCCATGTTCCTGATGACGTAGGGCGCACGCACGCTCCCAATGATGTACCGCAAGGGCGCGAACCTCTGGGGCATCCCCCTGAACTGACGTCATCCGCTTCCAATATAAAAGGTCTCAGAAATTGCTAACAGATCAAGTTAGCAAAGGGTTTCGCTACCTAAGCTACTCTGCCTCCTCGGACTTATCAGGGGTACTTGCTCCTCGAGGGCCCATGTTCCTGAACACTCTGAAGATTCTCTACTGCCTGGAAGCTATCACAGATACAGACAATTGTTAATTACCATTGTTCTCTCAGAGTTTTCCCTGGAACCAGGTACTCGCTCCTCGAGGGCCTAACCCTTTCCAGCTACTGAGCTTTCTAAAGACCTTATGTGAGATCTGTCATCCAGTTCTGGCTATGAACACAGCATACCTGTCTACTCACTATCTATAGTTTCTCTACAGCTCAGCAACCCTGGGATTACGGTTCCAGTACCTGAGGGACTTCAGCCCTGCTGGGCATAGCAGCTCACTACTGCCACCTCTGGTGGTTCTACTAACCTGTCTAATAAAAGAATTATCTGTGTCTGTCTCCATATTCAAGCCTAGCCAGTGGTCCCTCTCAGGATGTCCTCCTGGGGACGCAGTCATCTGCCATCGGCCCAAGGATTCACCTATCTACATTCCTCTACAGCTGAGTGTCCTCTCCAAGCACTCCGCTGGTAACAGATGGCTACTCCTTTCCTACCAGGAGTCGTCAGCAACAGATTCAATAACAGTTTGTTACTACGTCCTCTACAGGAGCTGAGAATATCACTTTACTACTTCTCCTTCCACAGGAGCAGATTCCTACAGATTGCCTACTCCGTACGGAGATTCATAACAGCTTGCTAACTTCACCTCCTTCAGGAGCTAGTACACTACAGATTGCTACTCCTAGCTCTAACAATCTCAAGGACCTTGTTCAGCTTTTGGGCATAAAGACCCACATGCTTGAAATGTCACTATGTATAGCTTCCATCTACGGAGACCTGTTACCCGGCCGGATTTCCTTGACTACGGAACCCGTCCAGTTATGCACTGGAGTCTTACACACCGAAGAACTTGAATTACTAGTGTTGGAGAAATCCATCCATCCCATAGTCCTTGGACTCCCTTGGCTACAGAAACATTCTCCCAATTCAACTGGGGTTCATTGCAACTGGTTGAGTGGGGTCCCGCCTGCCACCAGTCATGTATCCAGAAAGTGATACCGCAACCTGTGGTCCCTCTGGCTACTACGCCCTCTGGCATACCTGCTCCGTATGCAGCCTTTGAGGACATGTTCTCCAAGCAAAAGGCCGACCTCCTTCTGCCTCTCCGAAGGTTTGATAGTCCAATCGATCTCCTTCCAGGAACCATGCCTCCTCGAGGATGAACCTACCCTCTGTCTCTGCCCGAGAATATATCCAGGAAAATCTCGCAAAGGGATTTATTCTCCTATGTCTCCTGCTGGGGCGGGATTCTGTTTTATGACCAAGAAAGACGGGTCACTTAGGCTGTGTATTGTCTATCGCGGCTTAAATGTCATCACCTGTAAGGATAAATATCCCTTGTCATTAATTTCCAAATTATTTGATCGCCTCCAGGGTGCCTCCATATTTACGAAGCTGGACTTACATAGGGCAAATAACCTGGTAAGGATCCATCCGATGACATTTGTAAAACTGCCTTTAAGACCCGGGATGGGCACTACAAATACTTGGAGATGCCTTTTGGCCTCTGTAACGCACCCGCAGTATTCCAACGAATGTTGAACGAAATCTTCAGAGATCTACTGTACACCAAAGTTGTGGCATACCTGGACGACATCCTCATCTTTTCCAAAGACCTTGACACTCATTGCACTGATGTTCAATCTGTTTTCCAGCGCCTTCGTGAAAACAATCTGTTTGCGAAATTGGACAAATGGCTGTTCGAGAAATCCAGCCTACCTTTTCTAGGTTATATAATCTCTTGGCAAGGGTGTTAATGATCAGAGCCCAAAAGAGGCCAGTTCAGACTGAGATAGAATCCAAAAAAACCATGACTTGAGCCAAGGACTGAAGGAACGATGTGATGAGTGGCAAGGAAGTGAGTCCTTGGTGCTGTGATGAAGTTGACGCTGTCTCGTAGGTGAACCTATGAGACCTATACAGGTAAACACGCCTAGAAGTGGGACAGGCTGGAGCTTTGCCTATACCAGCTGCCTCCACCACAGGTTGAGCCCTTGGGTTCTGGTGGCTGGTAGGGCTTAGGTGAGTCCCTAGGGCAATAGAGAAGGCAAGAGTCTGAGGGTACACAGTGGTCATGACAGGCAACAGTCTGGAGAAGACACAGACAGGCCAAGATCGGGACAGGTGGCAGGTAAGCATGGTCAAGTCCAAAGCAAAAGGTCAGAGGAAGGCAGCAGGCAAGTATGGTCAGGTCCAATGTGAAAGGTCAGGTCCAGATGGCAGGCAAACATGGTCAGGTCCAAGGCAAAAAGTCAGGACCAGGAGATCAGGCAAGGGGTGGACGAGGACATATGAAGAGACACCAGACAAGACTGGGATGTGAGGCCGAATGAGATAGGCTGGGCAAGGGAATTTAGATGAGGCAAGTTGGGCAAGGCAAGGCTAGATGAGGCACACTGTAATACAGGAACAGAGGCACAGGAACATAGGCATGCTGAATGCAGGATTAATACACACTGCAGAATGCAGAAGACCCATTGATGAGGCTCTGGAATATAGCATGAGTGGGACGCCATTAATACATCATCAGGAGAACACTGGCAAGGCTTTCCCACTGCAGGACCAACAAAGAAGATGAGGTGCGCACACATGTGCCTAAGGGGACATATGGCGTGAGTAGCCTGGCAGGTGATGGCGGCATCCCAGCCACTTCAGGATCTCAGTAGTGTCCAGGGACATTGGTGGAGATTGGGGTAGGTGCAGTTGGTCACGGGGTTTTCCCACGAATGGCCGGATCATTACAACAGAGAAGCCTGTCCCTTGACTGTTCTTGCACAATACTTGTATTATTTACAAGGCATAATTATCTAAAATATCTGCTTACCTCAGCAGTGTTTAGAACAAAAAGGTAGAAATTTTAGCATAGTCCAAGTTTTCTTCTCCTCTCTGGGGCCTCCCTGTTCCTTCCATGGAATGCTTACTTATCCCTCTGCTAAGGGAAATGTACTGGTTCCTAGATTTCTTTCAGGTATGTGCCTTAAGGTGTACCAGACCAGATACCTGGAGCCAGTCCCTTAAAGTGTTCTGAGGGCCTTTTGTATGCACTCCTTCACACACCCTTTCCTGGTTGATTGCCTGCCTGTACTAAGGACACCTCCATGGAAAGAAAGTTGGTGTTTGCATCCTCCTTTCCTGATCCATGTCACACTTTGCAATTAATTGGCTGAAGTGCTAACAACATATCATCACCACCCAATGGACTCCTTGTTCTGTGTGATCTTCACCTGGAGTTGATGTTACATCACCAGTGTAAACTGGAAACCCAACAAGTAGTAGCAAAAAAAGCCTCTAAAGTCCACTTAGCAGTTAAGGCCTCCTTCTCAGTTATGGACTAGTGTATGTCTCTGGACATTAGCTTCCTGCTAATGAAGGTTACTGAGTATTCCTGGCCTTCTTTCTCTTGGGTGAGGACAACGCCTACATCCAACTTCTGATGCATCCATATGGACTATGAAAGACTTGGTAAAATCTGAACTGCAGGCATAGAGCTGTCTTTAGCTCTCTGCTTCAACGGCAGGGGAGAAAGACCGATACTTCACTTTCAATGCATATCCAGCATATCTCTCTGCTTCAACGGCAGGGGAGGAAGACCGATACTTCACTTTCAATGCATATCCAGCATAGCTCTCTGCTTCAACGGCAGGGGAGAAAGACCGATGCTTCACTTTCAATGCATATCCAGCATAGCTCTCTGCTTCAACGGCAGGGGAGAAAGACCGATACTTCACTTTCAATGCATATCCAGCATAGCTCTCTACTTCAATGGCAGGGGAGGAAGACCGATACTTCACACATATCCAGCATAGCTCTTTGATTCAACGGCAGGGGGAATGAAGAAAAGTGGATCTATATACAGAGAACAACCAACAAGGACTGAATTACATAGTCTGGGTAAACAAATAAGCATGGGTGTAGCTTGCTTATTGCGGTGGTTACTACCCCTAACTAATTAAGCTAGATATTTCACTTAGATGCAGTTCCAATACTGCTCTCTACATTAATGGTGTGGTGTGGAAGGGAAATAGAACCAAAAGGTTACTAAGAGCAAAGAGAAACAGATAAGTAAGAGAAGAAAAAAAGTGTGAAGCTTGCTGGGCAGACTGGATGGGCCGTTTGGTCTTCTGCCGTCATTTTTATGTTTCTATGTTTAGTCCCTTGAAAGTCTCTTCTGTATCTGCAGATCATATGGCTGCTTCTGGAGCCTTCTTCGGTGGCAAACATGTGACGTTTGGTATGAACCATCTGTAGTACCTGATGAGGCCTAAAAAGGCTTCACCTTACTCTTCATCTGTGGAACAGTACTAGGATGATTGCTTCTATTTTCCATGCTTGGGAATCAACCTTCCATTTCCTGAGGGAGTATCCTAGGTACTGTACATTTTGGACCGCTAGCAGGCATTTCTTGGGGTTGGTCATAAACCCAGATTGACATAGGCTTATAAGTATGGCTTGTAGTTGGCTCAAGTTTAATTTCCAATCACCACTATATACGACAGTGTTGTCAAGATAGGCCGCAGCATAGCCCAGGTTAGGGTGCAGTATGCCATTGGTCAACCTCTGGAATGTAGTTACAGCTCCATGTAGTCCAAAATGCAGGACCGTGAATTGGAGGTACCTCCAGATACAGAGAATATTTGCATCTCCATTTTGGCTTAGTGTGCTATGGTACCAAAGAGGCTTCTCTTCTCACAGGGCTTTGCCCTATTCAAAGCATGGAAAACAAAAATCTCTCCTTTCCTAAGGGAAGGAGAAAGAAAAAAAATATTTTATCCTGCCTGGCTCTTACTGACATCAGTTTCCTATCTGTACAGACAGAGTTACCCCTCTTAGCCTGATGTATTTAATACTTGGCTGCCACTGCAGCAAAACCTCCCCCCATAATTCCTTTTTTTCTCTTTTTTTTTTCTTTTGGAGTGGTTCTCTGTTCTCTGCAGGCACTATAGAACATATCATCCCATTGCCGCTACCATATCAAAAGCCATGGGAACAGCTGTGGTTAGGACAAGTACCAGAGAAAAGAGGATTCTGAACTCCAGCTGTTCTTGCACAAAACTTTAATTATTTACAAGGCAAAATAAGCAAAAAGCTCTGCTTACCTCAGCAATATTTCGAACACAAATTTTAAAGTTACACATAAGCAGTTTTAGTGTACTCCCTGCTTCCTTCTCTTCTCTGAGGCCTCCTTGTTCCCACTGGGGCCCCAGAGAGGGGATGAAATAGGGACTTTGCTCAGGAAAAAGCCCTGGGTCTCAGATTTCCTTTGAGTGTGTATCTTAAGATGGACCAGGCCAGATACCTGGAACCTGCCCATTAAGGTGCTTTGCAGGTCTCTTGTATATACTTCTTCACAGGGAACACATAAAAGATGGTTCCATCTCCATGGAGCTTTCAATCTCATCAAGACATACTGACAAGATAAAGGCAATTTTAGACAATTTATTATAGTAAATGGTTAAAATTGAAGAATTTATGATTTGGATGATTCAAAAGCAATTACATGATTTTATTCTGAATTTTTGAGGGTGAAATTCTCTTATACCATGGAATATAATATTTTTATGATCTTCCTTACTATCCTTTTTTTTAGTAAAAAGGATTTGTGAGTCGTTCTTCAGTTACAACTGTGTCATTAGATGAATCATTTTTCTGCTCAATAGTTTGGCAAAGATTTCTGAAAATTAAAACGAAAGTGAGTTTCATGAAAATTGTACATGTTTGGAATCAAACAAAAATATCTATATACTGTTTATTAAATGCTCTTTGGATGCAGATATTGGGATGAATTTTCAAAATATTTATGTGTGTAAAATTAGCATATATGTGCATAAGTAGCTTTATTTGCATATGTGCTATTTTATAAATATCAACAGTATGCATGTATTTTCAGGCTCATGCGCACATGTACAAATGAAAAAAGGGGCAGTCTGGGGGCATTCTAGGGAAGGGCCAAGAAGAATGTGTGCAAACTGCTATTTTACATTCATACATTTGGAAATGTATTTGTGTAATTTTGCACCTGCTAATTATCCTGATGATTTGATTCATTTTATTGGGCATTGGCACTCAGGGGCTTTTGCATCATATGTGCAAACTGAAATGTGAGGGAGGGTGATTGGTTGGGGGTAAGGTGTGTTCTTTGTCTTTGGTTAATACTTTTATGTGTTGTTTCTTTCAGAGTGTGCCCATCAACTGGGGGTGTGCCTGGATTGTGGGCCACTCCTTTGTGCATTTGGCCCTTCACAGGGCTCATATGGTGAACATTTAGGTTTACGAGAGAGGCAGTTTCAGTGGTTTGATATCCATGATATGAAGTGGGACCAGTTGCTGCCAGTTGTCAAGGTGCTGGTAAAGACCTGGCCGATACCAGAGATCATCTTGGTGCATTTGGGATAATGATTTGGGTGCTTAAACTTGTAAGGATTTAGTAGTTATGACTAGAAAGGATTTTGGTAGTTTAATGAATGATATGCCAGGTACTAAACTAGGTTGGTCAGACATTATCATTAGGTTCAAGTTCAGAGATCAGCCTCTTTGGAAATATGGTGTTAGAAAGTGAATAGGCAGATTGGTGGGTGGGTGGAGGCTCAAGAAGGTTTGTGGGTAAGACATGATTGGGCAAAGGATAATATGTTTTAGGTTATATCGGTCCAATGGAGGGCATTTGTCTGATTGGGATCAGTTTCTTTAACAACACTTGTCAAGAGGCTTTAGAAAGGTTTTTCTTGAGGGGTTAGTTGGCTGCAGTTGGGGGAACATGTATTGTCTTTGCTTGTGGTGGAAAACCTGAGCCCAAATTTTCTTAATTTGCATTGATTTAAGCTCCTACATGTGACAGGGGCCGACCAATGGCACCGGTAGCCCCTATCACATGGTAAGGGCAAAGAACCACCGGTGCCATTTTGATTAGTGGCAGCCAACGGCCCGAGAGGAGGAGATCACTCCCAGGACCCCACTGGACCACCAGGGACTTTCGGCAACTCTTGGGGGTGGGGTCGGGAGGGGGGGGTTGCAATTAATTAAATTTGAAGGGTTGGGGTGGGTTTGGGGTTTGTTTTTTTTAATGTGCCCTTTCTCTCCCCTCAAAAAAAAAAAAGATAAGAAAACTCCCCCGAATTGCAATGAAATAGGAAATATCGTCTTTATTTCCTATTTCATTGCAAACGAACGCACATCCCTAGTAGAAACCTGCATTTCTACTGCTAGTCCTGAATCAATAATGAAACTGCACACCTCATTAGCATATAACAGCATTACATTTTATTTAATAATCAGCAAACTTAGTCAATCTGCTCACTCCATAGCACATGTGTATTGCAGACGTTTATTCATGAAGGTTTGTTCAAAAGGTAGTGAATAAGCAGCTAGGTCAGATCTTTACACAGTCTTTGCACTGCTAATAATGTATCAGCTTGTGGCCTATTGTGAGCTGATTCAAACACTGAAGGAGTGGGAAAAGTCATTATAGCTGATCCCGCAGACAACTGCATGAATTAGACCACTCTGGATCCTTCAGCACAAGCCCTTAGATGAAAACAAAGGATCATTTTTAACATTTCAGAAGAGCAGAATAAACTCCATCTGTCCTGAGCTGCAGGAGTCAGTTCTCTGCCTGCACAATGTCCTGTGTCATTCTTACCACCTCCACTGGTTTCCTAGCAGCCCTTAAAGAAACAGTGCATCATTTGTAACCCTGAAATCACAAGTACCATTTCATATATTTTCATTATCTGTTACTAAAGGTGAGTTACAATTGCACTGCACAAACTGAAGCTCACAACCAAAGCTTCATCATATGAAGATAAGCTAAACTTTAAAATGTTTCTTATCTTTGTATTCCATAGATAGACAGCCTCTTAATGGGCCTGGCATTGTTTCTCTTTGATTTTCTCTTCTCCTTCTGATCCCTCCTCCTTCCCATCCTCTTTTTCTGGGTCTATAAGCAGTGGCCCTCATCATCAAGAGGATCCAGGCCATGATTTTTTGCCAGATTATGGGATATAAAGCAGGCTAGAAATTGTTGCACAGGAGGTGGACCCTTGTGATAAAGGTGGGGTTGACACTACCCATAGGAAGTATCCTACGGTTCCCCACCATCGGCAGGCGGAGTGGGCTGACTGACAGAGGCTAGCTGGAGCTTCGCCAATAACAGCCCTCGTTCCCTGCGGGTTGAGCCTTTGGGTACCGGGGCCTGCTGGAGTTAGGTGGGCCTCCGTGTGTCGTCGTCAAGAAGATGGAGCTGTCAGCCCAGAAGCAGCAACAGTAGAGCTGGAGAGTCTGCACTGGACGAGGCGGAGTCCCGGAGAACAGGGCGCCAATAGGAACGAGAGTCAGACAGGGGGCACCCGAGCAAGAGCAGGCCGAAGCCTGAACGGCCAAGGCCAGGACCAAGACTATAGAGGCATCGTTGAACAGGCTGAGATCAGGGCAGGCGGCAATCAAGGAGCGGTGGCTAGGCAAGGCTGAGGTCAAGTCTGGGAGCGAAGCGCTGGCGTGGTCAAACAAAGCAGAGGTCAGGGCTAGGAGATGATCAGAGGCATGGTCAGACATAGCAGAGGTCTGGACTAGGAGATGATCAGAAGCGTGGTCGGACGTAGCAGAGGTCTGGACTAGGAGATGATCAGAAGCGTGGTCAGATGTAGCAGAGGTCTGGACTAGGAGATGATCAGAAGCATGGTCAGGGAAAGCAGTGGTTCGGTCCAGGAGAAGATCAGTAGCGTGGTCAGGCAAAGCAGTGGTTGGGTCCAGGAGAAGATCAGTAGCATAGTTAGGCAAAGCAGTGGTCGGGTCCAGGAGGTCAATCCAAAGGGAAACTGGGAAACACAAGACCCACCCGCTCCTCTCTTCGTGGAACCCTTATTCCCCCCTCCATAAAATCCACAAGACTCATGTCCACCACCAATAGGGCCCTTTCCCTCGCAGGCCCATCCCTGTGGAACTCCATGCCTCTTGACCTACGCACCAAAACCTCCACACCCACCTTCAAAAAGAAACTCAAAACCTGGCTCTTCCTCCAAGCATACCCCCAATCATCACCATCACCTACTAGCACTCAAACCCAACCTCCCTCTCGTATCAACACCCCCACTACAGGACCCCCACCCACCCTCTCGAAGGAACTACAAACCCCACACTTAACCTCCTGCACATAATAAATTGCCACCTAGCAGAACCGCACACATCTTCTCACTTCTTTCACTGTTGGCCATGCGCTTAGACAAATTTTGTATATAGCCTATGTACATATCATTTCCCCATTGATTCCCTGTACATATTTTTTCCTCATGTATCTGTTCTCACCCCCCCTACCCCCTCCTTTGTCCCAATCACCCCCACCCCTCCCTCCCTTAGTTATCAAGTTATTTACTCTGTTACTATTGTTTATGTTACACACTGTTCCTTGTAAAGGCTTTGCCTATATATTTTTGGTTTGTAAGTTATCTGTAAACCGGCACGATGTGCAAACGGCTGTCGGTATATAAAATTAAATAAATAAATAAAATAAATAAATAAAATAAACACGGAGCACAGGAATGAAGAAGACAAACCAGGAACAGGAACTTGAAGGGAACAGGAACCAGGAACATGAAGGAATCACCAGGAGGCAATGAAGTATACGACCAGTGTGGAGACCTGTTGCAAGAGCGACTAACTGGAGCTGAGCCTAGCCTTATATACCAGAGCTTCAATGAAGTCATCATCTGGGGCCTCGGCCAAGTTCCCGCTGCAGGCTCTTCAAAAGAAACAGCAATGCACATGCGCACACCTAGGGAGGGGCGTGGCGTGGGATGGCGGCGTCTCTCCGCGGATCATGCGGAGAGGCCTTCCACAGAGCACAGGAGTCTGTCGTGGAAACAGGAGAGCCAGGGATGGCTCGAGGACGGAGACAGCGGCCCACAGCCGCAAGGGAAGTGGAACCAGATGCTGGAGTATGCTGCAGAGAGTAAGAGAACTGGCCATGCTACCTCTGCGGCAGAGAATCACAACAGAAATATGTCACAGGCCTTAGTGGGGCTGTAGAGACATCCTCCAGATTTGTCCAGACAGCAAAAGTGAGTTTTGAGTTGGGCCAAAAGTCCTTTCTAATGAATTCTCTAGTGTGCCTATGGGCCCACTTGTAGCACTCATCTACCATGCTCTCAGGAAGTGCTAGGGGAATCATGACCCAGCCTTTATCACTTGCAGAGGAGAAAGCTCAGAAGAAGAGTGTTAGAGAGGTCAAAATGGAGTGCTAAGTAGCTGGATCTTGATAAGACTGTAATGGGCATCCTTGTGAAGAGGTGCAAGACCTACTAGAAAAGAAGGAGAGATAAGAGGAATGATTAGTTGTGTGAGCTGCATAGATACCTAGAAGTTATCTCCCAGTGATGCAGCGAAGTCTGGAAGTATTCATGAATGCCTGACTGGCTCCGAATGTAGGCATCGTTAGAAATCGGGGGCTCTCCCAAAACAATAGGAAAACCCCATGATATTGATCGTGGGGCTTCCCTTATCATTTTGGGGGAGGGCGGGAAAAACGGCACACAAAAATATCCCCTAAACCCCACCCTCCCGACCCCCCCAAAACCTTTTTACAGGTACCTGGTGGTCCAGTGGGTGTCCCGGGAGCGATCTCCCGCTCCGGGCCATCCTCCGGTTACCGGGCCGTCCTTTGCCCTTACCTTGTGACAGGGTATCCGTGCCATTGGCCGGATCCTGTCACATGGTAGGATCACTGGATGGCCGGCGCCATCTTGTGCTTCTACCATGTGACAGGGGCTGACCATGGCACCGGTAGCCCATGTGACATAGTAAGGGCAAGGCTATTGGCGCCATTTTGGTTCCTGGCACCCAATGGCACGAGTGCAGGAGATCGCTCCCAGACCCCCGCTGGACCCCCAGGGACTTTTGGCCAGCTTGGGAGGGCCTCCTGACCCCCACAAGACTTGCCAAAAGTCCAGCGGGGGTCTGGAAGCGACCTCCTGCACTCGGGCCGTATTGCCAGTATTCAAAATGGCGCCGGCGCTAGCCTTTGCCCTCATATGTCACATAGTGAGGGCAAAATGGCGCCGGCGCTAGCCTTTGCCCTCATATGTCACATAGTTCCGATTCACATCTCTACTTCCAACCACCAGTTACACCAGACCCACCATCACTAGCAGCAGACTCACCTCCACAAAACCAGTAATACCAGACACACAGTTTCTTAAACAGAGCTACACACACAGTAAGGTACCCAAACACTGAAAAAAATAATGTCAAAGCCTTAGACACACTAAGAGACATATTGAAAATAAACAAACACATGAGGGACACTTCAATGAAACACCAGAAAAATGACCAAAAATATTACCACACAAGCACTGCACTCACTGTCCAAAAACTCCTATTAATGTGCCAAGCATCAGATCCTAAAAGAGAAGTGAGGTTTGAATTTGGCACATTAAACATTAGGCATAATATCAGAGACAGCTCAAGGCAATCTGCTGCCTGAGGCGAGGCAAAAGATGGCGCCCTCTCCCCAAGGCATAGCAAAACAGTGAGAGAACATGGGTGGGGAAGTGAATCTCTTGCTGTCGAGTCCTATTGGTAAGTTGAAATGCTGAGAAAAGAGAGAGGTGGGCTCAGAGTTCCCATAGGAATGCCAGATGGAGTGTTTACGTTATTTTCAGGAAGATGGTAACCTTGTCACACTCTCAGGATCTCTAACTCCTGCCTCTTACCCTTCCCTAATATTTGTCCCATGGGGGTGAGAGATGGGTGAATGGTTTATTTCTGTATGTGAAGCACTCTTTCTGGGATGGCGCAAAGCACCTAGACAAATCACCCTTGCGCCCATCTCACCTCCAACCGCTTGGCTCTTCCCCACACACAATTACAAATTATGCATTTATAAAAACATATTTTAGGAGGCAAGATGGTTGCCAAGTAGGACTGCTCTGGAACACCCGTGGCAAGTCTTTCTGCTTTTCTTATTAATTTCCTAAAATGCTGCATACTAAACGGAAGGGAAGACTAAGAGGAGTAAATGGCAACTCACCCTCTGTCGACCTTCGACAGCCTCGCATCAAAGGGTTCTTTGCAGGAGCTACAACTTCATCGCTGGAGAGTTTGGTTGCTGGGGGGGCGATGGTGGAGCATACGTTGCCCCCTCTGACCCATGACACCACGTTGAGCCACGGAGAGCCAAACAGGCCCACTCACCCAGGAAGAACTGATGTACCTTCCCTTACCTCATAGGTGGTGAGAATCCCCCTGGTGTCAGTCCAGGGTGAAAGAAACACTGGTGTCCGGGTTGAGAGCCTGAGAGAGATTTGTGGGCTGAGAGGAGAGAGAGGAATGAGCCCAGGAAGAGACATGGAGGGGTTAACTCTATATCTCTCATGAGAAGAACAGCGTGTATCTGGAACAATTCTTTTGCAAAGTACCGGGGTGAGCGTGAGCACTAGTGTGGAAGTGGGAGAAAGTCAACTAAATGCTCTAATTGCAGGCTTTATGATATCAAGACCTGAAAATATAACTTTAGAAGGGATCAAAATCGATTGAAAATTCAATAATAACTTTATCCCAAGTAACATTGGAAACAAAAAAATCAATCTGTCTTAAATAATAATTTAATTTCAACTTTCAATAAGAAAGTAGAAGAATTGGAAAAGAGGATTACTACTACTGAAACTATACAACAAAAATTGATTCAGTCTGAAAAAATTGCTAATAAAAGATTAGAAAGTATTGAGAACGCACTCAGAGTACACAACCTCAAGGTGTTAAATGTCCCGGTATTAAGAATGATTTAACCTCTAGAGTTATTCAAAACCTATATGCAACAAATATTTAAAATACCTGACTCAACTATGCCGGTAATTATTAAAACCTATTACCTAGAGCAGGGAACCCAGGCAGAAGAACAAGAAGTAGGTGGGAGACAGATATCTTCACTGGATATATCACATCTATTGGAAATGTCCCTGGACACAGAGATTAACCAAAGATGACCTTTACTGGTTTCTTTCGCCTTCTTATCAGATCGCAATAATATTTTGAGACTTTTCTTCAGGAATAGACAAACATTGTGCTATCGTCATCAAATTTGGATTTATCCAGATATGATTAAGGTTACTCAAACACAGTGAAAAAATTTCCTAATGATGTGACCTGATACACTTCAACTTGGAACCTGATTTATGTTAAGATACCCATGTAAATGCTGTGTGAGATATATAAACATTAATTATGTATTTCAGGAGCCTGAGCAACTTAGAGCTTTTTTAGTTGCACACTCCCAAGAAGCATCCATTACTGGTTTGGCCTAAGAAATATTTTGTAGCACTACTAGACGTTGCCAGTTTTCTTTTTCTTATACTACTCAATTACCTTGTATGACGCTCCTATTTCTGCCTCTCTAATTGCTAATAATTTAATGTCGGGAATTCTAATTTGTAATGGATTATATACTCCATTTGCTTACTTATATTTCCTGCAACGCATCAAATTTTCTGTACAAGATTTGTATTCTTGGGAAAAATTTCAAAATTTGAAAATAAAGAATTAAAAAAAAACAAAACAGATTTTATATGAAAAAGTAGTCTTTTGAAGAAAATACATCACTTACTATAGGTATATTCGGATAGATTTTGAAAGGCCCGTGAGCGTAAATCCTGGGGTTTACTTGCGCCGGGCAAATTCTCAAAGAGGCCAAGCCTCGCGTGGGAATGCCGGTATATGCACAACTGCAGGGCCTCTTCAAAGAGGTGGATCAAGGGGGCGGGGTCTGGGTGAGGAGGGGAGGGGCAGGGGGGCGGGCTGGGATAGCCCCATGGATCGCTGTCCCGAAGACTCACACACCGGCAGATGGCCAGCGCGTGCAATTTACTTCAGTCTGGGGACGGAAGTAAGTTCTGCAGCAAACCTAAAAAGAAAAATAGGTAGGATTTATGGGGTGGGGAGGAGAGGGGAAGGGGAAAGAAGGTTAGGTAGGAGGTAGGGAAGTTCCCTCCCAGTCTGCTCCCTCTCATTCACCCCTTCTCCTTGCACCTTTCACTAATAAAGATAAAAGAAATTACCCATTCACCATATCTGGGAATTTTTTATTTTCCATCACCCTGAGATTTTCATGGAAGAGTGGGAGGAGGGGTGCTCCACATAAACTTTGTCCTCTCTTTCATTAACATACATGCTCACTCACACTCTCTCACAGGCTCCCTTCCTTCCAACTCACTTTCTCTCTTCCTTCCATCTCATTTATGTCCTCCTTCCCCTTAGCCCTTCACACTCCTCACTCACCCATCCCTTCCCTCTCCCCTTCCTTCTCTCATCCCTCCATTTCCCTCTCCTTTCCTCCTTCTCTACCCTTCCACTTCCCTTTCTCATTCACCCATCTCCTTCCCTCCCCTTCCTCTTTCCCTCTCTCATTCACCCCTTCCCTCTTCTTACCCTTCTCTCTCACTTCACCCCTTTCCTTCCCTCTCCCATTAACCCATCCCATCCCCTCACCTCCCATCCCCTCCCCTCTCTTTTCCCCTTCCTTCCCCTTCCCTCTTCCTCCCAGTACCTCTTCCCTCCTACTTTCCCTCTCTCACTTGCCCCTTCCCTCTCACTCACCCCTTCCTCTTGCACTGTTCACTCACTCACCCATTCCCTCTCCTTATCCCTTCCTTCTTACTCATTCACCCCTTCTTCCCCTTACCCTTTCCCACTCACTCACTCACCTCCTCCCTCACATTACCCTCTTCCTTTACTAACACACCTCCTTCCCTCCTCTTTGGCCTGCTCCATCTCAGTCACCACTTCCCTTTTTCCCTCTCCTTCCGTCTTACACCCTTACCTCCTTCCATTTCTTCCTTCCCTCTCACCCCTTCCACTTCCTTATCTCTCTGCCCTCCCATTCCCTCTTCTTTTCCCTTCTCTCCCTTATCCCTTCTTGTTATCATTTAACTCTTCTCTCCCCTTGCCACTTCCCTCTCAATTACTCACTCCTTTTACCTACCCCTTCTTTCTCACTCACTCACCCCTTCTCCTTGCCCCATTCCTTCTCACATGCTCCTTTTCTTTCACTCACTCATCCCCTCCTCTTATCACTTCCCTCTCACACACTGAAAATCTCTCTCCTTACCCCTTCCCTCACTCACTTAACCCTTCCTTCTCACTCATCACTCCCTCCCCTTACTCCCTTTCCTCTCACTCATTCATCTTCCATTCCATTTCCTTCTTGCTCTCCCCTCTTCCCTTCTCTTCCCTCCCTCCCTTATCACTGAGAAGGGAGGGCAGGGAACAGAAGGGAAAGGGAAGGGGAGCTGAGCTGAGTGAGAGGAAAGGGAAGAGGAAGAAAGAAGTTCTCTTTCCTTTCCTTCTCTTCACTTCACTGCCACTATCTTACCTCACTTATTCTCTCTTCCTGACTGAGTTGTTCTTCTTGCCCACACTGGAGGGGAGGGGGAAATCCTGTGAGTTGTCATCTTCAGCACCACCATGGTTCTTGACTTCTGCCTACAAGGTTATCACTTCCTATTGGCAGTCATCTTTGCTGCCATGATTCTTGCCTTCTGACTGCAATGGGGTAGGGGCAGGTGGGAGTCCCATGGGCTCTCATTTTCAACTCTACCGCAATTTTATTTCAGCTCATGGGGTTGGGAATCCCATGGGCATGTAATGAAAACTGCACCACCATGGTTCTTTATTCCTGCCTGCAGGCATGTTATCAGAGCTATTCCACTGATGGTCCTGAAGATAGGGTGAGATGGCTGTGGCAGGATTATTTATTATTTATTTATTTAACATTTTTATATACCGACATTCATGAAAAATATCATATCATATCGGTTTACAGGGAACAAAGAAATAACATAACAATAACTAGTGGAAGTTTAAAGTTACAATAAAACAGGTGTATATAACTGGGAAGGGAGAGCATAGAGGGGGACAGATAACTCATGAACTAATTACAACGAGGAAGAAGTAAGTGCAAGAGAGTTATGATCATATCTAGATGTGGCTGATGCTATGTGTCTATTGTTAGCCCTGGTTGGGGAAGGCTTGTCTGAACAGCCACGTCTTAAGATTTTTTTTGAAAGTCTGTAGACAGGGTTCCAGTCTAAGATCTGGAGGTATGGCATTCCAGATGGTGGGACCAGCTAGAGAGAAGGCCCGGTCCCTGGTAGATGAGAAATGGGCGGCTTTGAAGGATATTTTGAGGGGCATATTTGCCACCTCAAAGTCTTTCCCACCCGAGGCAGATGCTTCATTCTGTATCATAGAACCGCCCCACGTAAAATCATCCACACATATTTAACATACATGTGAACTACATTTATAAAATACAAAAGTATGCATGTACTCACAAACTACACTCCAACATGCCCCAAACATGCCTAATTGATTCTTGTTATTGTTGCATACAATAATATAAGAAAAGTACACACACTCGCAAGTTTTCTAAAATAGCATATACAAGTGTACATGCTTATACATGTATATGCTAATTTTACAAGGGCAACTCACACATAAGGCTTTGATCATTTTTTCCTTACTGAATAGTGCAATGATTTATGCTGGCATAAAGAGCTGAGTATGCCTTCGGACATGCCTGCAAAGTTTAGTGAATTGGTCCCTTAGTCAATAGAACCCCATAATATCATGAAGTAAGAAGTATGTTGTAATTTTCTTAAATCTAAATGTATATTTCACCTATATTTTCTGAGAAAAGGCCTAAAAGGTCTCAAAAGCTTACATCTTTAAACATTTGCTAGCCTTAAATAGAATGATTAGTACCTAATTATTTTGTATTTATTTAACAAATTTTAATTTTAATTTTTTGCCATGTTCCCCCTCCATTTCCCTCTCCTTTCCTCCTTCCCTACCCTTCCACGTCCCTTTCTCATTCACTCATCTCCTTCCCTCCCCTTCCTCTTTCCCTCTCTCATTCACCCCTTCCCTCTTCTTACCCATCCCTCTCACATTCACCCCTTTCCTTCCCTCTCCCATTAACCCATCCCTAGTTTAATTGCATCCCTTTTCCCCTGTTAGCCCTGACCCTTTAAATGCTGCCAATCTACCTATTTCTCTTTATTTTATTACTTCCATGTCTTCCATAGAAGAAGTAAAGTTATGCAGCAGGGGACACTGGTGTACGCCTGTACTCATAAGTATTTATGTGCAAATTTGAAAATAAAATCCAAGTACACGTGTGCCCCCTTTTTTGCAACTTTTCTTTTGTGCGTGTGGCAGGAGATACACGCATCCATGGGCGGCTATTAAAATCCACTTGACGTGTGCTGGCCCAACATATTTGTGTATCTCCCAATTTTGCCTTGCGCAGGACTTTTAAAATTCACCTGACACTGAGTACCTGTGGTATGGGCCCTAAAGTGACTGACCGAGTAAGAAACTGGTTGAGAGGGAGGCGAAAAAGTGTAGTGGCAAATAGAGCTCATTCCAAGGAGAGGGCAAATACTAGTGAAGTGGCACAGAGATCAGTGCTTGGACTCGTTGTTTTCAACATTTTTGTAAATGATATTGTGGAAGTGTTATCGAGAAAGTTTTGTCCTTTTGCAGCTAGTACAAAAATATGCAACACAGTAGATACTCATGAAGGTCTGGAAAACATGAGGAGAGATCTAGCAAAGCTTGCGGAATGGCCTAGAATCTGTCAGCTAAGATTCATTGTGATAAAATGCAGAATCATGCATTTGGGCTGTGGTACAGTATTGGGGTGAAATGTTTCTCTGTTTGAAATAAAAAGTGGAATCTGGAGACTGGAGGTGATCATATCTAATGATCTCGAGGACATCAAACAGGTAAATAAGACAATTGCAAAAGCCAGAAAGAGGTTGGGTTGCATAGGGAGAGGAATGATCAGCAAAAAAAAAGAAAAGAAGAAGTGATGTAGTCCTTGTATAAGAACATAAGAAGTGCCATGTTGGGTCAAACCAAGGTCCATCAAGCCCAGCATTCTATCACCAACAATGGCCAGTCTGAGTCACAGGTACCCGTCAGATACCCAATAATTGACCTATTTCTTAATTCTCACTCCCAGGGATAAGTGCTGGCTTTCCTAAGTCCAAGTGGCTAATAATTGTCTATGGAGTTTATCTTCAGAAACTTGTTCAATACTTTTTTGAAACCCACTATGTTAATTGCCTTGACATATACTCCAGTATCAGGACCTATAGTTTGATTGTGCACCGAGTGAAAAAACAGTTCCTATGATTTGTTTTAAATATGTCAGTTGCTAGTCTCATGGAGTGTCCCTTAGTTCTGTTTCTTGAAAGGTTAAATAACCCCATTCTACCCTACCCATGATTTATAAATTTCAAGCATGCCCCCATCTTAGTTGCGAGGCTGATATCTCAAGGCTAATATTCAAAATGGCATTTAGTTGCATAAGTACTTCTTATCCAGCTAAATGGCTCCACTGAATATCCAGATAGGATTAGTGAGTGCCACTTATCTAGATAAGTCATTTATCCGGCTAAGTATTTAGCTGGACAAGTCAGGGCCAGGGAATAGGCATAATGGGAGGAGTTGAGTTAGCCAGATACGTTATTCAGCTAACTCCAATATTCAGAGTTAGCCAGTTAATTTATCCAGACAACTCATCAGATCTTAAAGTTAGCTAGTTAACTTATTCAGCTTATTTTAAGATAGCTAGGTATATTCAGTAGCGCTGCTGCGTCACTGAATATAAAGTTCTAGTTAGCCAGATAAGTTTATACAGCTAAGTAGCAGACCCACACAGCAGCTGAACATGGACCTCCTCTTTTCCAAACTGATTCACTAAGCACTTTTAAAGCATTTTTCCCATAGACACAGAATGGGAGAAAAGCCTTACCGGCTAATTTTAAAAGGAACACACATGCACCCATAAACGCACATATCGGCATGTGAGCAGAGATATGTTGCAATTTTTTATTGTGCGTGCAAGTATGTGTGTATCATTTAAAATACCCTTCCCGTGCATATGTGTGCAAGTATTCTTAAGAGGCGACTCGAGTAAATGTCCCACGCACATTTCCACTAGGGCTTTAGCAGCTTTTATGTGCATATGCAGGCAGATTTTTAAATATGCTCACACAGAAAAAAAGAGTTTTTCCAAATAGTCTACAATTTGTCCAGTTGATATTGAGGTCTTCATCCAGCAAGCCCTCCCACTTGACCCCGAACCTTCATGCTGTGCTGAAAGCCCTAAAACTTGAAATCTGGAGGGTTTCTCCTCCTCAGGACCAGCAGTAACGTTATGTGGATCACACGCTACCATGGTCAGCTTTTCTAAAATTCAGAGTTATGTGTGTAGGTCTTGGCCCCACCCATTTTCCACCCCTTTTTCTTGACTAGTACACAGGTGTGAACATGCTTACTTCACTGCTCGTATTCTCATGTATGTGGCCATTTTTACACGAGCAACACTTTTAAAATCTACCTCTCAGTGAATCAGCCCCTAAGAGACCTAATCTGTTTAGACTTTTTCCATAATGGAGCATTTCCATCCCTTTTATCATTTTTGTTTCCCATTTTTTATGATGCTATTTCTTCTTTGAAATGGGGTGACCAGAACTGCACACAATATTTAAGTGCGGTCACAACATGAACGCATACAAGGACATTAGGATAGTCTCAGTTTTGTTCAGTATTCCTTTCCAAATAATTCCTAATATTCTATTTGTCTTTTTGACCATCATCACACACTGAGCCGAAAATTTCAAGGTATTGTCCACAAGCACTCCAAGGTCCTTTTCCTGGGTGTTGACTTCTAATAAGGAACCCAGCATCATAGTTCAGATTATTTTTCCCTTCATTCATTTCTTTGCACATTTCCACATTAAATTGCATCTGCCATTTGGAAGCCCAGTTTCCTAATCACACAAGGTCCTTCTTCAGTTCTTCACAATCCACTGCTGTTTTAATGATTAGAAATAATTTTGTATCATCTGCAAATTTGGTCACCAACTCATCATTCCTTTGTCCAGATCATTCATGAATATGCTAAATAGCACAGATTAAAATACAGATCCCAATACAGATCACTCATGACTATACTAAAAAGCACAGATCCCTGGGGCACTCCATTAATGACCTTTCTCTATTTGGAATACCAACCCTCTGTTTCCTCTCTTTTATCAAGTTACCAATCCACAATAGGACACTGCCTCCAATCCCATGACTTCCCAATTTCTTGAAGAGTCTCTCATGAGTGATTTTGTTAAATGCCTTCTGAAAATTCAAATATGCTTTATCAACTGGTTCATCTTTGTTTGCATGTCTATTTAAACCCTCAATCAAATCTAGTAAATTGGTAAGGCAAGACTTCCATTTGCAACAACCATGTAGACTCTCCCCCATTAAACTTTGTCTATTTATATGGTCAGTAATTTTGTTTTTAAAAATAGTTGCAACCATTTTGCCCAGCACTGATGTCAGGCTCACTGGACTATAGTTTCCTGGCTCACCCATAGAGCCCTGGTGAGATCTCGTTTGGAATAATGTGTACAATTCTGGATAACACAACTTCAAAATGATATAAACAGGAAGGAATCGATCTAGAGAGAGGCTACAAAAATGGTCATTGGTCTTCATTGTTAAACATATGGGGGCAGATTTAATGATCTAAACTTGTATACCTTAGAGCATGGCTTCCAAACCAGTCTTGGAGACCCCACAATCAATTGGGTTTTCAGAATATCCATAATGAATATCCATGAGATAAATTTGCATATACGGTCTCATTTATCTCATGCATATTCATTGTGGATATCCTGAAAACCTGACTGGTTGTGGGGTCTCCAGGGCAGGTTTGTGAAGCCCTACCTTAGAGCAAAGGCTAGATAGGAGAAATTTGGTAGAGACATTTAAATACCTCAGAGGTATTGTTCCACAGGAGGTGGGTCTCTTTCAATAGAAATACAATTCTAGATTGAGGGTCATGGGATGAAGGTGAAAAAGGATAGACTGAAGAATAATCTGAGGAACTATTTCTTTATGAATAGGGTAATGAATGCATGAAATAGCCAATATTCCAAAATACAGCAATTCCACTGTGTTATAATAGTAATTCAAAGGGTCCCCAGACACGGACCCCGTTTTTCGACCACAGGCTACGTCGGGAGGGACAAATGTCTTTATGACAGCATTCTGTAAATATAAATATACAAATCAGAACCAAGTACGAGGGGACAAGCAGACACAGAAATAAGAACATGATACAAACATACTGTATTCATAGATAGCCAAAATTCTTTGCAAGACTTACATTTTTTTGTTCTCAATATAGTCCGTCCCCTGGGAGGTAACTACTCTGAATTTTTTTATCAAAAAAGAACAAAAATGGATTTATTTGTTTGACACCGTTATAACTAAAGGTCTCAATGCTGAATTGGAATGGAGTTTTCACTTGACATATTCCTGCTGTGATCTGAGTGGCTTTCTTTTCTACTTTACCAATTGGCTCAAATTTCTAGCGATCTGATTGGTTACCTTCTCTCTTTTCCTGATTGGTTTGAATTTTCGCGCCAAACCCTGGGCTTTAAAACTGCTGCTCTCTGTAAATTTTGAATATCTACGAATACGGTATGTTTGTATCATGTTCTTATTTCTGAGTTGGTTCTGATTTGTGTATTTATATTTACAGAATGCTGTCATAAAGACATTTGTCCCTCCCGACGCAGCCTGTCGGCAAAACACGGGGTCCATGTCGGGGGACCCTTTGAATTACTATCATAACACAGTGGAGTTGCCGTATTTTGGTATATTAAAATTTGAATGAAAAATTATTGGACTAAAAAATTTATTCTGCACTTTTTTTGTATTTACTTGCAGGCCGATATAGTAAAAATCCCGTCGCGCACACAGGCCACTCTCCTGTGTGCGCGATTCGGAAAAAAAATTATTCAAATTAGGGCCCACGGTAAAAAGAGGCGCTAGGGACACTAGCGCATCCCTAGCGCCTCTTTTTTGACAGGAACGGCAGCTGTCAGCAAGTTTCACAGCCGACGCTCAATTTTGCCGGCATCGGTTCTCAAACCTGCTAACAGCCACGGGTTCGGAAACCGTACGCCGGCAAAATTGAGTGTCCAGTTTTCAACCCGTGAGCTGCGGGCCGATTTTAAATTTAATTTTTTTTTATTATTTTTAACTTTTGGGACCTCCGACTTAATATCACCATGATATTAAGTCGGAGGGTGCACAGAAAAGCAGTTTTTACTGCTTTTCTGTGCACTTTCCCAGTGCCTGCAGAAATTAATGCATATCTTTGGGTAGGCGCTAATTTCTGAAAGTAAAATGTGCAGCTTGGCTGCACATTTTACTTAGTGAACCACACGAGAATAACTAATACGGCCATCAACATGCATTTGCATGTTGCGGGCACTTTTAGTTTCAGGGGGGTTGGACGAGCGTTTTCGACGTGCTATTACCCCTTACTGAATAAGGGGTAAAGCTAGTGCGTCGAAAACGCGCGTCCAAACGCGGGATAACAGTGCGCTCTGCCGGAGCGCACTGTACTGTAGGCCATTGTACTGTACTGTACTGTATAGGCCTGTTGGATTGTTGAGTGCAGCTTCAGCTCCCTTGTGGTGTTTCTGGATTTATCATGTTTCTATGTAAACTATCTGATTGATGTTAACTTATGTGAATCATTAACCCTGCAAAACTAAAATTTTTCAATTCCTGAAATGAGGAACCTGTCATTACTTTGGGTCTCCTTTGTGTGAGAAGTGTGATGTTCAGTTTTTAGCTCTGGAGCTACTTATTTGAATGGGAGCAGTCAGGTAAGGACATAGGGAAAGAAATGTCTAGGCATGTCATGTTTCTCCTATTAGTTTGAAAAGACTGTGACATTCAAGCCTCAGAAAAGTAATAACAATCAATGTTATAACAAAAAAGGAATGGAAAAATGGGTTTCAACCCTGGTGCTTGTCTGGTAAGAAATGCTAAATTTAATCAATTTCCTTTATGCTACTGTAACCCCCGAGGTTTGCCACATGTTGATTTTGGTGACCTAAATTCAAGCAAGCATATCAGTAAATCACTGTGAAACCCACTGAAATCTTCTGAGTATCCCTAAATAATTTAAAAATATTACACTGAGAAAACTGAGAGGTTTTAAAATTAAGATTTATTTAAAAGCAAGTCAATTGATGTACCTAATTACAGCAGGTTTGTCAAAATTAAGTGAACCATTTAGTTGGTCTCTGAACACAGTGCAACATTAGATCCTAATTAATGTGTGTGAGAAAAGAATATCAATGCACATCGTTAACTCCTCTAGTGCATTAAGGATGCTGCCACTACATCATGATTTATGTGATTTGTCAGAGCATGTTGAGATGGCATCAATATCCTACACAACTCATCACTCTGCTACCACAACAGCTGCTGTAGTTGCTCCAGTGATTTGCTCATTTTCAGAGACAGAGGATTTTTAGTGAGAGTAAAGTAAGGGTAAGCCATTTATCAAGTAGAATCTGTGGTAATGCTGTAGATAGAGAACATAGTTTAGATCAAATATTTCTGGTAGATGAAATTTCATGTAGACAAGTTCAAAGTGAAGGTGGATGCTCAGTGAGAAATTCTGATCATATATTTTCAGACATTTAAACTAAAGAATGGGAGTGGCAAAGAGATGACCAATGAATCCGGCATGTCACCCCCAAGCAATACAGGAAGTGAGAGAAGAAAATAACAAAATCATTCAGCTCAAAAAAGCAGAAAAGGTGACTAGGAAGTGCAACAAATCAAGGGAGAAAAATGGAAAGCTATGCCCACAAATGCTCATAGTTTGGGCAATAAAATCTCAGACCTGCAGGCCCTAATGGTGGAGGTGGACTTGGACATTGTTGCCTTTACAGAGACATGGTTCATAGATTCTCATGATTGGGATACAGCCATACCAGGCTATAACTTGTTAAGGAAGAACAGAGAGGACAGAAAAGGGGGAGGAGTAACTCTTTATGTCAAAAACAATATCCAAGCAACTGAACTGCAAGGAACATGGTGTATAGAAGAAGCATTAAGGCTGTCCTAAAAATGTTGATGGTGCATCCATTTTTACTGGAGTGGTCTACAGGCCTCCAACTCAAACAGAAGAATTAGACAGAGATCTGGTTGAAGACATCCAAAAGGTGGGAAAGAAGGGAGAAGTTTTGCTTGTTGGAGATTTTATTCTGCTGGATGAAGACTGGCGAATCCCTTCTGCACAATCTACCAGAAGAAGAGAGATACTGGATGCTCTGCAAGAGGCTTTGTTCAAACAAATAGTAATGGAACCCACGAGGGAGGGAGTTATACTCGACCTAGTGCTCACTAATAGGTATAATGTCTCTAGTGTCCAGGTGGGTGCCCACCTGAGCACCAGTGATCATCAAAAGGTCAGGTTTGATATCATAATTAGGATGCAGAGAGGTCACATGAAGACCCAAGTTTTGAATTTCAAAAATACAGACTTTGTTGAAGTGGGGACATAAATGGAGGTAGAACTAGAAGACTGCAAGAAAATGAGAGAAGTGGAACAACAGTGGGCCAAATTAAAATGAGTGATTATAAAGGCAACAAATCTATATATTAGAAAAGTAAACAAAAGTAAGAAGAATAAGAAACCGATCTGGTTCTCAAAGGAGGTGACTGAAAAAAATAAAGGCAAACAGAACAGGGTTCAAGAAGTATAAAGGATCCCAAAAAGAGGAACTCAGGGAAGAATATCTAATGAAACTGAGGGAGACAAAAAGAAATCAACAGTCAGGCAGAAAAAAGGCTCGCCAAAGAGGTAAGGCGAAGTGACAAAACATTTTTCAGATATATCAGAAAAAGGAGAAAGGCTCGAAATGGTATAGTGAGTGAAATTGAAATGTGACAAAGATCAATGTGTAGAGACAAAGAAATGGTGGAAATATTAAACAATAGGGATGTGAATCGGGCTTCGGATGATTGCAAATATCGGACGATATTTTCAAAATTGTCAGAAATCGGAGGCTCCTCCAAAACGATAGGAAAACCCCACGATATTGATCGTGGGGGTTCTCTTATCGTTTTGGGGGAGGGCGGGAAAACGGCACACAAAAATAACCCCTAAACCCACCCTTTAAAAATAATCCCTTAGCTTCCCCCACCCTCCTGACCCCCCCCAAAAAACTTTTTACAGGTACCTGGTGGTCCAGTGGGGGTCCCTGGAGTGATCTCCCGCTCCCGGGCCATCGGCTGCCACTAATCAAAATGGCGCCGATGGCCCTTTGCCCTTACCATGTGACAGGGTATCCGTGCCATTGGCCGGACCCTGTCCCATGGTAGGAGCACTGGATGGCCGGTACCATCTTGTGCTCCTATCATGTGACAGGGGCTGACCAATGGCACTGGTAGCCCCTGTGACATAGTAAGGGCAAAGGCTATCGGCGTCATTTTGAATACTGGCAGCCGACGGTCCGAGTGCAGGAGGTCGCTCCCGGACCCCCGCTGGACTTTTGGCAAGTCTTTTGGGGGTCAGGAGGGTCCCCCAAGACTTGCCAAAAGCCCCTGGTGGTCCAGCGGGGGTCCGGGAGCGATCTGCACTCGGGCCATCGGCTGCCAGTAATCAAAATGGCGCCAATAGCCTTTGCCCTTACTATGTCACAGGGGCTACCGGTGCCATTGGTCAGCCCCTGTCACATGGTAGGAGCACAAGATGGCGCTGGCCATCCAGTGCTCCTACCATGTGACAGGGTCCAGCCAATGGCACGGATACCCTGTCACATGGTAAGGGCAAAGGGCCATCGGCGCCATTTTGATTAGTGGCAGCCGACGGCCCGGGAGCGGGAGATCGCTCCAGGGCCCCCCACTGGACCACCAGGTACCTGTAAAACATTTTTGGGGGGGTCAGGAGGGTGGGGGAAGCTAAGGTATTAGTTTTAAAGGGTCAGGGTGGGTTTTTTGTTTATCGGTTCGGGCGCAGCCGATAAACAAAACCGCGATCGGGCCCGATGAAAAAAAAAACACATGTGAATCCGAACCGATTCCGGTTCCGATTCACATCTCTATTAAACAAATACTTCAGTTTGGTGTTCACTAAAGAAGACCCTAGAGAAGGACTGTTGCTGGTTGACAAGGCTGTGGATGGATATGGAGTAGATGAAACTCCATCTGCAGAAGAGAATGTATGAGAAGAGCTAGAAAAACTAATATTGGACAAGGTCATGGAGCCAGCTAAGGTACATCCCAGGATACTGAGGGAGCTCAGAGATGTGCTGGTTGTTCCACAGAAAGTCATGTTCAGTTTGTTCACCCCTTCTCAAATCCCACTGAGTTAAAATTGCCCCCCTCTTACAGTGGTTTAAATAGTACAGTGACAAGGTGTTCTTTACATTCTCTCTTTCTCTCTCTCTCTGAATAAAAACCTTTTCCTGGTAATGCTCTCTGTGGTGCATTGATCAGCACAGGTGCAATACATTTATTGTACCTTATAGAAATTGCCAATACAGGAGCAGGTAAATTAGACTAACCATGCCCCCTTTTTATCATGAGCGCTATTTCTCCTATATTTATAGGATTTTGATAAATCAAGGGGTTAGCCAGTTATAATTAAAAAGTTAGCCAGATAACTCCTCCTCAAAATGTCTCTTTTTTTATTCAGTTAAAGTTTAGAAAGATAAATTATCCAGCTAAAATGTAGCTGGATAAAGGGATGAATATTAAAAAATGTACCATTTACATGGCTAACTTCTAAGCTATCCATCTAAATGGCTTTGAATATTGACCGCATAGTCTGTTTTGAATAGCTCCTGGGTTTAATGGAAGGGAAATTATTCTAGAACAGTAGTATATATCTCAAAACCTCATTACATTAGGTCATCAATAAAATATAAAAGCATAGTAAATGACCATAAATAATGGCCAAAAGGTACATCTAGTCTGCAGGTCCTGTTTTAAAACCCAAGAGCCTACCTGATCTCAGCATTTGCCATAATATCCTCATATCTAAAGATCCTCTGTGCTTATCACTGTTTCTTGAATTCTGTTACTGTTTTGACCTCTATCAATCTACTGGGAGGTTGTTCCAAGTATCCACCATTCTTTCTGCGAAGAAATATTTTGTAATGCTACTCCTTAGTCTTCCCCTTTGAGTAACATATCGTTCCTCTTGTTCTAAACATAGAAACACAGGATATGACTGAAGTAAAATACTCATGGTGTTGCAGTCCCGGTCGCTAGGCTAGCGACCGGGTCCTTACCTTTCTCCTGCCTCCCCCAGTCTCGCTGCAATCCGTTGCTCCTGGGGCCTGCAGGGCCGCATGGCAGCCTCTCTCTCCACGTGAAGACGCTGCCGAAGGACGATTCTGACTCCTCCCACTGCCAGGCAACGCGCGCGCGTGAGCAGGGGGCTCTTAAAGGTCCAGCACCCGGAAGTGCTGAACCGCCCTGTTCCTGACGTCAGACGCTGGCTGGCTATTTAAACCATCGTCTGACTTCCTTGCTTTGCCTTTGCAACGAGGTCGCTCTCCTGAGTGCTTAGTTGCTTCCCAGCGTTGCTTTCAGCCTTGGTTCCTGCTTGTTCCAGCCGTGCCTTGCTTCCAGCTCTGGTTCCTGCTTGTTCCAGCCGTGCCTTGCTTCCAGCTCTGGTTCCTGCTTGTTCCAGCCGTGCCTTGCTTCCAGCTCTGGTTCCTGCTTGTTCCAGCCGTGCCTTGCTTCCAGCTCCGGTTCCAGCTTGTTCCAGCCGTGCCTTGCTTCCAGGTCAGGTTCTGTTTGGTCCTGCTGTGCCTTGGCTCCAGCTCTGGGCTCCACTTGCTGTCTACATATCCTGACTCCAGCTCCGGTTCCTGATTCTCCTTTGTCTTCAGCCAGCCACGAACCTTGGTCTTCTTCACGATTCTCCTTTGTCTTCAGCCAGCCACGAACCTTGGTCTTCTTCACGATTCTCCTTTGTCTTCAGCCAGCCACGAACCTTGGTCTTCTTCACGATTCTCCTTTGTCTTCAGCCAGCCACGAACCTTGGTCTTCTTCACGATTCTCCTAAGTCCCAGCGACTCGGACCCCTACGGGCTCCTCCTGGGGGGGTCTCGGGTTTCCAGGGTGAAGACGCCACCAGTCCGCTCCAGCTGAGTGCCGCCTCCCGGCTTATTAACTCCTGTGGACGCTGTCCACCTCAGTCGGCCCAAGGGTCCACTATTGACTTTACTCATAACATAACAGTTTGCAAAGGCCATGGACTCGGCGGACTCCGCTCCTATGCAGGCCATCCCTGGCATGGCCCAAAGAATCCAGCAGCAACAGCAATGTCTGGAAGTCTTGGCTGCTACGGTGGATCGCCTAGCCAGTCGCTTGGACGCCAATCCTCCACCGCTGGCACCAACCCCGCCTCCACTGGCGGTTCAAGCTCCCGCACAGACTCAGCTTCCAGCGCCTACTCGATACTCCGGGGATGCCAGATCGTGCAGGGCGTTTTTGAATCAGTGCTTCATCCGCTTCACGTTGCTACCAGGGCAGTTCCCGTCTGATGCCGTCAAGGTAGCATATATTTTGTCTCTGCTCGATGGGAGGGCTATGCTATGGGCCTCTCCCATGTGGGAGAAACAGGACGCCATGCTGCACAACTTGCAGGATTTCGTGACTCACTTCAAACAGACTTTGATGAGCCAGCTCGTGCTACCACTGCTACCACTGAAATTCTACAGCTACGACAAGGATCCCGCTCTCTGGCGGAGTACGCTATTGAATTTCGTACTCTGGCGATGGAACTCGGCTGGCAGGATGACTGTTTGCGGGGTATTTTCCTGGAAGGTCTTGCAGGTCGTATCAAAGACGAGCTGATGGCTCGCGACCTGCCCCTCACTCTGAACGGGGTGATAGACTTGGCCGGGAGGATTGACCGGCGATTGCAGCAACGAGCTAAGGAGGGTCGAGTTCCTCGTCGGCCTGTCTCATTGGCACCCTCCTTCTCCAGGTCTCTGACTGTACCTCACAAGACACCATCAGCCTCCCACAGCTCCTCAGAGGAACTTATGCAGCTTGGACGGGCACCGCTAACCGAGGAGGAGAAGACACGACGCCGCACTCTGGGCCTGTGCTTATACTGCGGCACTAAGGGTCATTTCCTGGGTCAATGTCCTGCGAGACCGGGAAATGCTCGAGTCTAGGGAGAGATGAGGAGGTTCCCCTAGGCTATGTTAATGCTACTCCTCAATGTACAGTTCCTATAACGCTGGAATATCCAGGTGGCTCCTTGCAGACTCTAGCTTTCATTGATTCCGGAGCCGGAGGGAACTTTATCTGGAGAGAACTGGTACACCAATTAGGACTACCTACTAAGCGCCGGATACCTCCGTTACGGGTTACCTCTATCCGGGGAACCCCTCTACCTGGATCCATTTCTGAAACCACGATGCCTCTCACTTTACGGACGGGAGTGCTTCACACTGAGACAATCTCCTTTTTGCTACTGGATAAATCGGTGCACCCTGTGGTCCTGGGACTCCCTTGGTTGCAACAACATGCTCCGGTGATCCATTGGGACTCTCTCCAAATTGCGCAATGGAGTCCTTCCTGTTTCCAGAATTGCCTGGATCCCGTTCCTAGACCGGAGATATTACTCTCTCACTCTGCCCTGGACCTTCCTTTGCCGTACCAGGATTACGCTGACGTGTTCTCCAAACAAAAAGCTGAACTGCTTCCATGCCATCGGCCCTTCGACTGTGCCATTGATTTTACTACCTGGTTCCACTCCCCCGCGGGGTAGGGTATACCCTCTTTCTCTGCCAGAAACCCATGCAATGTCAGACTACATTACGGAGAATCTTGCCAAAGGGTTCATTCGCCTTCGCACTCTCCTGCAGGAGCAGGATTCTTTTTTGTGTCCAAAAAAGATGGCTCCCTCCGGCCGTGCATAGACTATCGAGGTCTGAACTCCATCACTAAGAAAGATCGCTATCCCTTGCCTCTGATCCCTGAACTGCTCGATAGACTTCAGGGGGCCAAGATCTTTACAAAATTGGATTTACGTGGAGCATACAATTTGGTTCGTATTCGTCCCGGTGACGAGTGGAAGACAGCGTTCAACACGCGAGATGGACATTACGAATACTTAGTAATGCCTTTCGGCTTATGTAATGCCCCTGCTGTCTTCCAGAATCTGATGAATGAGGTACTCCGAGAGATGCTTCATTCTTTCGTCATAGTGTACCTTGATGACGTTCTGATCTATTCCCAAGATCTCTCCTCCCATCGCCAACACGTCAAACAGGTCTTACAGGCTCTAAGAGACAATCATCTATACGCTAAATTTGAAAAATGTCAGTTTGAGCGCGAGTCGCTTCCGTTCTTGGGATATATTGTGTCCTCGTCCGGTTTCCAGATGGACCCAGAGAAGGTGGCGGCAATTGTCAAATGGCCTCGCCCGTCTGGCCTGAAGGCGCTACAGCGATTCCTTGGATTCGCCAATTTTTACAGGCATTTTATACCACATTACTCCCAGAAGGTAGCTCCTCTCACGGCGCTTACTCGCAAAGGGGTTAACGCTCACGATTGGTCCACCACCGCCTCGGCTGCCTTTGAAGACTTAAAACAAGCATTCCTAGACGCTTCCTGCCTACGACACCCAGATCCACAACGACCCTTCATCCTGGAGGTCGATGCCTCGAATCTGGCTGTTGGAGCGGTGCTCAGTCAACACGATACTTCGGGCAAATTGATGCCATGTTCTTACTTCTCTAAAAAGTTTTCGCCTGCTGAATGTAACTATGGCATCGGAGACAAAGAACTCTTAGCCATCAAGTTGGCCTTCGAGGAGTGGAGGCAATGGCTGGAGGGGGCTAATCATCCGGTGACAGTGTACACTGATCACAAAAATTTATTGTACTTGGCCCAAGCTCAACGACTAAACTCGCGGCAAGCAAGATGGTCACTCTTCTTCAGTCGTTTCAATTTCATCCTCAAGTTTCGACCAGCTGAGAAGAACGTTCGAGCCGATGCTCTATCTCGTACCTATCAGCCGGAGGAAGAGGACGACTCTCCACGAACCATCCTGGATCCTGCCTGTGTTCAAATAGCTACCACTTCCATTGCTTCCTCAAATAAGACTACCGTTCCTAAGAGGCTTCGGAGGAAAGTCTTGTCTTGGGGCCATGACTCCTTGACCGGGGGACATGCTGGTAGACTAAGAACATTGGATCTTATAAATCGTTTCTATTGGTGGCCTGGTCTTCGACGTGATGTTTCCCTTTACGTGAATTCTTGCCCCACTTGCGCCCTGCAGAAACCGCTTAATGGCCCTCCGAGAGGGTTTCTACAACCGTTACCTATACCCACGGAACCCTGGACACATATTGCTACTGATTTTATGGTGGAACTCCCGCCTTCGCAAGGCAAGACTGTGGTATGGGTCACGGTGGACCGCTTCTCTAAAATGGCTCACTTTGTGCCTTTGCCCAAATTACCTTCCGCCACTGAACTGGCTTCTCTGTTCACACACCATGTATTCCGTATTCATGGTCTGCCTCAGGACATTGTATCTGACAGAGGCCCTCAATTCACAGCCAGGTATTGGAAAGCCTTATGCAAAAAATTTAAGATCCAGCTGAGTTTCTCCTCCGCTTTCCACCCGCAAAGTAATGGGCAAACCGAACGCATGAATCGTTCATTAAAGTTGTTCCTACGAGCGTTCATTAACCACAAACAAGATAATTGGGTGGAGCTTTTGCCTTGGGCAGAATTCGCCTATAATAATCAAATACATACGGCGACGGGGAAATCCCCTTTTCAAATTGTGTACGGTAAACAGCTCAAACCACCGTTACCTCTACCAGTACCAACCTCCTCACCAGCTGCTCAATTGACCGCGGACCAATTGAGTAAACTTTGGTCCTCTACTCAACACCGACTTCAGAAAGTCGCACGCACTTCTAAACGCTACTATGATCGACACCGAAAACCGGCATTCGCTTTTTTCCCAGGCGATCGAGTGTGGCTTAGTACAAAGAACATTCATCTGAGGCAACCTTCCAAGAAGCTCTCACCCAAGTTCTGTGGTCCTTTCCGCGTTGCAGAGAGGGTAGGGCTGGTCTCTTACCGTCTACGACTCCCAACCACTTTACGCATTCATGATGTCTTTCACGTCTCCCTCTTAAAACCAGTGATTCTTTCCAGATTCCACCCCAGGCCTCTTGAGGACGCTTCCATCACTACGGATGAGGATCCTACGTTTCAGGTACGAGAGGTCCTAGATGCTCGCTTCGCCAACAGACGTTGGGAATATTTGCTAGCCTGGGAAGGTTGTGGAGACGAAGACAATACGTGGGAGCCTGCCCGCAACATCTTGGACAAGACTCTTCTGCAGCAATATCATCTGGACCATCCTGACAGGCCAAGCCCTCTGAAGAGGGGGCGTAAAGGGGGGGGTACTGTTGCAGTCCCGGTCGCTAGGCTAGCGACCGGGTCCTTACCTTTCTCCTGCCTCCCCCAGTCTCGCTGCAATCCGTTGCTCCTGGGGCCTGCAGGGCCGCATGGCAGCCTCTCTCTCCACGTGAAGACGCTGCCGAAGGACGATTCTGACTCCTCCCACTGCCAGGCAACGCGCGCGCGTGAGCAGGGGGCTCTTAAAGGTCCAGCACCCGGAAGTGCTGAACCGCCCTGTTCCTGACGTCAGACGCTGGCTGGCTATTTAAACCATCGTCTGACTTCCTTGCTTTGCCTTTGCAACGAGGTCGCTCTCCTGAGTGCTTAGTTGCTTCCCAGCGTTGCTTTCAGCCTTGGTTCCTGCTTGTTCCAGCCGTGCCTTGCTTCCAGCTCTGGTTCCTGCTTGTTCCAGCCGTGCCTTGCTTCCAGCTCTGGTTCCTGCTTGTTCCAGCCGTGCCTTGCTTCCAGCTCTGGTTCCTGCTTGTTCCAGCCGTGCCTTGCTTCCAGCTCCGGTTCCAGCTTGTTCCAGCCGTGCCTTGCTTCCAGGTCAGGTTCTGTTTGGTCCTGCTGTGCCTTGGCTCCAGCTCTGGGCTCCACTTGCTGTCTACATATCCTGACTCCAGCTCCGGTTCCTGATTCTCCTTTGTCTTCAGCCAGCCACGAACCTTGGTCTTCTTCACGATTCTCCTTTGTCTTCAGCCAGCCACGAACCTTGGTCTTCTTCACGATTCTCCTTTGTCTTCAGCCAGCCACGAACCTTGGTCTTCTTCACGATTCTCCTTTGTCTTCAGCCAGCCACGAACCTTGGTCTTCTTCACGATTCTCCTAAGTCCCAGCGACTCGGACCCCTACGGGCTCCTCCTGGGGGGGTCTCGGGTTTCCAGGGTGAAGACGCCACCAGTCCGCTCCAGCTGAGTGCCGCCTCCCGGCTTATTAACTCCTGTGGACGCTGTCCACCTCAGCCGGCCCAAGGGTCCACTATTGACTTTACTCATAACATAACACATGGTCCTATCAAGTCTGTCCAATTTAATTCCTCTTGTGTTGCCACAGTTCCTCAGTAGATCTGTCTTCATCTCTTGCATCTAAGGATTCTTTGTGCTTATCTTATACTTTCTTAAATTATGTTACTATTTTTCTCTCCATCATCTTCATTGGGAGACTATTTTATTTAGCCTTCACCTTTTCTGTGTGATATTTTTAAGCTGTACAATATTGGTTATCATCTATTCGCAGATGATATCCAATTAGACTTCCCACTGGGATGGAATAAGAATAAAGCTGTGCAGAAGGTCAATCCGCCTAAAGGGAATATCTAGCTGACTAACAGAGAGCAAGCTGATTAAAACAGATGTACTTTGGGTGGAGAAGAATGCCTCAGACATGCAGTTCATTTTGAATGACATATTGCTGCAAAGTAGCAGTAAAGTTAAAGTATACGATCTTGTAGTATGACTTGATTCAAAACTATTTATGGAGTCACATACATCTGCAGCCACTAAGAAAGCATTTATTCAGCTTCAATTTTTAAGGCAAGCGCTATTGGTTCAGCACTGGTGATTTAGCAATCTTAATACAGATATTAGTAATGCCCCTAATAGATTCCTATAATACTTTGAATGTGTAACTCCTAAAGAGAAAATATACAAAAGCTACAGCAAATTCAGAATGCTGCAGCAAAACTTATATCCAAAGCAAATTTTACAGACCATATCAAACCTATTTTATATAAGTTGTGTTTTCTCATTCAAGATCATTACAATGCTGATATTAACATATAGAGCAAAAAATGGACTGGCCCCTGAATATCTGACGGATCAGATCAGTCCATATAACTGAAATTGAGTACTCCGCTCATCGCAAACTGTGCTACTTTTAGTCCCACCAGTGAGAGAGATAAGACTGGCTGGAACTCATGACATGACCTTCCCCACAGCAATCCCTAGCATATGGAATGTGATGTCTAGAGTTATGCAGTATAAACTGCATTATCAGGATTTTAGATAACAGTGTTAGGTCCTGATTATTTTCCTTTTTAGCACAAAGTAATAAATAGTACACCAAAGAGATTATGGCATATATTTATGGGAGGAAGTGTATTAGTATGACTATGTCTACAGGGGCAGTTCAAGGCAACCTGCTGCCTGAGGCAAAGAACAAAATGATGAACCCCCCCCCCCCCACCCCAACACCCAAAAGGCATACACTCACAAAAGATCACATGGGGGAAGAGTAATAAAATCAGATGGGGCTGGGGGATGGGAAAGAAGGGAAAACACCCTCCTCCCTCAAATTGGCATGGATTAGCAGTGGTTGGCACACTTCTCTCCCCCTGACCTCTGCACTCTCCACATTCCCCTCCACTCACCACCACCCCAGCACTAGCCTTAGAAATATAGAAATACACATTCTCTAGATATAGAAATTCTGTAACTACAGAATAAAGACATTTTTCATTTTCTATCAAATAATGTATCCCTGGATTACTCATCATCAGCAGAATTGAGCTAAAAAATCTCCACAGGCTCTTCCTTTCTCACACGCACATAGGCTCTTGCGCACATAACACATACAGGCTCTCGATCCTTCACAAGCGCACACACACACATGCAGAGAGGCTCTCACTCTCAGGCCTCCCCATTTCTTTGGACAACATGAGGATTGGATCTGCCATGGCCTCGCTGCTGAACCTCTTCATGCTACAGCAGGATAGGTGATGCTGGTGATGTACACGGTGACTGCCCAGTGTGTCCAATCCAAAGGCTGATACTGCTCACTCACCAGTCACTGTCATCAAACCCCCAAACCAATCTCTCTCTCATCATTGTCACCTCCTCCACCCTACCCAGTCTCTCTCATGAGCCACTGTCACTTTTCCCTCCCAGACTAGCCTTTTTCTCAAAAGCCACTGTCACCCCCTCCCCAGACCAATCTCTCTCTCACCAATCATTGTCACCCCATCCCCCTAAAGCAGTCTCTCTCTCACCTGTCACTATGGACACCCCCCCAAGACCAGTTTCTTTCAGTCACTGTCTTCCCCCACCCCAACCCCAGTATCTCTCTCTCTCTCCAGGAGCCACTGGTCAATAGTTTCCAGCAAGTGTCACTGCAGGCCCACAGCCTGCATATTCAATGCCTTCTAGATCTCCTGCTCTGTTCTCTGCCCTGATCTGCCCCAGACTCAATAGTTTATGTGTGTTGGAGGGGGGAGGGGGAGGGGGTAGACCTGCCGGCCTGCCACTGCCTCAAAATTGGCTTTGCTGTAGACTGAAGGTGTCCTGTTCCACCCATGCCCTGCCTCAGACGCCATAGTTTGTGTGTGTGTGTGTGTGTATGAACTGCAGGCCTGCCACTGCCTTGAAATCAGCTCTCCTACAAGCCTCCTTGGCAGACTCATCTTTTTTTTCCCCACAGCATGAGTCCCCTGCCAGGTCCTCCCGGCTGCCTCCCCTCTAGCGGGCCACCGAGACAAGTGGCCAAGCAGGCAGCAGCATAGCTATTAAGTTCACTTAGAGAATAGCCACTGCCATTAGCAATGGTAACATGGAATAGACTTAGTTTTTGGGTACTTGCCAGGTTCTTATGGCCTGGATTGGCCACTGTTGGAAACAGGATGCTGGGCTTGATGGACCCTTGGTCTGACCCAGTATTGCATTTTCTTATGTTCTTATGTTCTTACTCAAGGCTGACTCAGCTTTACTTGCTGGCATTGCCACTTTTTTTTTTTAATCTAAGCCCCCCGCCCCTCACGGGTGTATTCGTAGTGACCCTCCCACTGAGGTGGTAAAAGCAGCATTGGAAGAGCAATGGAGATTCAGATGCTATCAAAGGAGTCACAAATTATAATTGCCCAGAGGGGGAAAGGATAGAAAAGGAAGTCACCTTCTTACCGGGTCTCCCAATATAAGGAATAGAGGACCGGAACCCACCCAGCACGTCTCCCAGGAGAAGAGAGGGAAGGCAGAACCCACATATGAAAAAACTTTGCAAGCAGATACAAATTTTACAAATTCGGAGCTACGATTCAGATTTATTATCACAAGTTTAAACAGTGAGAAACAAGTAAGGAAAATACTATAAAGGTATCATAATTTTTTCACAGTTATCACAACTTGTTTTTCTATTAATTCCCAGTTAACAAATATTTTACATGAAGAGAACTGGGCCTCCTAACTTTACATTAAAATAATCAGATAAGTATGGTTTGAGTATTAATTACAATGCTTTCTATATCAAGAATTTAGTAATTAATGCTACTACTACGTTTCACCATTACTTAAAATCACCTTAACATATCCTATTACAAAAACCAATTGATCTTATTCGCATTGTTTTCTCCCACCTTCAATTCTAAAACTTCACAGCCTAACATGGACCTCTAAATAAAACTAGATTCAATAACAGGTGACAGAAAAAGTAGAGACCTTATGAATACATAAGCAAAAACAAAAATATTAACAAGAATGATAAATTTCTACAACGCATAACTAACTCCAAAAATCAAAACATTAAAACATGCATACTGTTCACCCTAATTCTATTGAATGCTCAATCAATTGCAAAAAAAAATCTCACTTATCAAATATATTATTGATGAACAACAACCTACAATATTCTGTATAACTGAAACATGGCTAAATGACAAGGACAAAGTTCTCTTAAACCAATTATCTCATCCTAGCTACAATCTTTTCCATATACCACGACAAAAAAGAAAAGACGAAAGCCTACTAATCTGCAAAAAAGAACTCAAATTAACATTACAAAAATTGAAATTCATCTTCCATATGAAGTCGCTATATCTTAAAATCTAAACAAATTAATATTGGTTTAGTATACTGCCCACCTGGCCTACTTCAAAAAGATTGCTCACCCATTATTGAACTTTTCACACAAGAATTAGGTACTCCAGAAGCAACTACAATTTTAGGAGACTTTAATCTACACATTAAAACAAACAAAAAACACACTTTGAAATGTCTATATGCCAATGCCAGAAGTCTAAGAAGTAAGATGGGAGAGTTAGAGTGTATAGCAGCAAATGATGAGATTGACATAATTGGCATCACAGAAACTTGGTGGAAGGAGGATAACCAATGGGACAGTGCTATATCAGGGTACAAATTATATCGCAATGATAGGGAGGATCAACTTGGTGGGGGTGTGGCACTTTATGTCCGGGAGGGTATAGAGTCCAACAGGCTAAAGATCATACAAGAGACTAAATGCTCAGTAGAATCTATATGGGTAGAAATCCCATGTGTGTTGGGTAAGAGTATAGTGATAGGAGTATACTACCGTCCACCTGGACAAAATGGTCAGACAGATGATGAAATGCTAAGAGAAATCAGGGAAGCAAACCAATTTGGCAGTGCAATAATAATGGGAGATTTCAATTACCCCAATATTGACTGGGTAAATGTAACATCAGGACTTGCTAGAGATATAAAGTTCCTGGATGTAATAAATGATTGTTTCATGGAGCAATTGGTTCAGGAACCAACAAGAGAGGGAGCTATTTTAGATTTAATTCTTAGTGGAACACAGGATTTGGTGAGAGAGGTAACGGTGGTGGGGCCACTTGGCAACAGTGATCATAACATGATCAAATTTAAACTAATAACTGGTAGGGGGGACAATAAGTAAATCTGCAGCTCTAACACTAAACTTTCAAAAGGGAAACTTTGATAAAATGAGGAAAATAGTCAGAAAAAAACTGAAAGGTGCAGCTGCAAAGGTTAAAAGTGTTCAACAGGCTTGGACATTGTTTAAAAATACAATCCTAGAGGCGCAGTCCATATGTATTCCACGCATTAAGAAAGGTGGAAGGAAGGCAAAACGATTACCGTCATGGTTAAAAGGTGAGGTGAAAGAGGCTATTTTAGCCAAAAAATCATCCTTCAAAAATTGGAAGAAAGATCCATCTGAAGAAAATAGGATAAAACATAAGCATTGTCAAGTTAAGTGTAAAACATTGATAAAACAAGCGAAGAGAGAATTTGAAATGAAGTTGGCCATAGAGGCAAAAACTCATAATAAAAACTTTTTTAAATATATCCAAAGCAAGAAACCTGTGAGGGAGTCGGTTGGACCATTAGATGACCGAGGGGTTAAAGGGGCTCTTAGGGAAGATAAGGCCATTGCAGAAAGACTAAATGAATTCTTTGCTTCCGTGTTTACTAGTGAGGATGTTGGGGAGATACCAGTTCCGGAGTTGGTTTTCAGGGGTGATGAGTCAGACGAACTGAACGAAATCACTGTCAACCTGGAAGATATAGTAGGCCAGATTGACAAACTAAAGAGTAGCAAGTCACCTGGACCGGATGGTATGCATCCCAGGGTACTAAAGGAACTCAAAAATGAAATTTCTGACCTATTAGTTAAAATTTGTAACCTATCATTAAAATCATCCATTGTACCTGAAGACTGGAGGGTGGCCAATGTAACCCCAATATTTAAAAAAGGCTCCAGGGGTGATCCGGGTAACTATAGACCAGTGAGCCTAACTTCAGTGCCGGGAAAAATAGTGGAAACTATCCTCAAGATCAAAATTGTAGAGCATATAGAAAGACATGATTTAATGGGACACAGTCAACATGGATTTACCCAAGGGAAGTCTTGCCTAACAACCTGCTTCATTTTTTTGAAGGGGTTAATAAACATGTGGATAAAGGTGAACCGGTAGATGTAGTGTATTTGGATTTTCAGAAGGCGTTTGACAAAGTCCCTCATGAGAGGCTTCTACGAAAACTAAAAAGTCATGGGATAGGAGGCGATGTCCTTTCGTGGATTACAAACTGGTTAAAAGACAGGAAACAGAGAGTAGGACTAAATGGTCAATTTTCTCAGTGGAAAAGGGTAAACAGTGGAGTGCCTCAGGGATCTGTACTTGGACCGGTGCTTTTCAATATATATATCAATGATCTGGAAAGGAATACAATGAGTGACGTTATCAAATTTGCAGATGATACAAAATTATTCAGAGTAGTTAAATCACAAGCAGACTGTGATACATTACAGGAGGACCTTGCAAGACTGGAAGATTGGGCATCCAAATGGCAGATGAAATTTAATGTGGACAAGTGCAAGGTGTTGCATATAGGGAAAAATAACCCTAGCTGTAGTTACACGATGTTAGGTTCCATATTAGGAGCTACCACCCAAGAAAGAGATCTAGGCGTCATAGTAGATAATACATTGAAATCGTCAGCTCAGTGTGCTGCAGCAGTCAAAAAAGCAAATAAAATGTTAGGAATTATTAGGAAGGGAATGGTTAATAAAACGGAAAATGTCATAATGCCTCTATATCGCTCCATGGTGAGACCACACCTTGAATACTGTGTACAATTCTGGTCGCCGTATCTCAAAAAAGATATAGTTGCAATGGAGAAGGTACAGAGAAGGGCAACCAAAATGATAAAGGGGATGGAACAGCTCCCCTATGAGGAAAGGCTGAAGAGGTTAGGGCTGTTCAGCTTGGAGAAGAGACGGCTGAGGGGCATATCATAGAGGTCTTTAAGATCATGAGAGGTCTTGAACGAGTAGATGTGACTCGGTTATTTACACTTTCGAATAATAGAAGGACTAGGGGGCATTCCATGAAGTTAGCAAGTAGCACATTTAAGACTAATCGGAGAAAATTCTTTTTCACTCAACGCACAATAAATCTCTGGAATTTGTTGCCAGAGGATGTGGTTAGTGCAGTTAGTGTAGCTGGGTTCAAAAAAGGTTTGGATAAGTTCTTGGAAGAGAAGTCCATTAACTGCTATTAATCAAGTTTACTTAGGGAATAGTCACTGCTATTAATTGCATCAGTAGCATGGGATCTTCTAGGTGTTTGGGTAATTGCCAGGTTCTTGTGGCCTGGTTTGGCCTCTGTTGGAAACAGGATGCTGGGCTTGATGGACCCTTGGTCTGACCCAGCATGGCAATTTCTTATGTTCTTATGTTCTTATTAACGTTTCACCAAGATCTCCCTCTTGTGACTTGTTCCTTGATGCCATGGAGGTCTCAAGATGGACCCAACACATCTCAGAAGCCACTTACAAACCTGGAAATACACTTGATTTAATTTTCGCTAATCCTACTTTCTTCAATACAAGCACTGAACAAACGACAATCCCATGGTCTGATCATCAGCTAATCATAGCTGATCTAATATACAAAAAGCCAATAACTAAAAACTTTGATATGAAAAACACCATAACATTCAGAAAGAAAATAAAAATTGAAATGCTAACAAATGTATTAGAAACTAAAATTAATGATATAAACCTGAACTGCTTTGATGCATTTGATTTGTGGGAAAACATGATCAAAGAGATTGCCCATAGAACATAGCCCATTACAAACAAAAACTACAAACAAAATTAAAGAAATTCTAAGAAATATGAACACATGGTATAATGATAAACTGAAAGAGGCTAAAAAACTACTAAGAAAATTAGAAAAAAGATGGCAAAAATACCCTACTAATGAATCTCTAAGAAGATACAAAGCTCACCATTACCAAACAGTAATGAACAAATCAAAAAAAGAATATTACACATAACAAATACATGGAATAATTTTCAACTCAAAACTCTTGTTCAAGACAGTTAAGAGTCTAATTAAAGACCCTTCTTTTCATTGCTTATCAAACACTAATTTTATAAAAACTGTATGTAATGATTATGCAACAGCACTAACTGAAAAAATCAAAATGCTGAATCAACAAATCATCTATTCCTACTCTCTGATAGCAACAGAAGATCTATCAGCACAAGAAAAATGGTCATCATTTGATAGAGTATCAAAACTGGACATAAGCAAAATTATTGCCAAACTAAAACCTGCTACACATCCCCTTGATCCGATACCAGTAACTTTGCTAAAACAAGTAAACCAGTCAATAATAGAGATGTGATCCGACCAAACCTTTCGGTTCGAACTTCGTATTCGGCCTGCCGTGGGAAATTTCATTTTCCCGTGGTTCGGGCCAATTTTATTTCGGCTGCCCCCGAAATAGGGGTGTGCATTCGTTTTCGACGTATTGTGAATCCGCAACGTATACGCCATATTCGTTTTATTCGTGGGGGATCCGAAACGTATGGCGAACCCCCACAAATACAACGGATCACCAACGATCAGGATCACCCTCCTGACCCCCCCAAGACTTGCCAAAAGTACCTGGTGGCCAAGTGGGGTTCCTGGAGCGATCTCCTGCACTCGGGCTGTCAGCTGCCGGTATTCAAAATGGCACCGGTAGCCCCTGTGACATAGTAAGGGCAAAGGCTATCGGCGCCATTTTGAATACTGGCAGCTGACAACCCACGTGCAGGAAATCGCTCCAGGACCTCTGCTGGACCACAAGAGACTTTTGGCAAGTCTTGGGGGAGGTCACAGCCAACAGCTCGAGTGCAGGAGAGATCGCTCCAGGAACCCTGCTGGACCAACAGGTACATTTGGCAAGTCTTGGGAGGGGGGTCAGGAGGGTGGGGGGTTGTAGATAAATAACTTTAAAGGGTTAGGATGGGGTTTTGGGGGGAATGAATGTATTTTTGACATATGAACGGATCGGGGGCCCCTGAGAACGGATGCAACAGATTTGGGCTCCTACGAATCCGAATCCCGAATGGGATGAATCCGTCCCTGCTGCACATCCCTATCCCGACATGATACCCAAAACCCGCCCCAACCCTTCAAATGTAATTAATTTCAACAGGGTTGTAAAAACAAAACAAAAAAAAAAACCCACCCCAACCCTTCAAATTTAATTAATTGCAACACCCCCACCCTCCTGACCACTACAAAACTTGCCAAAATTCCCTGGTGGTCCAGCAGGGGTCCCAGGAGTGATCTCCCGCTCTCAGACCATCGGCTGCCAGTAATAAAACTGGCACCGATGGCCCTTTGCCCTTACCATGTGACAGGGGCTATCGGTGCCATTGGCCAGCCTCTGTCACATGGTAGGAGCAATGGACAGCCGGCGCCATCTTAAAAAATGGCACGGGCCATTCATTGCTCCTATCATGTGACAGGGGCCAACCATGGCACCGATAGCCCCTGTCACATGGTAAGGGCAAAGGCCCATCGGCACCATTTTGATTAGTAGCAGCCGACGGCCTGAGAAGGAGAGATTTCTCTTGGGACCCTGCTAGAACACCAGGGACTTTCGGCACATCTTGGGGGGGTCAGGCAAGTCTTGGGGGGTTGGTAGGGTGGGGGGGGTTACAATTAATTACATTTGAAGGGTTGGGGTGGGTTTTCTTTTAATCTGCCCTTTCTCCCCCCCAAAAAACGATAAGAAAACCACATGAAATTTTGTGGGGTTTTCTTATCGTTTCATCACCTTCCTGAAATGCAGCAAAATAGGAAATATCATCTCTATTTCCTATTTTGTCGCAAACGAATGCACATCACTTGTCAATAATCCCTACAATCACGCTAGTCAACCTTGTCCTTTTGGAAGGTTATATGCCCCATGGTGTAAAACAAGCAATTATAAAACTTATTTTAAAAAGCAATCTGGCAATCCTGATGATTAGAATAACTACCGCCCAAGGTCTAACTTAACCTTCATTGAAAAAATACTTGAAAAAGCAGTCCTGACCCAACTTGAAAATGATCTTGCAGACAATAAGACCATTTACCCTAACCAATTTATATTTCGCAAAAACCACTCCATTGAAACTTTCTCCAATCCTTAACTGACCCAATTTTATGAGGTTTTGACTCAAACAAACCATACTACCTAGTCCTGATTGATCTAACAGCTGCCTTCAACACTGAGGACCATAACCTGCTTGCCAACAATTGAAAAATATTGGGGTTGATGGAATTGTTCTAAAATGGTTCACCTCTTTCCTCACAGACAAATAATTCCAAGTAAAACTAGACAATTACTTGTCTAACATCTTCCAAATCACAACTGGTTTACCACAAGGATCCACCCTATCAGCAACACTATGTAATATCTAGATGCTGCCCATATGCAAATCACTGACAGACCTGGGCTTAAACCTTTTCCTTTATGCAGATGAGCTACAATTCTACATCCCCTAACAAAATGTTTTGAAAATACAACTCTAATCTCTGAATATATGATTCAAATAAAAGAAAAATTAGCTCCATGGAAACTCTCGATGAACCCCAATAAAACTAGAGATGTGCATCATTTTTTGTGTTCGTGTCGTTCTTCATTTTTCGGCCGCCATGGAAAATGTCGGTTTTTTTCGGTTCGGGTCTTTTTTTCTGTGAAAAATCGATTTTTAGTTAGTGCATGCTAACTCCCCGTTAGTGCGCGCTAACTCCCATTAGTGCGTTCTAACTCCCCGTTAGAGTGCACTAACAAAAACCGTTAGATTTTGTTACTTTTTGTTAGTGCGCGCTAACGGGAGTTAGCGCACACTAATGAGGAGTTAGCACGCACGAACTCCCGTTAGTGCGCACTAATCGGAAAAACAAATTTTTGCGAAAAAACGGGAAAATCACGATCTTTTTCGGGCTCCCTGAAACATGCCAAATTGGACAATTTCGTTGAAATTTTCCAATTCGGCAAAAATGAATGTACATCTCTAAATAAAACTGAAATAATTTGGTTGAGCTGCAACCCACAAAAACTATATCCCAAGGGATAGATCTCAGAAGTTGCAAACTAACACCTTCAACTCAAGTGAGATATCTAGGGGTCAAATTGATGAAAATTTAATAATGAAAATCCACATAAGCAAACTAATTAGATCTGGTTTCCACAAGCTTTGGGTTTTAAGCTGATAAAACCTTTATTAAACACTACAAATTTCAGAACATTTTTACAATCCCCTATTTTCTCTAACCGTGATTACTGTAATTCATTAATTCTAGGTCTTCCAACTAGTCACCTAAAACCCTTGCAACTTCTGCAAAATGCCACAGATAGACTATTAAATCATCCATTGTACCTGAAGACTGTAGGGTGGCTAATATAACTAGGGGTGTGCATTCGGATTGACCGCATTAGTAAAACGCAACTCATATTTTTTTTTTACTTAAAAAATTGATTCGACATAAACGATCGGATTTCCCACATATCGAACATAGATATGTTCGATATGTGGGAAATCGCGATTGTTGAGCCAAAATAAAAATATAAACCCCCTCACCCTCCTTAATCCCCCCCCCCCCCCCGACTTACCACAACTCCCTGGTGATGGAGCGAGGAGTGAGGACGCCATTTCTGCAATCCTTGGCGAGAAGCATGTGACGTCGGCGGCACGTCGAGTGACGCCGGCGTCACGTGATTCCCGGCTCGTTCGCGCCGGACGGCTCGTTCGGCCCAAAAAGAACTTTTGGCCAGCTTGGGGGGGTCAGGAGGCCCCCCCAAGCTGGCCAAAAGTTATTTTTGGGCCGAACGAGCCGTCCGGCGCGAACGAGCCGGGAATCACATGGCGCCGCGTCACTCAGACGCGACGTCACGTGATTCCCGGCAAGTTCGCGCCGGACGGCTCGTTCGGCCCAAAAAGAAACTTTTGGCCAGCTTGGGGGGGGTCAGGAGGCCCCCCCAAGCTGGCCAAAAGTTCTTTTTGGGCCGAACGAGCCGTCCGGCGCGAACGAGCCGGGAATCACGTGACGCCGACGTCACGTGATTCCCGGCGTGATTCCCGGCGCGAACTTGCTGGGAATCACGTGACGCCGCGTCTGAGTGACGCGGCGCCACATGATTCCCGGCTCGTTCACGCCGGACGGCTCGTTCGGCCCAAAAAGAACTTTTGGCCAGCTTGGGGGGGTCAGGAGGCCCCCCCAAGCTGGCCAAAAGTTCTTTTTGGGCCGAACGAGCCGTCCGGCGCGAACGAGCCGGGAATCACGTGACGCCGCGTCACTCGACGTGCCACCGACGTCACATGCTTCTCGCCAAGGATTGCAGAAATGACGTCCTCACTCCTCGCTCGATCACCAGGGAGTTGTGGTAAGTCTGGGGGGGGGATTAAGGAGGGTGAGGGGGTTTAAATTTTTTTTTTGCACATATGTACATATACCCAACTCATTGGATTTTTTTTATGTCCATATTGGCCGCAAGTGGGACCCCCTTTCGGACATAAAAAATATGAACATAAAATTTTGCTCTGCACATCCCTAAATATAACATCAATATTTAAAAAGGGCTCCAGGGGCGATCCGGGAAACTATAGACCAGTGAGCCTGACTTCAGCGCCAGGAAAAATAGTGGAAACTATTCTAAAGATAAAAATCCTAAATCATATAGAAAGACATGATTTAAAGGAACACAGCCAACATGGATTTACCCAAAGGAAGTCTTGCCTAACAAATCTGCTTCATTTTTTTGAAGGGGTTAATAAACATGTGGATAAAGGTGAACCGGTAGATGTAGTGTATTTGGATTTTCAGAAGGCGTTTGACAAAGTCCCTCATGAGAGGCTTCTAAGAAAACTAAAAAGCCATGGGATAGGAGGCGATGTCCTTTTGTGCATTACAAACTGGTTAAAAGACAGGAAACAAAGAGTAGGATTAAATGGTCAATTTTCTCAGTGGAAAAGAGTAAACAGTGGAGTGCCTCAAGGATCTGTACTTGGATTGGTGTTTTTCAATATATTTATACATGATCTGGATAGGAATACAACAAGTGAGGTAATCAAATTTGCAGATGATAAAAAATTATTCAGAGTAGTTAATTCACAAGCAGATTGTTATTCATTGCAGGAGGACCTTGTGAGACTGGGAGATTGGACATCCAAATGGCAGATGAAATTTAATGTGGACAAGTGCAAGGTGTTGCATATAGGGAAAAATAACCCTTCCTGTAGTTACACAATGTTAAGTTCCATATTAGGAGCTACAACCCAGAAAAATATCTAGGCATCATAGTTGATAATACTTTGAAATCGTCGACTCAGTGTGCTGCAGCAGTCAAAAAAGCAAACAATCCTTCTCATTTATCAAAATGTGTTAAGGGCTTATCGCATGCAAAAAGCCCCATTAACGTATGCGATAGCACCATATTGTATGGTGTGATGCAAATCTGAAAAGAGGAGGGGTTAGGGGTGGGCTTACTGTTCTGTGAAAGCCCTATTGGCAAGTTTAGCTACAACATTTTCAGGAGTGTTAAGCTGTGGACAGCTTGTATCACCTGTTGTGATGTTTTTTGTAGGTGCTGGTTTTGGTAGTTTGAAGCTCTTATCTAGCTATCAGGGGTCTTGGGGGGGGGAAGAGAGAGGGGGAGAGAGAGAGAGAATGAACCTAGCTATAATGCCCTGACCCTCGATAGGTATTTATATCTCTATGGGAGACCCACCTAGTAACTCGAGGTGAGGTTTAGGTATTAGTGCAGGGGTTAGGGGTCACTTTGACATTAAATGTGAACATTTGATGGCGCTCGGAGTGAGGAAACTCACCCAAAGATGAGATTTGTGCAATGTTCTCTCAACCTAGCTTGATGGACTCTCTCAAGCTAGGTTGAGAGAACATTGCACAAATCTCATCTTTGGGTGAGTTTCCTCACTCCGAGGGTCATCAAATGCTAACAAAAGAACACTGTTCTGTTCGTACGTCTCACATTGAATGTCAAAGTGGCCCCTAACCCCTACACTAATACCTAAACTTCACCTCGAGTTACTAGGTGGGCCCCCCATAGAGATTTAAATACCTATCTAAGGTCCACACACTGTGGCTAGTCTTTCTCTCTCTCTCTCTCTCTCCCCCCCCCCCCCCCCCCCAGTGGTAGTATGTAGTAAATACCACATTCTGGAACTTATCTCAAAGTGTGAAAACATTATCACAATTTGTGGTAAATTAGCTCTTCACATAGGTATTAGCAAATTGCAATAAACTCCCTATTACCATAAAACACACCCCTTTTTCTATCGCATGCAATATTTACCACATTTTGATAAATCCAGGCCAATGTTAGGAATTATTAGGAAGAGAATGGTTAATAAAACGGAAAATGTCATAATGCCTCTGTATCGCTCCATGGTGAGACTACACCTTGCGTACTTGTAAATTCTGGTCACCGCATCTCAAAAAATATATAGTTGCACTAGAGAAGATACAGAACCATGTTAGAGTCACTTGCCAGTCCCATTCATCAGCAAGCTGCGTGCATCGGGGATTGGGTTGAGATATGGTGCGGCGGTCTAGAGGCAGTGGTGGTTCTCCTAGTTTGGATCGGAAAGTGAACTTTGAGCTTGAGTTAGAAGAGGTAGTGACAGTGTGGGATCATGATTCCAGTAATGAACATATGTTGGCGCAAGTGGTGATGACAGCGGGAGTGGAGGGTGGCGTGCACGCATCTGACTGTGTCATCTTGTCAGCCATCTCAAACCAGGTGAATGGATTCAGTGCGGGGAATGTAGGTGGGGTGCCCAGAGTTGATGAGGTGGCTGTTCCAGACAGGGTTGTGGGGTTCCATGGGGGATAGAGATGGAGTATGTTCTGGCTAAGGAGAATATGGGTTCCATTCCTGCTTGTAGTGAACACTTGCAGGCCCCCCCACCTTCTTGTTCTCAGGAAACACAGGGGCGAGGGTGACACATGGGGGGCAGTGCACTGTGTGGTGGAGGGTGCTATTCATTCTAGTGGGCATGCAGCAGGCAACAGTGGAGCAAGCAGGGATATGGCAGGGATGTAGGTGAGATTTGGTAGGGATGTTGGTCACGTGGTAAGGGGAGCGGGGATATGTGAGTCTGGTTCTCATACTGGAGTATGGGGTACAGCAGAGGCTGTGGATATGCGTATTGACATGGCATCTTCTCTTGCAGGACTTGGGGGTGCGTAGCACAGTGTTAGAGAATCTTCCGCAGGGAGCCATCGGTTCAGTCTCTCAGCATCTTTTGGAAGTATTGAGTCTGGGTTGCCCCCATGGTCAGGAGGGGCTTATTCCAGCAGGTTTTATTCACCAGGTGGAAGAACTGGGGTTTCCTCCCAGGGTACTGGCCGAAGGGATGTGGACAAGAGAGTGCTGAGTATAGCCAAGCTCCTCAAAAGGCTGCTGAAAGTGCATAGGTTTGACACCATGCCTAAGAGCAGAATTTTAAGAAACTGAAATCAGTGATAATCTCAGCAGCAGTCTTGCCATTTTATGATGTTACAAAGCCCACAACTGTTAGCACAAACGCCAGTAAGTATGGGATAGGAAGTAGGGATGTGAATCATGTGATCGATCGTCTTAACGATCGATTTTGGCTGGGAGGGGGGGGGAGGGAAATCTGATCATCATGTTGGTTTGTTTTTTTTTTTTTTTTAAATCGTAATAAATCGTAAATCGGGGGAGGGCAGGAAAACCGGCACACCAAAACAACCCTAAAACCCACCCCGACCCTTTAAAACAAATCCCCCACCCTCCCGAACCCCCCCAAAATGTTTTAAATTACCTGGGATCCAGTGGGGGGGGTCCCGGCGCGATCTCCCACGATCTCCCGCTCTCGGGCCATGGCTGCGTTAATAGAAATGGCACCGGTGGCCCTTTGCCCTTACCATATGACAGGGCAAAGGTAGCGCCGGCACCAATTTGGTTCCTGTCACCCGACGTCACGAGTGCAGGAGATCACTCCCGGATAACTGAAAAAGCCTTTGAATATCAAACAGTTTATACAACTGTGTTTGAGGAGAACAAGAGAAGAAACATTGTAGTTAGTATAACAGAAAATAATATTTGTTTTAGAAATGGCCTTGTATGTTAGTTTGGCATTGGAGAAGAAACATTAATTCAATCTGAATATATGAAAACTTATGAAGTATGGCAACAAATATTCTTATCTTTGCAGGCATACTGGAACACTGAAGCATGCATTTCATACTTAATTTAATTGTTTATATTGGTAAGATAGATTTGTGTGGATTTTATTTTAAGCTGTCTTTAATAGTCTACAAAAAGGGGTTGTATATTAGCACAAGTCCAAGGAAACGGATCCATTATTTGAATATGATTGCCACTTGGCTGTGTGCAGCAGGAGTACTTTTAATTAAATTGGACAGTCTAATAACATAAAAAGAATTAACCAAACTTTGAAATTTGTGTAGGAAGAGGATGAAGATCATTGTAGGATTAATGGCAGTCTATATAATTCTTTCTATATTTTATGTGATTTTAACCTCAATCCCCTGGACAACATCCTAGCTACTTTGTAAGAAAGTTGTTGTGTGACTTAACCACTAATTAGATATGACAATTCCAATTTGTGTTTTGGCAAAAAAAAGTACAGAAAATTATTCTGCTTGATTTAGTTCATTGAAATCTGCATAAAGGTGTGGATTCTGTGGTGGTCCTTTTGACCCTCACCATGGACTTTGACACAATGAATCAGCAAATTATGATTGGATGCTTGGTGTCAATGAGACTTGCTTATCTTAGATGGCTTTCTTTGTATGTTAATGGCACATCATAATGTGTTATCCTAGGTGATTATTCTTCCTCCTCTCTGTTATAATGCCACCTGCAAGACAGACCTACGAGTGGTTTACTCACCCCCTGGCACCGCTGACATGGCTGAGCGCTGCTGCAGCCTGTCCTCCATATGGCTGGGAATTACACACAATATAGAGAGCCCAACAATAATATATGAAATATACAAAATTTATTTGAAAATATCACACGGATATACCTATATAAACAATAAAACTAAACTAGCACACACACACATTCATACCCACAAGTTAAAAAATATGTTGTATTGAGATACAGTGTATAACTCTATTTATGTTACCAATTGAGTTCACAAATACGTATAAAATTTCAATTGAGAATTGATAAATTACTACAAACTTTAAATTGAAATTATGTGCTATTTATGTCCGACAAAAGCAGATGCAAGATCTCTTCGTTTCACCCCTGTCATTTGGGGCTTCCTCAGGGACTGATGTAAATGTACACTTACAAGTGTATTGCCACACTGAAAAGCACATGTAAACAATTAATCACACAACTGAAAAAAACATACAGTATCTTATAGCTATTACACTTCAAAGATGTGTATCAACCCTATTTTGCTAAAACCTATAACACTAATGAACACCTATGCACAACTCCACTACCCCTTTCATTAATCACCACATAGCTATTACCCACCACACATAAAAACCCAACGCTTTTCTAAATATTTTATCTCACTTTGTTTTTCTTTTATTTAGATCCTGAAGTCTAATACACTTATAATCACGACGACAATCTATCTTCTTTTCCTATACCAAACCCCGAATGTATTTGATAATGGCCGTACCTACCTGAAGTACAACAATTATTCAACCTATAACGCTTCTAACTTCTTACAAAGTTCCTTCAACACAGCGTTCCCTTTCATTCATTAGTCACGTCTTTCGACCATCTGTGTTTCGCGGCGTTTCCTTTAGCCCTTATGAATTTCTATACATCCATCCTTTTTTACAAGTTTATTGATGAAATACGCCGACCTGCAATCTCAAGCCAAACATATTCTGCAACAATATAACCAAAGAATTACCATAGGAAATGAAACGGCATTACCCTCACCCAAGCTCCTAGTTTTACAAATACAAAAACTTTCAACACTCACGTCTGATCGGAAGTGACGTAACACGCCGTCACCCGCTGAAATGTAAACTGCTAACCTCCCCACAAAGCTTATATAAGCAAAACAATGAGTGTGTGAATAATCAATTCAATTATATTCTAACCAGCATCATTCCAATACCAATGTATTTCAAAGAATACTTTACTCAATTAATCCTTATAGTTTAACACGGACCTTACTCAGTCAACCATGAATGAAATGTCATTCTAAAAGCTATTAAACTCATATGCTAATAAAATGCGCTCCACTCTATTGGTCCATTCAACCCCGACGGAGCAATTGTGCGCCAACTATAGATAAATTGCTGTTCAATTTTTCTTAACATTAGGGACAAATCTCCCCCATGTTGAAGCGTAACTTGTTTAATCACAAAAACCTAATTTTCTGCCACAGTATGATTACTCTCAACCCAATGTTTTACTAAGGGTGCGTTTTCACGCAACGCTTTGATCCGGCTCCTATGCTCGATAATCCTACACCGAATGGGGCGAATTGTTTGCCCTATGTAAATTAAATTGCAAGGACAAATAATAGCGTATACAACGCCACTAGTACTACAATCAAACAGGCTGGGAATCAGATAAGGATACCTTAAATTGGGATGACTAAACAACTGACACTGAAGTGTCAGCGGGCAAACTGAACATGATCCACAAGGTATTTGTCCATGGAGGGGAACTGAATCCTCCGATTCTCTCCCACCCTTAAGTTTGTTGTATAGAGATTGATGTTTTTTGATGGCAAAAATAGGGTTTTCTGCAAAACATGGCATGGCAGACAAAACATGCCAGTGAGTCAAAATAATTTCCTTAATTTGAGTGGTTTTTGGAGAAAACGGAATAGTACAAATCATGCGATTTAGAGTTTCCTTTGGATTATGAATCAATAAATTATCCCTGTTGGAATATAACGCCCGTTTGTAAGCTCTTTTTATAACAGATTTTGAGTACCCTCTAGCTATGAATCTTTCCTGTAATTGAGATGCCTGGATTTTAAATTCAACAGTGGAAGTGCACAATCGCGATACCGCAAAAATTGACCTATTGGTATTTATCCTTAAGCTGTTTCGGATGATAACTTTGGTAATGCAACAATGTATTTCTATCCGTACTTTTTCTATACACTGTAGAAAAGCGTTGGGTTTTTATGTGTGGTGGGTAATAGCTATGTGGTGATTAATGAAGGGGGTAGTGGAGTTGTGCATAGGTGTTCATTAGTGTTATAGGTTTTAGCAAAATAGGGTTGATACACATCTTGAAGTGTAATAGCTATAAGATACTGTATGTTTTTTTCAGTTGTGTGAATTAATTGGTTTACATGTGCGTTTCAGTGTGGGCAATACACTTTAAGTGTACATTTACATCAGTCCCTGAGGAAGCCCCAAATGACAGGGGTGAAACGAAGAGATCTTGCAGCTGCTTTTGTCGGACATAAATAGCACATAATTTCAATTTAAAGTTTGTAGTAATTTATCAATTTCTCATTGAAATTTATACGTATTTGTGAACTCAATTGGTAACATAAATAGAGTTATACACTGTATCTCAATACAACATATTTTTAACTTGTGGGTATGAATGTGTGTGTGTGCTAGTTTAGTTTTATTGTTTATATAGGTATATCCGTGTGATATTTTCAAATAAATTTTGTATATTTCATATATTATTGTTGGGCTCTCTATATTGTGTGTAATTCTATGACAAGTAGATAGAGAGTTGTAGTTATTTACCCTTTGTGTATATTCTCCATATGGCTGGGACACCACCGTTGCTGGTCATCAATACAGCAGGTACTTGGCCACCAAGTGCTGCCTTGCTTTGTGGTGGTAAGTCACTGCTGACACTGCTGCTGCCTGTGCAGTGGAGAACCACTTCTGCTGCTGTCTTCTTTGCGGCCTGGTCACTGCCAACATGCCTATCCTGTACCTAACGTTCCTGCTCTGCCAGCCTTCCTCTAGGCTTGAGTGTGTGTCTCATCTTATCATTTAAAGGGCCTACAGTGGGAAAAGCCCCACAGGCCCTCTTGATGACATCTAGCCTGCAGCACCTATAAAAGGGCTCCTCAGTCACTTCCTGGTTGCCTTCACAAGGTCTTCCTGTTCCTCATTTGGTGTTCCTGGTCTTCATGACCTTGGTCTTCAGTCTGCTTGCAAGCGTTCGTCTTCTCTTCAGTGGTTCCTTATTCCTGGTTTTGCCAGCGAGTTCCTGATATCCTATATCTTCAGTTAAGTTTCTGATGTTCTAGACTTTATCCTTAATTTCCTGTTCAAATCTTCATTCAAGTTCAAGTCTTCATCTTCAAAGCTTCAGTCCAAGTCTCCAAGTGTCTTCAATTTAAATCTGTGTCTTCAGTTCAAGTCTCCAAGTGTCCTGAGTTTATGTCACTGAGGGTCCTGAGTCCAAATATTGTTCTTGTTCAAGCTTTCATTCTATCCAGAATCTTCAGAGTCCAGGGCTCTTCTGTAGCTTTTATGTGTTCTAAGTTTGAAACTTCATCATGTTTCCAAGTTCCTGAGTCTTCAGTTCTAAGTCTTCAATGCCTTCTTCTAGTTCCAAGTCTACAGTGCCTTCATCTAGTTCCAAGTCTACAGTGCCTTCATCATATCCATGTCTCCAGAGTCATCTTTAGTCCCCGCCTTCATCTGTCCTGATGCACAAGCCATTCCCAAGTGGAAAGTCCAAAAGGGCTTTCAGAGTGGCCAGAGGGCTACCCCAGAGACTAGCATTGCATTGCTGGGTCTCAGTTCCTGGTGTGTGTTGGACCTTCTGAGAAGTGCTCCTGTTTAAGACCAAATGTTCCTGGTACAAAGTAAGAATTTTCCAAGTCTACAGTTTCAGCCAAGGCTTTGCCTGGATGTGCTTGCCCACTAGCAGTGTGGACCATGGCCAGCCTACAGGTTGTGTCAGTCACTTGAAGCACAGAGGCTCACCCCCTCAGTGTTCCTGCAAGTAGGAAAGGGCCACAACAATCATCCGAGGCACCTGACCTCTGCTCTCTAACACTCTCAATTACTATCTTATGCTGTTCCATACGGTGAAGTGTTTTCACCTATTTTGTTTAATTTGTATCTATTATTTCTAGCTAAACTGATTCATGCTATGGATCTTTCCTTTCTCATGTCAGTGCCACTCAAAACAGTATTGGATATAATTGACCAAGTTTCCAAATTGTGTAGTGCCTTCTCTCATAATAAATAGCAAAGCGGACTCTCCCATGTTTAAACAATCATTGTGGGCATTGGCAGGAAACTGCAGCGTATAGTCAAACAGAAAACAGTGAATTGTAAGAACAATTATATCCGATACTGTTTTGAGTGGCATTGACTGTACTCACAGTGCTATGATTTTGATACTTTGTTAATCACATATGGCATAATTCTGAATACCACATCTGTGGCATTGACTGCACAGACATCGCTAAGAATCGTTATCGGTATTTTGTGATGGTTTCACATTGAAGTTGTCTTATTCAAAGAACCCATCTGTACAGTAGCCCCTGAGGCAGCTCTTACGTGAGCAAAACTTGGCCAGAGTAGAGCAAGTTCAAATAAAGAATCCCTTGTAAGCAAATTAATGGAATTGCTGCTAAAAGAGAGGATAGAGCAATTTCTGAAATCCAATGGATTTCATGATTTGAGGCAGAATGTTTTACCAGAGGTAGGCCTTGTCAGACAAATCTGATCAATTTCTTTGATTGGGTTACCAAAGATCAGGATCAGGGGAGAGCACTAGATGCAGTGTACTTGGATTTCAGTAAGGCCTTTGACATGGTTCCACATTGGTAATTTAGGTATGAGCCCTAAAATGACTGACCATGTTAGAAACTGGTTGAGTGAAACAATATGTAATAGGGATGTGAATCGTTTTTTGACGATTTAAAATATCGTCCGATATATTTAAATCGTCAAAAATCGTTAGAGGTGATATTTAATAGGAATTCCCCCGATTTATCGTCAAAAATCGTAAATCGGGGGAAGGGGGAGGGGAAGGGGGAGGGCGGGAAAACCGGCACACTAAAACATCCCTAAAACCCACCCCGACCCTTTAAAATAAATCCCCCACCCTCCCGAACCCCCCCAAAATGCCTTAAATTACCTGGGGTTCAGAGGGGGGGGTCCCGGTGTGATCTTTTACTCTCGGGCCTCCGGTGCGTTGTAGAAATGGCGCCGGCGCCATTTTGTTTTTTGTCTCCCAACGTCAGGAGCGTAGGAGATCGCTCCCGGACCCCTGCTGGACCCCAGGGACTTTTGGCCAGCTTGGGGGGGCCTCCTGACCCCCACAAGACTTGCCAAAAGTCCAGCGAGGGTCCGGGGAACGACCTCCTGCACTCGAATTGTTTTGCCGTACAAAATGGCGCCGGCCATGCGGCGTATGGCCGGCGGCCATTTTGTACGGCAAAACGATTCGAGTGCAGGAGGTCGTTCCCGGACCCCCGCTGGACTTTTGGCAAGTCTTGTGGGGGTCAGGAGGCCCCCCAAGCTGGCCAAAAGTCCCTGGGGGTCCAGCGGGGGTCCGGGAGCGATCTCCTACGCTCCTGACGTCGTTTTTGCCGTACAAAATGGCGCCGGCCATACGCCGTATGGCCGGCGCCATTTTGTACGGCAAAACGATTCGAGTGCAGGAGGTCGCTCAGTGGAAGCTGTGGGAGTAGCCTTTTGGGACAATCCTATTCAGTGTGTCATGTCTGACAAACATGTGTTTCTGAAGGACATAACTGCTAAACAGCCAGGGATATGAACAATCATATCACAAGGTTGATGTATTTTTGCAATGACGTGTGGCAGCTGTGATGTACAGCTTCAGTGTTACAGGACAACTAGAACCGGGTAGAAAATGCTTGCTTGTGAGTGCATGTACACATTTTGTACACACCTCAGATGCATGTTTCCATTCATGAAGATGTGACACAGCATAACAAAGTCTAGAGCATACATATAGTGTTACAGTAAAAGGCAGCATGGACTAAGAGTTTGGAAATAGGTTTTTCCTTTGCTTCTAGTCTCTTATAGCATGCTGTGGGCTGGTAGTGAAATAACAAAGTCCTTGAGGTGTGAGTAATGCTACCATTTTCACTTTGGCACAGGAGATTCCAGCTATGATTGCATGTCCTGGCTTCTCACGCCCGTCGCTCTTCCAAACATGCCAGTAGAGATGAGGTACAACGAGACCTTATGAACCACCTACTGTGTCAAAGAACGCACCTTCAGAATTCTCAAAAAGTAGATTTCACTGTTTGACAAAATGAGGGGAGCTTTAATGTATGCCCCTCCCAAAGTAGCTGAGAAAGTGCTAGCCTGCTGTATATTCCATAATCTGGCTCTATGGTATGATATCCCAGTAGACATCATTTCAGATCTATCTGAGGATTCCTCATGTCCCCTTCATGGGGGAACATGGGGAATCCTTTGCCTGTTAGTTGTCATGTAGTACTTTGTCTTCCTCAGAAAAGATTCCAGTAGAGAGGTTCTAGCTGGTCTAATCTCTAATCTTTCTTTTACTCTCAGCTCTTCTGTCTGGGTCAATGTGTAACAGAAACCACTTAGGCCTAATTAGGCAACATTATGATAATGGAGCAATAGGTGCAATAACAGTAGTAGATGAGGAATCTTAATATTAATTTCTAGAAAATTTTAGATGCAGTTACTTAGTGCTCTCTGTATATGTGTCAGATAACATGCATAGATCAAGCACTGTGATAGGCATGTAATCAGGAATGTTGTCAGTGGTCAGTGGTCAGCATCCTATGGAATTTAGACCAAAAAAGGGCAAAACATAAAATGTAGGCATAACAGAGATAAGAACAGTATAAAGTCCTGACTGAAACAAAGAATACTTCAACTGACATCTTGCTTTGCTGTTTTTTGGCAGCATAGCAGACTAAGATCTCTGACCCACAGGAACGTTTGTGCTTTGTTTATCTTTCTGAGCTGTTTGTAGTAGCTCCTTTACCCCTCCTGTGAATAAATGTTTTTTTTCTTTTACTAAGTGCTACCTAGATTGTTTATTTAAGAAGACAAATTAACATAGACAAAGTAGACACAAAATAAACCTAACATCAAAGAGATGTGGCTATCCTATCCTATCCTATCCAAATATATTCATATTGATTGTCAGTCCAAAAGAGTCACATTTTGCCATCGCATTCAGGAGGACTGCCAGCACAGTATACATAGCTTGCCACAGCTTGCTCCTTATTGCTTGCCTCGGCTATGCCTTTGACCTTGTCCTGGCCCTCACATGTTGGCAAGATATTTGCATAGGTATGCTAGAACTCCAGCAGGGTCTAGGACATGGAGCCACATTCTCTATAAGTCACAGAAATCACAAGTACCTCAGCTGCTTAAAGGTACACCCTGAAGCTCCAAGTTGATAATTGCAATCATCAATCATAGACTCAACATGTTACAGCCATATTCCCTAGCTGACATCTGTGTATATCTGAATATATCAACATGTACATAGAGTCACATGGGCCTGCAAAGACACAGGTGTCAGCATTGGCTCAGCGGTTTCTGAGACAGTGCTGACATCTGAGTGCTCACATGGCAGGCCTTCACATATAGCCTTTTGGGATGCACATGTCAGATATCGTGGCAATCCCAAACTTCTCACCGGTCATTGCAAGCTAGCATATCTCATAGGGTTTGCTCATGACCATGCACAGCTGGGCCCTACTACACCTAGATAAGCAAATGGTCAACTTTCCTGTACACATGATGAGGGCCTTGGCATTTGGACTGTCATATCATCTGTCCAACCGCTTCAACTTATCCAAAATGCCGCAGTTCGGATTTTATTTAATCTAACACGAAGAGACTATATCACTCCAATCTTGCAACATCTCCACTGGCTTCCTATATCTTATCACATTTCATACAAGATTTTAACAATAATTCACAATCTCCTTTACAACACTAACTCAGTCTGGTTATGCTCATTACTACGAATTTACAAATCTACAAGACAACTCTGATCAATGGAAAAATGTATCCTGGAAGTTCCATCTATAAAAATAGCAAATTTAGCGTTATCACGCAAACGAGCATTCTTTGTTGTGGGACCCATCCTCTGGAATTTTATTCCAGAAGAACTTCATTTGACAGCCAATAAGAAAGAGTTTTAAAAATCTCTAAAAAGTTGAAATGGGAACACTTCGATGTCTGAAGCTATACCATAGAAGTGTACTTATCTTACAGCATTTGCATGCTGAAGAGCCTTGAGATGATGCTGGCTGAATGGATAAATCCGACGTTGTACTGACACTCAGTGTTTCAGAGAGAACCTCCTTCTTCAGGGGGTCGGATACCAATATTGCCGGCTCAATAGCTGCGGATAATGTGAGTACAAGAAGATGAAAAAGTGCATGAAAAATCCCACTACTATCTAAACCGTGGCATTTCGAAAAGAGGAAACACTTACATGCACAAGAAACACTCTTATATGGCTGCTCATTTAGCGTCTCGGTGTAGCTCTATAAACAAAACAATAAAAAATGACGAAACAATCCAAATGTGACAGTCTTATACCAAAATATACCTGGCCCCCGTGGAGAACTGACTTCCGCGATGCTGGTACAAAGTCTATCGCTTGGCCGTGAGTTGTCTGTCAGCAGCGATGTTGGAGTAAAGACGCTGAACTTTAAGGATCGAAAAAGCCCACCAGATCAGTGAATGTGTCCTTAATTGGGCATATACATCAATGACGGCGCCATCTTGGATTGCAATCTATCCGAAGAAGGGTGTAGACGTCATCAATGGCCATTTTGAATATCTCTCATATGTTATCTGTTATATTAATTAAATTGACTTAGAAAATAGACACTGCTATTACTAGCAACAGTAACATGGCTAGACTTAGTTTTTGGGAACTTTACAGGTTCTTATGGCCTGGATTGTCCACTGTTGGAGACAGGATGCTGGGCTTGATGGACCCTTGGTCTGACCCAGTATGTTCCTAGTGTTCGTTGTTTGTAGTGAGAATTTTATATTAACCACTACGTCATTTGTTGTTACCTGGTAAGTTACGTACTTCTTGGTAGCTTCAGGGATACACCCAGGAAAATAATTTTTATATTTATATTCCCAGTCCCTCTCATTGTTCTTATTTAAATAAAAAAAAAATTATACCTCTCCATCTAAATTTTCTAACTCCCCCCCCCCCGCCCCCTCTGGTTTACACTAGACTAATGCCAGGTCTTAATGCCAGGTTCTTGCCTGAGGCTGAGTCCTATCATTAGTCCCAGGCCTGTTCCTAGGTCTAGGCTAGGTCCCAACTCCCCAGCCAAAACCTCATGCTGGGGCCCTGCCTGAGGCCTGGTCCTGACATGAAGTTCCAGGCCTAGGCCCAAACCTGCCAGTGGAATACATTTCAATGGCTATATATCAAAATGGCTTCACTGTGACATATACTTCTAGCATAAGGTGATATTTTTTGGCAATCCATGAAGACAAAGAAGTTGGCAGACCTACTCCTAGGCCTTGCTGTCACTGTCAGGCAGGCTTGGATCAGGGATTTCCCCTAAGGAACAGCACAGGACTGTAGGATAGAACTGGAGACAGTCTTCTGCCTGGACCAGCCACCTTCCACGCAAGTTGAGCCCTTATGTTCTGGTGGCCGGCAGGACTTAGCTGGAACAGGAGACACAGTGAGTCATGGAAGCAGGAAAAACTGGATACCAACAGGGCTTGAATCATGCGCTGAAAGTAAGGATTATGCTTGGTTTGGAGATGACAATAATAGAAGAATCCACAGATGTCAGGAAACAACCAATATAGACTATAAACCAAATATTCCTGAAGAAAATGAAGGGTGGGAAACCCAATGAGACCTCATATATTGCGTGCCCAATGTTTAGGCTTTATGAGAGCTTATAGTGGCGTAAGCTTCTCGTATGGTATAATCATGGGTCTCAATGAGCTGAGTTTAACGGGGACGCTTGTAAACCACAGCTGTCCCAATTAATGCACTAATGGTCTCCAAAGTGCTGTAAAAGTTGTACTTAACTTGCAACTTCAAAAACGACGTCAAGTTGACAGGAGCTGGTGATAGAGAAGTCCGACTTCTCATGATTTTAAACATCTCTATCATATCCCACCTCAGTCATCTCTTCTCCAAGCTGAAAAGTCCTAACCTCTTTAGTCTTTCCTCATAGGGGGGTTGTTCCATTCCCCTTATCATTTTGGTAGCCCTTCTCTGTACCTTCTCCATCGCAATTATATCTTTTTTGAGATGCGGTGACCAGAATTGTACACAGTATTCAAGGAGCGGTCTCACCATGGAGCGATACAGAGGCATTATGACATTTTCCGTTTTATTCACCATTCCCTTTCTAATAATTCCCAACATTCTATTTGCTTTTTTGACTGCCGCAGCACACTGAACCGACGATTTCAATGTGTTATCCACTATGACGCCTAGATCTCTTTCTTGGGTTGTAGCACCTAATATGGAACCCAACATAGTGTAATTATAGCATGGGTTATTTTTTCCTATATGCATCACCTTGCACTTATCCACATTAAATTTCATCTGCCATTTGGATGCCCAATTTTCCAGTCTCACAAGGTCTTCCTGCAATGTATCACAATCTGCTTGTGTTTTAACTACTCTGAACAATTTTGTGTCATCTGCAAATTTGATTATCTCACTCGTCGTATTTCTTTCCAGATCATTTATAAATATATTGAAAAGTAAGGGTCCCAATCCAGATCCCTGAGGCACTCCACTGTCCACTCCCTTCCACTGAGAAAATTGTCCATTTAATCCTACTCTCTGTTTCCTGTCTTTTAGCCAGTTTGCAATCCACAAAAGGACATCACCACCTATCCCATGACTTTTTACTTTTCCTAGAAGCCTCTCATGAGGAACTTTGTCAAACGCCTTCTGAAAATCCAAGTATACTATATCTACCGGTTCACCTTTATCCACATGTTTATTAACTCCTTCAAAAAAGTGAAGCAGATTTGTGAGGCAAGACTTGCCCTGGGTAAAGCCATGCTGACTTTGTTCCATTAAACCATGTCTTTCTATATGTTCTGTGATTTTGATGTTTAGAACACTTTCCACTATTTTTCCTGGCACTGAAGTCAGGCTAACCGGCCTGTAGTTTCCCAGATCGCCCCTGGAGCCCTTTTTAAATATTGGGGTTACATTTGCTATCCTCCAGTCTTCAGGTACAATGGATGATTGTAATGATAAGTTACAAATTTTTACTAATAGGTCTGAAATTTCATTTTTTAGTTCCTTCAGAACTCTGGGGTATATACCTTCTGGTCCAGGTGATTTACTACTCCTCAGTTTGTCAATCAGGCCTACCACATCTTCTAGGTTCACCGTGATTTGATTCAGTCCATCTGAATCATTACCCATGAAAACCTTCTCCATTATGGGTACCTCCCCAACATCCTCTTCAGTAAACACCGAAGCAAAGGGCAAGGCCTGGACTGGAGACAGGGACTGGACATGACAAGGACTGGAATGGACTGGGCAAGACTGGATAGAACAAGGACTGGACTCAGACTGGACAGGATAAGAATGGAGACTGGACAGGCCAAGGACTAGAACTAGACAGGAAAAGAACTAAGACTGGTCAGGAAAAGACTAGACCAGGCCTGGCCAAAGACAGGTCAAGAACAAGCAAACAATAAGCAAGGAGGCCCAAACAGGCCACAAGGCTGGGCTAGGTGAACCTAGAAGACCTGAAGGCCATAAGACAGGTCAAGAAGGCTAAGGAGGCCGCTGAGTAGGGTAGGAAGGCCAAGAAGGCCACAGAGCAAGTCATGGAGGACTAGAAGGCCACAGAGCAAGGCAGGAGACTGAAGCAGGCCTCAAGGCAAGCCAGGAGGTTGAGGTAGGCCAAAAGGCAAAGTAAGACAAGGAAATAAGGATGTCCATGTCAAGGAGTGAGGTGACTCAATGAAGAGGCAAGGAGAGAATGGACAGGCTGGGTTAAATAGAGCTGTAGTCACCTCTTCATGGGATCAGCAAGAAGATTGTTTAAAGTGGCTGTGAGTGAGGCTCTCTTATGACCTCAGCTGGTATGGGGGAGGGCTGCATAGTGACACTCCAGTGTTAGACCTACATTAAATAAAATGTACCTTACATTTTTACATTTATTGCTATTTTATAATAAATTGGTTTTATGACGAAATGTCTCTACTCACCCAGGCCACAATGGAACGTTCCATATATTGTTTCATAGCATGTACTGACATTGTATGAGAATACTGCATAGAGATCAGTGTCAGCCAGTACTTGAATTTAATAGGCTGAATGTCAATCTGATTGGTAGGAAATGTTTAATTTCAGATATAATACTGATCTTCTAATTTCTATATCTACAACACAGGCAACTGAAAAACTATTGGTTCTAAAACCAGATACATATTTATAGTTTCCTTCTGCGTTTCTGTGCACATGCCTTGCCTTGTCCCTTCCTCTCTTTCTGCCTCTGTCTCTATAATAACAGAAACAAATGGGTATATCTTCTTTGCTCGTTACATATTATTTTTTTTGTAATTGTCAGAAATTGTTCATTTCTGAATCAGAAATTGCCAGCAATTGTTCATTTGTGAATCAGGTTTCTAGTCTTTCTTAGTCTTGATTTATCACTTCAGAGGAAAAAGTGAAAATCCAAATTGACAGATTTTCTTGAGTCAGGGCGAGAAAACTCAAATTAAATACAGATTGTAGAAAAATGTATGTAGACATGAAAAATATAAGCTGCATTAAATCCATATGAATTAAGAAAGAGGAATGTTGAAATTTTATCCAGATTGAATTACACACCCGTAATATAGCCACGTGCACTCTCATCTCTCAGCTTACTCCCCCAAACAATTACTTAATTGCAAAATAAGGCCACAACTTTATTAATAACACACTGTATTGCATCAACTAAAGGCTAGTACATACTATATTCATAGAAAAATCAACATATAAGATTCCTATCCAACATCCCAAATCAGCCAGAATCCCTCTTAGGATCTTCGACTAAATTGAAGGCTATTAGCCAAACTATAACACTTTAGGGTTACTAGACTCAAATTTATGGTCTGCTGTCAAACTTGCCATCCAATTAGTTGGTGCCAATCAAGTTGTAATGAGATAACTGTAACCTGTAGAGCCCCTCAAACTGGTAACACAAGGCTATAAGGTACTCAAGCCCATGCTGAGAAGTGTTAAGCACCAGAATGCCCAATAACTCAATGCTGGTATTGCTTGTAAAGCCCTGATTCATCTGGAGCCCTGTTCTGTAACATTGAGGGACTTGTCTTTAGGCTAATATCTGGAGGCTATTAAGTAATAAATCTTGACACCTGAGAATCTCCAGCATCTAAGAATACCTTGATATTGGAATCAAAGTGGACTGTCAGTTTTTATACTTTCCTCTTCAGTAAAGATTGAATTGAGAGCCCTGAGGTAATAATTACTTAAAAGAAATTTTCCATCTTAGGACCGATAATTATATGTGACCTTCAGCAGTGAGAATACTGAATGAATTCTGAAATTCAGAACTCACGAGGTGATATGATGGTTCTTTTTTAAATTGTTTCAGGTATTCTCTGCTATAATAGTTTTTGATCTAAAAATCTACTACTAATGACTGTGTGCAATGTTTCCTTAATATATTATTACTTTACATTGTGTCAGAACCCTTTCTTTTCTGAAGTCATAAATCCTGCCAGCCTAACCTTTCCCTCTTAATATACCTCAACACAATTGAATCCATTAGAACAGAGTGCAAGGGCGGAAACACCAAAACACCCGACATCACCTGGGCTTCATGAGAAATGGATATCTATGCATTCTGCCAATGCATAGGGTACCAGATAGAAGCCAAGGATTGGCCAGATAAGAGAGAAGACTCCAGCAACCTCCAAAGTCCCCCCCCCCTCCCCCATTAAGAACATAAGAAATTGCCATGCTGGGTCAGACCAAGGGTCCATCAAGCCCAGCATCCTGTTTCCAACAGAGGCCAAACCAGGCCACAAGAACCTGGCAATTATCCAAACATTAAGAAGATCCCATGCTACTGATGCAATTAATAGCAGTGGCTATTTCCTAAGTAAACTTGATTAATAGCTGTTTTATAAAATCTCACTCATCTGTCAGGAAAGTACAAGCACCCAGGTGGGAATCATGAGGAGATAGATGGGTAGCTAGGCCATGTTATCTAGTCCCTGTCCATCTCAGGGCCCCCTATATATTTATATATAATTTATTAAATTAAAAATGTCTACATAATTAGAAAATATAATAGGAGCATATATTGAATAAAAGATTCTTCTATATTACACAAGTGAATACCTTATTTTCCATCTCCATATAAATTGTAATGGGAAAAGAGAAAAGAAGGGCTGGAAGTATAATATATAATCTGTATTACCATATTTATATCTATGTTAGACAACTGGGAAGGATAATTATTCAGTCTTCTCCACGTCACACTGATAAATTAAGGGTTTTCTCTCTGAACACCATAATATGTCTACTTCATCTTCCTTGTTTCTATCTAAGACAAATCCATGAATCATCATTAATCACTTTCTGTTACTCACATGTCTATCAGAAATTTCTCAGTTTCTTCAACACATCCTTGTAAACAGCCTCTCTGAACTGCATTTATTTTCTCAGTGTCATAAGAAGCCGTAAATCTGTTAGACAGTGTTACTTTTTTTCCAAAATGTTTTATCATTGTAAGTCTTAAGTCCACTTGACATTTGTCACTTTCCTTTTGTGTCAGATGAAATCTCTACTCAATATTTCAATCCTTCTTATTTTCCATTGTAAGAATTCTCTGCCTACAAAACACCATCTGGTGGCTAGTTTGGGTATTCTTGTATTTTTATAAAAGAGAATTCTGGGCCCTGTTCACCCAAATTCAGGTCTTGTAAAAATGTATTACTTGATGTTATTTATTGATGCGACTCAGAGACCTTGCATGGCTAGAGGTATGGGCCTTAGGATGACTGCAGTGCTCTATCTTGATGTTAACTCTTTCTCAAGCCCAACAATTCTACCACATCCTTTTTATAAATAGTTTCGTAGTGTGATGTATATAGATAGGAGTACATTGCATGACTGGAGGAGTGAAGTAGAAATGGAGCCTCAGAGAACATACGGATGCACTCTTTGTGAAGGAAATGTTCTTTGATATGCATTGTACATACTGTAAAACCCTTTCCTCTGCATGTAACAACTCCCTATCTCCTATCACAAGCAATTATGTAATTGTTTCAGTTTGATAATTCTCTAAAAAGAAGTCAGAGATAGTAAATCACACAGGCCTGTTTCCTTTTAGGAATCTGACATGAAGTCAGGCATGCAGGATGGGTCCTGCAGCTGGGGAAAGGGAGGATAGAGCTTTGTAGTTTCTAATGGTACTGTTTTATGTATTGCCAGATACCAATTCCTAACCAGGTTCATAACCTTGGGGGTCCAACTTGATGCAGCACTTTCCATTCTCCAACAAATCCAAAACATTGTTAGGAACTGTTTTTGAAACGTTTCATATGCTCATGCTGCATATTATTAAACCTTTCCTCAATAGCACTGACATTTAGAACAGTAGTCCAAGCTCTTGCCATATCCAAAATTGACTACTGTAATTTGTTCTACTTAGGTTTATCTCAGTTTACTCTCCAAGATCTCCAATTAATTCAAAATACTGAAGCAAGATTGGTTTCTGTGTCTTCCATCAAGGAGCATATTACTACTTAGTTTACACTGAATTCCAGTGGTATAGTGAGCCAAGTTTAAAATTATGACTCTAGCTTTCAAGTCTATTAATGGTCTTGCCCCGCAATGTTTAAACTCAGTTTTAAAGTTATATCTTCCATGCTGCACACTGGGATGGTAACTTTCAAACCAGTGTGTAGACGCACATTGACGTGCGTACATCGGCCCGTGCCCAAGACGCAGCCATTTTATATCATATGCATGCATGTTATAAAACAGGCCTGGCCACATGCACGTGGGCCAAATTTTAAGTGGGTGCATGCCTGTACACGCAAATGCCACTTTTACTGCAAAAATTGGTTAATTTTAAAAGGGGGAGGTGCTAACGCTATTCCCAGTTTTAACCAGTTTATCCCCAGTTTGCCCAGTAAAGAGAGAGGTCCTCCCCCCCCCCCCCCCCCCCACTAGTTTAATAGCCTTCACTCCCCTCGGTTATCCTCAACTGTTAAAACCCCGTAAATCTGCCTTTTTTTCATTATTTTTTAACTTACACGTCATCCATAGCAGAAGGTAAACAAAAGGGATAGATGCCAAAGTCTTTTTCAAATCTTTATTGTGGTGGAGACGTATTTAAAATAACTGCCCGACTCAGGCCGAGTTTCACCACTCTTAAAGCGGCTGCCTCAGGGGCTTAAACACTCATTTGGACTCAGGACCATTAAAAAAGCTTCAAGCTTATGGTGCAATATCATTTAAAAGAAATCCGCAGTGAGAATGTATCTTAATTTCTATGAGAAAAATCACAATCTTGAAGACTCCATTCATCTATTGGTGCCTTGCGCTCCACAACCGGATGTGTAGTCTCCACTCACTTAAGCAAGTTTTGCCACAATAAAGATTTGAAAAAGACTTTGGCATCTATCCCTTTTGTTTACCTAACGGCTTTTTTAGAAAACCTACCTTCTTGTTTCTTGGGTCCATCCATAGCAGAGGTAAAGTTACATGGCAAGGGGCCTCAGCACATGCCGGATCGCATACGAATTTACGCAGCTTCACTCCCCAAAATGTCTATGCCCCGCCTAGACCATGCCCACGCCCCTACCTTTTTGAAAACTTCTTAGATGTGCATGCTCCGGGAGATATATGTGTATCTTGGAGGCTTTTAAAATCACTCAGTGTGCATGAGCCTGATTTATTCGTGCATCCCTTAATTAATGCACGTGCCGGGCCTTTAAAATTCACCTAACAGAGAGCTATTTCATAACCTGCTGAAACACGTGATAGGTTTTTATTTAATGTTGCAGGAACTTCCCTTTGAAACAATTTCCCTGAGATGCTGAAGAATGAGACCTCATTAACTTATTTTAGAAAACAATTTAATTGGCTTCGTTTTTCTCAATTCTTTAATCAATGATTCTCAAGTTATCAGTGCACTGATAGCATGGATCACCTTTTAGAGTGACCAGGGCAACCTTTCATTTTTGTGATCTTAAATGTGTTTTAGTAATGGTTTTAGATTTGATTTTAATTAGCTGGTACAGGAGGCATCATGAATTGTAGCCAAATAAGAAGAGGTGAATATTGCACAACACAATCAGTAATATTTAAATCAGGAGATCGTGCTAAAAGAATAGTTAATGTTACCTGAACTTGATAGTTTGTTGAATAACCTGAAGTGAATGCTGAGAGCTTATAATGCAGTGTGCTATTGACATAGTCTTATATTTTATAATACTATGGAGGTTATTTTCAAAGAGTTGCATGCATAAAAATTAGCATATAATAAATATGTGAAAGTAGCCTGAACTTGTGCAACCCATATTTTATAAAAGTTGAAAATATATATACGTTATTTTTCGCACACATATAGGTGTATAAATAAAGGGGTGGACTGTGGCACTCCAGGGTGGGGGCCAACAGTTAAGCGCATAAGTTTATTTTATAAAAGACACATAATTGAATACATTTGACAACTTGCTCATGTAATTTTGCACCTGCTAATTATCTTGCATAACTGATATCAGACTTGTTTATTGTATACTATTAGGTGGATGGGATGTCTAGGTGAATTCTTGGGAGCAATTCTGGTTAAGTAACCAGGACAGTCTTGATGACCTAGAAAGGTCTCGATGACCTAGAGAAGGATTGGATGAACTGGTGGAGTAATTGGTAAACTGGTAATTTCAACTATGCGAGCATGTTTTAAAATATACTGATTTGCACATGTAAATTGGGTTTTACCAAGTCCTACTTTATTTTCGCACATAAAATATACGTGTGCATATTTTTAAAATAGGTAGGAAAAGTATGTGTATTCAATGCATTGAAATACTCGCTTTCAATGCACTGCATATATTAATACGTAAGCATACATATTAGGGATACGCAATCATTTAGGACAAATTAGACAATTTCAATGAAATTGCCTAATTCGTCCTGGTTCGGGGAACCAGGACAAATTAGGAACCAGGTTTTCGGGAGATAGGGCGCACTAATGAGAGTTAGTGCGGGCTAATGTTAAAATGTTAGCGTGCACTAATGGGAATTAGCCTGCACTAACTTCCATTAGTGTACACTAACCTGAAATTCGGGTCCCCAGAATTACAAAGACCTGAATCACGGGAAATACAAAATTTCCCACAGCAGGCCGAAAACGAAGCCAGAACAAAAAGGTTTGGGCTTTGCACATCTCTAAATCATATGCATGTATGTTGAAAAGTAGAGATTCACGTATTTTATAATACACACAAGTTATAAAATGATATCATAGATAAGAACATAAGAAATTGACATGCTGGGTCAGACCAAGGGTCCATCAAGCCCAGCATCCTGTTTCCAACAGAGGCCAAACCAGGCCACAAGAACCTGACAATTATCCAAACACTAAGAAGATCCCAAGCTACTGATGCAATTAATAGCAGTGGCTATTCCCTAAGTAAAGCTGATTAAAAGCAATTATGAACTTCTCCTCCAAGAACGTATCTAAACCTTTTTTGAACCCAGCTACACTAACTGCACTAACCACATCCTCTGGCAACAAATTCCAGAGCTTAATTGTACGTTGAGTGAAAAAGAATTTTCTCCGATTAGTCTTAAATGTGCCACTTGCTAATTTCATGGAATGCCCCCTAGTCCTTCTATTATCCAAAAGTGTAAATAACTGATTCACATCTACTCGTTCAAGACCTCTCATGATCTTAAAGACCTCTATCATATCCCCCCTCAGCCGTCTCTTCTCCAAGCTGAACAGCCCTAACCTCTTTATCCTTTCCTCATATGAGAGCTGTTCCATCCCCTTTATCATTTTCGTTGCCCTTCTCTGTACCTTCTCCATTGCAACTATATCTTTTTTGAGATGCGGCGACCAGAATTGAACACAGTATTCAAGGTGCGGCCTCGCCATGGAGCGATACAAAGGCATTATGACATTTTCCGTTTTATTAACCATTCTCTTCCTAATAATTCCTAACATTTTGTTTGCTTTTTTGACTGCTGCTGCACACTGAGCCGACGATTTTAAAGTATTATCCACTATGATACCTAAATCTTTTTCATGGGTGGTAGTTCCTAATATGGAACCCAATATCGTGTAACTACAGCAAGGGTTATTTTTCCCTATGTGCAACACCTTGCACTTGTCCACATTAAATTTCATCTGCCATTTGGATGCCCAATCTTCCAGTCCTGCCACTACATGGAGTTGTTTGAAAGTTATCTTCCCTGCATTTATTTTGTGAATGTTGTTTTGTAAGCCATCTAGAGTGCAGAATATAAACGATAAAGATAAATAAATAAATGCATTGATAGAAGGGACAAACATTTATTTTTCTACAAATAAAAAAGTGTGTGACTTAGCTTACCTAAGTAGTCTATGTTAGGCAATGTGAGACAGAGAAATGATTAGTAATATGCTAATTAACTAACAGTAACTATCCCTTTGAAGGTTCTCTTTAAAAATAAGACTTCTTTACTCATTAGGGGAAACAGTTTAACAATGCTTAGCAATGGTTTTATGAGATGCTGCAGAATGTTAGTACTTTCTGGTGTGCCATTTTGTGATAGAAAGAGTTTAATGCTTTCATGTAAGCTCAGCTGCTCAGGCCTTAGAAAATATCTTAGCTAGATACTAGATATTTAGTAAAGTAACTTATTTGAAGATTGTTTTATTTTATTTTTAATTTAGTAGAAACAGTAAAGAGTAGTGTGTATACATTTTTATGTCAGGTATATAGCATTACAGAGATTAAGTGGAAGAAAGTCATGATTAGTTGGGAATAGAAAGGAGAATAGAGTAGGCTGAATTTCTCTGAACATGAGGCTGATTTCAGGACCAAAATTAAAGAACAGAAATCACTATGAAATTGTCCAGGCATAGAGGATTGCCTGCTGATTGCCCAAGGACCACGTGGGATAAATTCAGTGCTTTCTCATAAAGTATGAGCTAGAACTGACATACACTTACATAATCCTGATCAGAATTTCACATTGAGTTTAAGGAACACAATTTAATTTGAACAGATAAATTAAAAGGGTTCAGTGGAATTTTAGAACTCACTAAATACTAAACATTTCTACATCTTCTTGTAGCAACACATTATTATGTTAACATGTTTGTCAGTCACACAATATAAGTCAAAAAAACAATACGGGCGAGATATCAATAAGTGATGAAAAACAGACGTCAGTATAATGCTTTCACTCAAAACCAAAATATTTTTAAAGAGCAAACAAATTCACAAATGACTTGAATTAGGGACCAAAATACTACCCTGCAGATACTGAGGCCAATTTTTAGGCTTTCAGTTTTTTCACTGCCCTGGGTGCACTTTAATCATAGGTCCAAGCAAATATTTTAAGAATTTTTTGTTTGTTTTTAAATTGTTTAAATTCTTTTTTTATAAAAAGAGATACTTCCCCCAAACAAACAAAAAATTCTTAAAATATTTGCTTGAACCTATGATTAAAGTGCACCCAGGGCGGTGAAAAAACTGAAAGCCTAAAAATTGACTCAGTATCCATGGGGTAGTATGATGGTCCCTAATACAAGTCATTTGTGAATTTGTTTGCTCTTTGAAAATATTTTGGTTTTGAGTGAAAGCACTATATTGATGTATGTTTTTCAACATTTTTGTTAGTACCATAACTGTATGCATCTGCTTATTCTTAAAATAGTTTTCTGTTGCTTTAGAGTAGTGCATAAAAAGTACTCCTGTGATAGTACATTTTTATCTAATATAAATAAACATGTGATGTGTAATATAAAAGTGAATATATGCAAACATACTGATTTTGCATGCATTGGGCTTGATTTACTAAACATTTTTCTCATAGACACAAAATGGGAGAAAAGCCTTAGTAAATCATCTGCTCCAGCTTCCTTATTTACCTCTAGAAAAATCTTTAGCTGTGTTGGCACATTTCATATGTGCCTTTTTTATTTACAAAGATGAACTTGCACCAGCAATACTGAGCAACAAGCTTGAAAGAAACAAAACAGTGAATATAAAAAAATTGATAAAGAATAAAAAAAAACTACTGAAGCTAATAATTCACTTTACATCAGCATATATTTGCAATACTGCTTCCAGCTGTTGTTTCTGTGTAAGGATTAATTGATCTCCCAAAACAACTTGTTGCATAGATTCTGCAGTTAGTGTCTCTTCTAGGAGATCAGGTAGGGACTCACAATCCTGACATTTCTCTGGTGGGTTGCATAAAGCCAACAGCATTGTTGTGCAATCAGCATAATTCTTTATCATATTTACATGAAAGTTACGCTGCTTTCTATCTTGAGAGTCCATAAATATAACATAGTTGATGTCATTCAGACATTGTATGACCTTGTAAGGTCCCATCCAGTTAGCTTGAAATTGTTTCTGATGTACTGGGACTAAGACAAGTATCTACTGATTCTTCTAAAACTCTCCGCTTCGGGCTTTACAATCATACCAGAAATTTTGCTTAGTCTGGGCTGCCTGCAAATTTTCTCTGACAAATCCCATGAGCTCTGGTAATCACTGCCACATATTGACTCAATTACAGGGGTATCTGAGGTGTCAATCTTCCCTTTCCAATGTTCTCTATTTAGGTCATGAGCCCTCTCATCCTCAGGCCATAAAACAACTCAAATGGGGATTTTGTAGACTCCTGGGGTACTTTTCTGTAAGCAAATAGTAAGTAGGGTAAATACCTTTCCCAGTTCTGGTCTTCTAATTCTACAATGGTCTTTAATATATGCTTTAAGGTCCCATTAAATCTCTCCACCAACCTATTAGTTTCAGGATGATATGGGATTCTTTGGACAGACTTTACTCCAAAGTGCATGCAAAGATTTCTGATCAGTTCAGACATAACCCGTTTTCCTTGATTTGAGAGTATTTTTCGTGGATATCCTATTCAGGAAAATATCTCTAGCAGGGCAGTGGCAACTTTCTCTGCTTCCACTGAGGATAAGGCTACTGCTTCAGGGTACCTGGAAGCAAAGTCTACCACTGTCAGTATATATCTTTTCCCAGTCTGGATTAGGACAACTAGAGGCCCTAATAAATCTACTGCAATTCTCACAAATGGTTTGCTGATAATTGGTATGGGTTTCAGAGGTGCACTGGGATGATGTGGTTTACCTACTCTCTGGAATGCATCACGCGTTTGACAGTAGTCAGCTACAGCTCAAGATACTCTCGGCCAGTAAATGTTCTGTCTCAATCGAGTATATGTGCATGTCACTCCTTAGTGTCCTGCAAGTGGAATTTCATGTGCAATCTGCAGGAGTTGTTCCCTGTAAGCTTTAGGTACTATTAGCTGTCCCAGGCCTGCTAGCATCAAGAGGATAAATCTCCCTGTACAGAAAGTCCTTATTACATAGGATACGTTCTTTCTGGGTTTCATCTGATGGTTGGCCAGCCCGCTGCAGCAGGGCTTCCAGGTCAGGGTCAGAATGTTGTGCTTCATGGAAAGTATGTATGTGTCATATGTCAGTGTCCACAGCTGGAAGGGTCTCTGCTGGTGACTGTCAGATCAGGGTCAACAATCTGGTTAATAGGTGTGTCATACAAGTTATGATCTCCCATACTCAAGACCCAGGTCACCTTGGGAAATGGTTCTGCTGGAATCACTGGACAACCCTTCCATATTGATGATCACCTGGTTCCACTTGGACTGGCTAAGGGTCTGGAACTGCAGGGATGATTTCCACTTGTTCTTCTTGCTGAACTGCTCGAGACTGACTTTGGGTTACCATAACAGAAGCGTTGATTTCATAAGAACATAAGAATATGCCATAGTGGATGAGACCAAGGGTCCATCAAGCCCAGTATCCTGTCTCCAATAGCGGTCTATCCAAATCACAAATACCTAGCAAGTATCCAAAAATTAAATAGATCCCATGCTACTAATTGCGGCAACAAACAATGGCTATTCCCTATAGATTAATAACAGTTTATGGATTTCTCTTCCAGGAACTTATCCAAACATTTTTTAAACACAGTTACACTAACAGCCTTAACCACATCCTCTGGCAACAAATTCCAGAGCTTAACTGTGTGGTGAGTAAAAAAGAATTTTCTCTGATTCATTTTATATGTGTTACTTGTTAACTTCATGGAGTTCCCCCTAGTTCTTGTATTATCTGAAAAAGTAAATAACCATTTCATATTAACTGTTCTAGTCCTTTCATGATTTTGTAGACCTCTATCATATCTCTCTTCAGTCATCTCTTCTCCAAGTTGAATAGTCCTAACCTCTTTAGCCTTTCCTCTTATTTGAGCCGTTCTATGCCCTTTATCATTTTGGTTACCCTTCTCTATACTTTCTCTAGTGCAACTATATCCTTTTTGAGATTCAGCGACCAGAATTACACACAGTATTCAATGTGTAGTCTAACCATGGAGCAATACAGAGGCATTATGACATTCTTCATTTTATGTGCCCTCCCCATCCTAATAATTCCTTATATTCTGTTTACTTTTTTTGACCACCACAGCACACTGAGCCTATGATTTCAATATAATATCAGCTATGATATCCAGATCTTTTTCCTGGGTGGTACTAATTCCTAATATGGAACCTAACATCATGTAACCCACAGCATGGGTTATTTTTCCACTGGTCCAAGTACAGATCCCTGAGGCATTCCACTGTTTACCTTTTTCCACTGTGAAAACAGACCATTTAATTCTACTCTCTGTTTCCTGGCTTTTAACCAGTTTACAATCCACAAAAGAACATCTCCTATTCCATGACTTTTTCATTTACTTAGAATCTTCTCATGAGGGACTTTGTCAAATGCCTTCTGAAAATCCAAATACACAAACTGGTTCACCTTTGTCCACATGTTTATTCACCCATTCAAAAAAATGTAACAGATTTGTGAGGCAAGACTTCCCTTTTGTAAATCCATGCTGGCTATATACCATTAAATCATGTCCATATATATTTTCTGTGATTCTATTCTTTTAATAGTTTCAAAAAATTTTCACAGCACTGAAGTCAGGCTTACCAGTCTATAGTCTCCTGAATCACCTCTGGAGCCCTTTTTATGTATTAGGGTTACATTCTTTACCTTCCAGTCTTCAGGTACAACAGATGGTTTTAATGAAACTATTTGTAATAGGTCTAAAATTTCAGTTTTGAGTTCTCTCAGAACATTGGAATGTATACCATCCAGTCCAGGTGATTTGCTACTCTTCAGTTTGTCAATCTGGCCTACCTCATCTTCCAGGCTTACTGTGATTTGGGTCAGTTCATCTGGATCGTCACCCTTGAAATCCATCTTCTCTGCACCTTCTGTAGTGCAGCTATATCCTTTTTGAGATGCAGTGACCAGAATTGCACACAGCATTCAAGGTGAGGTCTTACCATGGAGCAATACAGAGGCATTATGATATTTTCCGTTTTATTCACAATTCCCTTCCTAATAATTTCTAACATTCTGTGTGCCTCAAGGTTCTGTACTTTCCCCAGCTCTTTTTAACATTTATGTGTGCCCATTGTGCACTTTATTGGATTTTTAAATATATTTTATAGAATTTTTGATGATGATATCCAATTATATTTTGCTATGATTTCTACTTGTCTATTGGCTGTTGCTAACTCACTGCAGGATAAAGATCTAGTATTGAACTTAAAGAAGTCCAAGGCCTTTTGGTTTTCTTGTAAATCTCAGTCAGAGGGTTTGCCTAATATTTAAATGAGGGTGATATTAATTTTGTTGATCAAGTTTGCAGTTTGGGGTTTTATTTAGATCTGTCATTAAATTGAAGAAGCTAATTAATAGTATTATTTCTTCAGGCTATTTCAAGTTAAAACAACTAAGACACATTAAGCCCCTCATTGAGCAGATTTTCGTACATTAGTCCAGGCTCTTATTCTGACTACTCTGGACTTTGGCAATTCATTATATTTGGGGATTCCTAGGAATAGGTTAAGAGCTTTACAGCTTTTGCAGAATTCTGCAGCCAGGTTGGTTTTAACGCCTCTCAATGAGAGCATGTTACACCGTTATTATTCCAACTTCATTGGCTGACTGTGGAACAGAGGGTCAAGCTTAAAATCCTGACCCTCATATTTAAATCAATTCATTGTAGTGAAGTGGACCCTTGAACTGAGGGGGAGTTGATGCAACCTGCAGGGAGGAGCACTGCGAGTCCCCACCATCAGTAGGCAGAGTCAGTTGGAGCGGAGGCCCAGATAGAACTTCACTATTACCAGACCACCTTCCCCTTAGGTTGAGCCCTTGGGTGCCAGGGCTGGCTGGAATTAGGCAAGAGTCTCTGGGTAGATGAAGCGGGTAGTGCAGTGTAAGGTGCAGTTGAGGCCAACAGGAAGTAGTTCAATGGTAACAAAATCCAAACAGAAGATCAGGACTGGCAACAATCAGATGAAGTCAAACAACCAGGCAGAAGGTTAAGACTGGCAGCAATCAGATGCAGTCGAGGAATCAGGCAGAAGGTCAGGACAGGAAGTGATCAGATGAAGATGAGGAACCAGGCATAAGGCCAGCCAGAGGATCAACCATGGAACACTGGAAGCAGGAACCCAACAAAGCAAAATCTCAGGGGACCAGCAAAGCGAGATCCAGCAACCAAGAGAGGAACCAGGTTGCCAAGGCAAGGGCTGAAGGCAGGGACTAGCCTTAAATAATACCTGGGTGATGATGTCATCAGTGAGGGCTGCAGGGAATTTCCCACTGTGGGCTCTTTAAATGAAGCAGAGAGGCGTGCGCGCACCTAGGATGATGCTAGCAGGGCCAGGAAGCCAGCGACGTCGGCTCAGGGCCAACAAAGTTGAGGTGAAGTGTCAGCAGTGTTGGCAGTGTCGGCAGTGGTCCAGCCACGGTGACGGGTGAGTGAGATCGGTTTCTGGGCTCCACGGCCAGCAAGCATAACATTCATGGTTTGACCCCAAAATGTTTAACTGATTTACTTAATGAATAAATGAATATTTTTCATCTAGAATGTTACATTCAGCTTCTAGGAAATTGTTAGAGTTTCCTCCTGTGAGAGAAATTCATTATAAGATTCTAGATTTCGGGCACTATCAATTAGGGGTGTTACCCTTTCAAATGATTTGTCTGATGAATTACGGGATTTAAATAAATGTTAAAGCAGTCTTATTTACTGAAGTGTTTTCTGACTAATTTATCTTTTATTGCTGTTTGTCTTAACATTGTTTTATGATGATTTTGTAATCCGCTTAGCTTAGCAAAGTTAATATAGGCAGAATAGAAGTATTTTTAATAAATAAAATTGCTCCAGATCAATTTTAGGATGATTTTTATCATGGGTGAATGATCACAGAAATCCCTTAGAAAATGATCCCATTGTAAACAAATGCACAGTGTGAATGCTAAAATAAATTCAACTAAACAAATCAGTTAAAAGTGTTGCTAATATATGGCACTATTGGTACATTATTTTCAAGCAATTCCTCAAAAATTCCTCAGATCTATTAAGGGGCAATTAGGGCCACAAATTAAACTTTACTTTGGAAATGAAGACGGATGTAAATGGACTTCACCTCCTGTGTGTGTTCTGAATATCTTTTCTCAGGCCTTTCTCTGAATATCTTTATGGAGAGCTTCAAAACGCCATGATTGATGACTGAATATTCCCCTTTTACAGCAGTAGATATTCAGGAAAACCCATTATTTGATCTTGACTTCCCTTATAGAAATCAATGCTAATAGAGTTGAATCAACCTATATATTATTAAGTAGGGCTTGCTGGAAAGATGAAGCAAGTTGCTTTCAACCTCAGAGTTCTGAAGTTATGAAGCTTGTTTGTGGATTTTGTCATTAGAGTGTATGCTAAAAGGGATTCAGTATTGCAAACAGTTCTCCTTATATCATTTCATATAATATTTACCACACAATCATTCTTTTATTAGTTTTATTTTCCATAGATTTTTATTTCTGTATTTTGGATACATTACCAGAAAATATAAGTGAGAGCAATGATTTAACAAAACAGTCATTTCAAGCATAGAGAATGTCAAAGTGCTTTAATTAAGCTTAAGAAATTGCTTCAAAAAGTTGACATAAATTATGGAGTGCAATTTCTTTGCTATGAGTGAACATGTTGTTTAAATCTGTGGTAATGCAGAATAATGAAGTCAGTGCCTCCTGATAGAAACACAAATAAATCAAATTAAGCAGAAAATAGACAAGCGGCATGATTGACTTGTATTGAACAAAAATACAAAACAAAAGAACAAATCATTAGTTCTTGACATATGCCCTGCTGATCACATTCACTTATAATGTTTATATCAATCTGCAACATTTAGAAAAGTATGTATATTTAACATGAAGTGCTTTTTCTTACAAACAATAAACTAAAATCGTTTCATTTTCACAGAGAAATTAAAGCAGTCGCACAAAATTAAATGTGTTGTAAATTATCATTTCCTTCAATAAACATAATTTTCCAAATACAAAAAAATTGAACCAAACCTCAAGAAAAGCATAGCAGCCCAAATCTCCATATTGTTATCCTATACTGCACTATTATATTCAGTGCTACCAGTCTAGTTATAATTGTTTTCAAGACAAATGAGAAATATATATTGTATTTCTATAAATCAAATGTTTTGAAAGCTAGCACTATAAGGTGCACCAATCCAGCACCAGTATTTTGGCATTCCAGAGACTGCCTCCAGGGAATCCTTTTCTTCAAAAAACTCTTCACAGAAGAGCTAAAACCATTTAGTCCACACAATAGAAATGTGAGAGAGACACAGGACTGATGAGCATAAGAGGCAAAGGAGAGAATTTAATAGTAAATTTTAAGGCCCGCACATGAGCGTCCATGTGCACGCGATCCCCAGCGTACACACATGGATGCGGCAATTTTATAACATGCGCAGGTTGACTAGGACTGTCTGACCTAGAAGAGAGCCAGAGCATGGATCAGCAATGCCGTCATGGGATTCCATCCCCTCAACAGCAAAAAGGATGGCCGGAGCAGGAAGGCCATCGTGGGATCTCATCCCCATGATGGTGAAGAGGAGAATCGAAGCAGCAAAGCCACCGCAGGTTCCCAAATTCCCATCCCCATGATGTTGAAGAGGAGGGCCAGAGCAGGAAGGCCAACACAGGATACCATCCCCCGTGGCAGCGGAAGTAGGATTTTGGCTGTGCCTAATGAAAAGGCCCTGTGTGTATGTGGGTGAGAATGGGAACTTGAATGTGTGTGTGTAGGTAAGAATTGGAGCCTGAGGATATGTGGGGGGTGAGAATGGAAGCCTGTATATGTATGGGGGGGGGGGGTAAGAAAGGGAGCCTGGGCACGTATGTATGTGTGTGAGAATGGGAGCCTGAGTGTGCATTTGTCTGTGAGTGAGAATGGGAGCCTGGAGATGTGTATACAAGAAATGGGAACCTGGGTGTGCATCTGTGTGTATGAGAATGGGAGCCCGGGGGGGGGGAGGGTTAAGAGAGAACTTGTACTTGTGGGAGAGTATGTGAGAGTGAGAGTTTGTGTGTATGTGTATAGTAGAGCACATTACAGTAAGAGCTTATATGTGTGTATATTGAGCATGAGAGAATGATAACTTGTATGTGGGGGGAGAGTATATGAAGGTGAGAGCTTGTTTGTGATAAAGCATTTGAGGATGAAAGCTTGTGTGTATATGTGTGTGTGTGTGTGTGTGTGTGTGTGTGTGTGTGTGTGTATGGTACAGCATGTTAGAGTGATAACTTGTGTGTGTAGAGAATGTGAGAGTGAGAGTTTGGGGGGAAGAGCATATGAGAGTGAGAGCTTGTGTGTATGAGGCAGTCTGTGAGAGAAAGCATGAGCCTCTGTGTATGTATGTGTGTGTGTGTATGTGTGATTATGAGGGAGGAAGAGAAGAAGACAGTAGGAGAAGAAACAGAACAAGAAGAGAAAACCTAAAAAGGAATTAGGAAATGTCCAACAAGGGAAAAGTGAGAAAAAAAAGAGACTGGGACCAACTGATTAGAAAAATATGAAGATTAGACAATGAAGGTAAAAAAAAAATATTTTGAGAGTTTAGCAATTGGAATATGTCATCTTTGGGAATGTGCATTTCTTATATTTTTGTATTTTGCTCTTTCTTCAGTATTCCACTGTTCAGAGTCTAGTTTCTCAGGCTTTCTATTTTGGTTTTGTCTGCATGCTTCTATTTCTAATTTGTAGTCTCTTATTTCTATATTAGGTAAGGGTCAGTCTCTCTTTTGCCTGGGTGTGACTGAAATGCAGTATTTATGCTAGCATGGCTTCTCTATAGTAGTCCAGCTTGTTCTGTTACTCCAATAGGTGATGTATTAATGTTCTAGGGCCTGGTGAAGTATTTGCATTACTGCTTTTTCATAAGGTTACTGTTATTTGAGTCCTGAGAGTCAGTGCTGTGACTGTATGGAATGACAAGGTTCTAGGTGTCTCTTTTTTTTTTTTTTGCAGGAGTTATGTTACTTCAAAAAGTGTTTAGCAGTGGATGGATATTTTTGCTAAGGTGATATCAGAATTTGATTTTTTTTTCTATGACGGTTGTAATGTGAATTGTCCTAGCTCAGCTCTGCACCTGTTCCAATGAGTATTACTATTTTATTGTAGTTATGATGATTTCTGGCTTTCTGCAAAGAAGATTCATGAAAGAATACATTGATTTTTCTTTTATTACATGATTTATTGGATCTGTATGTTTTCTTTGCTTTTTACATCATGATATACTTATGCACTTATAAACTGCAATAAATATACAAAAATTAATACAGATTAATAAAGAATTTTTAATGCTGGTAAGTGCTTGAAATAATTGAGTTAAAATGTTTTAAAGTTTCATGCATGATGCATAATGGCTGTTGCAAACTACTTAGAAAGCCATTGTAGGGTACAGTATATGGCATTATTTATCAATAAAAATACAATTATTAGGTCTCAGACCTGCATGCCTACAGCCCACCTATGTTAACCTTGTACCCTCCCAAAAAAAATCAGTTCTGATTATACCACTGCTCTCATTAACTAATAATGCTGCAGGAATTACAACAGTGCCTTTAAAGTATTCTTTTTCCTTACACTTACCTTGACCGGAACCAGTATTTTAAATACTCTCATTCACACTTTCATTCATGCTCTGCTAGGTTTTTCACTGTTCTTTCTCTATTTTTAAGTGTTTTAGCACCTGTTCAAGGCATTTGAGCTGAGCACTGTGACTGTGCTCCTGCTCTCTCAAAGATTAGACTTCTCTCTGTCCAGATTATAAACTGTCAGGGAGATTTCTGGGGTTGTAAGATCCTTGCCTCTGATGGGATCACCACATGTTAGTAGGTATAAAAAAACATTCCCCAATAGACTTTCTCTCTGTCTGCCACCATAGGTATTTGGGTTGAGGAATTTCTGATATCTTTAAAATTTTCTTCTTATATTTTACTATCTGCTTGATTTACTTGCTTTAACTTGGAATGGTAGTACTACACCAGCCTTTTTACTAGTAACCAGGAAAGCCATCTCTGTGCAACCTTGGTTATGGCCTCAATATTTCTCTGGATTTCCATGGTGGTCCTAGTTTTCTAGGGTTGTTTTGGGCTAAACCATTTGGTTTGGGGGTGGATGGAAGCTACCACTTTTTTCCAAAACTTTAATTTTCAAACTCAAACACATTTTTAAAAAGTGTTTTCCAGACCGCTAAAATATTTTTAGATCAAATCTATTTTTATTATTGCTAACAACAGGAAGGGGGATTCTGGGGGAGGGGACCCTGTGTTTGCTGTTGGTTATTCATGAATTGTCAGCTGAGGATGTTGGATGCTGTGCAAGAGACTTCAGTGTTTCAGCATATTATTGTAATTTCTAAAATATTTTAACTGCTTTCCATTTTATCAACATTAATGCAGCTTTTCAAATACTCTCAGGTCGATACAGTAAAGTGTGCTCCGTCGGAGCGCACTGTCAGCCTGCTCTGGACGCGTGTTTTCAGTAAGGGGAGGAAAACACGCGGCCCACCCGCGGCACCTAATAGCGCCCTCAACATGCAAATGCATGTTGATGGCCCTATTAGGTATGCGCGCGGGATCCAGTAAGTAAAATGTGCAGCCAAGCCGCACATTTTACTCTAAGAAATTAGCGCCGACCCAAAGGTCGGCGCTAATTTCTTCCGGCGCCAGGAAAGTGCACAGAAAAGCAGTAAAAACTGCTTTTCTGTGCACCCTCCGACTTAATATCATAGCGATATTAAGTCGGAGGTCCCCAAAAGTAAAAAAAAGTAAAAAAAAAAAAAAAATTTGAATTCGGCCCGCGGCTGTCAGGCCGAAAACCGGACGCTCAATTTTGCCGGCGTCCGGTTTCCGAGCCCGTGGCTGTCAGCGGGCTCGAGAACCGACGCTGGCAAAATTGAGCATCGGCTGTCAAACCCACTGACAGCCGCCGCTCCAGGCCAAAAGGAGGCGCTAGGGACGCGCTAGTGTCCCTAGCGCCTCCTTTTCCTCGTTTGCACCGCGTCACCTCATTTGCATACTGGATCGCTCGCACCGGCGAAGGGCCGGTGCGTGCGCCGGGAGAGCGGGCGTTCGTCCGCTCTCCCGCGGTTTTACAGTATCGATCCGTCTGTAAGCTATCTGTTATCATTGCCATTTGCTATTTGAAAACTATTGCCTCAATAATTCAAAAAATAACTAGGTAAGGGTCCTCCGGTTCTCCTTTGGCAGCTACAACTTGATCCCCATCATTTTTTTAACAATTTGGGGGTTTTTAACTCCAAAATTCATTAGGGCTCCAATGGCTCATTTTTCATTTTTGAAGAATACCTTGGAGGCAGGGAGGTGGTGTCTCCTCTCTCGACCCCAACCTTTATTTTATTTAAATTTAACTGCCCCCCCCCCCCCGGGAGCTGTGAGTCCTGTTGACGTCATTACTGACATCAGCAAGATCATGACCTAAAAAGTATCATAGCGCCAGGGCTTTCCCAAGTCCAAGATGCCAATTTCAGCCTTTTCAAATTTTACTGCAGTGATTCTAGGCATCAGGACTCACCACCAAGCCCAGGATGTCATCAGGGAGTATGGCTGGGAACAACAGCTTTGCACTCAGCTGTTAGCTCTGGCCTGCCTCTCATCTGCTGCCTTCTCTCCCTTGCGGCCTTCATGACTAACAGCCACTGCTCACACTTCTATCCTGACTTTCCTCTGCCAGTCCAGGTCTCCTTGCGTCCTCCCTCCAGCACCCCGTGTATCAATGCGGGAGGGCCGGGGTCACTGTGGCAGCCCGACATCACTTCCCTCACACTGGATCCTTCTCACTCGCAGCTTCAACCTGTTTCACTGCCCAGTATATCTTCATAGGAAACCTGTCACTGGCCTGTCTCCCTACATTGAGCCTTCAGACCACCTCTGGCCCTGGATCTCAAGCAGTCCACCAAAAGGACCAGGCAGGCCAGCATAGATCTCCTCTCTCCATACTAACAGCAAGGACCCAATCACTGGAGCACTATGCTGCTCTCTGCTCCCGGAACTTCAAGTTGTCTTGCCTCATGGAACTCCCAGGAAAAAAAAAAAAAAACAAGTCACAAGTAATCCTTTTATTTTTTATTACTTTGAGTACCCCATTTACACATCAACCAAATAAATTAGTAAAATTGTAATTTATTATAATTAGAATTTATGTACCATGCCATGAAAGGGTACCTCCTACTAGGGGCTCATGGTGGAAAATACAGTCACTGAATACAGGGATAACAGATGTTTATTTTGCATGCAGAGCAATGAGAAGAGGCCAAAAGGTAAAGGGCCAGATTTTAAAACCTGCGCGCATAGGGTACATTTGTGCGCGCTACCCGGCGCACACAAATGTACACCCGATTTTATAACATGTGCACGCTGCGGCATGCATGTTATAAAATCCGGGGTCGGCGCGCACAAGGATTGCACACTAGTGCACCTTGCGCGCTGAGCCCTAGGGGAGCCCCGATGGCTTTCCCCGTTCCCTCTGAGGCCGCTCCGAAATCGGAGCGGCCTCAGAGGGAACTTTCCTTCCACCCCCCCACATTCCCGTCCCTTCCCCTATCTAATCCACCACCCAGCCCTACCTAAATCCCCCCTACCTTTATTTTGTTATTTACGCCTGCCTCTGGCAGATGTACCTTACGCGCAATCCCCTGGCACGGCTGCTGTGCCGGAGGCCTTCGTCCCGCCCCCGCCCCGCCCCTTTCACAAAGCCCTGGGACATATGCGCATCCTGGGGCTTGCGCGAATCGCCGGGCCTATGCAAAATAGGCTCGGCGTGCGTAACTCTTTTAAAATTAGCCCCAAAGCGTTTTTGACTCATTCAGCTCATGGCTTAATTTTTATACATTTTCTTGATTGTATAACAATTTCATGGTAATCATGTGATCATTCCTTATTTGGCATGCAAAGTTTCCAATAAGATTTTTATTAGTTACAAATACGCACTATGGGCCGGATTTTAAAAGGGTTACGTGCATAAGGTACGTGCGTAACCCTTTTAAAACCCCTCTGCGCGCACCGAGCCTATATTGCATAGGCTTCCGGCGTGCGCAAAGCCCCGGGACGCGTGTAAGTCCCGGGGCTTTCTTGGGGTGGGCGTGTCGGGAGGCGTGACGCGGTCGGCGCGTCATCCGGGGGCGGTGCCATGGGCGTGATTTTGGCCCAAGGGCGTTCCGGGGGCATGGCCGTGGCTTCCGGACCAGCCCCCTGACCGGAACACGGTGCGCGGCAGCCGGCCCGGCGCACGCAAAGTTACGCCTGCTTCGAGCAGGTGTAACTTCTGCGACAGAGGTGGGGGGGGGTTTAGATAGGGCCGGGGGGATGGGTTAGGTAGGGGAAGGGAGGGGAAGGTGGGGGGAGGCGGAGGGAATGGGCAGCGCGTGCAGGGCTCGGCGCGCGCAAGTTGCACAAATGTGCACTCCCTTGCGCGCGCCGACCCCAGATTTTATAAGATACGCACGACTACACGTGTATCTTATAAAATCCGCCGTACTTTTGTTCGCGCCTGGTACGCGCGCGCGTAGAATTATAAAATCTACCCCAGCGCTTGCCTAAGCATCTCTCATCTTGCTTTTCCCTTATTTATACACTTGTGTTCAATCTGTCTCTAGCTAGGTTTCCATTTTCTTTTAGTGTGTCTTGCCCAGCTCTTGTCCAACAGGTACAGTTAGTGCTTACATAAGCAATTGTTCAATCTGATACATGAGCACATGTCTATCGTGTCAGTACCCAGGATCCTACAAGTTACCATACCAATCTGCTTAGGGGTCAATGAGCTCAATGTCATTGCCTAAAAATCATTAGGCTGACCTTCTATTTTGTATGCTTAAGTGATAGTAGCATATCTCACTTATCCCAATAACCAGGTAGAGAAATTTAAAAGGAATCTATATGATTTTTAGGCAATGACATTGACCTCATTGACTTCAAAGCAGATTGGAATGGTAACCTGTAGAATCCTGGGTACTGCAGGCGTGTTCCAGCAGTTTACACTTTTCTTTATTCTAAGATAAGAAACATAGGCAAAAATGTCTAGCTTCCTTAGGGGACAGTGGGCAAAGGGTTATCACAGCAGTCAATCTAATACTTTATAATTGTTTTTGTACTGTTAGAATTCTCTCCATCTCGTCACGTTTTGTCACTTTGTCTATCCACAAATTCAATATGGGTAGATATGCAGTAATTTAGAGTGATGCACTTTTAGCTGTTGCCAACTGAACATCAATTATATATTTAACTGATTTGTATAATGTTTCTTTTGGAAGGTAACCAAGCAGAAACAGTTGAAATGTTTTTGTTTTTTTCTCATTATTGTGGATAGAGGGTATTGTTATGGGTTTGACAAAGTAATTCCTATTTTAATGAAGGAGAAAAGTTAAAGGGTTAGAAACATAAAAATAAATGCACTCCATTTTAGTCATTTTGTCTAATTGTTTCTGGCATTTCATATATTATATATGTCACAATAAATGAGTAATTGCTGCCCCCACTAGCACCAATCCTGTGCTCAGGCCATTCCCATACCCACTAGCTCAGCGTTCCCTTTTCCCCCCACCCCATGGCACCACGATCCTACTCCCACCATCCATTCAAGTGCCGGAGGGAGTGGAAAGGGCACACACACTGGGCCGAATTTTAAATGCCCTGCGTGAGCCGGTGCACCTATTTTGCACAGGCCGCCGGCGCGCGTAAGTCCCGGGGCTTTGTAAAAGGGGCATGTCGGGGGGCGTGTCCTAAATGACGCTGCGTTTCAGGGGCGTGACGCGGCGTTGTGGGGGCGGGCCCGGGGGCATGGTGCCGGCCCGGGGGTGTGGTCGAGGCCTCCGGACCAGCCCCTGGGTTGGGTGATGGCGTGCCAGCAGCCCGCTGGCGCACGCAGATTTACGTCTGCTTTTAGCAGGCATAAATCGTGCAACAAAGGTAAGGGGGGGGTTTAGATAGGGCCGGGGGGATGGGTTAGGTAGGGGAAGGGAGGGGAAGGTGGGGGGAGGGCGAAGGAAAGTTCCCTGTATAAAGTGACAGAGTACAAGCCAGGGTGGCAATCAGCATGCAAACAAGTAAAGCTTTGTGATCCATGGCAGGTTTTGGAAGAGATACCACTCTAGGGCAACTTAGGGTTAGGCCCTATTTCTCAACATGGGTTCTGTAACCAGAACAACCAGGACAGTGCATGGTGATAATGACCCTGGTAATAGTGATTCTATAAATGCATGCTGGTGCAGGACCTGCATTATAGTGGGAGTGGCTGGTGGGAGGGGATGAATAGTTTGTTAGGAGGACTGAGTCTCGGCACCTGAGTTTAGGTCATGTTATTATTGTTATAATAAAACTGTGACCTTTTACATATTCCAAATTTGATGTATGACTAAGAATGCCTGCTGATTTTGTACTTTGTACTCACCTATTTTTGTATATAGTTGATTGTATCCATTTAATGTTTGGAATACTGCATCGCCTTACCAGTATTTTACCCCCCCCTGTTTAATGTATTCTTATGGTTACATGTAAGGGCCCCCGCCCGAAAGTTATTTATATTCTGCTGTTATATGTAAGGGCTCTGCCCAAAAGCTTTTGTTCTTTGTGAACCGATGCGATGTGCATACGAACATCGGTATATAAGAGACTTTAAATAAAATAAATAAATAAATTTGCATCAGTTTGTCACAGTTTTGAACGGTTAGAGTATGAGTCTACTTCGTTTGGTTGGGAGGGCCTATGGGTAGGGGAGGGGTGCAGTCCTGGGTGCCCCAGTTGAAATGAAAGTAAACTCTTGTCTGCTTCATCCCTGTGAGGAAAAAACACTTTGGAAAAGTACTTGCTATACTTAGAACCTGTATTTTGTTGTTATAGCAACAAAATATCAAAGCTAACATTAAGAAACAGATTCAAATTTGAAAGCTGAGGAAACTGGATGCTGTCTAGTCTTCTGCTTTTTTTATTATAGAAAATGTTATAATAACGAGACTGACTGCTACTGTCTAGTCTACCTATAGATTATTTTTTTTTTTATTCTTACAAGTTTGGAAAACAAATGAGAAGGAAAGAAGGAAAACACATAAACCTACATTACAATTCAAATCATAATCAATATTAATTTTGTCCTTTGTTATAACACTGTACATTTTCAAAACAGAGTGATTTCCATGTATATATAGTTAATATCCACTAGTTCAAAACTAAAGGGAAAGAGAAATAAAAATAACATCATACATAAAGTGCAACAATAATAACTAAATTCAGCTACTTACAATCTCACGAAAACAACAGAAGAAATAGGAAATGTACTTTCACCCCATTCATGACAAAATGTGAAATTGATCAAATGTGATAGTAATCTCTTAATTTTTCATTATAGTCTATGAAAAATTATGGGGGTTATTTTCCAACTCACTTTATGGCCTTTTCACATGCAAAAAATGTCTTAACACATGCAAAAAGCACCGTAATTGACCATCCAGCTAGGTTTTGAGAACATTGTACAAATCTCATCTTTGTGTGAGTTTCCTCACTCTGAAGGACATCAAGTCTTCAAAAGAGTATATTGTTCTGTTCGTACATCTCACTCTGCATGTCAAAGTGGCCCTCTAACCCCTACACTACTACCTAAACCTCACCTCGAGTTACTAAGTGGGCCTCCTATAGAGGTATAAATACCTAACTACTAAAAAAGCTCTTGCAGATAGTCTCTCTTTCTCTCTCTCTCTCTCTCTCTCTCTCTCTCTCTCTCTCTCATTAACCTACCTAAGTCTTTCATGCTTATTTAATCATCTTTTGATAGATACCAAATTTAATGCCTTTTGACTGTCATAATTATTGATCATATCACCAGATAATCTTTTTTCATAGGGTTGATAGGGATATTTTCAGTATATTTTACCCTTTTACATTATTTATGACATTGTGTTTTTTGACTTTCTGTAAGCTTCAGGTGTCCTTTGGGATTAGAAAATCAGAATACAAGTTAAACTAAAAAAATAGAAATAAGTACATTTTGTACACATTTAAATTCCAATGAAGCAGGCATACAGTGCCAAATCACAGCATATCTCAGAATGATTCTGCTGAATTGAAAAATATAACTGATTTTTAAATTTTTTGGATTGGTTTAGAAACTATTCATGAAAGCTGTGAAACTCATTATGGAAATACTTTTATACATACATTAGTATTTTATGGACACTTACATTTGTCATTTTTGGATTATTCACACTTCAAAAGCAAGACAAGAGAAAAGAAAAGTATTTATAAAAATAACCATCAAGTTTATTGTTGTACATGATTATAGAAACATCGTAACATATAGATGACAGCAGGAAAAAAACAACTGATATCCAGTTTGCTCAGTTTTTCAGTGTACACTGCTAAGCATACATACCAGCTGCCAGGCACACAGTATGGCTGCCTGCATTATTTCTTATCCAGAACAATCTTTTTTTGTTTTCCTCCTTTGTATTCCACTATCTTGGGCTGAACATACAAAGCCCCATTTAGTTCCCTCCAGCACCTACCTTTCCTTTTCCTAACCACAAAGCTCTGTAATAATAACATTCCTAGCAATCCCAGGGTGGTTGTTACCTGAACATATAGCCTTTTTAAGTCCTCTGTGTAGCTTGCCAGACAGACACAGCTATTTGAGAGCTTGTGTTTCTGGTAAGGCTTCTAGTTATTACTTGTAGTTATTATAGAAATTGAAGACTGCCAGACAGATGCAGCTGTAGTTTAATTCTATCATCACAACCTTATTTAATTGATTGCCATTAACAATGGGCTTACCAGACAGATTTGGCTACATAAACATCTGTGTTTCCTCTAGGACTTCTATTTGTTACAGTATTTGCAGCTTGCTAGACAAACCAAGCTTCTACCATCGCAGTCTGCCAGATAAACCTGGCCACCTGGCTGCTGGAATGTTCACTAGGACTTCTATGATGTTATTAACCACTTTCCCATTCTGTTGGGCAGCCCTAATGTTCATTGTTTAATCACTTGAGTATTGCACTATAAACATGTGCCTCTAGGCTGTACTTTCTGATCTCTCCACCTTTAGCAGGTTTACTTTTTTGGTATTTGAATGTGTCTGACATACCTCCCCAGTTTTGTCTCCTCTCTATAGAATACTTGTTCAGATTTCTAAGTCTATGTCACAGGACTGTGATACGGACACCATTTTGAATACCCTTCTTTAGACCACTTTCACTCTACCTATATCCTTTCGGAGGCAGGGCCTCCAGAACTGAACATAGTAGGGATGTGAATCGTGTCCTCGATCGTCTTAACGATCGATTTCGGCTGGGAGGGGGAGGGAATCGTATTGTTGCCGTTTGGGGGGGTAAAATATCGTGAAAAATCGTGAAAAATCGAAAAATCGAAAAATCGCAAAACCGGCACATTAAAACCCCCTAAAACCCACCCCCGACCCTTTAAATTAAATCCCCCACCCTCCCGAACCCCCCCCCCCAAATGACTTAAATAACCTGCGGGTCCAGCGGTGGTCCGGAACGGCAGCGGTCCGGAATGGGCTCCTGCTCCTGAATCTTGTTGTCTTCAGCCGGCGCCATTTTCCAAAATGGCGCCGAAAAATGGCGGCGGCCATAGACGAACACGATTGGACGGCAGGAGGTTTTTCCGGACCCCCGCTGGACTTTTGGCAAGTCTTGTGGGGGTCAGGAGGCCCCCCACAAGCTGGCCAAAAGTTCCTGGAGGTCCAGCGGGGGTCAGGGAGCGATTTCCCGCCACGAATCGTTTTCGTACGGAAAATGGCGCCGGCAGGAGATCGACTGCAGGAGGTTGTTCAGCGAGGCGCCGGAACCCTCGCTGAACGACCTCCTGCAGTCGATCTCCTGCCGGCGCCATTTTCCGTACGGAAACGATTCGCGGCGGGAAATCGCTCCCTGACCCCCGCTGGACCTCCAGGAACTTTTGGCCAGCTTGTGGGGGGCCTCCTGACCCCCACGAGACTTGCCAAAAGTACAGCGGGGGTCCGGAAGGACCTCCTGCCGTCCAATCGTGTTCGTCTATGGCCGCCGCCATTTTTCGGCGCCATTTTGGAAAATGGCGCCGGCTGAAGACAACAAGATTCAGGAGCAGGAGCCCGTTCCGGACCGCTGCCGTTCCGGACCGCCGCTGGACCCGCAGGTTATTTAAGTCATTGGGGGGGGGTTCGGGAGGGTGGGGGATTTAATTTAAAGGGTCGGGGGTGGGTTTTAGGGGGTTTTAGTGTGCCGGCTCACGATTCTAACGATTTATAACGATAAATCGTTAGAATCTCTATTGTATTGTGTTCCATAATGGTTTAAGACGATATTAAAATTATCGGACGATAATTTTAATCGTCCTAAAACGATTCACATCCCTAGAACATAGTACTGTAGGAAAGCTCTCACAAATCACTTCTACAATTGTAATCTATGTACTGTTATGTATGAGAGAGGGGGAAATTAACTATAATTATTTTGCCAATAATAGTAATAATTCTTAGAAACCAGGAAATTCCATATAAACTAAACTAAAGTTGTTCTAAAGTATAAATCTACAAATTACAAGCCAACCAGATTATAATATTTCTTTCTTATGGAAATTTAGGGGGTCAGTTTTCAAATCTTGTTAGGGCCATCGTGGGTGTTAGGGCCCTAATGCCCATGATAACACTATAACTCATGCAATAAATAACGCATTGCGAGATGCGTATGCAAATTTTAAAAATTTAGTCAATTGGGAGGAGTAAATGAAAATGAGGGGTCCTTAATGTTGCATGCTATAACATAACGCATGCTATAGTGGAATTTAATGCCAGAAATAGCTACACCTTTTTTCCTGCTGTTAAGCCCGTGATAGCTATGTGTTACAGCCCAACCGGGATTTGTGATAAATATTGCAAATCCTGTTTTGGTGAGGGGAGAGAGAGGGAGAGAGAGAGAGAGCACCTCTGGGGAGGCACACATAGTCAGATTTTTATACCACTGTAAGAGGGGGCTATTCTGAACTCTGGGTGAGGTTTTAGTGGTGGGCTAGGTTTTGGGAGGCAGGTTTACATGCATAGTCAGAGGTATGAATAGCACAGTTACCATCAATAAATATTTTAAGTAATTTGAAGAGATAAAAGGTATAAAAAGATGAGATTTGTACAATGTACTCTCAACCTAGCTTGATGCACTGTCTACCTAGCTGCTATCAAGCAATGTACAAATCTCAACTTTGTGTACCTTTCATCACTTCAAATCGCATAAGATCTTCGCTGATGTCTACTGTGCTGTTCACACCTTTGATTGTGCATATAAAACTGCCCCCCCTCCAAAAAACCTAGCCCACCACCAAAACCTCACCCCGAATTACTAGTTGCCACTCTTACAGTGATATAAATAGTTTACTTATATGAAAAACTTATCAAGAGGTTCTCTCTCTCTCTCTCCCCCCCCCCCCCTCCCCTCCCCAGTTCTCAGCATGCAATAAATTTAACAGTAAAATAGATATGCGGTATCAGGAAAATTACCCTAACCATGCCCCTTTTTTATCGCAGGCACTATTTTTTTTAGCAAAATGGTTAATCTAGGCCTTAGATGCATTCACAAAGGTTATATAGAAGCATAATTGCAGAAAAAGACCATAACAGCCTATCTAGTTTGCTCATTCCTACCAACTACGCAAACCGACAGACAGATATGCAGATTATTCCTATAAATAATGCATATCCTCACGTCCTGAGTTCTGAAGATACAGATGTAGGCAGAGAGATGTAGATGACTCAGGAAATCAGGATATTTTTGTCATGTGCCCCCCCCCCCCCCCCCATAGTCTCTTGGGCTGGGTCATAAATATAATCATTTGAAGTTCATATTCCTGTCAATCATAGGTAATATCTTTATGAGGGATGTATGCTGTACTTTTCTGAGATTTCTGGATGGTTACAGATGATGTATAGCTGGGTGGGGAGGGGGTAGATATAAGAACATAAGAAAATGCCATACTGGGTCAGACCAAGGGTCCATCAAGCCCAGCATCCTGTTTCCAACAGTGGCCAATCCAGGCCATAAGAACCTGGCAAGTACCCAAGAACTAAGTCTATTCCATGTAACCATTGCTAATGGCAGTGGCTATTCTCTAAGTGAACTTAATAGCAGGTAATGGACTTCTCCTCCAAGAACTTATCCAATCCTTTTTTAAACACAGCTATACTAACTGCACTAACCACATCCTCTGGCAACAAATTCCAGAGTTTAATTGTGCGTTGAGTAAAAAAGAACTTTCTCCGATTAGTTTTAAATGTGCCCCATGCTAACTTCATGGAGTGCCCCCTAGTCTTTCTACTATCCGAAAGAGTAAATAACCGATTCACATCTACCCGTTCTAGACCTCTCATGATTTTAAACACCTCTATCATATCCCCTCTCAGTCGTCTCTTCTCCAAGCTGAAAAGTCCTAACCTCTTTAGTCTTTCCTCATAGGGGAGTTGCTCCATTCCCCTTATCATTTTGGTAAACCTTCTCTGTACCTTCTCCATCGCAATTATATCTTTTTTGAGATGCGGCGACCAGAATTGTACACAATATTCAAGGTGCGGTCTCACCATGGAGCGATACAGAGGCATTATGACATTTTCCGTTTTATTCACCATTCCCTTTCTAATAATTCCAACATTCTGTTTGCTTTTTTGACTGCCGCAGCACACTGTACCGACGATTTCAATGTGTTATCCACTATGACACCTAGATCTCTTTCTTGGGTTGTAGCACCTAATATGGAACCCAACATTGTGTAATTATAGCATGGGTTATTTTTCCCTATATGCATCACCTTGCACTTATCCACATTAAATTTCATCTGCCATTTGGATGCCCAATTTTCCAGTCTCACAAGGTCTTCCTTAGTCTTATGGTTGGAGATATTGTGCCATTGTTATGTCTTCAAAATGGTCTGAGTCTCCAATTATTGTTGGTTCAGTGAATAATAAACAAAGGTCTTCAAGAGGCCTGTACATTTGTTTTTCAGATATGCGTACAATTGCTTTTTCACTGTTGTCAGAATATTCAACAGCTTTACCAGGTTCCTTTAGTTTCCATGTATGTTGATTCAGTAGTTAGCATGAGTTATTTAAAAAGTCCATCTTCAGCCAATAGATTTGGATGTGAACAGCTTCATGATTCAAGCAGTACATAATACTACAAATCTGTTTGTATTTCACACATTCCCTCTGTTGATACTAAGTGAAGGCATTGATGTAAGTGAAAGATAAATGGAAATAATAATAAATAAATGTAAATAGTGAATAATAAAATAAATGAATAAAAACAAAATAATCACAATTAAAATATAAAAGGTGCAAAAAGATAAATGGAAATCTAAATTAATATAAATCTAAATCTATGTAAATAATTTAAATTAATTTAAATAACTAAAAATGAATTTAAATGTATAATCTCAATCTACATACTAGTGAAAAAAATGCCAATATAGAATGTATTAGTTACAGCAAATAAGCATAAGCAATGAAGTAATCAAGAATAATCATAATCAATTAACAGTATGCTTCTTGTTGATAAGGTATGTGAAATCAATATTGCATGTAAGAAGACTCTAATATTAAAGAAAGATAGGCAATTCGTCTACAAATCCAACAACACATGGTCAATAAAACAACAAAGAAAACAACATGAATAATAACCATAATAATAATCATAAAATAAAAAATGTAATTTGCTGTTAGAGAAAATCCAAACAATGTTTCCCAGTAGGAAGCACAAACATCTACATGTAAATCATCCATGGAATGAGAACTATGTGTTGCGCTCGGGGGTGGACCCTTGTCCTGGGGCAGAGGTGGAACACCTCCTGAAAGGGAACAGGAGGTAACTGCCCCCAGGGGGTGGAGCACTGGAGGAGACAGAGGCTAGGAAGAGCTTCACCACTGAAAGCCCGAGGTCGCCCTGGGAGGAGCCCGTAGGGACCCGGGCTGCTTGAACTTAGGTGGGCCTCGCAGGGTCTCTTAAGAAAGTGAAAGTCCGGTGTGCACACGGAGACAGGGGGAGCGCGATTGGGTTCAAAGATGGCTGCAGGTTGGAACAGGGAGAACCAGAACAGAGTTGGTGATGACAAAGTGAGGAACAGAGCCAGAATCTGGAGACGAGGTCAGGCAGGCAAAGGTCAATGTCCAGAGGTCAGTCCGAGGATTGGTCAGCAAAGCAGAGGTTAGCTACCAGAGGTCAGATGAGGTCAAAGGCAGGCTGAGGTCTTGAGGCAGGTGGCAGGCAGGCAGGTCAGGAGCAGACTGTGGTCCTTGAGGCAGGCGGCAGGCAAGCAGGCAGGTCAGGAACAAGCTGAGGTCAGTACCAGTAAGAAAGTCCAAAGATACTACCTGAGTAGACAGACAGACGAACACAGGAACAAGCAGGGCACAGGAACTAGTATGCAGGAATGAGTCGGGTGACAGAACTGGAACAGAAGGATCTTGGAGCGAGACTAGGAACAAGCAGGAACAAGTATAAGTGCAGAGGCAATCTCAGAACAAACTGACCCGATTGCCAAGGCAAGGAAGCAGAGACAGGAACTTCCTTATATTGGGGGATAAATCAGGATGCACCGTGGAGCTAGGACCCGCACTTGGCCCTACATGAGTCCGGGCAGTCCTTGCGTGCGCGCGTATGGGCGTGGCCAACATGGCCGAGGATGCCGAACCTCGGCATGAGGCCCGGCGTGCAGTGGAAGGCCCATCGACCGTCGACATGGGATGCCGGGTCATGGCAGGATTGGCAACTACTGTGAGGGAGGTCGTCCGGGACCCGCTGTGGAACCATGAAGGTGAGTAGGCCCGCCCGCAGGACAGCTGCGGGCAGGACGCGTAACACTATGTCCATTTTAGATAGAGATATGATGAACTTCAGATGCAGTCTAGTGATATAATTCTATAATGTTCCTGAGTTAGCAATAAATGTCCTCACAAATGTGAAATTGAATGGGGTATATTGAAAAGAAAAGAAAATTATGGAACAAATCACAATGGAGTTCATAATAATGGGTGCAAAATAAGTTGAGTTATGGATGGTAAATCTGTCTTTGCACCATGAATATCCCAAATTAACACATCATTTATTCTTAGTTATTCTCTACATGTTTCACGTATCATAACGAGTTACTGTTGTCTTTACATATATATTTTATACTATTCTATTTATTATTTATTTTATTTCAAGTTAGTTATTTACACCATTATCTATTTTATTACATGTTATTTACTATATAGATTCTCGTCATTTGATGAGTCACTGTTGTTTATTTAATATTTATTCTCATGTTCTGAAACTCCGTTTATTGTAACGCCTCACCGCGATTGTTTTGTTTTATGTAAACCGACCTGATTTGATATTTGTATCGAGAACGTCGGTATATAAAAATGCTAAATAAATAAATAAATAAATGAATCATTCAATAAGTAGGCAGACTGACTAGTACCATGGCTGGTAATAGTAAAATTTAAAGGAGTAAATATATTGAAACAAAAATGTCCATTACTTAAACTGTAGACAAAAAATAGCTCAATTGAAGAGATATGAGCAGATATGTGTAAATCAGAAGCAGAAACATTAAACATGCAGTGATGAAACTTTATGTAATTGACCATAAGAACAGGAAAAATGATGTGTAGAGATGATTTACATAAACTAGGATCAACAAAGTAAACAGATTCCAAATTTTGTGAACGTATTGAACAAAATAACAGGTGTCTCTTTCTTGTTTCATGAACATAACGGTTGTACCCTTATCAGGTACTGTTCCATTGAATTTCAGTGCCCGAAATACTTAACTCTGCATGTTTTTGTATTGAAATTTAGCTGCCAAGCAGTCAAGCACTCTTCAGGCTTTCTTAAATCACTTCTTATTCCATCCACTCCCTCAGCTGTATCCACTCTTTGGCAGCTGTTAGCATCATCCACAAAAAGACATTTTTTTCTCCTAATCCCTCTGCAATATTGCTCATGCAGATAGTGAACAGTACTGACCCTAGGATTGATCCTTGAGGCGCTCCACTAATCAACTTCTCTTCCTCTGAGTGAATTCCATTTATCATTATTTTCTGTTGTCTGTCACTCAACCAGTTTCTAATAAAATCTACCACCTTGGGGCCCACTTACAGGTTGCTCAGTTAATTTATGAGCCTTCTATGAGAGAAAGTAGGGATGTGTGCAAGAAAAAAAATCATTTTGGTTTGCTAATTCATTTTTCATTTCAAACAAAACAAATGTTTATTTGTGTCATTCTTTCATTCATTCATTTCCTAATAAAGGCAACAGGGGAAGCAATGCATCTTATTTTTGGCTCCACAGTTAGGGTTTTCTAATCAGTTGTAATGAAACTTGTGAGTAGATATCATTAGAAGAGCACTCTAAGACTCAAAGACTGTCAAAATTATACCAAGAGTGACATGAACAAGACATCCTGATAGGGCAAAGTAGTCCAAAGAGAGGTAACCATACCCCAAGGCACTGAGAGAGATGCAAAGCAGCAGCAAGAGTGGCAAGAATATCCCAAATCTACAAACGAAGAGTAATGGGTACCAACAACAGTGAAGTGAAGACCCAAATGCACTAAAAGAGGTGCAAAGCAGCACCAAAAACAGCATGAGCCAGCCAAAGTAGCACAAAAACAGGCATTAAATACCCTAAGCAGCACAGGCAGTGGCATGAAGACCCCAAGATTCATGAGCGACACCTACAGTGGTAATATCACACCAATCTTCCACTTGAGAAACAAAGGGAACCAATAAATTGGTTTTAAGACCTTATAACACCATGAGAGGGATATGAGGAAGCTCTAGCTGAGCATTAAGATTGATTCATCTGATCTGGCAGTGTAAGTGGGTAGTTGGGTGCATGTCTGCTTCCTCCCTCACAGTTCCATGCAAAGGGCACCAACATTGGAACCATAAACACAACAAGGTACCAACAATAGTGGCATGAAGACCCGAAGGCAACTAGAAAGGAGAAATGGGCACCAACAATTGTGACATGAACACAACAAAGTATATAAAAACAGTAAAGGGAACAAGCAATAGTGGCATGAACACCACAAACCACCTTAAGAACAAAAAAGGGCACCAAAAATAGTAGCATGAGCACCACAAGATACTTAAAAAGGAAAAAAAGCAGCAACAACAGAGGCAACAAACCAATTATCTGATTCACTACGGCTTTTTTTCCATTCTGTGTCTATGGGACAATATCTTGATGAATCAGGCCCCAAGTGAGAAGGGGGAAGCAGCAGCAGCACAGCAATAGGATGAACACATCAAGGCACAGTGAGGTCAGCAAATCAGTAATGAAATGAACAGTAACACCTTAAGGCACATTAAGATGAGTAAAGCAGCAGCAGAAGCAGCAATGGCAAGAATAAACACTACAAGGCCCCTACAGAGCAACAAAGACATCTAAAGAGGAGCAAAGAACTCCAGTTATAGTGGCATGAGCACCATAAGGCACCAACAGAGCACCAAGGAGCACCAATAATAGTAAAATGAATAATGCCAGGCATCCAAAAAGGAACAAAGGCTACCAACAATAATGGATGGCATGGTCACCTCAAGGCACCTACAGAACAACAAAAAGCACCAAAATAATGGCATGAACACCATAAGGCACCTAAAGAGGAGAAAAGGGTACCAACAATAGTGGCATGAGAACTAGTGTTGCAGCTCATGTGCATACGATGATGAAATACAGAAAGCAGACCTATATGATCTCATCATCCTGAAGACAATGCAAGAACTGGTCTCCATAGCTGTGCAAACAATTTGCAGGATGGATAATGGGACGAAGCCAGATTCTTTGAAAACTTGAGATCACAGTCAGTAAACAATGGCATACCACCCGTATCTTGCAATAGGCATCCTGTCTGACATGACACAAGGAAGAATGATTGACATGTGGGATAAAGAGATGATCTGAGTAGTTTTCTTTGTGACCTGGGATGGGGGTGGAGTATTCTGAAGATAGGAGGATACATGGAGCGGAATCGTATAAATATGACTTATTCACTGCCTCCCCCAGCATGCACAGAAGGAAGACATTGGAGGCCAGTTGATCCTGGTAATTATCTAAATACTGTACTTTTTCACTGTTCCTTGGTTTCTAGATCTAAGTCTTAGATGGGAGTTGCCTAAACACTATACACTGCAGTGATATTTATGATAAAGCTACTGGAATTTGGTACATTTTTTATAGTTACTGTATATAAGTGTTGTAGTTAAATTTGGTTACATCACAAGGCACTTAAAAAGAAGCAAAGGACAACAACAATAGTGGCATGAGTAGCACAATGCACCTAAAGAGCAACAAAGAATCAGCAACAGTGGCATGGACACCTAGAAGCATGGAATAAAGGGTATGGAAAACAGCAGAGTGGCAGAGAAATCCCAAGAATGTAGTATGCAGGATGTTGCAGAATGATATCAAAACCTTAAGGCATTGAGCGTAGGATACAACTAACAACAGAGTGGCATTAATACCCTCAAGGCATCATGAGAAGGGCAAAGGACACCAACAACAATGAGAATGAACAGGCCAAGGTACAAAAAAAGATAAGCAATGCAGCACCAGTAGCACTATAAATGGACACAATAGTACCCACAGTGGCAGGAGATGTTCAAGGCACCATGAGAGGGACTTGAAGCAGGCCAGGCAGTAACAGATAGAGATGTGAATCGTGTCCTCGATCGTCTTAACGATCGATTTCGGCTGGGAGGGGGAGGGAATCATATTGTTGCCGTTTGGGTTTTAAAAATATCGTGAAAAATCGTTAAAATCGTGAGCCAACCCCCTAAAACCCACCCCCGACCCTTTAAATTAAATCCCCCACCCTCCCGAACCCCCCCCCCAATGCTTTAAATGACCTGGGGATCCAGCGGTGGTCCAGAACGGCGGCGGTCCGGAACGGCCCCCTCAATTAAATCCTTTTGTCTTCAGCCGGCGCCATTTTGCAAAATGGCCACCACAAAATGGCGGCGGCCATAGACAAAAACGATTCAACGCAGGAGGTCGTTCCGGACCCCCGCTGGACTTTTGGCAAGTCTTGTGGGGGTCAGGAGGCCCCCCCAAGCTGGCCAAAAGTTTCTGGGAGTCCAGCGGGGTTCAGGAAGCGATTTCTTGCCGCGAATCGCGGAAAACGATTCGCGGCAAGAAATCGCTTCCTGAACCCCGCTGGACTCCCAGAAACTTTTGGTCAGCTTGGGGGGACCTCCTGACCCCCACAAGACTTGCCAAAAGTCCAGCGGGGGTCCGGAACGACCTCCTGCGTCGAATCGTTTTTGTCTATGGCCGCCGCCATTTTGCGGCGGCCATTTTGCAAAATGGCGCCGGCTGAAGACAAAAGGATTCAATTGAGGGGGCCGTTCCGGACCGCCGCTGGACCCGCAGGTTATTTAAGTCATTGGGGGGGGGGTTCGGGAGGGTGGGGGATTTAATTTAAAGGGTCGGGGGTGGGTTTTAGGGGGTTTTAGTGTGCCGGTTTTCCTGCCTTCCCCCTTCCCCCGATTTACAATTTTTTAACGATAAATCGAGGGAATTGGTATTGTATCATGGCCCTAACGATTTTTGACGATTTAAAATATATCGGACGATATTTTAAATCGTCAAAAAACGATTCACATCCCTAGTAACAGAAGCAGACTAACACAGCAGTAATAAATGACTGCTTCATGGAGCAATTGGTTCAGGAACCAACAAGAGAGGGAGCTATTTTAGATTTAATTCTTAGTGGAACGCAGGATTTGGTGAGAGAGCTAACGGTGGTGGGGCCACTTGGCAACAGTGATCATAACATGATCAAATTTAAATTAATAACTGGAAGGGGGGCAATAAGAAAATCTGCAGCTCTAACACTAAACTTTCAAAAGGGAAACTTTGATAAAATGAGGAAAATAGAAAAAAACTGAAAGGTGCAGCTGCAAAGGTTAAAAGTGTTCAACAGGCTTGGACATTGTTTAAAAATACAATCCTAGAGGCGCAGTCCATATGTATTCCACACATTAAGAAAGGTGGAAAGAAGGTAAAACGATTACCGTGTGATAATACACTTCTAAGTGTCATAATTGCCTCCATAGGAATGAGCAAAAAAAGATATCTATTTCACTTCCAATTGGCAAAAAGTTCATTCTTTCAAGGATAGTAAACCACAGGTATTCATTGCATAACAAATTGCCAGAAGAATGACTTAATGCACCATCATATATCAGCGCATGGTCCACAATAATAAATTCTTTGACTTATGTCCTCTTATGATGCACTTGAAGTTATAATCAACAGGACACAAAGTCATGGGCTTAAAATGTTGGTCATAAAGCTAGTAGTTATGAAAGGCAATCAAAGAAAAATTGTTTAAGACATGTTTTTATTCAAATAAAAATGCAAGATAATAAATCCTGCGTATCATATCACTGAAAACCTTCATTCATAGATCAAATGCTAAAACTTAAAAAAGTGTTTTCGAACTGTCGCTTTCCCTTCAGCGGTGTTTTCTATGCATGTTTATAAGTATGTGTCTTAAACAACAGGAAACTCTTGGACTACTTATCTTGGCATATGACCGTTGAAAGGCCCCCTGCCAACAGCGCCCTCGAACTGGCAGCCCACCCACCACCTTTGGGCACCCTGCGGCACTTCTCCATCGCCATGGGAACAGAAGAGAAGAAAATAAATATCACCTGAAACTGAAAAAGGAAAAAAAACAGAACTGCAATGTGAGGGAGAGACCTGATCGAAAGCCCCGCCCCCTCCGACATCACCAGGGGCAGCTCCGACCATTGAAAGGCGCCCTGCCACCAGGCGCCACGCGCCAAACGGGCCCTCCCCTTTATGCACCCCTTAGTGCAACCTGTAGTGCAAATGCCAGTTAATATCTTTGTAATTGAATATCTCTCCTTTGTCTAATATACTTCCTGTTATCCCTTTTTGCTCTATTGTTAAAAATCCTGCATTTTGAGCTTTTGTAAACCGTTATGATGGCTTTACCGAATGACGGTATATAAAACTCATTAAATAAATAAATAAATGTAGAGTTCTCCCACACTGAGAAATTGAAATGTTTGTGTCAATAGAGATCAACCACAGTCCGACACTGCAGCGTTGTGAGAAATCTCTTCCTGAGGGATCTAAACATTCACAATGCAGCTTCTATTTGACTGGATGATGAATATATGCAATCCTAAGAGAAAATAATCAGTAATTAGGAAATATACTGGGGAAAGTCCAACAAGCTGAGTGCAGATGGACAGATGAAATACAAAGGATACATGGTTATTGGTTAATACATCCAGAAACCATATTTGGTCATCTAGTATATGATATAACTGGAGGTTGTTCAAAGACTGAGTGATAGCGTAAAATTTTACAGAGCTTACTGATGGACAATGTTATTTTATGAGCCATATTAGAGTAGCGGACCATGCAGTGTTTGATCAAAGGACAGTTTAACTTATACTATAAAAGCTGTTGATAATCTTGAAACTTGGCTCTGAGAAATGCTCATTTGAAAAGCTTGATGGGATAACCCTTCTCCTCGAATCTGTCTGTGAGGTCTGCCACTTGGTGAGCAAAATCAGAGTTGTCAAAGCACAAATGGCAAAGTCTAAAGAATTGGCCCACAGGCAGCCCGCACTTGAATGGTCGCAGGGTAGTAACTCTGAAAACGGAGGAAATTATTACAGTCTATTTCCTTGCAGTAAAGGCTGTGATCAATCTCATGTTCCTTCTTATAATAATGATGTTAACAAATGCTATTTGCTCATGATGGTATGTCAATGTAAATTGAAGGTTGTTATCCTGTTGATTAAGCCATGTGTGGAATGACAGCAACTGCTCATGCAACTGCAGGGACTTACCCCTCTGGCACAAATGGTCAATAACCCACTTTTTCCCCGGGGTAAAGGAAGCTCTCCTTTCTTGCAGTGGCACGGGAAGAGTCTCTGGCATTTACACCAATTCATTCATCCCCTGACTGGGGTGCAGTACATTTTTTTCAGAACTCCAGCTTCCTCTATCCCTAGAGCAGATTTTTATGCATATCTGCAAATCCAACACTTTATGCAAAAATACCCCTCACACTGGCAAGACCTTCGTAGAACTAATAGTCTCAAGGATACATTTTCAAGCGCTTCTCCCAAACTCCCAAATATATGCACGTTTTATATGGCCTTGAGAGCCCATTGCACTGCTAAAAACAATCTGCAACCACTTTTTCTGAAATGGAAGTTATGGCCGGCCTTTTCCCTGACGTACTAGGATTTCCTGCGAGTTTTCTCCCAAATCCAAACTGTCACTACCAATGAAGACTTGCGGGAAACACAGTTTAAGTTTTTATGGCAAGGGTTTATCACACCTGAGCAGGCCTTTAAATTTGGCCTCAGCGAGTCCCCAAATTGTAAGAAATGCGGGAAGCAGTTGGGCTCCTTCTATCATGTGTTCTGGGAATGCCCTCATATACAGGCATTTTGGCAAGACATACAGTAGTTCTGTGTATCTCCCTGGAAGTGTTCAATCCCCTTAGATCCCAGCCTGTGGCTCCTTGGACTTACCACTTTGGTGCCACAGCTGAGACCGGCTCACCTCACACTGTTTCTGGCAAAGGTGGCAATGATTGGGGAAAAAAGCAATTTTAATTAAATGGCTAGAACCGGTAGCCCCGGATAAAGACCAATGGTTCAAACAGATGTTATGGCTTTGTACACATGAGCTCTATATCATGCACCACCAACAGGCAGAAGATGCCAAAGTATGGGACCCTTTTCTATCCTATCTAAGCCCTACACACGATCCACATAAGGGGAGATAAGAGATTACACTTTACGACACCCTACTTACCAACCACTCAATAAATGAGACCAACATACTCACACGCATCTGTGTCCTTCACCATAGTCACCTGTTTCTGGATGCCCACAACCACTTCACACATTCTCTGAACTTTGCATAATAATCATGCACAACCACAGAGGGGAGGGGAAAATCTCAAGAGTTCATAAAGAGTTCTTAGTGTTCACAAACGTTCACCTAACTGATTCACCTTTTCCTTTCTAACTAATGATAGCACGAACTGGGGTTATGACTGTAGGATGTAATAGGTTATGTTACCAATTTACTGTGATGAATCATGGCTGACTAGTTATTCTGGATGTTTGTCATGTTTTATGCGCTGTTATATCAATCTCTCTGTTTTGAGCTGTTATGTATATTTGAAAACTCTTAATAAAAACAATAATGAAAACAAACAAGCAAAAACAAAAAAAACCACCATCAAGATTGATAAGGCAGGTTATATATAAGATAAGAACAACTTATCCAAAATGCACATGTAAAGCATCACAACTTCCATATACCTGTTGTATCTATTTTCTCCTTATTAGGATTAGATTAATAGCTCCAACAGTCATCTGATTCACATTTACTGGCAGAAAAGTCCCACAGTGAGCATTACAGCATGCTGACTGCCTCTATTCATCTAACCTAGAAAACTTTAGATAAACAGAACATCTTTCACAATGGAGGCAATGTTGACTTTTTAATCACAGAGTCTGAGAAGTTTACCCAACATCTGTTAAAATGCATCATTATTTTGCAACTCGGTATTTAAGAAAGTGAATACATAATTTGTATCTGCATATAAATTGTTTTCCTTTGTAAAGGTATCTCCCTTGTTTGTCTCGAGTAGAGACATCCAGAATAAACTGACAAAAGAAAAGGCTGTGAGGCTAGAATATCCAGGAGCCAAATAAATTACTTTCAGATAATTGAATTGACTGCACAGTGCATCTTGGGTTTTTAAATGAATTGGTTGTACCTCAATTTCCTGTATTCCAGTCAAATTTGCTTCAAATGGCACAAAGTCAAGGACTAAACACTTATCTTCCTAGAACATCTAATTCCTATCTATTGTTGGTATTTGTAGTATAGAATGTCTCAAGCCTCCACTAAATTCATTTGCACTTTTACGACTGATTTCCTTCACAATTATGGAGTAAATTCCACAACCATGCACAAGTTAGCTGTCAAATATATACACAAGTTACACGAGTTTTCAAAGCAGACTAATGTACATAAGTTCACTTTGAAAATTATCCCAGAAAAATCTATAAGCACACAATTACTCCTGCTATTTGATGCATGAAGTTTTGCTGAGAGAATTTAAGTATATTTCAAAAATGATGTGCATAAGTCTTAATCCTGTCAGACTCCATCCTCTGGAATGCCTTTCCCTATGCATGTTTAAATTTGCATACAGTAAAGCTTTAAGACTGTTTTGATCTAAATGAATTTATTAATGGCAACAGAGATCTCTGTTACATGCATGTGGAAATCCATACCTGGTTTTACCTCTTGCTGTCTAGTCTTAGGGTTGCAGACTTTATCTTAACCCAGATTTATTGCACTTTGTTTTCTGTGCTATGCTCATAAGGTGAAAGCCCATCTCTCATGAACATAAAAGATTTACAGCAAGCAAGCAGTTTCAACTACTGGTTTACTTTAGCCAGCAGCATTTCCTGGGAATCTGCTGGGGCTTTCCTGGTTAGGATCTTCTGTTAGAATTCCTGGCTCTCATTAGCCAGGCTTAAGAACATAAGAACATAAGAAAATGCCATACTGGGTCAGACCAAGGGTCCATCAAGCCCAGCATCCTGTTTCCAACAGTTACCAATCCAGGCCACAAGAACCTGGCAAGTACCCAAAAACTAAGTCTATTCCATGTAACCATTGCTAATGGCAGTGGCTATTCTCTAAGTGAACTTAATAGCAGGTAATGGACTACTCCTCCAAGAACTTATCCAATCCTTTTTTAAACACAGCTATACTAACTGCACAAACCACATTCTCTGGCAACAAATTCCAGAGTTTAAAAGGCTTGCCTTTCTGTGGCTTGGGTCTATAGTTAGATTAGCCCTGGCTCCCTTGACTCCTTGTGCTTCAGTGTTCCTAGGCTTCTTTCCCTCTGCGTCCAGACTGTAATACTTCCTGCTTCCTCCCAGTCTGTTTTAAACTGTAGGGCTTCCCCCCAGGTTTCTGTTTCAGGGGGACCAATCTAACGGTAATTCCTGTATTGGGTATCTTCCTCTACCTCTTTATCCCTTACACTGCAGTGCTATTCAACACCTATTCCGCCTGTTTGTGTCAACGTTTGTCAAGTTTGGGTGTTGAGTTTAAGATTTATGCAGATGACTTTCAATTATTGTACCTAAGGCTTCTGCCCTAATACTCTAGCTTTGTTATCTATTCAGTTATTTGGTATCAAGCAGTGGTTATTTCACAACAAACTTGCCCTAATGTCGATCAGGTTTAGGTGATTGTCCTCAGTTGATTGCTGTCTGGTGATATCCCCTCTGTCTTTCAGTTTGAGAGTTATGAAATACCTATCTCAGCCTAACTAAATAATCTTGGTGTATGGCATGCAGGTAAAGGAACTAGTTAGGAGCACGTTCTTCAAAATACAAATGTTGAAACGGTTGAAAGACCTTCTAATTTTCAAGGCTTTCAGATAGTTTTGCAAGCATTATTTATTTATTCTTAATTTTGTACATTTATATTCCATCTATCAGGTACTTCAAAGCAGATTACATACAGGTACTGCAATAAGAGTATAACACATGGAAAACAGAGTTTATCACATGATATACCCATATTACTGTGATATTGTGCAATATTTTGGCCTAATTAAAATGAGCTGCATTGCATATGGTTTGTATGCATAAAATTTTCAAATGCATATAAAGCAACTCATGAATGATTACCGAATTCTATGCTTATCAAATAATGCAGCTTCCCACATTATTTCCCCCACATTTACAGGCCGATACAGTACAGTGCACTCCGGCGGAGCGCACGGTTAACCCGCGTTTGGACACGCGTTTTCGACGCGCTAGCTTTACACCTTATTCAGTAAGGGGTAATAGCGTGTCGAGAATGTGTGACCAACCCCCCCCGAAACTAATAGCGCCCGCAACATGCAAATGTATGTTGATGGCCCTATTAGTTATTCCCGTGCGATTCAGTAAGTAAAATGTGCAGCCAAGCCGCACTTTTACTTTCAGAAATTAGCGCCTACCCAAAGGTAGGTGTTAATTTCTGCCGGCACCGGGAAAGTGTACAGAAAAGCAGTAAAGACTGCTTTTCTGTACACCCTCCAACTTAATATCATGGCGATATTAAGTCAGAGGTCCCAAAAGTAAAAAATAATTTAAAATTTAAAATCAGCCCGCGGCTCGCGAGTTGAAAACTAGATGCTCAATTTTGCCGGTGTCCGGTTTCTGAACCCGTGGCTGTCAGCGGGCTCGAACCGATGCCGGAAAAAGTTGGCAAGTCTTGTGGGGGTCAGGATGGTCTCCCAAGACTTGCCAAAAGTCCCTGGTGGTCCAGCGGGGGTCCAGGAGTGATCTCCTGCACTCGGGCCGTCGGCTGCCAGTAATCAAAATGGCGCCGATAGCCTTTGCCCTTACTATGTCACAGGGGCTACCATGCCATTGGTCAGCCCCTGTCACATGGTAGGAGCACAAGATGGCACCGATGGCCATGTGACAGGGGCTGACCAATGGCACCAGTAGCCCCTGTGACATAGTAACTCAAAGGCTACCGGCACCATTTTGAATACCGGGTAAACAGCGCTAGTATTTTTTAGATTCCTTCTCCATCTTTTAGCGGAGCTCCACGGACCGCCATCGCAGCGGAACAGTCCACATTTGATGAAAGAACACTGCCATTACAGCACGTATGTATTTCTCTTCTCAGAGCCTAAGTTAAGTGAATGTTTGTTCAATAACTAAAAGATGTCTTCATATATACTCTAACAGTATTCCATGAGTCTTTCTTGAAAACAACCAGCCCTTGAAGAAGGAGCTAGTCTCCGAAACATCTGGATGTCGGCTGAGCAAGACCGACCACAGAACTAAAAGATAAGTGACAATAATGGCATTATTAGTGCTGTCATCAATATAATATCTTTGAAGTGTGGACACTAAAAGAGTTTCATCACTGAGGTACCTAATGAATTTTGAAGCCTTATTGCAGGCTCACAGACACGATAGCAGTAATTTTTACAGCATCGTATGAAGGTACACTCAGATTCTAATTTGACATCTATATAACAGGTCACATGTTATATTATTTAGGGTCCTATGAATAACGTGCTTTTAATCCCTGCAATGTAAAATAGTAAGCTTCAAACTAGGTAGGCCTGAGCATTTTATTTATGGGTCCCAGTTTGTGAATTTCCTTCCAGCAGAAATTTTTTGCATCAAGGGATGAATGAAGCTGCTCGTGGGAACATCCTGCGAGCCCTCAAATGTAAAAACAGATTTGGAGGATCTGAGTGTGAATGCCTGAGTAGATTCAAGCTGACCAGAGTTCTAATCTCCCAGCTCTATGGTAAGGTGCCTATATCTACCCACCCTCACAACTTTGGCTGCTGAAGTCAAAGGTCCCATATTTATATTAAAATTTCCCAAGGAAATTCCTAAAGAGCTTGAATGCCCAGCTATTTCTGATCCAAGTATGAAGTAAATAAACATGACATATTCTCCACTTTAATCTTTTTATTAAGATGATTTAGTTATGAATGTATATGAAAGGTGTGCTAAAGGATAGTAGCCAGGGTTAAAACTTTAATGATTTGTGCTACTGTTCTCAACATTTCAAATCTGTGCTAATTCAACCTATTTTATCATTAATTAAACAAATAATGCAATAATTTGTGATAGTGAACCTTTTGAAAATGAGTAGGTTAGAATTTATCTTGGTGAATGTTATAATTTTTTGTGTAGGGTATACATTCTATATCCTGTTTAGTAAAATCTCATAAACTCTGAAATCCAAAGATGAGCAAAACAAACATTTATAATGCAGAGATGTTTAAAAATAGGAGTGTGTGTGTGTGTGTGTGTGTGTGTGTGTGTGTGTTTGTGTGTGTGTGCATGTATGAGTGACTATACTAATGTGTAGAGATGTGTATTCATAAAAAGCGAATGTCAAATCTGCAGTGAATAAACCCATTTTGTTTCATTCATGGGCCTCCAAATAAGAATGGGCACTTCCCACAAATGAAATACACAGCATTCACTTTTGTTTCCATAGGATATAATGGGCTCCATTGTATTCAATGTACTTGAAGGTTCACCTACTTAAAAGATTTTTAAATGTGTTTGGTTAAAGCTGTCCCTCCCGATGCAGCCTTGGTGAAACACAGCCCCATGTCAAGGGACAGTTATATCTATAACCAGTATCTGAATTCATTATGGAATATAATAATCAGTATGTAAATAAAGCATTCTGTGAATAAAGTATTCTCCTGATGAAAAAAGGCCATCTGGTCCTTCATTAAACCAACGCATATCTTTAAACAACAGACTGTTTCAGACAGTTCATGGGGAGGAGCCCCGTGAGCCTCACTGTCGGGAGGCTAGGTCTCAGCAGAGGAAGGCACAGAGTAAATAGAGTCTTTATTAAAGAGATAGAAGCACTGCCCATGGAATGGGGAGTGCCAGAGAGAAAGAGTCCACACAGTCCCAGAGACACAGGGTCGATGAGATAGGTAGTACCCTGAAGGAATACCTCTGTTGTAGCACTGGTAGTAGTCCATGAAGCGTGTATACCGGAGAGGTCTCCTGCAGCGATGGTAGTGGCCCGTGAAGCGGGGTACACCGAAGAGACCTTGAAGGAGATGGTAGTGGCCTTCGGGGTGAGGTACACCAATGTTGTCCTTGGTATAGATGGTAAGCCTGCAGAGTAGGAAATGCAGATGAAGTCCTCAGAAGGGATGACAGCGGTCCATAGAGAGAAGCACAGTCGAGGCCCTAGGTGGAGGTGGTAATGGCCCGCAGCACGGGGTACACCAGTGAGGGACCTCAGTCGGGTCTGGTAGCGGTCCGCAAGGCGGGGTGTACCTGTGAGGTCCTCAGTAGTGTAGTAAAGATCAGTAGAGTAGGTATGTCTAATGGAGCTCTCAGTAGTGCTGGTAATGGCCTGCAGTGTGGGGTACACCCGATAGGCACTTGATAGGTAGAAAGTGATCCGCAGAGCAGAGTACTCACAAGGAGCGAGTTGGTTCCAGGAAGCCCCGAGGAACGGAGCAGACAGAGTTCCAGGCATCAGGCCCTCCGACGAGCGGATAACCAGGACAAGAGAGAGGCCCCCGAGGAGCAGGAACCTGAGACGTCCACGTCGGAACTGGAACTGGAATGCAGAGTCCTCAGGAAGCGAGGCGGAAATAGCAAGGATGTCACTCTTTGCCAAATCATCTTGGAGAGGGCCAGCAGGTTTAAATATCCATAGATCCTGACGTCATCTGGAAGGGAAGCCCCCGAGGTTCCCGCCATGACGTGGATAAGACTGGCCCGTGTGCGCGCACACCTAGAGAGATCAGATGGCAAGATGGTGGTCGGCGGCATCCGTGCCAACCCGGAAGGCCTGGAAGCAGTAGGCAGGTCATAGGTAGCTAGCGGATGGAGTTAAGGAGGTGAGAAAAGAGATGAGCAGAAGTGGTCGCAGCCATCTGCGACTGACGGGCGTAACACTTTCCTTTGACATTGTGATTTAGTATGCTTCTGCTCATCTTTCCACTTATTGCATGGTAAGCTTTTAAAGCTACCATTCTTGGTGAAATTATCAGTTATTCCACACAAAAGTGTAAAATTTTCAAAGCTCAAGCTTATATCAGATAAGCTTGCTCCCAAAGGAGCAAGCTTATCTGATATAAGCTTGCTCCTTTGGGAGCAAGCTTATATCAGATCTCAGCATAACTCTACACTGATAAATCTGTATAAACTAAAATACCAGTATAATAAACTGCTCAGTAAGAATGCAGGTAAAGCTATATTTCTTCAGAAATTCAGATATTATTCTTAGCAAAACAAATCTTGTAGGCTATTAGCTAACTATCTGCAGAGCTATAAAGAGCATCAAAGGATTACAGCTCTTAAATCTAAGTGCTGCACTTCGATGGAAGGGAGCACTAGGGGGTACTCCCCAGTGCAGGACAAGTGGTGTGTGCCGCTGCGGTGAGACAAGTCCAAGTCTGGGAAGGACTCAGGAGACGAGATGAGGACTTGTAATTGAAGATCCAAAGAGATGAGGACTTGACACTGAAGATCAGATGAGACGAGAACTTGACACTGAAGAGACAAAGACTCTCAGGGACCTTCACTGAGTGCGCCCTCCACAGCCAGTTAAGGCCAGGCGTGGACCACGCCATAGGCAGGCATATACAAGAGGTCATTCGTGGAGAGGGACAAGTGCCAGGAGCTCCGAACCAAGAATGAGTGCAGAGTTCTGATTCAGGTTCAGATTCAGATTCAGGTTCAGATTCAAAACAAGGTCTCGGAGACTTGCACTGCTGAGAAGATTGGAAACATGGAGGTTCCTCGGCGACGACTGCTGGAATCTCACCAAGCGCCCTACACACCCCAGCCAGGATGGTCACAGACCACTCAGCCACTGCGCAACCTACACAACCACGCCGGGCTGGTCGCAGACCATGCAGGGATGGGACAGTGGAGCCAGATGAGACATTAAACTGGAACACAGACATCAAGGCTGGAACGGAACATCAAGACTGGAATGGAACATTAAATGAAGATACCAGGAACATGGAATGGGATCCCAAGCAGATGCCAAGCTGGAGCGGAAAACAGGAAGTCCTGGAGAGAACTTGCTCCTTGTGAAGGCAAGGCATGACTGACCTGAAGAACCTTTTATAGGCAGAAGAGAGTGTTCCAGGAAGTGAGGTCATCCAGGGCCCATTCCCTCACTAGCCCTTTAAGAAGGGCAGAGAGGTGCAGCCCCGCACCTAGGGAAAGCAGGAGTAAGAAGACTGCAGGACCCTGGACAGCGGCCCTGCAGATGGAGAAGACAGGGGGAGCCGAAGCTGGGCCGTGCAGGCCCCAATGTTGGAGGTGGCTCCAGCTGCAGGGGAGCCCAAGGACTGCGGCCTCCAGGTCGCAGTGAAGAGGACTTCAACGGCTCCATGACGCAGGAAGAATTGGCGGCATCCTGCCACTGAAGAGCAGGCCTCCAGGCCTGTGGGGAAAATGGCGGCCTCCAGGCCGCAGAGAAGACGGCGGCGGCGGCCTCCAGCTATGTTGGGAACCACGGCACAGCACCAGCCGTGCCGGCAAGATGGTGTCCTCTGGCACAACTCCTGCCATGCCGGCATAATGGCAGCCCCGGCCACAGGAACCAGGACATCAGGGGAGCAAGGCAGGCAGGTAAGAGCCACGGGAGGAATCGCAACACTAAGGATGGCACTTTGCTTTCCACCCAAGATGAAATTCTTCAGGAATTTAGAATTATTATTTTTTCTTATATGCTACTGAATCTCATAATTATTCTTCTCTTATATCTGATTTCTTATCTTCCCTCAAACACCATCTCTAACAGCAGAAGTAAGGGATATGCTGATTACTGAGACTGAGCTAGGACATGTTCTTACCTCCCTCCAGTTGAGGAAGGTGCTTGGCCTAGATGGATTCTCAATTGAATTCTACAAAGCCTTCTCCTCTCAAATTCTTCCTCACTAGGGTCGCTATACTGTGCCATGCAGGACACTATTTCTGCAACTGCTCGTTTCAATGAGGCAAAAATTGTGGTGTTTCTAACAGGGACCCCTTAGTAGTCTCTAACTGTTGACCAATTTCACTTTTCAACGTTAATTATAAGATCTTTATTAAACAGCTCACTCTGAGATTTAATAGTATTGTAGATAAGTTAATACATGTTATATAATATGGGTTTATGAAATGTTGCTTTATCATGGATAATGTACATCTCTTTCTCAATTTCTTATACTTAACTAAACCACTCTGGAACCATGAGTTTGCCTTATCTCTTGACACAGAAAAGGTTTTTGAGTACCTTGAATGGGACTACTTATTCACTGATCTTGCGAGACTGAAAGATTGAGCGCCCATATGGAAGATGAAATATAATGTGGACAAGTGCAAAGTGATGCATATAGGGAAAAATAACTCATGCTGTGGTTACACGATGTTCCATATTAGGAGTTACCACCCAGGAAAAAGATCTGGGCATCATAGTTGATATTACATTGAAATCATTGGCTCAGTGTACTGTGGCAGTCAAAAAAGCAAACAGAATGTTAGGAATTATTAGGAAGGGAATGGCAAATAAAATGGAGGATGTCATAATGCCTCTGTATCGCTCCATGGTCAGACTGCACCTTGCATACTGTGTGCAATTCTGGTCACCGCATCTCAAAAGAGATATAAATGCACTGGAGAAAGTAAAGAGAAGGGCAATCAAAGTGATAAAGGGCATGGAATGGCTCTTCTATGATGAAAGGCTAAAGAGGTTAGGGCTGTTCAATTTGGAGAACGGAAGGCTGAGAGGCTATGAGAGATGTCTACAAAATCATGAAAGGACTGGAATGGGTAAATGTGAAATGAGTATTTACTCTTTCAGATAATACAAGAACTAGGGGGTACAACATGAAGTTAGCAAGTAGCGCATTTAAAACCAATCAGAGAAAATTCTTTTTCACTCAATGCATAATTAAGCTCTGGAATTCGTTGACAAAGGAAGTGGTGAAGGTAGTTAGTGTAGCTGGATTTAAAAAAGATTTGGATAAGTTCCTGGAGGAGAAGTCCATAAATGTCTATTAATCAATAGGGAATAACCACTGCTTGTTGCCAGCATTAGCAGCATGGGATGTATTTATCCTTCATGGTGTGCCCCCTAGTCCTTGTATTATTTGAAAGAGTAAATAACCTATACATATTGTAGGAACCCGCCGGGTAGAATGCTGCTGCTGGATCTTCCCCAGGCCAGTTCCCTCTGCAGGATCACAAGTCCAATGGAGCTGAAACAGGGGTTTCAGTATCAAGGATTTCAGCTTTCCCTACACTATCCACTGCAATCCAGTTGGGGATTTCCCTGCTGTTAGAACCAGCCACTTCCTCTCCTTCTTGCCCCCTATTGTCCTGTTCTGTTTATTTTTCCCACAAGCTTTGCATACCCAGTAGCTCCCTCCTAATCAGGTCACCAACTGGTTCCTCACCTTGCACAACTTCCTTTTCCCTTAGCCCTGTGGTTCTCTTGGAGGTGTAGTCATCCCCTCCCCCACCCCAAGTTCTGCCTACACTGGCTCTCTCTTGCCCTTAACTCCCCTTTAATTGGAGTAATGGTTTGTATCTCCCATTACAATATTTAACCATTCAAATCCTTTCATGATTTTGTAGACCTCTATCATATCTCCTCTTAGCTTTCTCTTCTCCAAGATGAACAGCTCTAAATGCTTTTCCTCACAGGGGAGCCATTCCATGCCCTTTATCATTTTGGTCGCTTCTCTGCATTTTCTCCAATGCAACTATATCTTTTTTCGAGATGTGGTGACCAGAATTGCACATAGTGCTCAAGATGTGGTCTCACAATGGAGTGATACAGTGGCATTATGACATCCTATATTTTTATTCGTCATACCCTTCCTAATCATTCCTAAAATAATGTTTGCTTTTTTAACCAACACAGCACACGGAGCTGAGAATTTCATTGTAATATCAACTATGATGCCCAAATCTTTTTCCTGGGTTGTAACTCCTAATATGGAACCCAACATCATGGGTTATTTTTCCCTATATGCATCACATTGCACTTATCGACATTATATTTCATCTGCCGTATGGACGACCAATCTTCCAATCTCACAAGGTCCTCCTGCATTTTATCACAATCTGCTTGTGATTTAACTACTCTGAATAATTTTGTGTCCTGGCTCTGAAGTCAGACTCACCAATCTATAGTTTCCTGGATCACCTCTGGAACCCTTTTTAAGTATAGTAGTTACATTGGCAATGTTCCAGTTTTCTGGTACAATGGATGATTTTAATGCTAGGTTACAGATAACTTGAAATAGGTCTGTCTTATGGTTAAGCGGTGTTTGGATGGATTCTCGGGTACTGTGGCAGATGACCACGCCCATGGGGAGGAGCCCCGTGAGCCATCACAGTACTGGGCTAAACGCAGGATGCACAAACACAGAATTAGTTCTTTATTTATCAGCTTGAAGTATACCACCAGAGGTGGCAGTAGTGAGGTAGTCTGGATGTAGAAGTCTCAGGACCTTCGGCAGAGGGGACGCTTCTCACCCCGTTGGTATAGGGGAATTCTGGTGCAGGTTTCCCAGCAAGGCAGTACTGTGGATGAGATAGACTGAGAGTTAGATTACTCACTAGATGGTTGCTGTAGGTATGCGATTCCACCAGGTTGTAGAAGAGAGTAGGCCCTCGAGGAGTGAGTACCTGATCCCTGTAAGGCATCTGAAATAAAGCAGAGGGCCCCTGAGGAGCAGGTACCCAGGTTAGCAATACCCCGAAGGGCAGAGAGAGAGCTTCCAGCGGCAGCAAGGAAGCGGCAGAGTAGCTTAGTCCGGCCAAGACCAATCCTTTGCTAAATCAATGAGCTAGCAACTTAATACAGGCTATTTACCTGGATGGCGTGACGTCAGTAGAGGGGAACGCCCCCGAGGTTCGCACCAATGCTGGAATAAAGACGTGGGTGGCGTGCGCATGTGCACCCTAGTAGGCCCTTGGGAGGAGCATGGCGGGAGGCAGCACCATAGCTGTTCCGGGGATGCCGGAGAGGTCAGCTTGTAGATGCGGCGGTAGCCATTTTCCCAAGGGAAGCGGGAGGAACCGTGAACAAGGAGAGTCAAATGGGGTGAAGCCATCTAGCACTGACGGATGCAACAGTACCCCCCTTCAAAGGGCGTCCTCTGGACTTCCTACCTGGTCTTGGTTTCTGAGGATGCATTCTGTGGAATACTAGTAGCATCTCTTTATCCAAAATATTAGCCAAAGGTGTCCAAGAGTTATCTTCAGGTCCATAACCCTCTCATGACAGGAAGTATTCCCATACTCTGCCTCTTTTTTTCTTACGTCAAGGACAGCATCTACCTTGTACTCGATGTCTTCTTCTGCATCTATTGGTGTAGGTTCAGGTGTCTTGTTAGAGAACTTACCAAGGATCAATGGCTTCAATAGTGAGACATGGAATGCATTATGAATCTTCAATGTAGGTGGTAGCTTCAGACTATAGGTGAGATTGCCTAATCATCGGAGAATGGGAAAAGGTCCAACGAAGCATGAAGCGAAGCGAGCTGAAGGTATTTTAAGTCTTAAGTGCTTAGTGGATAGCCAGACTTTGTCACCAGGCTGGAAATCTGGAGCCTTGCAGTGATGAGCATCGTATCCTTTCTTAGCTCGAAGTTCTTCTTTGAGAAGCATCTCTTTGGTCTGAGCCCAGAGTTGTTGAATATCTTTGGCAGTAGATTGAGCTGCCGGGGATGACACTGACAGTGGAAGTGACAGTGGTGGCAATGATAGTCATCTGTAAAACACTTCGAATGGTGTTAATCCAGTGAATGTTGCTGGATGAGAGTTGATGGCGAATTCAGCCCAGGGCAACAGTTCTGCCCAATCATTCTGGCGAGTGTTCAAGTAGGCACGAATGAACTGCTTGAGTGTCCTATTCATCCTGTTTGTCCGTTAGATTGAGGATGGTATGCTGAGGTGAAGTTTAGAGAAATGTCAAACTTCTTGCACAATGCCTTCCAGAATTTAGCTGTGAATTGGATTCCGCAATTGGAGACTATGGGGTAGATTTTCAGAGCCCTGCTCGCCTAAATCCGCCCAAAACCGGGCGGATTTACGCGAGCAGGGCCCTGCGCGCCGGGAAGCCTATTTTACATAGGCCTCCCGGCGCGCGCAGAGCCCCGGGACTCGCGTAAGTCCCGGGGTTCTCGGAGGGGGGCGTGTCGGGGGCGTGTCGGGGGGCGGGCCCGGTCGTCGCGGCGTTCCGGGGGCGTGTCGGCAGCGTTTTGGGGGCGGGTACGGGGGCGTGGCTACGGCCCGGGGGCGGGGCCGCGCCCTCCGTACCCGCCCCCAGGTCGCGGCCCGGCGCGCAGGAGTCCCGCTCGCGCGCGGGGATTTACGCCTCCCTCCGGGAGGCGTAAATCCCCCGACAAAGGTAGGATGGGGGTTTAGACAGGGCCGGGCGGGTGGGTTAGGTAGGGGAAGGGAGGGGAAGGTGAGGGGAGGGCAAAGGAAAGTTCCCTTCTAGGCCGCTCCGATTTCGGAGCGGCCTAGGAGGGAACGGGGGTAGGCTGCGCGGCTCGGCGCGCGCAGGCTATACGAAATCGATAGCCTTGCGCGCGCCGATCCAGGATTTTAGCCGATACGCGCGACTACGCGCGTATCTACTAAAATCCAGCGTACTTTTGTTTGCGCCTGGAGCGCAAACAAAAGTAGGCTGTTCGCGCTCGTCTGAAAATCTACCCCTATGTGCTTAGGAATGCCATGTAGCAAGCTCCATAGATGTGGGTAAACCAGGAAGAGCCACAAAGTGAGCCATCTTTGAGAACCGATCTACAGTTACCCAAATTGTGTTGTTACCTCCTGAAAGTGGTAAGTCCACTACAAAACCTGTAGCAATGTATGTCCATGGCTCGTCTGGTATTGGTAAGGGTTGGAGTAGACCCCAAGGACGACCGGGTGGCATCTTCTGTCTGGCACAATTTGCGCAGGAAGCAATATAGGAGAATGTGTCTTCCTTCATGGTGGGCCATGTTTAGACAGAGTTCTGAATTGACCAGGGTATCCAACCAGTTTGGAGTCGTGAGCCCATGCTAACAGCTTTTTCCTGAGGTTCTTGGGTACGATGGTTTTACCTGCAGGTACTGAGTGAGTAGCTGCCAAAAAAACTCTTTTCAGGTTGATATGTTGTGGTTCCTCTGGGATATCCTCAGAGAGGAATGAGCGAGATAAGGCATCTGCTCTGATATTTTTATCTCCAGGGCGGTATTTCAGAACAAAGTCGAATCTGTTGAAAAACAGAGACCATCTCGCTTGCCTATGGTTTAGGTGCTGTATGTGGCGGAGATACTCCAAATTCTTATGGTCTGTAAAGACTGTGACTTGATGTTGCACTCCTTCGAGCCAAGGACGCCACTCCTCGAATGCCATCTTTTATTGCCAGGAGCTTTTTATCTCCTATTCCATAATTTTTCTCTGCTGGAGAGAAGTGATGAGAGAAGAATGAGCATGGGTGTAAGGGCTTGGAATCACCGGCCTGGCTTAGCACAGCCCCTATGCCAAAGTCTGAGGCATCGACCTCAATGATGAAGGGCTTAGTGGGGTCTGGGTGTCGGAGACACAGCTTGCTCGAGAAGCCATCTTTTAGTTTCTGGAATGCAGTTATTGCCTCCGTAGTCCAATTAGCAACATTGGCACCTTTCTTCATCATAGCTGTGAACGGAACAGTGAGCGAGGAGTAGTTCTTGATAATAGTCCTGTAATAGTTGGTGAAACCTAAGAAACGTCTGAGAGCCTTCAGACCAGTGGTTTGAGCCCAATTGTTTATGCTCTCCTGCTTCTGTGGATCCATTTGGAAACCTTGGTTGGAAACAATGTAGCCTAAGAAAGGCATTGATTCATTGTGGAATTCGCACTTAAACAACTTAGCGTATAGATGATTCTCCCGGAGTCTTTGCAACACTCTTTTGACATCCTCCAGATGAGTGGTCATTTCTTGGGAGAATATGAAGATGTCATCTAAGTATATGATGACACATTTGTAGAGGAGATCCCTGAAAATGTTGTTCATTAAATTTTGGAAGACAGCCAGGGCGTTGCACAGGCCAAAGGGCATCACTAAATATTCAAAATGACTGTTCCAGGTATTGAAGGCCATCTTCCATTCATTGCCTTAGCGAATGCGAAGTAAGCTGTAGGCTCCTTTAAGATCAAGCTTGGAGAAGATCTTGGCTCCTTGTAGTCTGTCAAATAGCTCTGAGGTAAGAGGTAGCAGGTAACGATCTTTCACAGTTATCTCATTAAGAACTCTATAATCTATACAAGGACGTAATGTTCCATCCTTCTTCCCCACAAAGAAGAAGCCTGTGCCAGCAGGAGACTTGGAGGGTCTTATGAAGCCTTCTTGAAGGTTTTCCTGAATATATTCGGACATGGCCTTATTCTCTGCCACGGAGAAAGGGTACACCCGTCCCTTGTGTGGTTCAGTGTTCGGCTTCAGATTAATAGCGCAGTCATAGGATCTATGAGGCGGAGGTACGTCTGCAGCTTCTTTAGAAAAAACATCTTGGAACGATGCATATTGAGGCGGCAACCCTGGCATCACTGGGGTAGTTGGCATGCAGGGTATAGGAGCGACCTCCATCAGGCATTTACCATGCCAGTCTGGACCCCATCGTGAAAGCTCCAGAGTAGCCCAATTGAATTGAGGCATATGCTGCTGCAGCCATGGTAGCCCCAGCATTATACGGTGCATGGCCTTCTCTAAAACAAATAAGGAGATAGTTTCAGAATGGAGAGCACCAGTCCGCAGACATACTGGTTTGGTGAGCTGTGTTACTTTGCCTAGCAAGGGCTCTCCATGAATTGAAGATAGGAGTAGCAGGGACTTCATAGTGGTAGTGGGAATCCGCAAGTGCTCCACTAATCGAAGAATGAAATTACCTCCTGCCCCTGAGTCCACTAGGGCAAGAGTCTGATACTCCAAGGGAAGAGAGAGCGGAGGAGAGGGGGCAGTAAGACCTAAGAAGAGTCCTTCCGCAGGACTTAGGTCTGCCAGTTTCCCGAACATATAGGGCATGTTGGAACAGCATGGCCAGCTTGTCCACAGCACAGCCTTAGTTTCTTCCGTGTTCTTCTCTCTTTGGCTGTCAGATGGCTGCGGCCTAATTGCATTGGTTCTTCCTCGCCAGCAACTGGAACCGGGGGCACAGTCCTGGGTGTGGACTTAACTCGAGTTTCACCCTGAAAGGGTCTTCTGGGAGTCTTGGTCTCTTCAACCTTGTCACGAAGTCGGCAATCAATCCATGTTGCCAACTTCACTAGTTCTGCCAAGGTCTCAGGTATTTCACGAGCAGCAAGCTCATCCTTCAGACGAGAGTTCAGTCCTTCAAAGAAGAGGGTCCTCAAGCATTTAGGGTCCCAAGGTAATACAGATGCCAGTGTCTTGAATTTGATAGCGAAGTCAGCTAAAGGTGTATTACCTTGCTTCAGGTGAACCAAAGAAGATCTTGAAGTAGTATACTGGGCAGGGTCATCAAAAACTTATTTGAACAGCTCGAGGAATCCTTCAATGTCATGTAGAATAGGATCCTCACGTTCCCACAGTGAAGAGGCCCAAGTCAACGCTCTTCCATCCAGATAAGAAAAGATATAGGTGGTCTTGGCATAAGCTGTGGGGAAATGGCTAAGTTTCAGGGAAAAGTGCATGTAACACTGATTAAAGAAATCTCTGCATCTCCAAACTGCCCCCGAGAAGCATGTAGGAGCAGATAGAGGTACAATAGTCTTGACCGTCACTTCTGGCGTTGGAGCTTCTTTACCTGTGGTGGTGGGTAAGTTCATCTGTGTGTACAGTAAGTTGAATGCAGTAGTCAAACTCTCCAGTGCACTCTGCTGTTCGAGATTCGCTGGGCCAGGCCTGGAATGGCCTGCAATGCGGTGAGCTGAGCCGAATCCATGGAGTTAGCAATCTGTTATGGTTAAGCAGTGTTTGGGTGGATTCTTGGGTACTGTGGCAGATGACCACACCCACAGGGAGGAGCCCCTTGAGGCGCCACAGTACTGGGCTAAATGCAGGATGCACAAACACAAAATTAGTTTTTTATTTATACAGCTTGATGTATACCACCAGAGGTGGCAGTAGTGAGGTAGTCTGGATGTAGCAGTCTCAGAAACCTCGACAGAGGGGACCCTTCTCACCCCGTTGGTATAGGGGAATTCTGGTGCAGGTTTCCCAGCAAGGCAGTACTGTGAATGAGATAGACTGAGAGTTAGATTTCTCACTAGATGGTTGCTGTAGGTATGCGATTCCACCAGGTTGTAGAAGATGGTACAGGCACCGAAGCAGGGAGAGCAGGCCCTCGAGGAGCGAGTACCTGATCCCTGTAAGGCACCTGAAATAAAGCAGAGGGCCCCCAAAGAGCGGGTACACAGGTTAGCAATACCCCAAAGGGCAGAGAGAGAAAGCTTCCAGCGGCAGCAAGGAAGCGGCAGAGTAGCTTAGACCGGCCGAGACCAATCCTTTGCTAACTCAACGAGCTAGCAACTTAGTACAGGCTATATACCCGGATGGCATGACGTCAGTAGAGGGGAACGCCCCCGAGGTTCGCGCCAAAGCTGGAATAAAGACGTGGGTGGCGTGCACGCACGCACTCTAGTAGACCCTTGGGAGAAGCATGGCGGGAGGCAGCACCATAGCCGTTCCAGGGATGCCGGAGTGGTCGGCTTGTAGACGCGGCGGTAGCCATTTTCCCAAGGTAAGTGGGAGGAGCCGTGAACAAGGTGAGGCAAATGGGGCGAAGCCGTCTAGCACCGACAGATGCAACAGTCTTAAATTTCATTTTTTAGTTCTTTCAGAACCCTGGGGTATATACCATCTGAGCCAGGTAATTTGCTACTCTTCAGTTTGTCAATCTGGCACACTACATCTTCCAGGTGCAGCATGATTTGGTTCAGTTCATCCAAATTATCACCATTAAACTGTCTCCGGAAAGGATATCTCTTTATCAGTAAAAACCAAAGCAAAGAATTAATTTAGTCTTTTCACAATGGCCTTATTTTCCCTAAGTGTCCCTTTGAGCCATCGATCATCTAACGGTCCAACTGATTCCTCGTAGGCTTCATGTTTCGTTTATACTTAAAATGGTTTATTATGAGTTTTTGCCTCTATGGCTAACTTCTTTTCAAATTCTCTCTTAACCTAGTAACATTTTACATTTAATTTGCCAATTCTTATGCACCAGGCCCGCCCCCGAAATGCCATGCCCCGCCCTCAAAATGCCACATCGTTCGGCCCCGCCCCCGACACACCCCTTCCAAAAACCCCGGGACCTAAACGCGTCCCGGGGTTCTGTGCGCGCCGGCGGCCTATGGAAAATAGGCGCGCCGGCGCGCAAGGCCCTGCTCACGTAAATCCGCCCGGATTTACGCGAGCAGGGCTTTTAAAATCCGCCCGAGTATAGGAAACAAGATTATGCAAATATGATTCTATTTTTGGTGAGAGAAACTGTAGCTAAATAGATATCTGAGGCTATGTAAGGGAAGCTATGTCCGGGTGTATGGGTTTAAAGTGGGTGAGATTGAACCAGAGAGTATGACTGTATGTGTCTGTAATGAAGATTTGGTTATACAAATTTGTAGTCCGTCATAGAGAAAATGTAAAGAATGAAAAAAAAAACCAGGAGATGAAAAACTGATGACAGAAAATCAAGCCTCTTAAATAACAGAAACATGAAGAAGATGTAGGAGCAAAGAGAAAGAAACAAAGAAGTCAATATTCTGTAGAAGAAAGGAAATGAAAGTTGTATTCAAACTCGAAGGTCTGAAAAGCTTTTATCTTAGGATTTCTATGTCAGTGTATAATACTGTATATGCTTCTAAAACTCCTATATATACATTATTTATTTGCAAGTTTATGTATCCTGTCCAAGCTAATATATAATGTTCTAGGCAGGTTACATCAAACACTATGCAATATTAAAAACAGAACAAGTAGTTAAAACAATGACAGATAGAAACATAACATTACATCAGTTTGAATCAACAGACTTAACTACATATGTTAGACGTAGTTGTTTTGTGTTACCACTACATACCTCATGCTCTAGGAGTTAATTGCCATTTTCAAAAATTTAGCAGAATAATAGTTTGGACAGCTGGCTGTATATTAAAACCCTGTATAATAGTTATTCACACAAATATTTTGATATCCACTTCCTTCCACACAGTAGCGAAGCCTTGGATGGCTCTTGGTGGGCAGTTGCTCACTCAATTTGGACCCAGGCCCACCCAACTGGAACTGGAAGAAGCCTATTTGAGCAATGTGATCGCAGTATCCTATCCCCATGACTGTGATGATGAAGAGAAGCACCGGAGTTGCAAGGCCACCACAGGATCCCATCTCCATGGCAGTGAAGAGGAGGGCTGCTGGAGTTGCAAGGACACCATGGGATTCCATCCCTGTGTTGGCAAAGAGGAGGGCCGGAATTGCAAGGCCACCGTGGGATCCTGTGGCTGTGCGGCTATGCCTAATGAAAAGGTCCTGCGTGTGTATGGGTGAGAATGGAAGCTCAAATGTGTGTATGTGAGGATGAGAATAGGAGCTTGAATGTGTGTGTGGGTCGATGAGAATGGGAGCTTGAATGTGTGGGTGAGAATGGGAGCATGGGTGTGAATGTTGGTGAAAATGGAGGGAGGGGGGAATAGCCTAGTGGTTAGAGCAATGGACTATGAACCAAGGTTCAAGTCCTGCTGTCGCTGCTTGTGACCTTGGGAAAGTCACTTTACCCTCCATTGCCTCAGGTACAAAAACTTAGATTGTAAGCCCTCTGGGGATTGAGAAATACCTACAGTACCTGAATGTAAACCAGTGTGATATCTCGATTGAGATCAAATGTCAGTATATAAAAATAATAAATAAATAAATGTGTATATGTGTGGGTGAGAATGGGTGCCTGGGTGTGCGTCTCTGTGTATAAGAATGGGAGCCTGTGTGTGTGGGTCTGTGTGTATGCATAAGAATGGGAGCCTGGGGGGGTGAGATAGTGAAAGCTTGTGTGTGTGTAGAGAATGTGAGCTTCTGTATGTGGGGGGAGAGCTTATGAGAGTGAGAGCTTGTGTGTATGAGGGAGTCTGTGAGAGAAAGCATATGTATGTGTGTGTGTGTGAGGGAAGAAAGGAAGAAGACAGTAGTGGAAGAGAGACACTGAAAAGGAAGTAGGAAATGAGCAACAAGGGAAAAATGGGAAAACAAGACCATGAACAACTGATTAGAAAAATACAAAGAATAGACAACAAAGGTACAAATATATATATTTTGGGATTTTATTAATTTGAATATACATCTTTGGAATGTATATTTCTTATATTTTTGTATTTTGCTCTTTCTTCAGTATTCCACTTTTCAGAGTCTAGTTTCTCAGGCTTTCTATTTTTCTATGTTTTTGTTACTAATTTGTAATCTCTTATTTCTATATTAGGTAAGAGTTGGTCTTTGTTTTGCCTGTGTGTGTGTGACTGAATTACAGTATTTCTGCTCGCATGTAGTTTCTCTGTAGTAGTCCTGCTTGTTCTGTTACTCCAATAGGTGATGTATTAATGTTCTAGGGCCTGGTGTAGTATTTGCATTACTGCTTTTTCATAAGGTTGCTATTATTTGAATCCTGAGAGTCAGTGCTGTGACTGTCTCTTTCTTTGCAGGAGTTTGTGTTACTTTACAAAATAGCAGTGGAGGGATATTTTAGCTGAGATGACACAAGAATTTGAATTTTTTTTCATGTTAGTTATAATGTGAATTGTCCTAGCTCTGCTCTGCACCTGTTCTGATGATTAATGCTATTTTATTGTAGTTAATTATGATAATTTCTTGCTTTCTGCAAAGAAGATTCATGAAAGAATACATTATTTTTTTCTTTATTATATGATTGATTGGATCTGATTGTTTTCTTTGCTTTTTACATGATGTACTTGTGCATTTATAAACTGCAATAAATATAAAATAAATGAATACAGATTAATAAAGAATTGTTAATGCTGGTAAGTGCTTGAAATAATTGAGGTAGAATATTTTAAAGTTCCATGCATGATGCATAGTGGCTGTTGTAAACTACTTAGAAAACCATTGTACAGTATATGGCTTTATTTATTAATAAGTGTACTAGTAGGTCTCTGACCTGCAAGCCTACAGCTCACCCATGTTAACCTAGTGCCCACCCAAAAAATCAATTCTGGCTACCCCACTGCTCCACAGCATTGGCTTTTTCATGTGGAATGCAAATATTTGTATTTGCTGTTTAGCGACCCCCTTAGGATCTCCACTAGCTGGGGTTAGGAGTTAAGAGAGGAGCATACCATTTCTAACAGCACCCATCATGAGATCTGCTGAGTGGGAGTTCAGTGTGGAATTAGGAGAAACATTGTATTTTTCTTTGGTCTCCTCTCACTTATTGTTTGCAGAATAAGAAGGGAGCAGTTACCTCTCAGTCCATATCCTGGCTGATAGGGTTTGTTGAAGAATTATGGATTTTGCTTTTTTGGTATTCTTTCCTGGAACCCTGTTCTTGTCTTGAGGAGGGAAAATTCCCCTTCCTTTGGGGAAGATTAGGATGAGAGAAGTGTATTTGGTTCCACCTCACACCTAGTGGATGGATGGAGTGACTTTCTTCCGAATGACTGAGTATACTCGTGAAGATTTTTTCTTTTGTTTCTGGCCAAATTTGCTGCTGCTCTTCCTGCCCAGGTGTGTTGAAAGAAGAAGAGGTTTTTTTTTTCCTGCTGCCCTAGAACTTTCATCCAAAAGATCCCAGTTACCATCTGGAGATGAAAAGTGAGAATTAAGAGGTCCATTTTCAATCACTGTCCAGATAGGAAAGTTAGCTAGATTAATATATCCTGCTACTTTTGTAGCCAACCTATTGAATATAGCTGGTATCGTATAGTTAGCCAGCTAACGTTATCTGGCTAACTTTAGAACAGCTCTTTGGGCCAACCAGATTTAGCCAGCTAACGTAACTCCTCCCAGTTACATTCCCAAAGCGCCCCTAATTTATCTGGCAAAATTCTGTCTAATTTATTAGACAGCTGGATAAGTGACCACATCTTCATTTAGCTAGCTATCTTCTGAGTTATCCAGATAAATGCTTTTGAATATGGACCTCAATAAGTTTGTTCATCTAGAGAACCCCCACCAGAGGCTGTGAGTTTGAAGGATCTGAAGTACCTCTAGGCATCAGTGGCCCGTCTGTTTATTCCTGTGCATGAATCTGCAGAGAAAAGTACATCAGAAAATAGTCCCCTGCCACCACCACCACACATGTGCACATAGACTTTGGGCCCTAGATGTCTATACTCCCCCCACCCCCCACCCCTTTCATGGGAGAATCTATGATCTGGGGCTGTTTGGACTTTACAGGAACTTAGTCCTGGGACTGAGTGTGTGACCCTGGATAATAACAAAAAAGGGGCTGATAGAAACATATAGGGCCTCATTTTCCAATATTGCATGGAATACCAAAAAGGGGTGTTACCTTATGCAAATAAGCATGTGTATCACAAATTGCAACACACTCTTAACCCAAATTGGGTTACATTGCTGAGAGAGAGAGAGAGAGAGAGAGAGAGAGCGAGAGAGAGAGACTTGCTATGGTGTCTCTTCCCTAGACAGGTATTTGTATCCCTATGAGAGGCTCACCTAGTAACTCGAGGTGGGGATTAGGTATGAGTGTAGGGGGTTGGGGGCCACTTTCACATTCAACATGAGACGTACGAACAGAACAGTGGTCTCTTGTGAAGATTTGATGGCCTTCAGAGTGAGGAAACTCACTCCAAGATGAGATTTGGGCAATGTTCTCTCCACCTAGCTGGTTATTGCCCAGGTAGAGTGTCCATCAAGCTAGTTTGAGAGAACATTGCCCAAATCTCATCTTGGAGTGAGTTTCCTCACTCCGAAGGCCATCAAATCTTCACAAGAGACCACTGTTCTGTTCGTACGTCTCATGTTGAATGTGAAAGTGGCCCCCAACCCCCTACGCTCATACCTAATCCCCACCTCGAGTTACTAGGTGAGCCTCTCATAGGGATACAAATACCTGTTTAGGACAGGCTGTCCAGAAACATCATGAACCACAATAGACCTTTATCAGCCTCTAGTGCACAATGTACTGCAAATGAAAGAGGTGTAGCTATTGGCCACGTTAGGAGCCACACTAACACTGCAGCTGTTTCGCGGCACACAAAAACTCTTTCCTACTTAACATATGCTCTGCCCAACTCCACCCCCTGAATACAAAATTAAAAATTTGCATTCACAAATCACGTTAACGGCTGTTAGCGGAATTATCTCCTGCGGTAACTCCTTGGAAAATGACTCCCATAGTCCACTATATGTTTCTATCAGAAATTTTGTAAAAACTTTAGAAGATAATTTTCAAAAGGTTTTCGTGCTTAAATTGGATTTTAAAAATTGCTTCAGTATGTGCTACTTTTATACTTGTAAATTCCTTTGAAAATTATCTCCATAGGTGAATTAAAAGCTACATATTTTGTACATGAATTTTCCACATTTAGGCAATATATACATGCAGTACATTCTGCTTCAACACTAAAACTAAATGCAATTGTAAACTCACTATGTCTATTTATTAGTGCATAATAACATCATAAGAACGTTGGAAAAAGAGTTAAGTTTTCCTTTGGTATTTTATAAGTGTGTGCGATTAATTAGAAATTGCATTGAGAGATTGCCTTGAGCAGCTTTTACTGCAAAAAATTCCCATGGAATCAATTACCATTAGTAACCAAATGTAAAGTGCTGGATCGACCAGTTTGATTAGGAAAAAAGTCTGTTTTATACAAGCTAAGGCTCAATTTTCAAAAGCATTTATGCATATAAAATGCAATTTTAATGTACTATATGTAAACAGGCTTTTTGAAAATTACCCAGGGGGTTATACATATAAAAGTATGTGCAGAAGCAATTTCTCACATACGTTTCTACGCACTAGAAAGAAGCTTTCTCAAAGGCAAAGTTGAGACAGAGAAATTATTTACACTTTCAATTTTTGTTCATGTGAACATTTAAATCTACTCTCTAGCAGATATAAATGTGCATGCCAATGCTACACAAAGGTACACCCAGTCCTGCTAATTTTCAAAACAGATTTATGCATGGAAGCCTGATTTGAAAATTCAGAAGTCCGTGTGTATTTTATACATGCAGATTTTGGCCCTAAGTATATTCTTATAAAACTGGGCTCTTGAGGAACATTTTCAAAGGAGTTACCCAGATAAATTAACTTTTACCCTGACTTAAGAGTATCTAAAAGTCTGCTTTCACATCACAGGGAGAAAAACATGCATAGTTTGATTTTGAAATGTATGCTCACGGTTTAATCTCTGATTGGCCTCCTTCAGAAATAGTGGACACAAAGGCACATATGCACTTTGTACACATGTAACTTGTAGGATATTTTCAAAAGGATACACCCCACCTTTTGAAAATTAGCTATAAGGCACATGCATACTAAAGTGTATGAATACCAAGAAACAGTGTGTAATTAGCAAACAATATAAATAATAGAGATGTGAATCGTGTCCTCGATCGTCTTAACGATCAATTTCAGCTGGGAAGGGGAGGGAATCGTATCGTTGCCGTTTGGGTGTTTAAACTATCGTGAAAATCGTTAAAATCGTGAGCCGGCACACTAAAACACCCTAAAACCCACCCCGACCCTTTAAATTAAATCCCCCACCCTCCCGAACCCCCCCAAAATGCCTTAAATTACCTGGGGGTCCAGCGGGGGTCCGGAACGGCCTCCTGAAATCGAATCGTGTTGTCTTCAGCCGGCGCCATTTTGCACCGCCATTTTGCAAAATGGCGGTGCAAAATGGCGCCGGCCATAGACCAACACGATTCGACTGCAGGAGGTCGTTCCGGACCCCCGCTGGACTTTTGGCAAGTCTTGTGGGGGTCAGGAGGCCCCCCCAAGCTGGCCAAAAGTCCCTGGGGGTCCAGCGGGGGTCCGGGAGCGATCTCCTGCCGCAAATCGTTTTTCCGTACGGAAAATGGCGCCGGCCATACGTGTATGGCCGGCACCATTTTCAGGCATGATTGTTTCTACTTCAGTTGTTTCAGAAGTTCCTTTAATAGTAAAAGTCAAATTTAGTTGCTCTCTTGTCCAATTAGGTAGTAGGGTCAATTCTCTCCCAACTGAAGGACAATTTGGTGTATTCCATGGAAAATTCCCAATTATCCTATCTCTTCTGTAGTTCTTCTCTCGTCTCATCCATTCTGTTAGCAGTACCTGAGTGATACTGGTCTTACTCCTCCCATTATCTCCTTATGATACTAGTGAAACTCAGAGTGGGCCCATAATGTTTCCATCTCTCCAATTATATACCTTCTCCCCATGAACGACTCTTTTGTCATTCCTTCTGGCAAATACAAGTAATCCTATGGTCCACTCTCAGTGAAAGGCACCATGTCTCTTCTTGCAGAACAAAAAAAGAAAACATCTAAATCCCTAGGTCCTAGGGTACGCAACAAAAATCAAAGAGGGACACTCCATACCCAATATAAAAAAAACCTAGAAACTGAGGTTGGAAGGGAGGAAAACATCCCCCTCAAGCAAAAAACAAAACGTCTCCAAAAACATGGTACTCAAATGAGTAAAGGTACTCTGTCTCCATACTGTGCCCCAAGTCTCATCCAATGAGTCCCCCCAAATTCCCTTCTCAGCAAAAAAAAAAAAAAAAAAAGAAAAAAAGAAAAGAAAGAAAAATAGGGAAGTGCAATAAACATGCAACAACTCAGGCTTCCACAGTTTAACATGATGGCAGGGGAAACCCACTATCTAAAGCTTCCATGTGGAGGAGCTCTCTCTCTCTCTCTCTCTCTTGCTCTCTCTCTCATATTTACTAATACTGTTTCCTTCCCCCTCCCTTTGTTTTAGGAGAAACCAAATACTCCTGGTAGAGAACGTTTAGCCTCTCTACATCAAATTGGTTTTCAAAGCACCAGAAGCGTAAACAGGGTTTTATACATCTAAGATATTTTGAAAAGCAAGCCCAAAAAGAACACATTTTAAAGCCCTTTATGAGAATAAATAATGATTTGTGTGTGTAAACTAGCTGTTACAGATGTGCATTCATTTAAAACAAATGGATGTAATGCAACAAAAGAGTTCATTTTTGTTTCATTTTTGGAGCCCCAAAACAAATGGAGGGTTCCCATGAATTAAAATTTTTTGTTTTATTTATTTATCATTTCCATTCAAATCTAGGGGTGTACAGTGGTAAAAAATTAGTTTTGATTTTTTATTTGTTTTCAGGGGTTCCTGTTCAAGTTTTGTTTTCTTTAAAGTTTAATTTGTTTCTTTCATTAAAAAAAAAAAAATCAAACATTAAAAAAAATAGAAAAGGAAACTGGCCTCCTATCTATACCAACCATGCCTCCTGCCCAAAAAAATTCTGGGGCCAGGATCTCTTCTGGCCCTCATTTTCTCAGTCCAGTGGAGATCCTCTGGCAAGGTCTAGGCCCAATCTAAAGCCTTGGCCTTGCATAGGCCTAGGCCGCAGTAGGTCGTTGTGACCTCAGGCTAGACATTAGGCAAGGACGAGGCTTGGAGGCCTGATCCCAATGCCTTGGCCTAGACCCGATGCCAGGACCTAGGCTGGACATTGGGACCTATACCTCAGCTTGGTACTGATGCCTGGACCTTGGCTTAAACCAGAGTCAGGGCTAAAGCCCGACTCCAAGGTCTGGCTCGGTCACTGGGTACCAATGCCTGGGCCTCAGCCCACACCTAGGCCCAACACTGGGGCCTGGCCCTGAGGCTAGATCCAAACAAATGTGCCTCGGCCCATACCCAGCCTGGATGCCAGGGACTGGCACAAAGGCCGGGATCCCAATTCCTGAGCCTCAGACCAGTCTGGGACCTGATGCCGGGTCCTCGGCCAGGGTCAGGCACAGGCCTGGAGGTCAGAACACAGGCCTCATAAAAGGTTTCTTCTTTTTTCTTCAAATGACGTTATCCGCTGGGGATACATGAGATCAAATTAACTCTGACCCATGCTTCTCAGCAGAAGGCATCATTTTGTTGTACGGCAGTAAATAAAACTGACATAGCGCAAAATGGCACCCTCTGCCAAGGAGGCTTTGGCATGGGCTGAGGCCCAAGCATTGGGACCTGGTCTCCAGGCCATGCCCCAGTATTGGGCCTGGGCAAGGGCCCAGGTGTCAGGAACCATCCTCCAGGCTGGGCTCCTGTATCATACCAGGGCTTAGGACTGGGCTGAGGCCCAGGTGTCAGGATCTGGCCTCCAGGCCAAGCCCAAGAATCAGGACAGGGCTTGGACTGAGGTCCTGGCATCAGGACCTGATCTCCAGACCGAGCCCAAATATCAGGCTGTGCCCTGCCTCTAGCCTAGACTGAGGTCTAGGCATTGGGACGTGGCCTCCAGATCATGTGACAGTGTTGAGCCTGGGCCTTCCCTCTAGGTCAAGGCCCACGCATCGAGACACAGCCTGGCTGCGGGTTGGATACCAAGTGATTCAGGTAAGTGGGGTCAGAAAAATTCCTGAACCTGGAAACATTTTTTCTGGGGGCCTGGGCCTTTGCTCAGGTCTTGGCTGAGGCCCCAGCATTAGGCATAGGCCAAAACCCGAGTGTTGTGCTCAGGTACAGGCTAAGACCCCGGCATCATGCTCAGGCATAAGCCATTGCCCAATATGGCCATGGCCTATGCCTAAGCAAGGGCCTGGCCTCAGGCCTAGGTGAAGACTAAGGCCCTGGCCTCATACTCAGGTGTAGGCCACAGCCCCTTCTTTTGGCCTCAGCCTATTCCCTTCATGAGGCTCTGGCTTTGAGCCTAAGCTTAGACCCAAAGGGAGATTCCTTTTAACCGAATAAAATTAATAGGATCCATTTAATTTTGGGGGCCCTGAAATGGATTTGTCCTTATTTATTGCATTTTTCAAATTTGATTAAAATGAATGCACATTGATATTCAAGTCTATGACCTTTTGAAAAGCAGTACAGTAAGATTAGTAAGTTTGGCAATCAAGAAATTCCTGAGTAAGATAGTAGTCAGTACAGAACTAAGATGGGAGAAGAGGTCAAGTAGACAAAACAGAGGCCCAATCAAAGTGAAGCTGCCATATTCTTGATGATACACCTTAGAGGTCTTGCTACCACTCAGTCTTGCTGCCTACCCCAGACATAGAAACATAGAAATGACGGCAGAAGAAGACCAAACGGCCCATCTTGTCTGCCCAACAAGTTTTCATACTTATTTTTCTCATACTTATCTGTTACTCTGACCGCTGAGGTCAGGGCCCTTATTCGTAACTTTTTGGTTCTAATTTCCTTCCACCCCTGCCATTGATGTAGCGAGCAGTGCTGGAGCTGCATCAATGTGAAGTATCAAGCCTAATTGTTTAAGGGTAGCAACCACCGCAATAAGCAAGCTACTCTCATGCTTATTTGTTTGCCCAGCCTGTGCAATTTAGTCTTTGTTGGTTGTTTTTCTTCATTCCCCCCTGCCGTTGAAGCAGTGAGCTCAGACTATACATATTAAGGGTCTTTATGTCAATCTCCCTTGCTGATATTCCCATTATGCTACACTTGAAGGTCTTACTGATACTCTGCCGATTTGCCATGCTCCTGATTGTATACTTGGGGATCTTGCTGCAACACTTCCTTGCTTCTATGAGTCTTATGCTTTTCCTTGAGGGTCTTGCTGCCATTGATGCCCCAAATGCTGCACTTTGGGAATCTTACTGCCACTCTTTCTTGCTCCTGTACCCCTTAGGCTACACTTCGGGGGGTTTTCTGAAACTCTGCCTTGCTGCCATTCTCCTGTTGTACCACCTTAGGATTCTTTTTGCCTCTCTAGCTTGCTACCCTAACCAAGAATCTAAATCTTGGGATCTTTCTGTCACTCTGCTTTGCTGGCATATCACAGATGCTACACCTTGGGGTGATCGTGCCACCATGGGTGACTGCTTTGAACCTCTCATGGTGCTTTGAGGTCTTTATGCCACCATTTGTGCTGCTTAATCCCTCTGTCAGTGCTTACAGTTTGTTTCTGCACTTTTGCTTCTTTATTCTCCCTTCATGGTGCCTTCAGATATTCAGACCAATCTTGGTGCCTCTTTTCCCCTCTCCTGCTGTCTTTGGGGGTTCATGCCACTGTTTTTAATGCCCTTTTGTAAAGCAGTAGGATTTTCTTGGCACTCTTGCTGCTGCTTTACTCAGCTGCCAGTACCCTGGAAAAGTCCTGCCCCTGCTGGTATCCTTTTGCTCCTTTATGGTGCCTTAGACTATTCATGCCACTTTTGGTGCCATTTTGCCACAGTCTTGGTGCCTTGGAGTGCTCTTCACCTTCTAATGTTGTCTCCCCACAAGTTTCATTAGAATTAAATAGAAACCACCAGTTCTGAAGCTCAAAATAGATTGCATTGCTTCCCCCTTATACTTGAAATGAGTGAAACAAATAAACACATTTTTTTGGGCTTGAAATTAATGAAATGAATGAAGGTGACCTAAAAAATGAATGAATGAACCAAAATGAAAATTTTGCTTTTGCACATCCCTTCTGACTGAACATTTTCCTCGCTTAAAGCAGCAAAATGTGAACACAAAACATGCATATTAGGGATGTGAATCGTTTTCCATATCGTCTTAACGATAGAAATCGTGTGGCAGGGCAAGAAAATCGTCTTAGGCACGATTTTTTAGTTAAAAAATCGTTAAAAATCGTTTTTTCCGATTAGTGCGCACTAACTCGAGTTAGTGCGCACTAACGGGAGTTAGTGCGCACTAACTGGGAGTTAGTGCGCACTAACTGAAAATGATACAATTTGACACTTTTCAGGTCAGTTAAGGTCAGTTTAGGAATGAATATGTATTCCTATTGGCTGCCCTCTTATTTATTCATGTTACCAAGTTTCCTACTGACAGTATATGGGGGATGGGAAATGGAAACAGTTGGTAGCTTGACAAAACAAGTAATGTGATCAGTCAATGTGACTAGAACTTGTGCCCTAACCCTGATACCAGGGGTATTGTGATCTTCCTGCACACAGTGCCCTATCCCTATTAATACCAGGAGTGTTGTGATCTTCCTGCACACAGTGCCCTATCCCTAATACCAGGGTGTTGTGATCTTCCTGCACACAGTGCCCTATTCCTGATACTGGGGGTGTTGTGATCTTCCTGCACACAGTGCCCTATTCCTGATACCGGGGGTGTTGTGATCTTCTTGCACACATCCCGATATCAGGGATAGGGCACTGCATGCAGGAAGATCACAACACTCCTGGTATTAATAGGGATAGGGCACTGCATGCAGGAAGATCACAACACTCCTGGTATTAATAGGGATAGGGCACTGCATGCAGGAAGATCACAAAACTCCTGGTATTAATAGGGATAGGGCACTGCATGCAGGAAGATCACAACACCCCTGGTATCAGGGATAGGGCACTGTGTGCAGGAAGATCACAATACCCCGGAGGAGTGAGGGTCAGGCAGCTCCCCCCTGTCTGTGAAGCCAGCCTCTCACTAGTAATGCAGGGAGGGAGCTGTCTCAGACTTCACCATCCACCCCCCCCCTCACCCACACACCATTCACTAGCTAGGACATGGGGGAAGTCAGGAGTGAGGGACAGGCAGCTCCCCCCTGTCTGTGAAGCCAGCCTCTCACTAGTAATGCAGGGAGGGAGCTGTCTCAGACTTCACCATCCTCCCCCCCCCCCTCACCCACACACCATTCACTAGCTGGGACATGGGGGAAGTCAGGAGTGAGGGTCAGGCAGCTCCCCCCTGTCTGTGAAGCCAGCCTCTCACTAGTAATGCAGGGAGGGAGCTGTCTCAGACTTCACCATCCTCCCCCCCCCCCTCACCCACACACCATTCACTAGCTGGGACATGGGGGAAGTCAGGAGTGAGGGTCAGGCAGCTCCCCCCTGTCTGCGAAGCCAGCCTCTCACTAGTAATGCAGGGAGGGAGCTGTCTCAGACTTCACCATCCTCCCCCCCCCCCCTCACCCACACACCATTCACTAGCTGGGACATGGGGGAAGTCAGGAGTGAGGGTCAGGCAGCTCCCCCCTGTCTGTGAAGCCAGCCTCTCACTAGTAATGCAGGGAGGGAGCTGTCTCAGACTTCACCATCCTCCCCCCCCCCCTCACCCACACACCATTCACTAGCTGGGACATGGGGGAAGTCAGGAGTGAGGGTCAGGCAGCTCCCCCCTGTCTGCGAAGCCAGCCTCTCACTAGTAATGCAGGGAGGGAGCTGTCTCAGACTTCACCATCCTCCCCCCCCCCCCTCACCCACACACCATTCACTAGCTGGGACATGGGGGAAGTCAGGAGTGAGGGTCAGGCAGCTCCCCCCTGTCTGCGAAGCCAGCCTCTCACTAGTAATGCAGGGAGGGAGCTGTCTCAGACTTCACCATCCTCCCCCCCCCTCACCCACACACCATTCACTAGCTGGGACATGGGGGAAGTCAGGAGTGAGGGTCAGGCAGCTCCCCCCTGTCTGTGAAGCCAGCCTCTCACTAGTAATGCAGGGAGGGAGCTGTCTCAGACTTCACCATCCTCCCCCCCCCCCCTCACCCACACACCATTCACTAGCTGGGACATGGGGGAAGTCAGGAGTGAGGGTCAGGCAGCTCCCCCCTGTCTGTGAAGCCAGCCTCTCACTAGTAATGCAGGGAGGGAGCTGTCTCAGACTTCACCATCCTCCCCCCCCCCCTCACCCACACACCATTCACTAGCTGGGACATGGGGGAAGTCAGGAGTGAGGGTCAGGCAGCTCCCCCCTGTCTGTGAAGCCAGCCTCTCACTAGTAATGCAGGGAGGGAGCTGTCTCAGACTTCACCATCCTCCCCCCCCCCCTCACCCACACACCATTCACTAGCTGGGACATGGGGGAAGTCAGGAGTGAGGGTCAGGCAGCTCCCCCCTGTCTGTGAAGCCAGCCTCTCACTAGTAATGCAGGGAGGGAGCTGTCTCAGACTTCACCATCCTCCCCCCCCCCCCCTCACCCACACACCATTCACTAGCTGGGACATGGGGGAAGTCAGGAGTGAGGGTCAGGCAGCTCCCCCCTGTCTGTGAAGCCAGCCTCTCACTTGTAATGCAGGGAGGGAGCTGTCTCAGACTTCACCATCCTCCCCCCCCCCCCCCTCACCCACACACCATTCACTAGCTGGGACATGGGGGAAGTCAGGAGTGAGGGTCAGGCAGCTCCCCCCTGTCTGTGAAGCCAGCCTCTCACTAGTAATGCAGGGAGGGAGCTGTCTCAGACTTCACCATCCTCCCCCCCCCCCCCTCACCCACACACCATTCACTAGCTGGGACATGGGGGAAGTCAGGAGTGAGGGTCAGGCAGCTCCCCCCTGTCTGCGAAGCCAGCCTCTCACTAGTAATGCAGGGAGGGAGCTGTCTCAGACTTCATCATCCTCCCCCCCCCCCCTCACCCACACACCATTCACTAGCTGGGACATGGGGGAAGTCAGGAGTGAGGGTCAGGCAGCTCCCCCCTGTCTGTGAAGCCAGCCTCTCACTAGTAATGCAGGGAGGGAGCTGTCTCAGACTTCACCATCCTCCCCCCCCCCTCACCCACACACCATTCACTAGCTGGGACATGGGGGAAGTCAGGAGTGAGGGTCAGGCAGCTCCCCCCTGTCTGTGAAGCCAGCCTCTCACTAGTAATGCAGGGAGGGAGCTGTCTCAGACTGGTATCAGGGTTAGGGCACTGTGTGCAGGAAGATCACAACACTCCTGGTATTAATAGGGATAGGGCACTGTAAGAGATGACTGTAGTAGATTGAATAAAGATCTGATGTTTCTGCTCTCCTCACACCAAACAAAAACAACACACAAGCAGAGAAGCCCTTCTTACAAAGCTGAGCTAGTGAGTTAAGTAGGAGGAAAAGTAAACATACTGGTGCCAGTGTGGCTACTTAAAAAATACACTTACCAACAATCAATTACATATATTTGAACTGTGTACAGTTCCAGCCAGGACCACCTTTCTAAAATGCACAGTGATTGGCAAATTCAACATGCACTAGCATTTCAGGTGCCTGCTAACAAAAATAATAAACAAACAAGTTCTAGTCACGTGAGTGCTGATCATTACATTACTTTTTTTGTCAAGCTTCCAACTGTTTCCATTTCACATCCCCCCAACCATATTGGTAACATCAATAGATAAGAGCACAGCCAGCCAATAGGAATACATACATACATATTCATTCTTAAGTGACCTTTACTGACCTGGGAAGTGTGAACACTTTGTTTCATTTTCTGTTGGTGTTCGTTAGTTTCCAGTTCCATTTCCCATCCCCCCAACCATCACCTCAGTGGTAACCTTGGTAATATCAATAGATAAGAGGGCAGCCAGCCAATAGGAACACATATTCATTCCTAACTGACCTTCAGTGACCTGGAAAGTGTTTATTTGTATCATTTTCAGTTAGTGCGCACTAAATCGAGTTAGTGCGCACTAACGGGGAGTTAGTGCGCACTAACTCGAGTTAGTGCGCACTAACACGATTTAACGATTTTTAACGATAAATCGTTAGAATTTCTATTGTATCGTGTTCTATAACGATTTAAGACGATATAAACATTATCGGACGATAATTTTAATCGTTGAAAAACGATTCACATCCCTAATGTATATGTTTAGCCACATTAACAGGAGGCATTCCTACATTGGGGCAAGGGAAATAACCTGTAGAATCCATTTTCAACTCTACACACATTATTTTTCATGGGAAAAGTACATGCAAAAACATCAGTGCAAATGTTCATGAGCAATTTTTTCCCCTCATCAAGCCTCAAGGTGAAAGCATTGTTGCACTTTCTCACTGACAATTTTTGTAAAACTGGCAAATAATTATGGGCTTTGTCCCAATGCAAACATCTTGAAAACTATCCCTCCAAAGACAGCAAAAACTGCACCTAAACCTACATTTGCTTTCTTTTATTTTCTCCTGTAGATTTCTTCTGTAGTACACCATGAGGGGAAATATAGTAGCAGACTTGGCACTACCTATTGCCAGCTGAAAATAAAATTCCTCAGCTGGGACTGGCTTTCTGAATGTGAACAACATTTATTGTTTCCTAGTATTGTTCTTGAGTTCAGCAAAGGCACAGAGTGATAATAAAGATAAGACATAAATGCTCTCACGTGTACTTTTCATGAAATGATGAAAGCACACAATCAAATATAAAGAACAACATGATTAAGAAATTAAATGACTATGTGTGTGGTCATTTATTATTACAGCTAAACTTGTTCTGTTTAAACTTAGTTGTTTTTCATGCTTATACAGTATATAAAAGAAAAGACAATGGATGATGAAGCTAACATGGACAGAAAAATATATATATATATTTAAATACCGGAGTGAGATTTTCCTGCTCAAATGAAAATTGCCAGCCAAGTCAGCAATAACTATTCATCAGCTCTAGCTATATGCTCTGCATCAATTACTACACAAAATAAAATAAACTAATGATAATTTAGTTTGCTATGTTCTGACTGTTCACTATGGACTAACTGCTTCTCTTCAGCATCAGCATCACTTGCCTTTGACTATTATACCTTTAAGTCAATGGACCACAGGCTGAAAAGTAAAATAAAACTTGAATAAATGTTTTACCTGTGCTACTATGCAATTAATGTAATATAATTGAAAAGCCCTGGTGGATATGATTTAATAAAAGGGCAGAGAAGGATCCAGTGAAGGAGTCACTGAAAAGGTAATTAGATATAAAGAAAATAAGAGCAGAATGTTTGATGCTTGGTATGGAAGATAAAGGGAGAATGACTTATAGCTAGAGCTGATGGCAGATGAAATTTAATTTGGACAAGTGCAAGGTGTTGCATATAGGGAAAAATAACCCTTGCTGTAGTTACACGATGTTAGGTTCCATATTAGGAGCTACCACCCAGGAAAAAGATCTAGGCATCATAGTGGATAATACTTTGGAATTGTCGGCTCAGTGTGCTGCAGCAGTCAAAAAAGCAAACAGAATGTTGGGAATTATTAGGAAGGGAATGGTTAATAGAACGGAAAATGTCATAATGCCTCTATATCGCTCCATGGTGAGACCGCACCTTGAATACTGTGTACAATTCTGGTCGCCGCATCTCAAAAAAGATATAGTTGCGATGGAGAAGGTACAGAGAAGGGCAACCAAAATGATAAAGGGGATAGATCAGCTCCCCTATGAGGAAAGGCTAAAGAGGTTAGGGCTATTCAGCTTGGAGAAGAGACAGCTGAGGGGGGATATGATAGAGGTCTTTAAGATCATGAGAGGTCTTGAACGAGTAGATGTGACTTGGTTATTTACACTTTCGAATAATAGAAAGACTAGGGGACATTCCAGGTAGCACATTTTCAGACTAATCGGAGAAAATTCTTTTACACTCAATGCACAATAAAGCTCTGGAATTTGTTGCCAGAGGATGTGGTTAGTGCAGTTAGTGTAGCTGGGTTCAAAAAAGGTTTGGATAAGTTCTTGGAGGAGAAGTCCATTAATGGCTATTAATCAAGTTTACTTAGGGAATAGCCACTGCTATTAATTGTATCAGTAGCATGGGATCTTCTTAGAGTTTGGGTAATTGCCAGGTTCTTGTGGCCTGGTTTGGCCTCTGTTGGAAACAGGATGCTGGGCTTGATGGACCCTTGGTCTGACCCAGCATGGCAATTTCTTATGTTCTTATGTAGCAATGAAATCAAGGAGAAAAACTAGGCCACAAGATTTGACTAGGAGGTGATCAATAAATATTTCATTGATTGCAGTTTCATAGAACTGAGGAAGATCCCAAAGAAAGTGAGAAGAGAAGAAGGAAAGAGTAGATGAGGCTTTCCAGTAGTTTCAATAAGAGAAATGGGGTGGTAGCTGAAGGGAAAAGAAACTATATAGAATCTGACAACAGAAAAGATTTAGGTAACTGTAATCTCATCCCATGAGATGGATTGCACTCCTGTTTTTGTCTCTTTGGGGCTGGGACCTTGGGCTAGCTTGAATACCCTGTTTCATCCCCTCTTGTAATCCTGATCTCTGAGAAGGGGTAGGTGTGTACAGTTTGTACCCAAAAACCATGCAAGTGCCACTAGGTTAGTGTCCAAAATAAAGTTCTTTACTGATGGGCAATCAGGTTGAAAATGGCAGTAATAACAAAATCTTCAGCACGACAATTGTCTTTCTTCTTTTTTACATTTCTTCCCTCTATCTGTGCATGAACCTCAATTCCAGGACAAGGGAAAATCTCCAACCTACAGGGCTTGGCTAAGTGAAGTTCCCAGGGGCAGGGGACCCTGCCCGGTCACTCTGCCCAGATATTTAAAGCCTACAATGTTTACTAGCCTTTGAGTTAGCAAGGGAATTCCTTACGGATGAAATTCGCTCTCCGTAACCAGCTACTCTGCCTCCAATCTTCTATTGGACTCTTAACGCTAACAGGGTACCCGCTCCTCAGGGGCCTCACTTGCTTTTCAGGTCGCTATCAGGAAACCGGTACTCGCTCCTCGAGGGCCCATGTTTCCTGACTCGCTGCCTGCTCCTACCTTCTCTTCTGCCTGGAAGGATTCGCTATCTTCAACACCAGTGAGCACTACCATCTTCACCTCAGAGCTGTTCCCTGGAAGCAGGTACTCGCTCCTCGAGGGCATGCCTCTGTTCCATCCCTTGTGCCATTTCCTACATGGAACCGTTGTGTGAGTATATTACCTTCAAGCCTCTCAGCGCTCAGGGATCAGGTAACCGCTCCTCGAGGGCCTGCTCTTGCTATCCTGGGGTTCTCCATACTGGGGCTTGTGTATATTCCACTGTACTCATTATTCTCAGTTCTTTCCACTTCAGCACTGCTACCAGCCGGGCTACTTCCACTGCTCACTACTGCCACCTCTGGTGGCTTCATCACATTGTCTAATAAAACATCAATCTCTGTGTTTGTGTGTCCTAAGCTGAGCCTGACCTGTGACCCTCACGGGACTTCCCCCCATGGGCGTGGTCAGCTGCCACAGTGACCAAGGGTCCACCCAAACCTCACTAATTATAACAGGTTCCCCATGCCTTGATTGAATCTGGATGGTACCCAAGGTCTCACAAGACTCCTACCACAAAAAAGTGTCACAGCCTGAAAAATCAACCTAGAGGGAAATTCCAACCAGCCTGTGAGTAGACTAGAAGGAATATCCTCCCAACCCTGAACAGGATCTCAAGGCAGGGTATGCCTAACTCCTCTGATTGTGACTGAAAAAAAAACAACTCAGAAAAAAGCACCTTAATACTTCCTAATTTCAAGCAAACCATAAGGGACTGATCACAGTCTCTCTGGAGATGACTACTCAAAAAACCTTTCGAAAGTGGTAAAAACCTCATTTTTTAAATTACATGTTCTCAAACGATTACGTCCCCTTCTATTTTTCCACGACTATCGCTCAGTGCTACAAGCACTGATTCTGTCTGGCCTAGATTATTGTAATGGCTTATATTTGGGACTGCCCGATTCTACTACTAAACCATTACAACTGATACTGAACTCGGCAGCTAGACTTCTCACCGGCACCCCATTAAAACAACACATTTCACCAATATTGCACAAATTACACTGGCTCCCAGTTAAATACAGAATTCGTTATAAAATCATCATGCTAATTCACTCTCTGTTGAACAACACTGACTCCACCTGGATGTGTTTCACACTACATATCTATAAACCACAGAGAGAATTAAGATCTACAGGTAAAAACTTACTGGAAATCCCCTCAGTAAAGAATGCGGCATTGAGCATAACAAGGAACAGAGCTTTCTCGGTTGCTGGCCCTATATTGTGGAATGCATTGCCAGACCCACTTAGGTTAATAAGTAGCCAGAAGGAGTTCAAGAAGGCTTTAAAAACCCATTTCTTTCAGGAAGCTTTCAAAGATTTAGAAATATCTTAGTTAAGTAAATAAGGCTAAATATGTTTGAACTATACAGTATCACTTTTACTTATTCCTGCTTTTAATTTTTAAATGTAATTGGCCAATCCCTGCTCCATCACCATTACTTTTATTGATCACTTAATATGCTGTATTTTTATTCATACTTATTTTATTTCATTTTATGTTTTATTTTCTAGTACTAACTACTTTTAACCTTTTAATTGTTCAAGGTTACCTGTTGTTGTAAACCGCTTTGGTCAGTAAACTTTTACTGGAAAACGGTATATAAATTTGTTTAAATAAATAAATAAATAAATAAATAAATAAATAAATAGGGGAACAGCCATTCCAGCACCCTCAAAGGGATGATCTGAATTTTAATGGTAACGTCCCCCATTCACTAACCTATACTGCCCTGAGTAAACTAAGGATTCACCCAGGGCATAATGGTAATAACCAGAGGATCCATTACATAACTAAAATAAATTTATTGTATCTGTAATCTGCTATTAATTATCAAATGGTCTTGCCCAGTACACCCCTCTATTTGGTGGGAATTTAGGTGCAATCTAGCTCTAGGAGTTTTCTAGCTGTAATTTTGCTATAAATCTTGAGTTTATGAGAGTGAGAGAGAAAAGGCAGCAAGAAGTAGCTGAGGTGATGACAAAGGGGAAGATTCCTTTTCTCCTCTCTATCCCATATTTCAAGGTTGTAATAAAGGGAGATAAAAGTACTGAGACTGGCAACTGTTAATGAAGCTGGATGCAAACCCAAGTCCGTTGGGTGAATTCATGGAGTGTGATAAAGGTTTCAGCAACTATTTTCAAAGCTAACACTGATTCAGACCCCTCCAAGGCCTAGTTTAATTCTTTTCAGATTATATCTGCTCTAGATGGACAGCCTAGCAAAGTAAGATCTTTCCTGCTTGACAGAAGCTCATAGCCAACATTGATCTGATGAGGTGTTGATCTATATATCCTGACCTTCACTAAGTAAACTATGAAACCTCATTCATGATGCACACAACCCTGCTCTAAGACAGCAGAATTGTTTCAAAAGATTAAAGCGATAATAGAAGTTTTTGTAATGCTTCCACTGAGATGCAGCATTTAAGAAGAACTGGTAATACACCTCATGTGCAGCTGCTGAAAGATTACAGCATTTGCTCACAAATGCGAGCGCACTGTATAACCCGCAATCGGACGCTGGTTAAATAGGCCCTAATCCACCCCCTAATGCAATAGGGGGATTAGCGCCTATTTAACGCGCGTCTAACGCGGAGTGAATGGGATAGTGCTCATCACATGCAAATGCATGTAAATGAGGCTATTACTCATTCACTCCAATGCAAAAAAATAAATGTGCGTCTCAGATGCACATTTATAGCTCAGCTATTAACGCCTGCCTGGAGCAGACGTTAATAGCTGAGCGCATTGAAAAGAAGTACAGAAAAGCAGAAAAAAATGCTTTTCTGTACTTCTTTTAAGTTAAAAAAAAAATAAATTCAGCTGCCGCATTGAAGACCGAAGCCGATAAGCTCGGCATCGGTTTTCATAACCGGCTGGCTGCCTTATGAAAACCGATGCTGATTCCCCAGCCCGGGAGCTGTTTTGGAGGCCTCGGCCATGCCCCCGAAATGCCCCCGAACCGGAAGCATGCCTGCAGCCCCGTCCCCGAATGATGCGCCGGCCGCAACACGCCTCCCAGGAAAGCCCCGGGACTTACGCGGGTCCTGGGGCTTTGCGCGCACCGGCAGCCTATGCAAGATAGGCTTGGCGCGCGTAGGAGGGGTTTGGAGTAGGTTTTCGGGGGTTACACGCGTAACCTACACGCATAACCCTTTGAAAATCTACCCCTATGTATTTTTGCTCTCCCTAAATATGTAGATTGATTGTGGGATAGAGTGTTTGTTTGTAGTTGAGTTTCCTTATAGCTCTTATAGGATACAAAATCCTAATTTAGGATGTATCAATTCATTGTTTAATAATGATTCTATTACTATAGTCAATGGTCCCTGTTAGAATTTCTCTCCCCTTGTTCTGAGCAATGAAGATGTTGATGGGCAGGATTAAGAGCTGCTCACTCTCTTTGAAAATAAAGGGCCAGATTTTATAATAAAAAGATAGATGCCTAGTCTTTTGCAATTCCTTTATTGAAGTGGAGACACAAGGGTAGCCCGACTCTGGCCGAGTTTCGCCGTCTCAAAACGGCTGCCTCAGGGGCTTACATATATTTTCTTGAGTTCCCAGTTTTTGTTCAAACAAAATGTGTATAAAGGATCATGTATGCAACTATATGATCCACAACAGTATTCAATCTTTTGAACGCATTCAGAAACGGATCTCCACTTGAGAGGTCAAACATGAGACGGCGAAACTCGGCCAGAGTCGGGCTACCCTTGTGTCTCCACTTCAATAAAGGAATTGCAAAAGACTATAGGCATCTATCTTTTTGTTCATCCTGACGGCTTTTATAGATCGCCTTCCTTTGCGCTTTTTGGGTCCAGATTTTATAATATGCATGCAGGCGTAGATTTGTTTGCGCAACCTGGCGGGAACAAATCTACACCCGATTTTATATTATGCGCACGCTGCCGCACACATATTATAAAATCCAGGGTCAGCGCGTGCAGGGGGTGCCCAATTGTGCAACCTGTGTGCGCCGAGCCAAGCAGCCTGCCGAGCAGCCTGCTCCAGCCCCCTGCCCCCGAATGACGCATAACTTTTAAAACAAAGGTAGGGGGGATTTAGATAGGGCTGGGGGATGGGTTAGGTAGGGGAAGGGAGGGGAAGGTGCAAGGGAGTGTGGGGTGGGGTGGAAGGAAAGTTCCCTCCGAGGTCACTCCGATTTCAGAGCGGCCTCGGAGGGAACGGAGGCAGGCTGCGTGGCTAGGCGCGTGCAGGCTGCCGATTTTGGGCAGCCTTGCGCGCGCCAACCCCGGATTTTAAAGGATACACGCGGCTACGCACGTATCTATTAAAATCCAGCGTACTTTTGTTTGCGCCTGGTGCACGAACAAAAGTACGCGCAGACGTACTTTTTTAGTCAATACATAAAATACCACTAATAATTTTTTAGTCAATACATAAAATACCATTTTTTTATGCAGTACTTTTTTAAGACCCTTGCTCATTCAAAAATACAAAAGATCTTTATAATCAACCCACACACATATATGATTTCATAAACATTAATACATCAAAATGTAATATAAACACCAAAGTCACATTTATATAAATATTATATCTCACAGTTCACATATCTCAATGATGGATCTGATTGTTCTTCAAAAATATGATCCCATATTTAAAAGTCTTTAGTATATAAGAGTCTTTAGAAAATATACATATTCATATACAGCTATTCAATTATTAACTATAGTATGTCACATTCTATATGATGCATGTATATTCTTATTATGCAACTCGGTTGTCAGCTTTGATATTACCCTCGGTTTGGTGATAAGTTCTTATATAGCCCTTCTTGTTGCATCCCACAAATCGGATATAAATTGTTATATCACTTTATTATGCAGCTTAGGCCTAGATTTTCTATCTTTGTCTGGCTTCCAGAATTGTGCGGTACCGGGGGGAGGGCGATCGCTGCTGGCTTTCGTACCCAATAGCGCCACCGTGAAAGGTGGTGCTATTGGGCGCGATACTGGCAGTGATACAGGATTCTTACCTTTCGCTGTCAGTGAAGTCGTCGCAGAGTCCGCCCCGACTCCTCCCCCGGTGCGGACTCCGCCCCGATTTAGATATCACACGCGATACCTTTGGAAATTGACCCCCTTAGTTGGCACAAATTGTGTGGTGGGCTATATAAGAATGTCACCAAACTGTGGGTAATATGAAAGCTGATAACCGAGTTGCATAATAAGAATATACATACAACATATAGAATGTGACATACTAGAGTTCATAATTGAAAAGCTGTATAAGAATATGTATATTTTCTAAAGTCTCTTATATACTAAAGTATTTTATATATGGGATCACATTTTTGAAGAATAAACAGATCCATTGCTGATATATGTGAACTGTGAAATATAATATTTATATAAATGTGACTTTGATGTTTATATTAAATTTTGATGTATTAATGTTTATGAAATTATATATGTGTGCGGGTTGATTATAAAGATCTATTGTATTTTTATATTATAAGGGGCGGATTTTAAAAGCCCTGCGCGCTTAAATCCTTCTGGATTTACGTGCGCAGGGCACTCGCGCGCCGGCGCACCTATTTTGCATAGGCCGCCGGCGAGCGTAAAGCCCCAGGACGCACGTACGTCCCGGGGCTTTCTAAAAGGGGCATGTCGGGGGCGTGTCGGGCGAGGCCGGAGTGACACGGCGTGTTGGGGGCGGCGACACTCGTGACACGGCGTTTCAGGGGCGGTGACGCGGGTGTGGTTTCGGCCTGGGGGTGTTCCGGGGGCGTGGCCGCGGCCTCCAGACCAGCCCCCGGGACCGGAACACGGAGCGGGGCTGCCGGCCGGCGCGCACAAAGTTACGCCTGCTTTCAGCAGGCGTAACTTTGCCGACAAAGGTGGGGGGGGGTTTAGATAGGGCCGGGTGGGTAGGTTAGGTAGGGGAAGGGAGGGGAAGGTGGGGGGAGGGCGAAGGAAAGTTCCCTCCGAGGCCGCTTCGAAATCAGAGCGGCCTCGGAGGGAACAGACAGTGCGCACTGGGCTCGGCGCGTGCAGGTTGCACAAATGTGCACCCCCTTGCGCGCGCTGACCCCGGATTTTATAAGATACGCGCGTATCTTATAAAATCCAGCGTACTTTTGTTCATGCCTGGTGCACGAACAAAAGTACGCGATCACGCAATTTTTTAAAATCTACCCCTAAGGGTTTTAAAAAAGCAGTGGATACAAATAGAATATTTTATGTATTGACTAAAAAACTATTTTTTGTATTGTTATAAATATGTTTAACAATAAGTATTTTTGTTGTCCTAAATATGTTTGGTTTGTAGAGAGATATAACAAAAACAAATATTCATTTTCTCTTTCTTAAAAACTGGTGCTAACTTGATGATCCTGACATTATTACACAGCATGCATTTTATGATTCTTTTATAACTCTTGAAGCATATATTTGTAATATTTTTCTGTTCAGGCTTGCTAGAAAAATAAAATCCATTATACTTTGGCTCCGGGAGTAATAAAGTCTGTGAAGAATGTATTTTACATTTTCCTTAGAAACTTTATACTATTTATGCTACAGTATCCTAGATTGAAAAAGCATATGAAAGCATTGACTTGAGATTATATAGACCAACATTTAGGCGCAGATTTTCAAAGGGGTACGTGCATAAGATATGCACGTATCCCCGAAAACCTGCCCCAAGTTCCCCCAGTGCGCGGCGAGCCTATGTTGAATAGGCTCGGCGGCGCGCAGAAGCCCTGGGATGCATGTAAGTCCCGGGGATTTCCTGAGGGGAGCGTATCGGGGGTGTATTGGGGGTGTGTCACGGCGGCGCGTCATCCGAGGGCGGGGGCCGCGGGTGTGGTTCCAGCCCGGGGGTGTTTTAGGGGCATGGCCGAGGCCTCTGAAACTGCTCCCGGGCCGGGGAATCGTGCAGCCGGTGCACGCGCATTACGCCTGCCTCATGTAGGTGTAACTTTTCCAACAAAGGTAGGGGGGTTTAGATAGGGCTGGGGGGGGTGGGTTAGGTAGGGGAAGGGAGGGGAAGGTGTGGGGGGTAAAGGAAAGTTCCCTCCGAGGAGGAACGGAAGCAGGCTGCGCGGCTCGGCGCACGCAGGCTGCCGATTTTGCACAGCCTTGCGCGCGCCCACCCCGGATTTTAAAGGATATGTGTGGCTACGCGCATATCTATTAAAATCCGGTGTACTCTTGTTTGCGTCTGGTGCATGAACAAAAGTACGCGCGGGCGTACTTTTTAAAAATCTACCCCTTAATGTTTAATACATCTTTAAAGAGATAAGTTGATTTCAGCTTGCCACTGTAGAATTCAAGTTCTAATAATATTTACTGAATATTATTTCAAAAGTGTTCAAAGAATAATACATATGAAAAGAGGATAACTCTAGAAAGCTTGTCACAGATACAGGGCCAATGCAAGGATATTAGGCATTCTAGATGAACCTTATAGCTTTGCACTCCCTCCGCAGATCTCCCATACACACACATATAATTAACAGTTATGCATTTTTAATAACAGAATTTACATAGAAAAGGACATTGCAGTAAAAATATCACAGCACGTACATTATATTATATTTAATCACTATCTTGGCACCAACCAGAAAACCCTGGCAAGAGAGTCTCTTAGGACCCATATTTTTATTTATTTTATTTTATTTTTTTAAAGCTTTTTTATACCTACGTTCGTTTGCACATCACATCAATTTACAAGGAACAAGTAGCAAAAAATGTTAAGAAAGAATAAGGAAAAGAAATAACATCTCAAATATTTAAAGAAAGCGTTACAATTTCTACATAATTATTAGGTATGTATTTAATGGAAAAACAAGTTGTAATATATATTGGGTGTGGGTATGGCCCTCAAAAATCCATAGGTAAACTGAATTATAATTATAACATAGTAAAACTCCCATATCAAAAAACAGCACACTGCAAGTATTACACCGGGCATTAAACCAACTAGAACTCTTATTAGGAAACCCAATCTAACTCCTATAGATCCCTACACAAAAATTCCAAGCTAGCTGAATACCTCAACTCAGTTATACATGCAGAACACAGACAGACCCTCACCAAATACAGCATAAAGAGATAATAAATTATAAAGATAAATGTGCAGACAAAAACAGAACTGAAAACCACACAAGACAGACTGTTTGCAGTGCAACAATGGAAAAAGTCACCACCATTCTTCAAAACATCAAACAATAAAATCATGAAATATAAAACATCAATCAAAATAATAAAACCACACTAATAAAGAAATATTTCAAAACAGCTAACAAATAGACTATCATCCAATAATTAAAAACTTGTATACAAATTAACATTTTCCAAACACCAATAAAATATTTCAAAACAACAGACACAACAAATAATATCCAATAAACAAAACTAATAAATATTAAATAAAATCTCCCACACTCCATAACTGGAAACTTTTGATTTCCAGTCACCCTAAAATTTTGTGGATTGGTAGAGAGGGGGACCTGGACACAAACTGTTTCCTCTCTCTTTCACATATTCAAACTTTCTCACACATACACACACACACACACACACACACACACACACACACATACATACTCTCCCACACACTTATTTATTTTTTTTATTTATTTTATGTATTTATTTATTTAGTGTTTTTTATATACCGATAATCGTTTGGAACATCTAATCGGTTTACAGTGAACAGCAATTCAGCAACAGGCTTTACATATAACTTAACTAACAACAATTCAGAAACAGGCTATAATTAAAGCTTGGAAGTCCATGTAACTAATATGGGAATAAATACCATGTATAACATTGTTTAGCGACAGTCATCGATATATGACAAAGTATATACATACATTTACATGTAGCTTGGTACTCAAGGAATTAGTATCAATGAGTGGCATATTTACTCAGTGGTCTAGATTATCATTATATATAAAACTAAGTACATACATACCAAGGCTGAGAGAGAGACATGATATTGGTGGGAAAGAGGTAACTGAGAACTGGCGAAGGGATGAGAGAGTGATTAACGAAAGAGGGGGAAGGGAGGGAGGAAGGAAAGCTCAGGTGAAGGCTTGCTTGAAGAGCCATGTTTTGAAGTTCTATTTAAATTTCTTATAGCATGGTTCCTGTCGCAGCATATGGGGCATGTTATTCTATAATGAAGGGCCAGCAGTAGAGAGGGCACGGTTAGAGGTGGACTTCAGTTTCATCAATTTGTGTGAGGGAGTGTGTAAGGTAGCTGCATGTTGTTTTCTAGTGGGTCTGCCAGAGTCGTGGAAGTAGATGTGTTCCTTGAACCATTGCATGTCATTGTTGTGGAGGGATTTATGAATTATAGTGAATGTTTTATATTGTATCCGGGATATTATAGGTAACCAGTGTAAATGTTTGAGTACAGGGGTGATATGGTCATTTTTGTGTACATTCGTGAGGATACGGGCAGCAGCATTTTGGAGAATCTGTAAGGGTTGGATCGTGCTTTTTGGGAGACTTAGGAGAATGGCATTGCAGTAATCAATTTTAGACAGAATGATGGCTTGTAGTATAGTGCGAAAATCATTAAGGTATAGTAGGGGTTTGAGTTTTTTTAAAGTATGTAGTTTGAAAAAGCCATCTTTTAGGGTTGTGTTGATGAATTTTTTTAGATTAAATTGATTGTCTAAGATGATGCCGAGGCTGCAGACATGAGAGGAGAAGGTATTGGGTGGTGTAGGGGAGTTGATTGAAGGAGGACGGATGGTGATAATGTTGGAAGAAAAGGCTAGTAGCTCGGTTTTTGCAGTGTTAAGGGTGAGGAAGTTGTCGGTGAGCAGAGAGTTGATGGCGGGGAGGGCTGATTCCCAGGTCTTGATTGCATTAGGCAGTGTGTCCGTGATAGGAATGAGAATCTGAATGTCGTCAGCATATATGAAATGCAGAAGACCAAGTTCAGACAAGAGACGGCATAGGGGAAGGAGGTATATGTTGAATAGGGTGGAAGAAAAGGAGCCTTGGGGGATGCCTTGTGCCAAGTTATATGATTCAGATTCATTGTTCCCAATTTTTACTTTGTATTGTTGACTACTGAGGAAAGACTGAAACCAATGGAGGGCGGAGCCTGAGATGCCAATTTCATTGAGGCGGTTGATTAATATGTTGTGATTGATGGTATCAAAGGCGGCGGAAATATCACGTAGGGCAAGGATGTAGGATTGACCATTGTCTAGGGCTTTTAGTATGTAGTCGGCCAGCGATATGAGGAGGGTTTCAGTACTATGGTGTTTACGGAAACCGTATTGGGAGGGGAAGAGGAAAGAAGGGGAAACAGTGAGGCAGGCGAAGTGAGAGGAATGAACAAATAAAGTGTGTAGCTATATTTCTATCTGTTTTTACTCTACCTTCTCGTCTTCACCAGAAGAGAAGTTGACACTTATAAAGCAAGAATTGTTTTTAAACTGATAATTCCTGGACAGTATTGTACCACAAACCAATTATAGCATTTAGAAAATTATATACTGAATCATTACGGCACTTGTGTAAATTAATATATCTCAGCATCCTTATTTTATGTGCCCTATTGTAAACCGTTGTGACGGATCCTTCTTAACGACGGTATAAAAAAGATTTAAATAAACAAATAAATAAATGTGGTTCTCATTAAGGTAGTCTGTGAGTTGGCGATTGATGATTTTTTCTAAGATTTTGGATAGGAATGGAAAGTTGGAAATGGGGCGAAAGTTTGCAGGTTCAGCAGGATCATGGGAGGGGATTTTTAAGATGGGTTTTATAATGGCTTGTTTTAATTGGTTTGGGACAGAGCCAAGAGTTATAGATCTATTGATGATGAGTGAGATGAGTTTGGCAATTGTGTTAGGGATGGTGAGGAGGGTTTTGGTGGGAATGTTATCGGACAGGTATACTGCTGGTTTGATTTTCTTAAGGATGGACTCAACTTCCATTTCAGTGGTGTTCATAAAGAACGGGAGGTTAGGGGTGGATTCAGATGCTTGTGTGTTAGTAGGGGTGGAAGGAGGGTCATCTACAATCTGAGTAGAGGGGATGTTTGTGGGTAATAGTGGTACAGGGAAGCGCAACATAATGTTGAGGATTTTGTCCTGGAAGTAGCAGGCGAGGTTTTCACAATTGGCCTGGTATTCAGAGTCGGGGGTGGTAAAGGAGGGTGATTTGGTTAAGCTGGATGCAAATTCAAAGAGAGCTCGAGCATTAAATTGGTATTGGTGGATTCTTAGGAGTAGATTTTCAGACGAGCGCGAATAGCCTACTTTTGTTTGCGCTCCAGGCGCAAACAAAAGTACGCTGGATTTTAGTAGATACGCGCGTATCCGCGCGTATCCGCTAAAATCCTGGATCGGCGCGCGTAAGGCTATCAATTTCGTATAGCCGGCGCGCGCCAAGCCGCACAGCCTACCCCCGTTCCCTCCAAGGCCGCTCCGAAATCGGAGCGGCCTCGGAGGGAACTTTCCTTTGCCCTCCCCTCACCTTCCCCTCCCTTCCCCTACCTAACCCACCCGCCCGGCCCTGTCTAAACCCCCCCCTTACCTTTGTCGGGGGATTTACACCTCCCGGAGGGAGGCGTAAATCCCCGCGCGTCAGCGGGCCTCCTGCGCGCCGGGACGCGACCTGGGGGCGGGTGCGGAGGGCGCGGCCACGCCCCCAGGCCGCCCCGGGCCATAGCCACGCCCCCGGAACGCTCCCGACACGCCCCGAAAACGCCGCGCGGTTCAGGCCCGCCCCCCAACACGCCCCCCGACACGCCCCCTCCGAAAACCCCGGGACTTACGCGAGTCCCGGGGCTCTGCGCGCGCCGGTAGGCCTATGTAAAATAGGCTTCCCGGCGCGCAGGGCCCTGCTCGCGTAAATCCGCCCGGTTTTGGGCGGATTTACGCGAGCAGGGCTCTGAAAATCCGCCCCTTAGGGCGTAGAAGTCTCTTTTAGTTTTGTTGATTGCCTCTTTGTAGGAATGGAGGTAGGCTCTGAATTTAGCGATTTGGGAGGGGGAAGGATCTTCATACACACTCATGTTCTTTCTCTCTCTCTCTCTCTTTTTCCCCTCCTCAAATGAGCAAGTAGCAGACTAGCAGCTTCATCCTTGGGCAGATCCAATGGTCAGTAAGCTTCTTCTCTTTCCTGTTTGCAGGCCTACAGACCTAGCTGATGCTGCGCTGATCAGTTTCCCTTTGTCCTGCCATGCTGACCCAGCTAATGCTGTTCTTCCACCACCATTGTGGGCCCATCCGATGTTGCTCCTCTCTTCCACCAACACTGCATGGACCTGGCCAAAGCTGTTCCTTTCTTCCACCACTACTACCATGGGCCTAGCTAATGCCACATTTCTCTTCCACTGCCACAACATGGGATAGCCAACATTGATCCACCTCCAGAGTCCTTCCAGTGTCGCGGGACCAATGACCCTCCAGCTCCTTAGGGTCATTAACCTCAAGCCAATGACCCTCTAGCTCCTTAGAGCCATGACCCTCCATAAAGCCATGACCCCATGGCCTATACAATACAATGTCTGCTTCCAACTGTGGGGTCAGGAAGGAGGAGGCCCAATCACTGTAGTTCTGCCATGAGCAATAGTTAGTAGTGTTGATCTGCTGCCTAAAGGCCAGTGCCAATCAGTAGGTGGCTGCCCTTAAACTTGTGATGCTCTAGGTGGCTGCCTCATCTATCTGGTACTTTCACCGGCCCTGCACAAATGTACTACATTAGTCTATTAAAACTGTATCACTTTCAACTTGTTGACCCTTAATTCCACATATCTAAGTAGAATAACACAGCAACCATGATTCTTTTCTTATATATCAAAGAGAACTTTTCAGACTTCCCTGGCTGTTTGCAGGTCTGCAGGACCTACATGTTGCAAGTTCATTTGTACCCATGGTCCTGCAAGTTCATTTAAAAATCTGCTGGTGCACATATTATGGATGCAAAAGTGTGTGTGGACTTTGTGTCTGCTTTGCAGTGGTTGCCAAATACAAACCAGAAAGTATATATGGTGTTTTCCAAATGAAATTACTGTACATTCTTTTCCTCTGCTGACCTATCCCTACCCCTTTTTCCTCATGGGTGAAAGTACATGCATTGTGAAACAGTTTTCATGTTTTCACCTGCAGTGAGGGGCTTACATTATAAAACTCGCACTATGGCCTGGATTTATCAAAATGTGATAAATCACTCGAGGTGAGGTTTAGGTATTAGTGTGGGGGTTAGGGGCCACTTTGACATTCAATGTGAGGCATATGAACAAAACAGTGCTCTCTTGTGAAGATTTGATGACCTTTGGAGTGAGGAAACTCACCCAAAGATGAGATTTGTGAAATGTTCTCTCAACCTAGCTTGATGTTACCCAAGTAGAGAGTTCTGCTATATATATTTTGAGATAATGCGACAAGAATCACATACAATACTATTTTCCTTTTTGACCACAGCTGCACTATGAGCTGAAGATTTCAAAGTATCTTCCACTGTGACTCCAAGGTCTTTTTCCTGGGTGGTGACACTTAATACAGAACCCAGCATCATGTATCTATTGTTTGCATTATTCTTCCCTATATGCATCACATTGCACTTGTCCACATTAAATTCCGTCTGCCATTTAGACACCCAATCCCCCAGACTTGCAAGTCTTCTTACAATTCCTTACAATGAACTTGTGATTTAACTACTTTGAACAATTTTGTGTCATCTGCAAATTTGATAACCTAATTCATCACTCCCTTTTCCATATCATTTATAGATATATTCAAAAGCACCAGTCCCAGTACAGATTCCTGGGGCATGTCACAATTTACTTTTCTCTGTTGAGAGATATATTCATTTAATCTATTTCCTATCTTTTAACCAGTTACCAGTCTACAATGGGACATTGCTTCCTACCATATGACTCTTTAATTTCATGATGAGCCTTTCATGAGGGACTTTGTCAAACACTTTTTGAAATCTAGATATACCATATCAACCAGCTCACCCTTGTCCACATGATTATTAACCCCTTCAAAAAATTCCAACATATTTGTAAGACAAGATTTCCCTTTAAAAAATCATGATGTATCTGCCCCATTAGTCTATGTTTATCCAGATGGCCAGTAATTTTGTTCTCAAGAATAGCTTCTACCATTTTGCTCAGTACTGACATCAAGTCCACCAGTCTGTAGTTTCCCTGGAACCCTTTTAAAAATGGTTGTTATGTTGACCATCCTCCAATCCTCAGGTACCATAGCTGATTTGAATTAAAATGTGGAGATTACTAGTAATATGTAGGCAATTTCATTTTTTAGCTCTTTTAGAACTCTGGGATGTATGCCATCTTAGACCCAGTGATGTTAGTCTTTAGTTTTTTTAATTTGCTCAATTATATCTTCCCGGTTCACTGTGATTTACTTCAGTTCCTCTGAATCATCACCCAACAAGAATGTATCCAATGTAGGTATCTCTGAAATCCTCCTCAGTAAAGACCAAAGCAAAGAATTTATTTAGTTTATTTGCTATGGCCTTGTCTTCCCTGCATGCTTCTTTTAGCTCTTAGTCAACTAGCGGTCCAACTGATTCCACCATAGGCTTCTTGCTTCAAATATATTTGAAAAAGTTTTTATTTTGGGTTTTTGCCCCTCTGGAAATCTTCTTTTCAAATTTCCTTTTGACCTGCCTTACATTTTTATCTAACTTGGCAGAGTTTATGCTTTTTTCCTATTTTCTTCATTTAGATCCACCTAGCTGAATTTGAAAGATGTATTTTTGGATTTAATAGCCTCTTCCCCTTACTATTTACCCATTTTGACAGTTGCTTGATCTTCTTATGTTTTCTAGTGCATGATCTGGGTTTCTAGATGATGTTTTAAACAGCATTCTCTCCTCATGCAAACATTTAACCTTATAACTATGCCTTTAAATTTTTTTTTTGCAAACTAACCCCTAGATTCAACAAAATGTGTTATTAATGCATGGATAATGACTCTGATAAGAAAAAGGGACATGTTTAGGGACATTTTAGAATTACTGCACCACATGATAACATACTGCTTTGTGGTAAACTTGTTGCACCCTGTGATATGAGAGAGAGAGAGAGAGAGAGAGACTCTGGAGAAATACACATATAAATCAACTACCTGCCTCCCGAACCAACTGAGGCTCTTTCTCACTGTTTTTCTCCCTTTTTGTCTCCCAGGTTTTTTTTTTCTCTCTCTACAGGTTTCTCGCAGTGCTCCCAAGCCCTCCTGGGCTTCCGGGCTGTGCTCCTCCCCCCTCGATGATACGTCTGATGTCACCGAAGGGCACCGAGGTTAAAAGCACACCAGGGACCCGGAAGGCACCGCGCGCCGGTGATGCGCAACAAAGGGGTGCAACAAAGGGGCATGCCCCTTTGTACGTCCCTTCGTACAGCCCCTTGTACACCCTGAGAGAATACAAATGGACAAAGACCACCACCTACCCAACAACAGGACCATACCAATGACCACAAACTCTACATGCACCATCCAAGTATGCAGAGGAAAGGGTAAGTATGCAAATAACACAAAGAAACTACAATACAAAAACCATCACAGCAAAAAAGAAAATAGCGATCTGACTACAAATAACCTAATTCCAGTAAAACGTATCAACAATACCAAATTAAACAGCCTACTAATGATCTCTTTTCTTCTAGTTAATGCACAATCAGTGACAAAAAAACTTCCCATCATTACGGACCTGCTATATGAAACAAAACCTAATTTTATAGCAATAACAGAATCATGGCTAAAAAAATCAGATGTAGTTTTAAAGAATCAGCTACCAAACAAAAACTACAAGGTCTTCTCGATCCCGAGAATAAATAAAAGAGGGGTCAGATTAATATTAATTATTGAAAAAATATTTAAAACTAAATTACTCTTGATCACAATGCCAATGAATCATGAAATTGCCCTTTTTGACACCAACCATTTTCAAATCTGCCTGGTCTACTGCCCACCCAGTCTCCTCAAACTAAACATCTCCCCACTAATAGAATTTTTTTACAACTTATCTAATCCCTTCTAAACCCACCATAATATTAGGCGACTTTAATCTTCACATGGACGTTGCCAAACACTAATTGACATAATGACTGCATTAGGTTTCAAACTGATCACAGATAAACCAACACACAAAGCGGGCCACTCATTAGATCTAACCTTCATTAACAGTAGCCTCCTTGAAAACATAAAAACCGAATATACAAAAATCCCATGATCAGACCACTTCCTCATTAACTCCCAGATCAAGCACACAGGACCAATAAAGAAACAAAACATGGAACCAGCTGAATTCTCATACCGCCCCCTTTCAACACAGATATTCTTAAAGACAAATTAAATGAAGAATTAACACACATCAATTACACGAATAGCCACATCGCAACAACCGACTGGTTAAACAGAACCACTACTTTAGCTAATGAATTAAACCATCTAAAAATGGCCCGCATTAAAGAACCAAAATTAAATAATCCATGGTATAGTGAACAAATCAAAGAAGTAAAACGGATCCTTAGAAAGAAAGAAAAAGAATTGAAAAATAACAAAACAACTGAGAATTTAACAAAGTACAGAAAACAACTAGCATACTACAAAAAAACAATTTTAGACACCAAAAAGAAATACTACAGTTCAAAAATAGAAAAATTTGCAAATAACACCAGAACATAGTAAAGAACCTAACGAGTGACAATACAAAAAATCACCTAACCCTACAAGAGAACCAATGCAATGATGTAGCCCAATTCTTTAAAGATAAAATTGAGAACCTAAGAAAAAAAATCCCTAACACTACAAAACATGAGATTAAGATGCCCACTAGAGACATCAGTAACTGGTCAGAATTTGAGGAGATATCACTTATTGAAGTTAAGAAAATGATAAATCAAATGAACCCTGCTACCCACGTAATTGACACCATACCCATTACAGAATTTAAAAACTAGCCAACACAATAAGCCCAACATTAACTAAAATCATCAACCTCTCACTAGATGAAGGAGTAATGCCGGATACCTTGAAAGGAGCTATAATCAAACCAATTATTAAGAAAAAGAACCTCGACCCCCTAAATCTTAGCAACTATAGACCAGTCTCCAACTTACCCCTAATAGCCAAACTAATTGAAAAAACAGTACAAAAACAACTGTCAAACCACCTTGAAAGTAACAACATATTATACCCAGCACAACATGGATTCCGCAAACACAGAGACTTTACTATTAGCTCTATCAGATAATATCTGAAGAGGCTTCGATACAGGAACACACTACATTCTGGTTCTATTAGATCTCTCTGCAGCATTTGACACTGTAAATTACAAAATACTAATCAATAGACTGAAAGAAATAGGACTCATTAATAAAACAATAAACTGGTTTGAGTCATACTTAAACAATAGATGTTTCCAAGTACAAATTAAAAATACACTTTCAGACAAAGTCACACTGCTAACCGGTGTCCCACAGGGATCAGGCCTGTCTGCAACACTCCTTAACATTTATCTCCTCCCAGTATGTCACCTACTAGCAGGACTTGGAATCATACATTACATATACGCAGATGATATACAACTACTGTTACCCATTGTAAACACCATTGAAGAAACAATGAAACTAGCCAATATGTATCTTGAAATAATCAAACAGCTCCTAAACCAGATGGAACTGGTAATAAACATCTTACACCTTGAACGTAAAAACATACACCCTATACAACCTACAATCACAATCAAAAATAATCAAGCCGTTGAGTTAGCAATAAAAGTATGGAATCTAGGGGTAATAATTGACCCTGAGCTAAACATGAAACAACATATCTCACAGAAAGTAAAAGAAGGATACATTAAACTAATGACCCTGAGAAGACTAAAACCCCTACTAACGCTAAACTATTTTCGCACAGTTCTACAGGCAATAATATTCGCAAGCACAGACTATTGTAACTCCCCGCTATTAGGACTACTGCAATCTACGATTAGGCCACTGCAAATATTGCAAAATTCCGCTGCTAGAATTTTGACTGGCAAAAAAAAAGTGACCACATTATAGGAACACTTGCCGAATTACACTGGCTTCCAATTGAACAAAGAATACAATACAAGGCACTATGTATAATTCATAAACTAATCCACGATGAAAAAGCAGACTGGCTTAACACTGCACTCGCGTACATGTCCCGCACAGAAACCTGAGATCTGCTAATAAGGCTCTACTAACTGTCCCCTCTGTTAAATCAGCACGCTTCACGCAAGTAAGGGAAAGAGCACTGGCTGGTCCTGTGCTATGAAACACCATGCCACTCAAAATAAGGCTGCAGAGAAATTTGAAAATATTCAATACTAATCTGAAAACCTGGCTCTTTAAACAAGCTTTTTATAAAGATAAAGATAAAGAGAAAAACAGTTGATTGATAAGGACGCATCAAGCAAGCAGTTGTTGTCTCTCACTCTCTCTCTTTCACTCACTCACTCTCTCTCGCTCACTCGCTCTACCTCCCCCCCAGTGGCTGTATAAGGGCCCTGATAGCTAGGCTAGATCTCCAGCAGCTTAAAACTACTGAAAATAGCACAATAAAGCCCTATCACATGGCTTTACACAAATGAAAAAGGTGTAGTTGAAGCCAGCCCACTTGGCCCCAAACCCCTCCCCTTTTTCTAATTTGCATCACACTATGCATTAAAGGCGTTTTTTTCATGTGAAAACACCTTAACGCATGCAAAAATGCCATATAGCACTTTGATAAATGACCCCCTTATTTTGTAGGTACAAATGGTCAGAGGAAACAATTTCAACAGACTTTTGCAAAACTGTCCCCTTAGTTTCCCAAGAATCTATGCTTGAAGAGATTTCTAACAATTGAGAATGTGAAGCTTGAAAAGTTCTAGACAAATCTTGTTTTTTGTAAGACAAATTGAGCAACTTGAGTCGAAAGTTTTGTTATGGCTTCCCAAATTATATCCAAGGTAATGTTAGGAGGTTTAACCATAACAGCAAACAACACCTCTTTAGAAATGGCCCCTTCAGTAGGATTTGATGAAGATGAGAGAGCAGGCAAAGATTCAGCCCCCTGTGCACACCACAAGGATCCCCACAGCTCAACTCTGCCATTCGGGCACCTCCCAACACGATCACAGCTTTCTGTTGGATGTCATCCGGTTCAACGGGGGCAGGATGCTCTTGTCGAAAATGACCATGAGGGGCCCAGATTGAGGAGGAATTTGGTGCAGCTCTGGAGTCAAAGAAAACTCAAGATCAGGGACTGCTGCCAACAAGCCTTTGCTCAGCTAACTGTCCAAAGACTGCTCAACAGAGTCTAGAAGAAGATCTTGGCTCTGGAGAATATGTTTATCCATTGGGCCGACTGGCACAGACGTTTCGGACATCTCTGGGAGCACTTTTGCCTTGCCCTTTCTCTTACCCATGAAAAGATGTGAAAAGAAGTATGAAGAAAACCTTCAAAATAAGGTAGGAGGGAGTCAACGGAGCAACTTCCCTTATCGTGTGGCCAGCTTGGATCCTTCTAACGTAGCAATTTTCAAAAGCCATTTACTCAAGTAAAGTGTACTTACTCAAGTAAATCATATGGAGAATTCAATGGCATATTTTGTAGCAATTTTCAAAAGCCCACTTACTTGAGTAAAGTGCATTTACTTGAGTAAATGCTTTTTAAAATCAGGCCCTTAGCTTCTATTTAGAAGATCCCCCAAACAACTGAATTCAACACTAGACCAGTGTTTTGAATCTCTTAGTATTAAGCATGTACAGTAAATAGCTGTACTAAGAGTCGGTTGCTGAGTACATGGGAGGTACATGTGTAAACTGATTAGGTGAGTTCTAAAGATATTCAGAGGCAAAATTTGTGTTTTGGTTTGTTAATTCATTTCTTAGTCACTCCAGTCATTTCATTAGTTTCAAACAAACAAAAAAGTGATTGTTTCATTCATTTTCCATTAAAGTCAATGGGGGAAGCTATGCATTACGGCATGCAACAGGAAGGTCCTGCAATCGGCTGCACTTACTAGGGATGTGCAGAGCAAAAGTTTATGTCCATATGTCCATATGTCCAAAGGGGGTCCCATTTGCGGTCAATATGGACATAAACAGAATTCAATGAGTTGAGTATATGTCCATATGTGCAAATAAAAATTTAAACCCCTCACCCTCCTTAATCCCCCCCCCCCCAAGACTTACCACAACTCCCTGGTGATCCAGCGAGGAGTGAGGACGCCATTTCTGCAATCCTTTGCGAGGAGCACGTGACGTCGGCGCCACGTCGAGTGACGTGGCGTCACGTGATTCCCCGCGGGGTCGCGCCGGAACGCTCGTTCGGCCCAAAAGGATCTTTTGGCCAGCTTGGGGGGGTCAGGAGGCCCCCCCAAGCTGGCCAAAAGTTCCTTTTGGGCCGAACGAGCGTTCCGGCGCGACCCCGCGGGGAATCACGTGACGCCGCGTCACTCGACGTGGCGCCGACGTCACGTGCTCCTCGCAAAGGATTGCAGAAATGGCGTCCTCACTCCTCGCTGGATCACCAGGGAGTTGTGGTAAGTCTTTGGGGGGGGGATTAAGGAAGGTGAGGGGTTTAAATTTTTATTTTGGATCAACAATCGCGATTTCCAACATATCCAACATAGCTATGTTGGATATGTGGGAAATCCGATCGTTTATGTCTCATCACTTTTTTAAGTTAAAAAAAAAATATGCGTAGCGTTTTACATATGCGGTCAATACGAATGCACACCCCTAGCACTTACCCCGTAAGCCCAAGGACATTGCCAGCATACTCCCGGCTGTGGCACTACACCTGATACGTGCACTTGCTGTACCTTTCTAGGCCCCACAGTGGGAAAGAGGCTGATGGCACCTCCCAATGATATCAGTATGGCTGGATATTTAAACCCTAGCCATGCTTCCAACAGATGCCTCAAGAACAGTTCCTACTGCTCTTCAGTGTGTGCTGCTATTCCCTGTGCCTTGTCTTGCTGTTCCTGTGCTTTGTCCTGCTGTCCCATTCTCTCTCGGTCTTGACTTGCCTGGTTCATGGCCTTGCTTTGCCTTGCTCGTGCCCTTTCCTGGTCTCCTTTCTCTTGTCTTGTTCATCCTGTTCTGCCTAGTCCCTTACTTTCTTGTCTCTGCCTGTCTTATTTGCCTTGGCCTGATTCTTCGGTTCTGATGTCTGTTTTGTATTCTGACTTCACTCCTAGATTGCCACCTGCCCTGACCCTTGGCCTAGACCCCAAATATCATCTGCTCACTGCATGACCCATGACCTGGATCTGGATATCATCTGCTTCCTGCCTGACTTGACCACTGCCCATATCTGAATTCTCCCTGACCACTTCTTAGGGAACACTCATCTAAGTGCTGCCAGCCCATGGACCCAAAGGCAAACCCATGAGGAATGGAGGTGGTATAGGGGAATTCCAACTCCTGTCCCAGTAGTGCATGTTGCCAGCTGTCAGGATGGGTCTAGTAGGTTCACCTATGAGGCAGCGGTTAACATGACATAGCACAAGGTTTCATAACCGTGACAGTTTGCTGAGGCCATGAGCTCGGTGGATTCGTTCCCTGCTCAGGCTATTTATGGATTGACCCACCAGGTCCAGCAGTAGCAAGACAAGCTCAAAAACATGACTGGCATCCTTCAAGGCCTGGCAACCCAAATAGAGTCCATACAGGTTTATGCCCCAGCACCTGCACTGGTGCCTCCCCCAGTAGCACAGACTTGGCCACTAGGACCCATGCCACATCTCCCACAAAGGTGACCCCCCCCCAAGAGCTACAGAGATTTTAACAACCAGTGCAGAATGCACTTTGAGCTGCAGGCACCAGTTTCCCGTTTGATCCTACCAAGGTGACTTTCATGCTTTTACTACTGGAAGGCCCCACACTAGCTGGGTGTCACCGCTATGGGAGCAGAGTGACCCTTTGATGTGGAAATCTGGACAACTTTATATGCTAGTTCTACCAGTTCTGACCCTGGTCAGGCCTCATCTACATCTACAGAACTTCTCCATACCCAGCAGGGTAGTTGTACCATGGGCAACTACACCAGTCAATTCTGTACCCTGGCTTCAGAGCTCTGTTATGGTGAAAACAGCCTGACTGCCATTTTCTGGCAGGGCCTGGCGGAGCACATAAAAGACAAGCTGGTAGATCAGGATCTACCACCCATAGTAGAAGACTTTATCACCCCAGTGATACGTGTGGACCTCCGATTCCAGGAGTGAACCCATGAGAGGGAGACGTCCCATCAGCATTTCAGGTTAGAATCCAAGTTCCAGTGGCCTCTGGTTAACACAATTGATGTACCAGCCACTTCCCCCTCAGGGGAACCCAGGCAGCTGGGGAGGTCCTGCCTCTCCGAAGAAGATAAACAGAGGCAGAGGCAGTTCAACCTTCACATCTATTGTGCAGCAAAGAGGCACTTTTCCAGCATGTGTCTGGAAAAGGCAGGAAACTTCATAGCCTAGGGTTGGTAGGAGAGGCAACCTTAGGCCGGCCTTCACCCTCTCCTCAATTATTGATACCAGGTCATTTCATTTTCCAGGACGACTCAGACTGAGGCTTTCAGGAGGATCAGACTGAGGCTTTCCTGGATTCCAGAGCTAGGGGCAACTTTATAGATGCAGCTTTGGTCAACCAGCACAACATCTCAACAGTGCCCTTGAACCAAGCCATGACCATCTCTTCAGTTTATGATGAACCTCTTCCTGGTCATCTATCTGTGGCTACCATACTAGTTACATTCCAGATAGGATTTCTGAACCAAGAGAGTATCTTCTTTTATGTCTTACCCAAGACAGTCAACACCATCATCTTGGGTTTACCCTGGCTCATGCTTCACAACCCATCCATGGATTTGAAAACTCTATAAATCATTCATCAGGGAGCCTCCAGCCAATAACAATGCCTCTCCTGGGTTGTACAATTAATAATGCTAGCCTGGTCCCAGATCTCTAACCTTCTGGGCATTCCTGCTCCACATGCAAAGTTTGCTGACATGTTCGGTGAACAAGCAGAGATCCTGCTGCCTCATTGTTCTTACAACTACCCCATTAATCTCCTGCCGGGTAAGATGCTCCCTATGGGCAGGGCCTATCTGCTCTCTGCCACAAGAGCTGCCTCTATATCCACATATATTCAGGAAAACCTGGAGAATGGCTTTATCTGCCTTTCCTCATCTTCTGTGGGGGCAGGCTTTTTCTTCATGGGCAAGATGGCTCCCTCCAGCCATGCATAGATTATAGAGGCCTCAACGCCATAACCCAGAAGAACAACTACTTATTACCTCTCACCACAGAAAGCGCAGTTGTTTACCTGTAACAGGTGGTCTCCTAGGACAGCAGGATATTAGTCCTCACACGTGGGTGACATCATCCGATGGAGCCCAGAATGGAAAACTTTTGTCAGAGTTTGTAGAAGCTTTGACCAGCACACTGAGCATGCCCAGTATGCTACTATCTGCATGTCCACTTGAGGTTCCCCTTCAATTTGTAACACAGAAAAAATATAAGCCAAAAATTAAAACAATAAACCGGAAGGGGAACCCAACTCCGCAGGGAGGCAGGCAGGATTCCTGAGGACTAACATCCTGCTGTCCTAGGAGAACAACTGTTACAGGTAAACAACTATGCTTTCTCCTAGGACAAGAAGGATGGTAGTCCTCACGTGTGGGTGAGTATCAAGCTCCAGGCTGCCCCCATTATCAGAGGAGACCAACAGTTACCGAAAAAGGTGCCAATGGGCACAACATCTGCGGTACTGTTGGTTGGCAGGGGACTGTCTGGCTCCCACCAGGGGTACTAGCCCAGAAGAGTTGGCTTCAGGTCTGGACAGATTGCGCAGGATGGATTGACCAATGCACTGTAATGATGCCCATCCTTGTCCAAGCAGTAGTGGATTGCAAATATGTGAAGAGAACTCCACATGGCGGCCCAGCAAATTTTGACGCCAGGGCCTGCTCACAGATGAACCACCAACTTTGCCATGGCCCACACAGAGTGAGCTTTAACTCTGCCGGCCAGCGGAAGGCCAGCTTGCACATAACAGAAGGCCAAGCAAACCACCAGCTGTTAGTGTTCGTGGTAGTTGTGGGTGGATCCTTGGGCCAGTGGCAGATGACCATGCCCCCAGGGGAAGATCCCGAGATGGACCACCGGTCAGGCTCAGAGTATGGAGACAGATACACACTAGTTCTTTTATTAAACAGTATATCGAACCACCAGAGGTGGCAGTAATGAGCTGGAAGTGCCTGGCTGGGCTGTAGTCCCTCAGATAGTGGAACAGCGATCCTGGAGTAGAGAAACTGAATATAGTGAGTAGGCAGGGTATGCAGAATTCAGGAACAGAACCTTGATGGTAACACTCACACACACAATAGTCTCTTAGAAGCAGCCCAGGAGCTGGAATGAAGTAGGCCCTTGAAGAGCGAGTCCCTGGTTCCAGGGAATGCTCTGAGAGAGAGATGGTAACTCACTGGTGTTGTAGGCAGTGATGACTTCCTGGCAGAAGTGGTATTTAGTAGCAAGTCCGGGAACGTGGGCCCTGAAGAAGCGAGTACCAGTTCCAGACTGCGATCTGAAAAACAAAAGAGAAAGCGAGGCCCCCGAGGAGCGGGTACCCCTGGTAAGTCCGAGGAGACAGAGTAGCAAGGTATGCGGAGAGTGAATCCCATCCACCGATACCTGGAGGAAAGCCCTTGGTAACTCAATTCGTTAGCGATTTCAGAGACCTTAAATATCCGGTGAAGATGATGTCACCTCAGGGGGATGCCCCTGAGGTTCGTGCCATTGCTGGTACTTGAATCGGGTCCACGCTGTGTGCACGCCCTTAGGCTGCTGGGAAACATGGCGGAGTGCAGCGTCTAGCCAGTCCGGGGACACCGGACCTGAACAGCAAGATGACGCCGCGGCAGCCAAACTTCCAACAGGCAAAGAGGGAATCGCCAAAGAGGTAAGGTGGGAGTAGTGGAGACGTCGGGCAGCAACAGTTGAAACACCAGCCAGTTGGATAAGGTCTGTTTACCCACTGCCACTCCCAGCTGGTTTGTATTGAAAGACACAAAGAGCTGAGTGGACTGCCTGTGACCTGCTGTGCAATCTAAATAGAAAGCCAAATCCCTCTTGCAGTCCAGGGTATGAAGAGCCCATTCCCCCCCTGGGTGGGAATGAGGCCTAGTAAAGAAGGTGGGTAAAATGATGGACTGATTAAGATAGAAATCATTCACAACCTTAGGCAGAAACTTAGGATGCGTACTTAACCAAGGCCTGAAGCTCACTGACCCTACGAGCCAAAGTAATTGCCACTACGAATATAACTTTCCAGGTGAGGAACTTCGTGTCACAGGAATGCAGTGGCTCAATGGGAGGATGCATGAGCCACACCAGGACAATGTTGAGGTCCCAGGATGCAACAGGAGGCCAAAGAGGAGGCTTCAGCTGGAGCAGGCCCCTTATAAATCAACCTACTAAAAGCTGTACCGATATGGATGTGCCAGCGATGCCTCAATGGTACGCACTCACAACACTGAGATGGACCCTGACTGAGCTGGTTTGAAGCCCAGACTCAGAAAGGTGCCACAAGTAGTCCAACAGCTGGGGAAGGGAGCATGAGAATGGATTCAAGCCCTGCCCCACACCAGATGGAGAATCTTCTCCATTTTAAGCTGTAGTACTTTCTGGTGGAAGATTTCCTAGAAGTCACCAACACCTGGGATACACTGTCTGAGAGGGCCAAGGGTTGAAGAACTAGGCACTCAACATCCAAGCCGTCAGGGCCAGTGCCCAGAGATTTCAATGGTGCAGGGTGCCCTGGTTCTGAGTGATCAGATCAGGCGTAGTCCCCAGGCGAATGGGGGGCGTGATCGACAGGTACCACAGTAGAGGAAACCAGGTCTGTCGAGGCCAAAAATGTGCCACAAGGATCATGGTTCCTCTGTCCTCTCAAAGCTTCATCAGGATCTTCAGGAGGAGTGGGAGGGAAGGGTAGGCATATAGCAGACCTTTCCCCTAGTGGAGGGAGAAGGCATCACAGGTGAGATGCCTGTTCCCGACAGGGAGCAGAACCTGCTCACCTTGTGATTGTGTGGGGAGGTAAAGAGGTTCACATCTGGTGTTCCCCACCGATGAAACAGTTTGGTCACTACCTCCGGTTTGAGGGGCCATTCATGCCACTGCAAGAAATGAATCATCCAGTCCACCAGCACGTTCGGGCAGCTACATCGCGTTCCCAGACATCCCCTGCAACAGGGCTCAGGTCCATACCTGCACCACCTTGTGACAGAGGAGGAACGAGCCCTTGCCTTCCTGTTTATTGGTATACCACATTGCCACTTGGTTGTCTGGAACAGGATTGTTTTGTGCGACAACCAGTCTCTGAATGCCCATAGGGAGTAACGGATCATCTGAAGCTCCAGAAGGTTTATTTGACAGCAGGCTTCGGGAGCAATCCAGAGACCCTCTGTGTGGAGGCCATCCACATAGGCTCCCCAGCCCTGAGGAGGGGCATCGGTAATGAGTATCACTTGAGAAGGAGCAGATTGGAAGGGAATCCCTGCTCCAAATTGGAGAGATGTTCTCTCAGGACAGAGATGCCTGCAGAGGTTCCATGACTGCAAGGCAAGTCTCAAGGTCCTGAATGGCCTGTTGTGATTGTGACTGCAAGGTCCGTTGAGCCTTCCACATACTCAAATGGGCGAAAGGGGTAATATGGATGGAAACCACCATGTGGCCCAGCAAATGGAGCAGAAGACAGGCAGTCATCTGCTGGCTGCTGCGGATGGTGGCTGCCAGCGAGGCAAGGGCAAGAGCCCAATCATGTGGCAAAAATGCCTTTGCCTGCACAGTGTCCAGTCTAGCACCTATGTCCAGCTGAGGAGATAGGCAGAAGAGAGACTTTGGATAGATGATCATGAACCCCAGGTTTAGTAGAACCCACACTGTCTGGGCTATAGCTCTTGATTAACCAGTCATCTAGCTACGGGAAGACATGCACTGCACGATGCCTGAGATACGCAGCCACCACTGCCAGGCATTTGGTGAAGACGCAAGGGGCTGAGGCCAACCCAAAAGGCAGCAACTTGTACTGATAGTAAGCCTTCCCCATCACGAATCGGAGGTATTTTCTGTGGCGGGGGGAAAATGGCTATGTGAGCATAAGCTTTCTTCAGATTGAGGGACCAGAGCCAACCTCCTCTTTTGAGGAGGGAAATCAGCATACCCAGAGAAACCATCTTGAACATTTCTCTTGAGAGAAACTTGTTCATCGCTCTGAGGTCTAGGATGGGGCATAAGATGCCGTTCCTTTTTGGAATTAGGAAATACCTCGACTAGAACTCTCAGCCCTGCTGGGGGCGAAGGAACGGCTCTACTGCGCCTGTTGCAAGAAGGGCAGAGAGTTCCATTTGAAGTATGACCTGCTGGGCAGACAAACATGGGGGAGAGGTCCCTGGGAGATGATACTCCTGATGGATTATGTTAAGGACCCATCAGTCCAATGTAACATCCTCCCAGTGATGGGCAAAGCCAATGAGCCTGCCTCCAACAGGGGGATCCGGCATCAGGCATGTGCTCAACTGACTCATGCTCCCTTACTGCCAGCCAAAAGCCCATAGCCAGGGCTTTCTGGGGGACCGGCAGGGGCCTGGGAGCTCGCTGATGGTGGGGGCGGCCCTGGAGCTAGCACGTGGCATTCGAGCCCAGAAGGCTGGAGGATAATACTTCGTCTGCCTGTAGAAGGACTTCCGGGATCCTGGTCTGGAAGATTTCCTGGCTGAGGAAGGGGTGTCAGAAGCACTAGCAAAAAGCTGTTGAAAGGTGTCATGGTGGTCCTTCAATTGCGCTACTGCATCCCGGACCTTATCCCCAAAGAGTAACATAGTAACAGGAAGACCTTGTGGCTGAAGGCATAGATCTCCCTATGTTCTCATCCCGGAGGGGCAGAAGCGTGAGTACGCCTGGCTTTCTTGAGGGCAGACTCTACAATCACTGACTGGTGGGGGAGGTGTCAATTTTAGAACCCCATAGCTTGCTGCACCAAATAGGTGGCATCTGTCTTCCTATTGACAGGAGAGAGAGAGATCGGATGCTCCCTCATCCGAAGGAGGATGTCCTTGAAAATGTTATTGATGGGAACTGCCATGATCTCCTTACCAGAATCAACAAACTGGAGTGCTTACGGCATCTTGTGTCATGCATCCTCATCCGTGAGGAGTTGGAAGGAGATAGCCTCAGCCATGGCCCTGAAAAATCCTGCGAAGGACAGATCTTCGGGGGAGACCGACGCCTTTCCTCTGGCAGGGAAGGCTCTGAGAGGGGGGTCATCTGAGTAATCGGAGGAAGACTGTGGAATCATCCCCCCATGGGACATAAAGCCTTTCCTCCTCACTAAGGCCAGCGCAACACGGGCAAGGCCTGTAAGGGATATCTTCCCCAGGCTCTGGAAGCTTCGGAGGCCTCAAGGGCACCACAGGAATTGACGGCTCTCCTGGCATCGAGGGGACCGAAGGCAATAGGAGACCGGAATGACCCAGTAGAGGCTTGAGGAAATGAGGCCTCAGAAATGCAGCACAGGTCATGTCTTCCTCTGGGATCACTCCAGTGGGGGGCATCGGTGGCCGTTGAGGGATCTAAGGCCCTTTGGATACCGGTTGCATTGGTAGGGCGCCTAAAAGGGCATCCAGACACTCAAGCAGGGTGCTAAGATAGATGGCGGAGGCTCAGGTACCGATATAGGGGCTGGTGGCATGGCCGGCTCGATGCTTTGGAGAGCTCTGAGCATCGCAGTCTGAACCTTGTGGTCCAACTCCTCCTGAAAGTCCAGTGAGGCCAGAACTGAAGGAGGGGGATGAAGCATCACTGGCTCTTCCTCAGATCTCTGAGGTGGTGTGCTGCCTGACATCAATATCGGTGGGGAACACCTGGGACTCCCAGGAATATTAGAGGATGGGGCCTCCAATGGCAGGGGTCGCTTCGGTGGCGATACAGCTGCCATCAGTATCATGCCAGAACTGGAGCCATGCACCAACGGCGATCAGTGTAGATGCTTGTGGGATCTCCCATGGTGCTCAGCTCGGTCTTTCCCTGGTGCTGAGGAGGTGGAGGATCCCGATGTTTGGGACATCGGTGAGCTCATGAAGAATCTGTCACTGTCCCCGCAATTCTTTGAGGAAGTGGAGAGAGGAGTAGTGAGAAGGAGCGTATCAAGGGGCTCTCCATGACCACTAGGTGTCGATGTCTCCGACATGGGAGTGGATTTAGCAGACTTGGAAGAAAAAATAAGTTTCTCCATAAGAACATAAGAAATTGTCATGCTGGGTCAGACCAAGGATCCATCAAGCCCAGCATCCTGTTTCCAACAGAGGCAAAACCAGGCCACAAGAACCTGACAAGTACCCAAACACCAAGAAGATTCAATGCTACTGATACCAGTAATAACAGAGGCCATTCCCTAAGTCAACTTGATTAATAGCAGTTAATGGACTTCTCCTCCAAGAACTTATCCAAACCTTTTTTAAACCCAGCTACACTAACTACAAACCCAGCTACACTAACTTATCAAGATGTGCACAACGGCCCTTGGGGGTCATCTGATCACACAAGGGATATCCCCAGACATCGTGCGAAGCCCCCAGGCAGAGGATACAAACCTCATGCGGATCCGTAATGGATATGGACCGCAGCACTGGGGGCATCGGCGAAAACCAGAGGATGCCATAAAAATTACCCGGCGTGCGGTCAATGACTAGCATTCACTGAAATGCGAGATATCAGGAATCGATGACAAAGAAGCGAAAAAATGGTAACTTTACCTTCCACACCGAGGAGGCACTGAAGGCAAAGAGGGACCCGATGATAGAAACGGGAAATCAACACTTTTCAGCAAAAAAAAAATAAAGAAATAAGTGGAACTCCACGAACCACAAGGCAACTGCACCACAGAAAAGAAGAGACTGAAGGAGGACCTCGCATGGACATGCAGATAGTAGCGTGCTGGGCATATGCTTGTCCTAGGAGAACTATTTCACTGCCTGCAAGGGGCAAAACCTTTTACAAAACTAGACCTCAGAGGAGCCCATAATCAGATTCGAATACAGGAGGGGGACAAATGGAAAATGTCATTCAACAGCAGTGACAGCCAGTGGTCATGCCATTTTGCCTGTGTAATGTCCCTGCTGTCTTCCAAAATATGGTCAATGAGATCTTCAGGGACATTCTGTATTCTCACATCTTATTTTATTTGAATGACATTCTCATCTTCCCTCGTACCCTTGCACAGCTCTGTGAATATGTGAAACAAGCTTTGCAGAAGCTCCGGGAGAATTGCCTATATGCTAAACTCAGAAAGTGAACATTCGAACAGGATGAATTGCCCTTCCTAGGTTATATCATCTCTCAGCATGGTCTACAAATGGACCCAGAGAAAGAAAAAGCTATTCAAGACTGTTCTCAATACATTGGGCTCAAAGCTTTATAAAGATTTCTTGGCTTCACCAATTACTATAGGTAGTTTGTGCATGGATACTCCTCTTTGGCTTCTCTTCTCACCACCTTTATGAAGAAGGGCACCAACACCAGATACAGGAAAGAATAAGTAGTATAAGCTTTCTGTCTTCTCAAGCAGGCATTTCTTCGAGACCCCTGTCTCCAACATCTGGATCCCTCCAAACCCTTCATTGTGGAGATTAATGCCTCTGCCACTGGAACAAGGGCTTTCTTTGCTCAACACAATGATCAATGATCATGCTTTTTCTTTTACAAAAAGTTCACACACCCACAGAAAGGAATTAAACTATTAGGGAAAGAGAACTCTTGGCCGTAAAATTGTCTCTGGAAGAGTAGCTATTACTGTTAGAATTGTGGACCCTTGTGCCAGCTGAGACTGCAGGTGTTGCGCTGTGGAGACCCACAGTGAGCGTTGCTGCCGGGAGGCAGCATAGAGGAGAGACTCCGAAGAAGGCTTCACCACTGGAAGTCCGAGGTCCCCCCAGGAGGAGCCCATAGGGACCTGGACCTCTTGGACTTAGGTGGGACCCTATGTGACCAAGGGTCCAGGAAGCAACCGAAGAGATAGTGCATGAGGATGGCAGGGCCCAGGAGGCTGGAAGAGTCTTCACCCTCGGAAGCCTGCAGCTCCCCCGGGAGGAGCCTGTGAGAGCCCGAGCCACTGAGACTTAGGAGAATCCTCTGGGCCAGCAAGAACCAGATACCTGTGGAGGCGGAGGAAGCCGAAGTCAGAGTCCAAGAACAAAGCCGGGTCAGAAGCCATAAGTCAGAGGTCCGAAGCCAAAACCAGGGGTGAAATCTGGAATCAGAGTCGATGGACGAAGCCGGGTCAGAAGTCAGAAGTCCGAAGTCAGGAACCAGAAGACGGGAACAGCAACTGAATGCTCTCAGCAGAGAGGGAACCTCGTTGCAAGGCGAGGCATAGCTGTGACTGCCAGGTTTAAATAACCCAGCAGCATCTGACGTCACCAGGAAGGCTGTCTCTTGTTTCCCATGCTGGCCCCTTTAAATCTGAAGCCCCGTGCCCTTCGGGGGCGGGGCCATCCACGGATCGTCGTTGGCGCCTCCCTCACAGGGAGGCCGCGGTAGGTCGCATTTTGGGCCTGGGTGGCTGAAGAGGAGCTCCCGTGGCTGGACCGGGGCGTGTGGTGAGTGGAGGTCCCGGGGCACGGCCCGGGACCGTAACAATTTCTCCTGGAAAGGACTAGATATTAGAGATGTGATTCGGCCAAACCTTTTCATTCGGCCTTCGTTATCGGCCCGCTGCAGGAAATTTCGTTTTCCCATGGTTCAGGCCAATTTTATTTCGGCTGCCCCAGAAACAAAAACCAAAACCCACCCCAACCCTTCAAATTTAATTAATTACAAACCCCCCACCCTCCTGACCCCCATCAAAATTGCCAAAAGTCCCTGGTGCTCCAGCGGGGGTCCCGGGATTGATCTCCCGCTCTCCGGCCATCAGCTGCCAGTAATCAAAATGGCGCCGATGGCCCTTTGCCCTTACCATGTGACAGGGGCTATCGGTGCCATTGGCTGGCCTCTGTCACATGGAAGGAGCAATGGACGGCTGGCGCCATCTTAAAAAATGGCGTGGGCCATCCATTGCTCCTACCATGTGACAGGGGCCAACCAATGGCACCGATAGCCCCTGTCATATGGTAAGGGCAAAGGGCCATTGGTGCCATTTTGATTAGTGGCGGATGATGGCCCAAGGGGGAGAGATTGCTCACGGGATCCCGCGGGACCACCAGGGACTTTTGGTAAGTCTTGGGGGGGGGTTTGTAATTAATTACATTTGAATGTTTGGGGTGGGTTTGGATTTGTTTAGTTTTTTTAATTTGCCCTTTCTCCCCCCCAAAAAAAGATAAGAAAACCACACGAAAGTTTGTGGGTTTTCTTATCATTTCGTCAGCCCCCAAAATGCTATGAAATAAGAAATATCGACTCTATTTCCTATTTTGTTGCAAACGATTGCACATCCTTATTAGATATACCATCACAATCTTCACAGACCATAAAAATCTGGAATATTTTCCACAGGCCAAGAACCTAAGCACACAGCAAGCCTGATGGTCTTTATTTTTCAATCAATTTGATTTTGATCTCAGGAACCAACTGGCATAGAAGAACAAATGGGCTAATGCTCTTTCATGGTCTTTCGAGGGTGAAGATTCCCTAGAGTCTCCTCGTCAAATCATCAACCCAGCCAGGATGGTGCTTGCTGCCACAATACCTATTCCACCAGGGAAAACATTGGTTCCCCCATGCCTGAAAGAAAAAATATTAAAATGAGCCCATGAGTCCTGCTTTTCAGGTTACCCCGGAGTTGCTAGGACCTTGGAGTTACTTCTCACCACTATTGGTGGCCACCAAGTCAAGCGAGATGTAAAGCACTATGTGGAGTCCTGCCATAATTGTGCGATTCATACAAGCTCCCACACTCACTTTTGGGGGCTGTTAAAGTCATTGCCAACTCCCTAGAAATCCTGGAAACATGTGGTGATGGATTTCATCACAGATATGCCCCTCTCTAATGGCTACATTTCTATTTGGGTATTAGTGGGCCGATTCTCCAATATGGCTCACTTCACATCACTTCCTGGGCTTCCTTCTGCACTAGAATTGGCTCATCTCTTTTTCTGATACATCTTCATGCTTCATGGCATACTAGAGCACATCCTCTCTAATCAAGGAGAGCAATTCAAGGCTCACTTCTGGAGGAGCCTTTGCAAAAGACTGGGAATCTCCTTGGACTTTATGTCCCATACCATCCTCAGAGTAACAGACAGATGGAGAGAAAACCAAATCCTTAAGAATTTTCTGAGAGCATATGACAATGAACAACAAGACAACTGGGCCTCACTCCTTTCCTGGGCAGAATTGTGCCAGAATATCCATATTGGAAGCTCCTCAAGATAGTCTCCATTTCAGATTCTGTTTGGCAAAAATTCTTGGGTGCCACTACCCATCCTAATGACAGATCCATGTCCCACAACCAATATCATGTACCAGGACCTCAAGAAGTTATACGAAAAGACCCACCATCTCCTTACAATGGCCGCAGAAAGATACAAGAAACAAGCAGACAAGAAGTGCCGAAAGGTGCCTCACTTCAAACCTGGGGACAACCATGGTCTGGTTGAGTACTCAGAACCTATGACTTAAGAACCCCTCCATCAAGGTCTCACCACATAACATCAGACCGTTTCCTATCACCCATCAAATTGGTTCAGTGGTTTACCGATTACAACTACCATCAACCCTCAAGTTCCACAAAGTGTTTCAAGTTTTGCTACTCAAGCCTCTAGTCTTGTCATGGCCCTCACGACTTCCTCCTTAACCAATAGAGGTAATTTCAGAGATAGACAGTGAATATGAAATCCAAGAGATCGTTGAATCCAGGAGAGTTTGGAACTGCCTTCAGTATTTCATCTTTTGGAAAGGTTTTGGCCTGGAAGAGAAACATGGAAACCTATTTCCAATATCGAAGTCCCCAACTCAACTCACAAAATAGATCCATCAATGCTATCCCCAGAAGCCTAAACCAAGAGGCTTGGGGAGGGAGCTTAGAAGGGGGATACTGAAACATTCTGGCCTGCCATGGGAAGGCCCCTTGACCACCTGCACTTACTCCAAACCCTGAGAACACCACCAGCAAGCTCCCAACTGTTGCACCACACCTTCCCTTAGGCTCATGCATGTGCACTTAAGAACTTAAGAACATGCCATACTGGGTCAGACCAGGGGTCCATCAAGACCAGCATCCTGTTTCCAACAGTGGCCAATCCAGGCCATAAGAATCTGGCAAGTTCCCAAAAACTACGTCTATCCTATGTTACTGTTGCAGGTAACAGCAGTGACTATTATCTAAGTCAATTTAATTAATAGCAGGTAATGGACTTCTCCTCCAAGAACTTATCCAATCCTTTTTTAAACCCAGCTATACTAACTGCACTAACCACATCCCCTGGCAACAAATTCCAGAGTTTAATTGTGCGTTGAGTGAAAAAGAACTTTCTCTGATTAGTTTTAAATGTGCCACATGCTAACTTCATGGACTGAACCCTAGTCCTTCTATTATCTGAAAGTATAAATAACTGATTCACATTCACCCATTCTAAAGCACTCATAATTTCAAAGACCTCTATTATATTCCCCTTCAGCCATCTCTTCCCCAAGCTCAACAGCCCTAACCTTTTTAGCCTTTCCTCATAGGGGAGCTGTTCCATTCCCTTTATCATTTTGGTCGCCCTTCTCTGTACCTTCTCCAGTGCAACTATATCTGTTTTGAGATGCAGTGACCAGAATTGTATACAGTACTCAATGTGCAGTCTCACCATGGAGTGATACAGAGGCATTATAACATTTTCCGTTTTATTAAACATTCCTTTCCTAATAATTCCTTAACATTCTCTTTGCTTTTTTGACTGCCAAAGCACACTGAGCTGACAATTTCAATGTATGATGCCTAGATCTTTTTCCTGGGTGGTAACTCCTAACATGGAACCTAACTTCAGGTAACTACAGCATAAATTATTTTTCCCTATATGCATCAACTTGTACTTGCCCACATTAAATTTCAACTGCCATTTGGATGCCCAATCTTCCAGTCTCTCAAGGTCCTCCTACAATTTATCACAATCCACTTGTGATTTAACTATTCTGAATAATTTTGTATCATCTGCAAATTTGATGATCTCACTCATCATATTCCTTTACAGATCATTTATAAATATATTGAAAAGCACTGGTCCAAGTACAGATCCCTGAGGCACTCCACTGTTTACACTTTTCCACTGAGAAAATTGACTATACTGTCTGTTCCTGTCTTTTAACCAGTTTGAAATCCATGAAAGGACTTCGCCTCCTACACCAATACTTGTTAGTTTTCCTAGAAGCCTCTCATGAGGGACTTTGTCAAATGCCTTCTGAAAATCCAAATATACTACATCGACTGGTTCACCTTTATCCACATGTTTATAAAACCCTTCTAACAATGAAGCAGATTTGTGAGACAAGACTTCCCTTGGGTAAATCCATGCTGACTGTGTTCCATTAAACCATGTCTTTCTATATGCTCTGTGATTTTGATCTTTAGAATGGTTTCTACTATTTTTCCTGGCACTGAAGTCAAACTCCCTGGTCTAAAGTTTCCTGGATCACCCCTGGAGCCCTTCTTAAATATTGGGGTTGCATTGGCCACCCTCCAGTCTTCAGGTACAATGGATGATTTAAATGAAAGGTTTGACTAAAATTTATTTCTTTTTATTTAAAAACTTTTCTATACCGTTGCTAAGTTAAATACCATCGCAATATCTGAAATTTCATTTTTTAGTTCCTTCAGAACCCTGGGGTGCATACCATCTTGCCCAGGTGATTTACTACATTTTACTTTGTCAATCTGTCTACTAGATCTTCCAGGTTCACAGTGATTTGTTTCAGTTTATCTGACTAATCACCCTTGAAAACCATCTCTGGAACTAGTATCTCCCCAATATCCTCATTAGTAAACACAGAAGAAAAGAATTCCTCCAGATCTCTGAGATGCCAATTGTCTCTATCTCATCATTCACTGTTATTTACTCTAACTCCCCCATCTTACTTCTTTGACTTCTGGCATTGGCATACAGACATTTCAAAGTGCATTTTTTCTTTGTATTAACAACCTGTTTTTCAGTTGATATGGATAATTTGGAATTCTTTAGCTCAGATGATGATTTACTTATAGGCACATGGACTACTTTTGCTTTTATTGGAACATCTCTGCTGGGATGCTCTAACTCTCCTGTTTCATTAGTATCCTTCAAAGATACATTCCTCCGAACCATGCACTGATGAGTGACTGTCAGCTTTCCCCCTTGTTCTAGTTTAAAAGCTACTTTATCTCCTTTTTAAAAGTTAGTGCCAGCAACCTGGTTCCACTCTGGTTAAGGTGGAACTCGTCCTTTCGGAAAAGTCTCCCCCTTCCCCAAAAGTTTGTCAAGTTCCTTACAAAACTGAATCCTTCTTCTCTGCCCCATCATCTCATCCACACATTGAGGCTCCGGAGTGTGGGACCTCCTCATGGAACAGGGAGTATTTCAGAGAATGCTACCCTGGAAGTTCTTGATTTCAGCTTTCTACCTAAATTCCTAAATTTGGCTTTCAGAACCTCCCTCCCACATTTACCTATGTCATTGGTGCCCACATGTACCACGACAGCTGGCTCCTCCCAAGAACTGTCTCTAATCCTATCTAGGTGATGTGTGAGGTCAGCTACCTTCGCACCAAACAAGCAAGTTACTAGATGGTCCTCACATCCACCAGCCAACCAGCTATCTACATTTCTAATAATTGAATCACCAACTATGATGATCAACCTAACCCTTCCCTCCTGGGCAGTAGCTCCTGGAAACTTATTCTCAGTGCAAGAGGACAATACATCACCTAGAGAGCAGGCCCTTGCTACAGGATCACTTCCAGTTACAACAGGATGATGCTCTCTAATTGGGAGACCTTTTGTATCCAAGGCAACACTGGGGCTGCCAGACTGGATTTGGGATTTCGCTACTATATTACTGAAGGTCTCATCTCCGGCAAGTAAAAAATCATACATGTGACACTCAATCCTAAAGACTGGAAAGCCCCCCTCTTGCTGCTGGACGACTGCCTTCATCTTAATTTTGTTGAGTTCCTAGTTAAGTTTAGTTTGCTAAGGGAGTTGGGTACTTTAAATTTATAAAATTTGTTTTCACTAATTAATCTGCTAGTGACCTACTAGGGGATGATTAAACTCTCAACAAGGGATGATGCAATAGTATGATTTAGATAAGAGTCTGATTGATTTTTTATGAGAAAGTGTCTCTTGCCTAAAAATCAAGAGTTGAGTTAGGGGATGATGGGAGGCAAAGACAGACACATAATTAACTCCCTTTGGCTTGCTTATTATCTCAGACACACACAAACTCTAAAGAATATATCCCACAATTTCACCTCTCTCCAAACTTTTTTAAGTCCTAAGATTTCCAAAAGCTATACTTACTAGTCCTCTTCAACCACCTTTAAGTTGATCTTCTCTCAAAGGATTGTGAGGTTTGAGATTAACATGTGCTTTCAGTTCTCTTCTACTGCAAAGGGTGCGGGGCCTCTGGAAGCTGGGGATGTATAGTTCAAAGCCTGGATCGCTTGCTGCGACCTCTAGATTTACACCTTGATTGTTTTTTCATCCTGGTTACGTGCCCTCTTATCCTTCTTAGTTCTGTTCTGACTACTATCTCACTCAGGAATTTCTTGATTGCTATAATTACTAGTCTCCCCTTCAATGGGTGTTAGACTTGAATGGGAAATATAAATGAATGAAACTAACATTTTTGTTTTATTCGTGGGCATCTTCCATTTGTTTCGAGGGTCCATGATTGAATCAAAAATGGTATCATTTCTTGCATTTTACTCATTCATTTCCAATAAATGCACATCCCTAGTGTGAACTTTTATGTAAACTGAGAAGAGTCAGTATTGGGACATAGACAGCACATGTGTGCATACTTTTTGCATTTAAAAAGTATGCATAAAAAAATGCAGGCCGGATTTTAAAAGGGTTACGCGCGTAACCGCTCCTGTGTGCGCAGAGCCTATTTTGCATAGGCCCGGCGATGCGCGCAAAGCCCCAGGATGCGTGTATGTCCCAGGGCTTTGAGAAAGGGGTGGGGCGGGGGCGGGACGAAGGCCTCTGGCACAGTGGCTGTGCCAGGGGATTGTGCGCCGGCAGCTGGCCGGCGCACGCAAGTTACGCCTGTCAGAAGCAGGCGTAATTTACAAAATAAAGGTGGGGGGATTTAGGTAGGGCTGGGGCAGGTTAGATAGGGGAAGGGAGGGGAAGGTGGGCGGGCCGAAGGAAAGTTTCCTCCGAGGCCACTCTGATTTCGGAGAGGCCTCGGAGGGAACAGGGAAAGCCAATGTGTACCCCCTTGTGCGCACTAACTCCGGATTTTATAAAATGCACGCAGCTGCACGCGCATGTTATAAAATTGGGCGTACATTTGTGCGTGCCAGGTAGCACGCACAAATGTACCCCGCACACATAGGTTTAAAAATCCGGCCCTGTGTGTGCATATATTGGATACATAATAGACATAAAAAAAGGGTTGAATTAGCATAATTTTGAAACTTGTGAGCAGTAGCATCAACCATCAAGTATGAACGTAAGAATACATACATATGTTATCCTCTCCTAAAAGGAAGTATAACTTTATGCACATACTCAGCCAATAACTTGAGTATTTTAAAACTGAACTTTCATGTGACAGTTTTCTTTGAAAATAACCTGCTATTTATCCCCTCCAGTTTGAGAACTGGCTATTCAATCTCATTTGCTACCTCCTTCTTTTTAACCAATTACAAGTCAATGAACGTACATTAATGCCTATCCCATAGCTTACAAGTTTCCAGTACTTTGTCAAATGCCTTTTTAAAGTCCAAATGCATAATGTCTATTAGTTCACCAGCATCCACATGTCTAGCTATAATTTCAATGAGTACTAATAGATTTTTTAAAATATTACGTGCCTTCCCAATATCCATGCTGGCTATTGCCAATTATACCACTTCCTTCTATGTGCTTTACAATTTTGTTTCTGATAATTGTCTCCACCATCTTACCCAGTACTGATGTCAGGCTTACAGGTTTATAAATTCCAGGATCCCCCCGGAGACCATCATAAAAAATGGAGTCACATTGGCCACCTTCCAGTCCTCTGGTACAGCAGTTGTTGTCAGTGACAAACTGCAAATGAGTGTGTGTCTGACATTTCTTGTTTTAGTTCTTTTAGAACCCTGGGGTAGATTTCATCCAGCCCTTTGGACTTATTACTGTTTAGCCTATCCATAATTCTTATCCTTTCTTCCCGCTCCATAGTGATGTCTTTTATTACTTCAAAGTCATCATCCACAAGGAGGGCCTCTGGTTTTGGAATCACTCCAACATCCTCTCTGGTGAATTCCAGTGGAAAGAAATCATTCAGCTTATCTGATATGGTCTTATATTTGATAACCCTCTTAGCCCCATGGTCATCAAGAGGCCTGAACACCTTCCTTGCTGGTCTCTTTTGAGATATTGAAAAAAGCTTTAATTATTATTTCTTGTATCCTCTCAAAATCCCTTTTGGCCTGCCTTATTAATGTTTTATTTCTTCTCTGGCTTTATTTGTACTTGTAATAGGGTGTACATTCCTTATAGATATAATAAAAAAAAGACAGCCACAGTTTAGGACTACAAATCCCAGCAGGAGTAAAGATAGAGAGGAGCCTGAAGGAAATAAAAGGAGGGACCAAGGAGTGGTGTTCTGCCCTCAGCTTGGGATCCTATACAGAAAGTTAAACCTCTTCCTTGAAGATCTTTTCCTTTTAGCTTTCAAAGTCAGAGAGAACTCAGATCTTAATACCAAGACATTTATTAAATGATAAACAGTTTGACACTACCTGTGAATAGTATGGTATTGAACATAACTGCACAGATAGTAGACCTGATACAGCTGTGATGAGAAACTCTGAGAGCTCAGTAATAGCCAGATAACTGCAGCCATAGAGGAAACTATAGCTAACAGTAAATAGCAGGAACCATAATCTGGTGGAAAAAGTTGAGAAAGAAGGCAGGGAAACAAGGAAGCAAGGAAGTAAATTGAAAAGAGTGATGCTTCTAGGAACCTGCAGAGGATCCATGGGAGCTGCAAGCTTGCCTAGAGCCAGTTCCAAACTGAACTTTCAGCAGAAAGTAGGGATTCCAAGAGGCAAAAGACCAATAGGAAGAAACATGACAAAGACAGAGGAGGAGCAAACAGGAACAGATCCAATCAGAAGCTCAGCAACATTTAAACAATAACCAATAAGGAGGCTTAGCTCTAGAATAAGAGCTAAGCTAAGCAATGGCATAAACTGATGCAGGCAGCAGCATAATCAAGAAACATATATACATTTACTGTACATTTAAATATGCTGCAGAGACTGAACACATGGATTCCAAAGCGAGAATAGGAAGATTTTCTCAGCACATAGACTAAAGAAGAGGTAGGGGCACTGACTCAGGAGAGTGAAGAGGAGAATACCAAGTTTCTAACAGCTGTAGTACCAGAAGGATGACAGATTGGGACCTGCTACCAGAAGCTTCAGGGCAAGAAGAACTTTAAACTGAGTTTCCTGACTTCATGAACAGTGTTGAGTTGCTAACAAAAGCTGCATTGCAGAAATAATTATAAAACTGGGCATGCTGATTTGCCAACAAAGGCCGCAGTACAGAAAGAATTATAAACTGTAAATTCTTTGACTTCCTGGACAGATCTAACAAAACCTGCAGTACAGAATATTAAAACAGTGCAATGCTGAGTTGTTACCAGAGACTGCAGTACAAAAAGAACTTTAAACTGTGGCTTCTCTGACTTCAGGTTCAAGGCTGAGTTGCCAACAAAAGCTGCAGTACAAGCAGAATTAGAAACTGCAAGTTCTCTGAATTCCTGGGCAGTGTCAATTTGCTATCGGAGGCTACAGTGCAAGAAGAACTACAGGCTTTCACTTACTAACAAAATATGTGCAGAAAGCGGGCACTGAACAGTCAGCACTCGCTTTCTTAATACACCCCCAGAAGCTCCCTTTGGGGGCGCCATGCAATATTTAAATTAGGGGGTCGCATAAGCAAGGAGGCGGTAGGGTCGCTTGCGCTCCCCTAGTGCCTCCTTACTAACCTGATCATCCTCACCCGTCTGCCAGTTAGGAAAACCGTCGCCAAGTTTATAGGCATCGGTTTTTCTAAACACCACACAGACACATAGCCAGGGGGTTCAGGAAAGGGATGCTTGTCAGTTGAGCATCCGTTTCCTACACCTGACTGCCGGTGGTTTTTTATTAAATTTTTTTTTAACTTTATTTAGTTTTGTTTTTCCTCTTACTTAATATCACAGTGATATTAAGTAAGAGGCATTGATATTAAGTAGGAGGCATTTTTCCTCTTACTTAATATCACAATGATATTAAGTAAGAGGCATTGATATTAAGTAGGAGGCATTTTTCCTCTTACTTAATATCACAGTGATATTAAGTAAGAGGCATTGATATTAAGTAGGAGGCATTTTTCCTCTTACTTAATATCACAATGATATTAAGTAAGAGGCATTACAAAAAAGCATTTTTTTCTGCTTTTCTGTACTAGTTTTAAGAGCACAGGAGTGAATTCCTAAAAGCCTCATTCACATGCATTTGTATGTGATGAGTGCTATTAGATTCTCTCCACGTTGGACGTGTGTTGTCGAGGCACTAGTACCCTTATTGCATAAGGGGATTAGTTAGCGCCTATACAACCCATGTCTAACCCATGTCTAACTGTGGGTTATACAGTGCACTCAGCTGAGCGCACTGTATTGCATCAGCCCCAGAGTGTGCAGTGAAAAAAAGGAAAACAAATTATAAGTTCCCTATTTTCAGGTAAATTGTTGTTTGGTAACGGTGCTTATAGGTGACCAGTTGACCAGTTGAGTAACATGTTGACAGCAAGAATGTAAAGAACATAACCCAAAAATCTCAACGGGGTTGGAAAAACTAACCTTAGTTGAGGACAGGTGGAACTTTCTTCAGAAGACAAGGCTGTGTTGAAGTTTCCCCAGGAATTCCATTTGGACTTGGTACAGTCCTCACTTCTATTTTCATTGCTTAGGTTTCTTTTCCATTTTTAAAGGAATCTCTCTTGGATCTAATAGCCTTGTTTCCCTCCTTTAGCCATGCTGGTATCCACTTAGTCATTTTCCTCCCTTCTTTGATTAGTGGTATATACTTCAGCAGGGCTTTCATTACAACATTTATAAAATTATGTAAATTAATCAAGAGCGCAGCTTAGCATCACAAAAAGCAATACCATAAATCATGAACAGTGAAGGCAGAAAAATAATTATAAAAAAATCTTACTTGAAAGATGTCATACACATGTGCTAAGCCTGCACTTCTGCACTTGAGCCCAGATTTTAAAGGGGCTACGTGCGTGAAATTTTGGGGTTTCTGCGCGTGACAGGGCCTTGCATGTGCCGTGCGCATTTTACAATGGGCCAAGCCACGCGCATAAACCCCAGTACATTTATTTTATTTAAACATTTTTATATACTGGTATTAGTTGTGGACATCATACCGGTTTACATCGAACGAATTAGGCTTGGAAATTACATGTCAACATAAGAACATAAGAACATAAGAAAATGCCATACTGGGTCAGACCAAGGGTCCATCAAGCCCAGCATCCTGTTTCCAACAGCGGCCAATCCAGGCCATAAGAACCTGGCAAGTACCCAAAAACTAAGTCTATTCCATGTTACCATTGCTAATGGCAGTGGCTATTCTCTAAGTAAACTTAATAGCAGGTAATGGACTTCTCCTCCAAGAACTTATCCAATCCTTTTTTAAACAGGGAAAGCAATAACTGGGAGGGGGGGGGGGGGGGTAACAAGAAGCAGCTATGAAGTAAAGATTAACAGAAAACAACTGGGTCCTCAATATGAGGAAATTTTAAAACACCAAGAGGTGATACATAGGATGACAGGTTTGAGGCTGCCTATTCTGGATAAGCATGTTGAAATAACAAGGTTTTTAGTTTCTTTTTGAATTTGATCACACATGGTTCAAGGCGCAGGTTGGGTGGCAGGGAGTTCCAAAGAGCGGGACAAAGAGTGTGAAACATGCAGAAAAAGGGTAGGCTGGGGACGTGGTCTGGGCCAGGAGGGGCGGGGCAGGGGACGGCAGGGACAGCAGCCATTAGGTCCTTTCCAAGTGAAGCACGCGCCGGAAGCCAGCCAGCGTGTGAAACTTATGTCTGCTTGTTAGAGCACGTAAGTAAAAAGACAAGAAAATTTAGAAAAGTTTGGGAGGGTTTAGGGGTCGGGCTGGAGAGGGAAAAAGGTAGGAAGGCCAGGTAGGGCTGTAGAGAAGTTCCCTCCCAGTCCACTCCTTTATTGGGGGAAAAAGGCAAATCG